>NC_072797.1:109520000-110720000 GCF_028583425.1 Eublepharis macularius | reverse complement strand
GTCCAGGCTTCGTCTGACATTAGTCTGTTGTGTTTTAAGCAGATCCTTTCAGCCAGGAATACAACTGCCATTAAGCATCTCCTGTGTTTTTAAAATGTAAAGTTTTCACTTTGAATTTTAATGGGGCAGTCCTTCTACACTTCCTTATTACTGATGCAACTATTCTCTGGTCCTTCACGGGGAATAAGCGGTAAAAAACAAAACATCTGACTTAAAAATTTACAGTTGTAGTATGTTGTGGCTTAGTGGGGCCAATCCATAACAGGTGTGAGATAAATGAAAGGTGAGGAATAAATGTCCTCTCCTCTCTACAGTTTGAGGAATAATTATTGTTTATTCAGTATGGCCTGAGTAGTATCAGACTTTGTGTATACCCTACTAATATTTGCTACTGTCATTCTGATCTATTTTTTAAATCATGAAAAATAACTGTTGGTGAATATTTTTGCACCTTTTTAGTTAATGTATTTACTTCATTTATACCTTGCCTTTCTCCCCACTGGGGACCTGAAGTTTACACAGGTCTCCTCAACTACATTTTAACCCCACAACAACCCTGCGAAGTAGGCTAGGCTGAAAGTATGTCACTGGCCCAAACTCACTGTCTGTGGTTGGTGCCACAGCATGGTACAGACAACAGCTGAGACCAGCAGAGCAACAACACCATCTCCCTAACCAGGTGTGCACTGCTCGAGCAACCCAGGTGAACTTACCTGTCACCTGGAGAGGCTCTGGGAGCCACGGGGCCGCCATTGTGGCAAGCAGCGGCAAGGAGAGCTTCCTTGACCGCTGGTGGAATGGAGCTGCTGCCATTACAAGCAATGATCTGAACAGCCACCCTTGCCAGCAGCCCAGAGACAGGGCATGCAGCTGGCCCCTGCTGGCTCCAGAGGTATGGCCAGGCCCGCAATGCCCAGCAGCAGCAGCAGCAGCAGGTACCATGGGGCAGCCAGCTGCAACAGCCCTTTGTGACTCGGTCAGAATTTGCTCCTGCCAGCAGTAGGGTGTGTGTGTGGCAACCTCCAGTTCTGTCCTTGCCCTGACAACCAAGGACTGCAGCAATTGTTCTAACAAGGAGGAAGGGCCAGGCCAGGTGGAGGCCATACAGGGGAGGTGGGAGAGGGGCTTGGGCAAGTCAGTAGCCCAGGTGTTGTGCCTCACCCTGTGGGTGGGGCTGTGCTTTCCCCCAAGTAGGGGGAGGGAATAAAAACAGGGCTGCAAGCCCCAGACTGTGAGGAGATGCAAGCAGACATGATTGCTAAGAGCTGCTTTGTGGGAGCCAGGACAACTTCCAGGCTGAGGCAACCCAGCCCTGCTTCTTGCATCTGAGGCCAAAGGGGGAAGCCCTCTCCAAGGGTGATGGCACCTGGCGGTAGGTGGCTGCACTAGGAGGGAGTAGCCTGGGACCTGTGCACTTCAAGGGTATCCCAGTAGATGGGCAGGCAGCAACCCCACCCCCAGAGGAGCCTCACAGTCACCTAGCAACTTTCCATGTTGGAGTGGGGATTTGAACTTGGGCCTCCCAGATCCTAGTCTTATACTCTAACCACTACAACACATTGGCTTTGATCAGGGCCATATTTTCAATAACCAAAACATGCTTTTTTCATAATTGAAACTGAAGTCCCATGTCAGTGCCTCATGTGAAAACTCCCCCAAATAAGCATTTTTAAAGAGTTTCTGCCAGAGTCAATTTGGGGGGGCATTCTTCCTTTGACTTACAATGAATGCAGAGGTGTGGTGGACTTATCTAAACTTCAGTTGGAAAAAAGTAAGGTCAAAGCCCTGGCTCATGTAGAGATACCTTTTCTAGGTGGTTATTTGAAGCTCAGAATAACCTTTAAGTCTTATTTTAATGTCTCATGGCACACAGTACAAGAATTGCTGAAAGAAGTACAACTACATTTTTTTAAATCAGGTACAGCTTCCCAAGAACATTAGCAGCCATTTCTGGTTTCTGTTAGTTTCCACTCCTGACTTCAAATTTCAATTGATCTCCAGATTACAGAAACCAGTTCCTGGGGGTGTCAGGTCTCCCATTACTGCAGGAGACTTCCTATGCATCCTCTCTAATGACAGCTGGCACCTTAAGGACAGTGGAAGAAAAATTAAGGGGAAATGGGGAAGTTGCTGAAGTCAAGCTGGTATGTGACATCACTTCCAGTGAAAATTGGAAGTGACATCATGAACTTGGGGAAACATTCTAGGATTTGCCAAGAATTCTATGGTTTGAATTCTATGGTTTTGGCAAATCCTAAAGCATCACTGCCATCATCATAATGTTATTTGGGGGGGGGGGGGTCCAGCAGTAACATTGCACACCAACATGATGCTGGAGCTCCTGTCCTCACCCCCCCCCCAATCTTCATGGGGGGTGCCAGGCAACAGCCTGGCATACAAACTAGTTTCTCTGGAGAAAATGGAGGGTGGACTCTATGGCCACATCCCTCACAAGCTCCCTCCCCAAACTCTACCCCTCCCAGGATCCACCTCCAAATTTTCAGGAATTTCCCAACTGGCTGTTGGCAATCCTACTCCAAAGGAGAACAACTTCACCCTAATCCTGCTCTGCTGTCAGTACTTTTGCTTAGAAATTTTAGCACTAAAGCATCCAAAAGCCACTGGTTACTGCCTTGTCTTTTAGGAATCAATAGAGTACCTGCAGTTTTCATTGTAAAAAGGGAGAAATAAGACAAATTTCTCTCAAAAATAAGCAGTATATAACCTTTATAGGAAAAGGAATACAAGTTTTGCATCCAGTGAACTGACAAAAGATAGGGAGATATTTGTTTACCATTTGTCAAATACCTAGATGAAGTTCACTCACATTTGAAAAATGATTCTGTTGGATGATTTTTTAAAATATATATATATTAATAACTCAGATAGATTTTCTGTAGATTCTTAATGAGCAAAAATAGAGTTGTTTATCAGTGTAAGACAATTCCAAGAAACAGTGTACAATGAATGGTGAAAATAAATTTATCTTCTTATGTGGGTAATACGATGTCAGACTGGAGCATTTCTCTATTCTAATGTAATGTGAGTAGAACTTTTCAAAAGTACCTAATTAGTATACAAGTGGACAGCTTTCTTAATGTCAAGATTTCAATTCACTACCACAGAATTTCTAAGAACACATTATTAAGCAGTGTTTAGAATGACTCTGTAAGTTTTATTGAGAGAGAGATTTGAAGTGAAGTAGATTTTCTTTTATTTTTAAATTTTTATTTATTAGTGCAAACCAAACAAAAGAAATTTTTTAAAATGCTGGCTACAAAAACACTATTGGCAAATCTATACATATGCTTCTATAAAACGTTTCCAAATATCTAAAAATAAGTCCATATGCAATTGCTGCCTATATGGGGTAAGTTCAAATGTTAATAAGTTTATAAGGTCCTCAATCCAATGAATTACAGGAAGTGGGTTTTAATCTTTCCAGTATTGTTGTATAAGTCTTTTAGCTACGGTAATGAAGGGTTCATTTCCGTTGATCGTAGGTTCCAAGAGACATGCAAATAGTTTAACACTACGTTAATATCCTCAAAAATAAATTGTTATTTATAATGAAGGCATGTTATAGTAAAGCCAACCAACATAAAGCCAGCTGGGAGGAGGGTGGGGACTTAAATAAAAATAAATTATTCTAATAATATGGGTAATGACTTCCTCCCAAAAGGGCTGAGTGACTAGACATATCCAAAAATTATGCTTAACAGATACATCTTGTAAATTACACCACCAACAATTACACATTGTTCTTAAGTCTTTAGTAAAAAGGCACTGTGGTATCCAATATACCCCAAACATATATTTTTTGGTGAATAAGTCGCAGCTTAAGATCTCTAGCAGCAACAGGTCAAAGGCTTAAAGCCTTATCCCATTGCTATAGCAGAATTGGATGTTCTACCTCTCCATTCACCTCTGAGAGAAGTTGTGCATCATATTTATTGATTGACATCAGATTGACATCAGATATTTATATACAAATATTGTCGGTTTCATTTTCTGTAAACATCTTCTGGTGATCCCTGACCCCAAGAATGTTCGCCTGACCTCAACCAGAGCCAGGGCCTTTTCAGCCCTGGCACCAGCCTGGTGGAACTCTCTCTCTGTAGAGACGAGGGCCCTGTGGGACTTACTACTATTCCACTGAGACTGTAAGATAGAGATGTTTTGCTGGGCCTATGGCTGTGATTGAGGCACAGGAGAACTGTCCTGCTAACCACTCTACAGTGGCCTTTTTAGTCCACCTGCTCTGCTAATATACTTAGTAATCTGCCTGCCCTACCCCATGATATGTAGGTGTTGGAGTGTATTGTCTGTGAACATCAAATGCTGCATCTTAGATATTATGGTTCTAACTTTTTCTCCTCGAATTGTTTTATTTTATTCTTATTACAGTGAATTGTTATCTTTAACTTATTGTATCTTTTAACTTATTGTAAGCGTTTCCAAAAGTCAGGGAGATTCTGAAGCACTCAAAGCTGGTGGGCCATATTTGCACATTAACAAATGTTGCAACTGTAAGCCACCGGCCCCAGTTTAACAGGGCCAGAGTTTGCGGGCTACAGGTGAGAGGAGGGCAGCTTGGCTCCCTGCTCCCAGCCAACGGCTCCAACACGGCTCCCTGGGACGCGTGGGGAGCCATGGTATTCAAAATGTCCAGCCAGCCAATCAGAGCAGCCAGCTGGGAGGAGGGTGGGGACTTAGTCCCCGATCGGAGAGAACATGTTTTCTCTCAGGTCCGGCCCCCTTCTATTTAAAGGGAGCCGCCTGGGAGCACGGGACACTTGGTGCTGAACAACGATCCCTCCCTCCCACTGCTTCATTTGGGTTTTAGATACAGGCTGGTTTATGTTGTTATTCTAATGTTAAATTAAGTTTGGCAAGACATTTTGAATTGAATTGCAATGTCACAATTTTGTCACAACTTTGGGTGATAGTGAATTTTGACGGGTTGGAACAGTTTAAATGTTGGTTGGCTTTACTATAACATGCCTTCATTATAATTTTGATGTGGCAGCGATTTTGGCGTTGGGCTTGGATCCCCTTGGGGGAAAACATGGCCTGCGCACACAGTTTCCCCTAGGGGGATCCCCATAAGGGATCTTGGAACAGGCAGGGGCAGGGGGCAAGCTCAGTTCAGGGGCTGCCAGAGCATGCCTGCTTCCAGGTGGCAGGGGAATGGCTCATTGGGGTTCCCACTAACTGTCATCCTGCCATTTCCCTTTCAGCAGGCAGGCTGAAGGATGAGGAGTCATCGGCTGGCAGGCGGGTCAGCTGATGCAGGGCTCCACGCCCTGTGTTGTGCCAATACTCCTATCGCTGTTACCAATAAAAGTTGTGGCCTTTTTCTCCACGCAATGCATAATGCGTTTTTTGTTAACCTACCCAAATACTCTAAGCCTTCAAGCTGGCCCTGCAAATATTGCCATTCAGTAGAAGTTTGGAAATCATACGTAAACCCAGCTGGGGAAATGACAAAATTCATCACTGTAACCTATCAATTGATCTAAGGTAAAAATTCCCCCCTTTTTTTAAAGCTTTCCATAAAAAAGATTTCTTCCCAATTTTTAAATCTGGATTTGACCATAACATTAGTTTAGCATGTGAGAACAGGTCAAATTGATATCGTCGTGATATGATGCACCATACTTCTCTAGCTATAGAAACTGCAGGAGGAGCAAAATCCATTTTAACATAAGTAGACCCTAATGCATTCCACTTAGAAAGTGGCTCGAAAAAAGGAGCCTCCAAGAGAGCTCAAGATGGATAATCCAACTGAGAGGAGTGATCCCAATAATTTGTACATGTTAACAAATATGCTTGATGATAAGCACTAAGGTCCAGAAAACCAAATCCTCCTTCATTAAGTGAAAGTTGCATCCTCTATAAAGAAATCTTAGATGGTAATGAACTCCACATACATTTTTTAAAAAAGGATTATTTTTATTAATATACCTACAAGGTATATGAAAAGGCATTGCAGGCACTGCGAATAAGGAACTGGGAACTGGAAACCAACTTTATCTTCATCCTCAACGTGCCATTTCAGCTTTTTGTGCCAAAGGGGAAGAGTTCTGTATGTAGGGAGTAGGGGGCAGATGGATAATGTTGGATATATTCAACATTAAATCACAAAAAAGCAGTGGTCCCTGGCCTCAGGGAGGCCCGACTGATCTCGACCAGAGCCAGGGCCTTCTCGATCCCAGCTTCATCCTGGTGGAACTCTCTGTGTGTAGATACTCGTGCCCTCCAAGATCTTGGCATTGGTTGAGGCTGGTCTTATATCCTTCTGGTGAGCCTCCCTGTCGGTCTCCTGTCAGAGGGGAACTGTATAGTTATTTCAGTGCCCCACATGAGTCATCATGTGACCAGAAATGGCTGTTTCCTCTCCCCCCCACCTCGTGCACCACTGGCAGGGGTAGATGATATGGGCTGCTATCTTGGGAACTGTATTTTACTGTATTTTATTACTGTCATGATGATGTGGGTTTTATTGTGATTTTGAAATGTGTTTATACTCTGTTGTAACCGACCCTGATCCCACTTGCGTGGAGGGTGGGCTAGAAGTCAAATAAACAAACAAATACGAGAAGTTACGGTTACTTTTTAACCCAATGATAACCAAAAATTAAGGAACCATCATATGTAGTTGGGAAGAGCATGGTCTCCCTTTCAGAAGTACACTGATGTTATAACCTGATTGAACTGTGGCTGTAAAACATGAGCACACAGGAGTTCCAGGACACATATCACTCATAAAAACACTAGGGCATCTGTGCAAAAGGCAAATAATGCATATAATGTAAAGTGGCCCAGGAAATGTGGGCATTGTGCCAGCTAGTATATGAAAGACTCTTCCGGGTTCTCAGCTAATTCCTCATCTTCCAGGATGGGGCTGCCAACCTTACTAGACTGGCTGAGACGCTACGTCTAAGAACTGGTGTCAGTGTTTTTGTACCTAATGAAAGCAACCCAAGAAATGTTCCCCTTGCCATGTTCTTTTCAAAGTACCTTGGAAGGAGGCAGGATGGAACACCGTGTTCTGGCTCCTGGGTGAGGGGGTGATAGAAGGATAGCAGGGAAAAAAATAAAAAATAACCTCCTGGAATAGCTTCAGCCAGAATTGGCGACCATGGAAGGCAGATATGCATTCAAAGCTTTTTCAGCTGTCATCCTGAGAGCTTTAATTGAAGATGAAGGGGGTAATGTGTACTGTGGAAGGAGAAGAAAAAGGTATGGCAATTTTAGGTCTAAAGAAGGCTGTCCTCATCCTCCCCCCCATCCGCCTGGGGGCACTTGGAGAAAATGGAGGGTGGACTCTATGGCAACTGATCTGTGATGAGCTCCCTCCCCAAATTCTACCCTTCCCAAGCTCTACTCTCAAATCTCCAGGAATTTTACAACTCACAATTGGCAATCCTATTCCAAAAGAAAACCACCTCAACCTAATCCTGCTCTGTTTTCTAAATTTTGCTTAGAAATTTTAGCACGAAGGCATCTTAAAGTCACTGTTTACTGTCCTGCCATTGGGAATCAACAGAGAGGAGACTTCTGAGAATTCATTTTCCCAACCTTTGCCCTGCAGCCTTGAGGGCTGGACACTTAGCTTTTTAAAAAGTTGCATCCTTTTCTTCCACTGACTAAAATGTCTAATGACATTCACTGTTGCATGCCTACATTGTATACAGCCATTGCGTTTTATTTTTTCTGTCACTGGTTTAAATGTATTAGGAGTTTCTTCTTAACAATTTATATAACCCCTTTTTAATGTGCAATGCATATAAGCTTTGTCTCACTCATTGTGCTGCAAAAACAATACTTCAGAAAGGTGATTATTTGCTCTTATACATACTGCTGTGTAAGGAAAAGTTGTGTCATTTGTTTATATGGGTGATCACCAATATGTCACAGAGTCTGGTCTTTTGGACATCCACAATACATAATGAAAGCTATTGATTTTGCCTGTAATATTTATTTGCATATATTATACCGCCTCATTCAATCTTTCAAGGAATAGATATAATGCTGAGGAGAATGTGGCTTGGGGCTTTGAATACTCTGAAGGAACGTTTTTATTCCTGCCATGCAGCATCCTACATGAATTACCGGGTCTTGAATTTTTATTTTTCCTTACTGTCCAATAAAGACATTAACATGTTCCTATTTCTCCGGAGAGTTTTGAGACTGTATTAATGGAGCTAAATTTCTTTGGCATTGTTGATGAGTGATATTTTTAAAAACACAGGAAACACTACCTATTGGAACTGAATCAGTTCAGCTTCCCACTGTAAATCTCCTTTTAAAATCCCCAAATAAATGCCGGTTCTCTTATTCAGAGACAGAAATGCTAACTTTGTGAATGGATGCAACAGCAAATGCCATTCTGAGCACATTCTTTATGCACCTTTTGCCCCTGGTGTATTCCGACATGTTACCGAGCAGTGTGTGCTAAGTACGGAGGGGAAGGGTGGACGCTTGATAATCAACACCTTTGCTGTTCTACAGAATAAAGATTGGAAACACAAAGCTTCACTGTAGTGATTTCTCCACCCGTGCAGCTTTGCTTATCGAGATCAGCATCCCTACTTGAAGTCTGTACTCTATAAAGCAGGACTTGAGTGTTGTGTGAAAACAAACAGCAGGGAATCCTGAATGGTGCGTCGAATACAAGCCAAATGGAATCTTTTGGTCTCCTGTTGTGCAATATTGCCATTGTCTGAGTGATCCAATGCGGAAATCAATTGAACTCTCTAATGATGGCTTCAGAAGGAAATGCAAAGGAGAAAAGACAACAGACTACATGGATTAGAAAAGGAACAACAGTCAGAAAACGTGAGAGGAATATGGTGGGTGGTAGAGACTGCTGTCAAGTCATAGCTGACTTATGGTGACCCCTGCTGGGGTTTTCCCGCCAAGAAACTAACAGAGGTGCTTTGCCGTTGCCTGACTCTGCAGAATGACCCTGTTCTCCCTTGGAGGTCTCCCATCCAAGTACTAACCAAGGCCAAATGCATGAAGTTAATGTTCACTGTGGCTTGCTGCTTTTCTAATAAGGGTGGAATGAACACAAGCAATACTTCCCTCTCGCCTACCTCCTTTTCCTGAGGCAAGAATGATAGAGATGGGAAGGCTTCACACAGCCAGGGACCTAGCACAGGCCTGAAGCATGCCATAAGCATGTGTGAGTGTTGCCAACCTTTGTGGGGAGGGTTGGAGTGCTCCTGGAATTAGAAATGATCTCTAGATTACAGAGATCAGGTCTCCTGAAGGAAATAGCAGACTGTATTGTGTCACAGCCCTACTGAGCTCTCTCCTCTCCCATAAACTCTGCCTTCCCCAGGCACTGTGCCCAAATCTCCAGGAAATTTCCAAGCCAGAGCTGGCACTCCTAGCATGTGGCCTCGATAACTGGAACCATGGTAACTGCCAAATGAGGCAGCCACATTATGGTAGCATCCAAGCTATAGAATGCCGGAAGCTTCCTTATTGCTGTTTTCTTGGCCAAGATAAACTTTGAAAAAAAGTGTGAGGGCTAGGAAGTCCGGTAGTCAGGCTGAGCCTAGCAACCAGTGGGAGGGGCAGGGGGACAGAGCACGGAGTGGAGTGTGTGATGCTGACATTGGCAGGAGGCCTGGGAACCCTACTGGGAATGCCAATTCTGAACTGGGTCCAAACTTTGGATTCACAAAGGGTTGAGGATGGTTGAAATATGGAAATCAATATTAATAATTAATATTAATTAATATAATTGATTAATATTTTCACAAACCTGTTTCCAAGGTTTGGGGCATGACTACTTCCAAGTGCCTGGCTGCCACTACTCAGACATTCAGAACTGCTTGTGCTGTGCTGTTCTCTTTGCCCGTCCCCATGGCACATGGGAAAAGAGCACACAGCCTGTTCAGTCAGTGGGGGAAACATGCCCACCTTTCACTGGGTTATGTGTAATGTTTATTGCTCTGCGCAAAAGGGAACACGGGACACAAGTCCCCCATCTGGACTTGTAAAGAAAGTTGCAACTATCAAGCTGGAGTCACTGATTACCTTCCACTAAGGGAGGCGTCTTGTTCCAGAGAAAGGTGACGTGATCCAATGGATAAATCATCTGCTGCTGGAACAAGGGTCCTCACTGAGAAAAAAACGAGTTTCATTGAATCTAACCCATTATAAATTGCAGATGTCAGGAAGAAACCAGATGTTAACACATTCATTTGACCTGCGGTGCAAAACTATATGGTCGGTATGAATAAGCTTCCCAAGTGCCCGCCAGTGGCAGGCAAACTCCAAGCAAAGCTGGGGCAAGCTCCCAGGGCACCTCAGGAATGTGCACCATACATGCACTCCCAACTGGCATGGTGATGTCACTTCCAGAAGAGATATTGTTACGCCGGCCATGGGAGCATTCCCACGCTTTGTTAAGTATGAATCACATCTGCTGAGCAAGACCTTGCTTTGGAGGAAAGAATCTTGCATTAGAGGAAGGCATCTTGGAGGCTTCCTCCTCCAGAGCAGGACTTTAGCATTCTGTATTTTTAGTGCCAGCATTTCCATATGTTGCTGATTTAAGCATTTTCACAATGTTCTGCAGAGACTTGGGTGGAAGAGCATGCAAAGGAATGGCTGCAGAATGAGACAAAGGGCTAGATACATGAGGTAGGTCTTAGCATGATACGAAAATAGGCGAAGACCAGGGAGGTGGGCGGTGCATTGAAATACAATTTACTCCACCCTGCTCAGCTGTGGTATCACCATACATAACCACTGAGTGCTAGTATGTTAAGAGACTGAGCAGTGTCCCAAGAAGATGCCAGTTCAAATCTCACTTCTGTCACAAATTTATTAGGTGGCCTTAAACAAACTTCTGGCTCTCAACTCCCATCCTCTTCTGCAACGTGTGGATTTTTATTACTCGGGGTACCACAAAGAAACCTCAAGTGATCTTTTACCCCTTACTAGGCCCATTTCTGCGTAGCTTCAGCAAGGGCACTTCATCACGTGCCTTACCATCACATCCTCTTTTTTAATTAAGTTATTTATATTCTGCACCCGCCTATCCCCCACTTTTCAACAGGGACTCATGGCAGGTAAACTAATAATGTTGAATAGCTTTATAATAGGGGTTCCCAATTTCACTGAGCCTTTTGGAATTTTGAGAATGGGGCGTGGGTTCCACTTGAAAATGGCTGCCATGTGGTACTGGGCCAGTCACAATATGGTGGGAGGTTCCAAGCTAAGCAACCTTAGCTTAGGCAGCTGTTCTGAGGAGCCTATTTGCTTTCAAAATATCTTCGACAAACACTAAAGTGATTCCTCCTATGTTCTTCTGAAACATTTCCTGCTCTAAACGAGGTGAAAGTAGGGCTTTTTTTTCTGGGAAAAGAGGTAATGGAACTCAGTGGTGGAACTCAGGACGGCTCAATGACGTCACTTTCGGTCAGCTGGAGCAAGGGGGTGAAAGAAAGGATTACGGTTTGCTTCCTGGGCACTAGGAAACTTGTCAACAAGCACGTTGTTGGAAGTAACTGCTTTTAAGAGTTACTTCTAAGTTTGAAACAACATAAACAAAGCTCATCAATCACTTTAAAAGCACTACATGCTAAATGTCTATATCCCCAAGCTTGTAACTGGAAACATAAGGGTACAAGCTTGCTTTTAGAAGATGAAATTACTGGGATAGCAAATGCCAAACTGGATTAGATTCTTGCACGGTGCAATGATGGATGTATGGATTGCAACATAATCCTGCATAAAGTCAGTTTGCTAAAGTGCTAGAGGCTGTTAATTCACAGAGAACATACTAATTCATACAGAACAAAGGGAATTAATACCAAAGACTTCCAGCTCCATTTCACACAAATTATTCGTTTCTCCTACACTACCATCTCTAACATGGTCCTGGGGAAACTGCCTTCATGATTGTTTGCTCTCAGCATTTGATCAGACATATACTGCCCATGAACATGGAAGCTTAAATTTATTCATTCAACTACTTATTTCAATATTTTCATGGTTTGACCTATTTTTTAGTGTTCGGATTTGAGGGAAACACTTTAATATTTGGAAACAAGGCGGTTTCTTTTAAAAACAGTCTACTCCCTCCTTGCAATTCATGGTATGCATCTTAAATTGTGGTTAAAAGTGGAGCTTCTTCCAGTTTGTCCAGCTATGTAAAGGACTTTTCTGAAGAGTGATTCCTGGCTTACATGGTATTAGACCTCTGAAGACCAATCAATCTGTAATCAATTCAGGAACTTGCAGATACAACTTATCTGTTCTTGTTTATTCACAACGATGAGTAGGATTTAATTAATATAATACATATGGTCAATGCTTTGCTCTTAAAACTTTACCTTTTTCTCATTGGTCAATCAATAAGTATTTTAATCTTTTTCTCCTTTTAAACATGGTTTTAAAGTCTCTCTGAACAAAAGTAGCAGATTTCACAATCATTAATTGCTATTATAGTCCTTTCATTTTCCAAACATCAGCAGTTTCTATAAATTCCACTTTTATCCCTGTGCTAAATTACCTTACTCTTGTACATCACTTAACTAGGATTCCATTAAGCCAATGGCAACTGACCTTAAAAAATTCCCAGCTGCTCTTAAACTTCCTTGATTTTGTCAATGAAGGGAGATAAAACAATATATATATCATGATAAATTGCACATTGTTCTCGCATAGGATTCATCTTACTTCTCTGGTCATACCATTTTGGTAATTCAAGACTGTGGTGTAGAATGTTTAGAGTTGGAGAAGATGTGGGGGAAATTCCACAAGAAATAGAAACTTCCCCTTCTATTTCCTAATTCTCCTGTAGCATTCACAGTGGGACTCATGGATCTCAGTTGTGATCCAGATGAGCTCTACTTTACCAGATCCTATTTGTAGCACAATGGAGCACTACAAGGCACTTCTATAAATATCCATCTTCCAACATCAACATTGGCAATAAATATTTATTTATTATTTACATTATTTATAGTCCACCTTTCTCACTGAGACTCAGGGCAGATAGCATAGTGTAAGTCAATACAATCAATGGCTGGGATATTAAATGAACCAATATATAAGAAAGGGCCAAGATCAGACCTTTTTAACTATTGATCTATTAGTCTGCTTAGTGTGGTAGGAAAACTGAATGCTAGACACCTATACTTTGGAAGTGGATTGGTAGGGGAAACATATTAGCAGAAGAACAAGCTGGATTTAGATCTGGCCGCTCAACAATGGACCAATGTGTTATTTTTTGACATCTAGTAGAGAACTATACTGATAGGCTATCAGGAGCATTGTATACAGTATATATTTTCAGAGAAAGATGGTGGCCCAGGTTATGTACAGTGTGCAGGTATCCCTGTACAAAAACTACTCCAAACTTGAAGCAATTCAATCAAATTTTTAAAGAACTTTATTAGGAGTACCAAGATGTGTTCATAACAATTTGCTCAGGATAGAGGCTGGATTAATTTCACTGAAAACCCAGGCTTGGTTCCATGCCATCAGCCTATGGCTCAAGATAAAACTATCTCCCTTAGGATTAACTCCTCTTAGATAGTTGCTGCTCAAGATGGATCTCAACAATAGAATGCAAATTGTCTTTACTGGGTTTTTCCAGTACAGCTCTCCTGTACCTTGGTTACCAAGAAGTCAGAGTAATTATTAAACAAAGATTATGGGACATCTTTTTACAAGCAGAGAGCGCATGATCCTTGTATTTCCCGGTAGTTGGGAATATATAACAAAATTTTACTCTGTCCAGTTATCTTCTCTTGTTAGAACTTCCAAAATACCACAGAGCCTTTACTTTAGCATGATTCTCTCCTCTGCTGTTTTGGAGGGGAGATTGTCTCTGCCCTTGTCAAGCCAGACTGGCAGAGACAATTGATCACCATCTTTTATACTGCCCGTACTATCTTGAGATCCAAATAAAGTATATCACATCAATTATTGCCATCCATCCAGGCAGATCTAATCAATTTTATTTTGTTCTTCTTTTAGTTGATTGCTGTAACAAAATTACTGCCAAGGTAGCAAGATTCTGTACCCTGGCTAGTCTAATCAGACAGAATATCACAACTTCTTTTAAGAAATTTTAACATTTTAACAATTTTATTTATTTATTTAAGTATATTGTTCAATATCTTAGATATGCTCAGATATGTAATCAATGTATTTGTTACATATTATTGTAAATATTGACTTAAATTCTGATCTTTGATTGTAATAATAAACTTGAACTTGAAATAAACTCTACTTTCAATAAACAATACAATAAGAATTTGCAATAAGCAGAAATTTGATACAGAGCTGAAACAAAAAAAGCAAATTTACATAACCTATTAAATGATGCAGAGAAAATATTCAGTAGGACCATAATTACAGCAAAAGGCAGTATACATTTGTATAATCAACAGTTTCTATCACTTTACTCACCCATCTCTCTGAACCATTTTGCTACAGCACAGTCCTATTACCTGTGTGAAAAAGCCCTTTCGAATAATTTATTTGAGCATATTTTGCAAAAAGCCGGGAAAGCGGGAGCTTTCCTGACCTCTTCAGGCAGGCCATGCATTCCATAAGGTGGAAGCCACCACAGAGATTTTGCATGTACAGGCAGTTGTTGATTCTGCCCATTTGTAGGATGGCAGACGCCCTGTTCAGATGAGTGAAGCTGCTGTTGGTGGGGCACAGGTAGAGAGGTAGTCGCATAGATATGAGGGACTAAGGCCATGAAAGGCTTTGTATGGGATAGCCAAAACTTTGCACTGAGCCTGATAACTGATAGAAAGCCAACAGACTGACTGCAGAATGGGAGTAATAAGCATGCTTCACCTAGCTCCTGATAATAATTGAGCTGTACCAGTCTGCACCAGCTGGTGTCTCCAAGCTGACATTAATGGAAGACCAATGTAGAGTGCATTATAGTAATGTAGTCTCAAGGTTGCCTTGGTGAGGATCCAGGTGGCAGATCAGCCATGTAAAGGTAGAGAGCCATCTTCCAGGCTAAACTGAGTTTGAAGAAGGCATTTTTTTTTGCAGATGCATTAACTTGCTTCTCTAGTAGCAATGCTGGATCCAATGTAACCCTTAATCTCTTAACTGTGCTTGCAAAGGTCAACTGAACTGCATCAAAAATGTGGAGCACAATGTCCGAGGTTTTTGCATTCCCTACCAACAACCAGCATCACTTCTATCTTGTTTGGGTTCAGGTTTAATCTGTTCACTCTCAGCCATTTGATTACTGCTGTCTGGCACCAGCTCAAGATTTCTGTAGCATCATCAGGGGATAATGAGATATAAAGCTAGATTCGTTCCAGTAGCACCTTAAAGACCAACTCCAAACATGATACTCACAAAAATGCACTTCCCAACATGGACATGAACCCTGGAACTAGGGCCTGCAATAAACCAAGATTCAAACTCTGCCCCCATATTCATTCCAAGAACACAATCACTGGACAACAGCACCAGCTATACCATCTCAGGCTCATTCACTTGTTCATCTTCCAACGTTATATAAGCCATCAAGTTGTCAGCAATGCCCTTCAATTCTCTATATTGGACAAACAGGTAAGTCTGTTCGCAAAAGAATGAATGACATAAATTTGATATCAAAAACCACAACATTCATAAACAGTGGGAGAACATTTAAATCTGTCAGGACATTCCATTACTGACCTAAGAGTAGAGTTCTCAAGCAGGGAAACTTCAAAGAAAAATTGCAATGCGAGGTTGTTGAAATAAAGTTTATTTGCAAATTTGGAACAATGGATCCCCCACTAGGGCTGGATTGGGATATAGGATTTTTCTCACATTACAGACGCTAATTTTCTGTACCGCAACCAGGCTCTACAAGCTAACTACAACATGCATTATAGCTAGCTTCCAAGCACTTTAATTTACAATACCCCCTCCCACCCTGTGTCTGGATTATAAGGACTCCTTCCTTTATCCACTCTTTATATCTGACAAAGGGAGTTCTGACTGTTGAAAGCTCATATCCTGAAAATTTATCTGGTCTTTAAAGTCCTACTGGACCTGAATCTTGCTCTTCTACTACAGACCAATATGGCTACCCATGAGATATAAAGCTGGGTGTTATCTGCATACTGATGACATCCAATACCAAAGATACAAATGAGTTCTCTTAAAAGCTTTAGATAGAGGTTGAATAACATAGGGGATAAGATTGTACCCTGTAGAGCCCTGCAAGCCATCTCTACCCCATAACCTTGCCCTGAAATCAGTCTGAAAAGGGTCCAGAGCACCAGAAATATCCAAGAAATGCTGAAGTTGTCTCCTACAGCTCTCTCCATCACTTTGCCAAGGAAGGAAGATTAGATACTGGGCAATAATTTGCCAGATCATTTTTATCTAAGGATGCATTTTAATTGGCAGGCAGATAACTCCCTCTTTGAGTGGCTGAGGGAAGGCACCTTGACTGATTTATGATAGACATCAAGGGTTCATTTAGATGGTCTTCACATGATTTTTAGTAGCCAAAATGGGCAAGGATCCTGCGCACAAGTAGTGGCCTTCACGTGTGCCATGATCCATTCTTGTAACTGATCCATAAGTGGACCAATGTATTAACCATTTCTTTGACCTCACCTAAATTACAGGCAGAGTCCAAGTCAAAGCACATTCGTGCAATTTTATCAGAGATCACTCCTTTTAATCATTGTTTTTATACCTGTATTTTAACTCCAGTTTTAATCAATAAGGTTTTTTTGTTTTTAATTATTTTTAAGATATGTTTTTATGTTTTTAATTTGTTACCTGCCTTGGTGTCCTTTATGACAGCAGTAAGGCAGGGTATAAATTTTGTAAAATAAAATAAGCAAATAAATTGGTGAATAGATGCAAAGTGCTATTCATTGCAGTGCAGACATTCAACAGAATATGTATGGAGGAAATTAAAGGAAGGTCGATAAAAAAATGATAAAAAAGGAACAGACAACTAAAACTGCACAAGCAGGGCAAAACTGTAAAATGTTCTGAAAATTCTACAACTGGATTCTCAAAGAAAATCGCCCAGCTTCTTATCTTATTTTACAAAAGAAAATCCATCCTAAACTAGCCCTTTGGCCTCCCATTGCTGATCTCCCCAGGGTTTGTTTATGACACCACTTTCCCTTAATTGGACTTGAAGCACCTGCCTCTTTTGATGTAGAAAAATGACTAGAAACTTCTCAAAAGAAATAAGTTTGTATTCTAATACTTCACACAGTGAGTTGTAAGTACTTGGTGAACTTTATAGGAGAGGTTCTTGCAGTTTCAGACAGTGGTGGGAGCCATTTCAGTTATTAAAAAGAATATTCTTTGGCGGGGGGAAGGCCGTTCAGCACCAAATGGAGAAACTCCTCCCCTTTCAAATTATATATCTTTATAGTGCAATTCTTTCTGGCTAGGAGGAAGACTTCAGACACTTTTTCAAATAACCCCAGCTGTTTAATCTGTACCCTTCGGAGTCCTGCTGTGTGTGTACGTGAGAGAGAAATACTTTGGTTGAAATAGGAGAATGCTTTGGATTCAGCTTGGCCTTTCCATGGCAGAAGAGGAGGACTCATTTCCTTTATAGAGAGTGGCATTGCATGGCTCATGAACCTTTATTCTTTCTTAGTTTGGACAGGAACTTCTCACAGGGGACTGTCAGAGGAAAATGCACACAAATTCATTTTTACAAAATTAGATCTGCTAACTTGCCCATTTAACTTTACTTATGCAGCAAAGTGGCAGCATTTGATCTTAATTTATAGCAAACAGATCGGTCTAGGCTTTACTCGAAAGGTTTTATTCATCACCTCTTTTTAAAATTTACTCTTAGTGACAATCTAAAACTAGATCAGTCAGGGTGTTCTCCCTTAGGTTTTAAGTAATTTGTTTGGAATACCAACAAATCTAATATCCCAATAGTAATGTCCATTGATCTCCCTACCTTTCCTGGTGTAGAGACTAACCAATCAGTCAAGTACACAAGCACAACCCCCCTTGCATAAATACTCAGAAAACATCATGGCAGAATCAACAGGGCTAGAAAAGCTTTTATTCCAGGGGAACAATGAACAATACAAATTGAACCAACCATTTTCAGGTTTCTTAAGTATAATAGATCTCTTGACTTTGGGAATTACCAGTCTTTTCTGTTTTAAAAAAAGTTCATTTACATATGTTGGCTTTGTGCTTTAAAAAAACCACATAAATATTACTTTGGTTTTGATTACATCACTATAATGAAAAAATGATGTATCCAAAGAAGCACACACATTCAAGTATTGGTGCCCAAATTGCGTGCCTGGACACTCTGAGCCACATCATGAAAAATCAAGACACCATGTTGTGTGTATCTATCACACTATTTCCCTTAGAGCAGACAGGGAATAATTTTGCAGCATTGATACCCATCCAATTAATAGATGGGAAGCAGCATCACCTTACAGAGCAAGGATGCAAAAAATTCCCTGATATAGTTTTGTGCTTCACTTGACAGATGTAAGAATTCCCAGAAGCATCACCATTGCTCAGACTCCATGGCCCCACCCCTTAGCTCATTTACCAAAGAAGAGGGGAGGATGCTAAGAATGAAAAGCACTGCCCCAGGATTGCAAGAAAGAAAGCTGCCATTGTTGGGTTATTATTGCGTTCCTAAATTCCAATGGAATCCTGTTGCACTTTTATTGGACGTCTTACGCTGTCTGACTACATGTTTTAAATATTTTGTAAGCCACCATGAGTTTCAGCAAGTAAATAATAATTTAAGTACTGTCAAGTCACAAGCGACTTGTGGCAACTCTTCATGGGGTTTTCAAGGCAAGAGATGAGCAGAGGTGGTTTGCCATTGTCTTCCTCTGCATAGCAACCCCTGGACTTTGATGGCTGTTGTGGATTTTCCAGGCTGTATCACCGTAGTCTTGGCACTGTAGTTCCTGACGTTTTGCCATCTACTTCCTGAGTAGATATAAATTACCTGCTAACATCTTCTCCACAGTTTGACACTGAGAGATCTCTGTCTTTCAGTGCTACACCTCTGAAGATGCCAGTCACAGCTGCTGGCGAAACATCAGGAACTACAATGCCAAGACCACGGCGATACAGCCCAGAAAATCCACAACAACCATCGTTCTCCGGCCGTGAAAGCTTTCAACAACCCTGGACTTCCTTGGTGGTCTCTCATCCAAATACTAATCATGCCCAACCCTGCTATAGCTTCCAAGCTCTGAACAGCTCAGGCTAACCTGGGCTATTCAAGCGGTTTTTCAGCAAGAAAGGTGGGATATAAAAAATAATAAAGATGTTGTATGTTAATACAACCAACTTTATTTCACATGGAATTGTAAATGAGGCTACCAGATTATTTTAAACTATCCCTAAAGGTTTCATTGTGGAAATATTCTTCAGTCAAGACCATTCAGTCCAGTGGCGCCCTTTCACAATGAAGGTTTTTTGCACCATTACTTTACCCTTGTCTGATGAAGGAAAGAACTGGCCGGCATCAGGGGCTGGCTTCCAGTGATGCATGAGAGGCAAAGAACATATATTTAGCACAGTGCAAGCTGTACCGCAACAGTTACAGCAACACATATAATTTTAATATAGTTAACCAAATAATGTGCCAATGAAACAATGGATGATAAAAAGATATGGCTCACATGATTTTATTCAATTTGGTTTTGAAATAATATCAAAAGAATAGTGCTGAGCCTTGCAGACAAGGAAAAGATAGTAGGGATTCATTTTGCACAGAGAGTGAGGAATAATTTTATTGGTTCCACTTAAACAAGGTTTCTTGCACACGTGGATATTTTACGTGGGATTCAATCTATTGTAAGTCTGCAAAGATGATCTCCCCTTAGGCAACTATTCACAAAATAAATCCAAAGGGGTAGCCTTGTTTGTCTGTTGCAGCAAAATTAAACAAGATTTCAGTATCATCTTAAGGTAAGAAGAACCTTACTGGATCAGACCAGTGGTCCATCTAGTTCAGCAATCTCTTTCACACGTTGGTCAACCAGTTGCCCTGGAAGGCCAACAAACAGGGCATGGAGATCAAGGGCTTCCCCTGATAGTGCCTCATACCACTAGTATTACCTCTGGATGTGGGGGTTCCATTTAGTCATTGGGGCTAGAAACCACATATGAACCTATCCACCACACATCTGTTTAATCCCCTTTAAAATCTATCTATCATATTAGTCACCTTCTAGGGATGCCAGTCTCCCGGTAGGGGCAGGGGATCTCCTGCTCCCACACTCCACCCCCCTGCTTACCTGGCGGGTGGGGGGAGAATGCACCTCTCAGGCTGCTGCATAGTGTGGGAGTGCTGCCGCACTCTGCAGTGGCCTGATTCACCCCCTGGGGAGCATGGGAACGCTCCAAGAGCAACCTGTGACCCACACAATGATATCCCTTCCTGGAAGTGACATGATTGTGCATGTGGAAATAAGGAAAGGAGAAGGTAGGAGCCAGGCCCCAGATCTCCCTTGGGGGGGGGGTCAGGGGAAATAGCAACCCTATCACCATCACATGCCCTTTATGTTCTTAAAGAATTGGTTCAGCCTAAGTTTTAATAAGTCAGTGGTCACTTCATCAAATGTCTGTCAGTCTTTAAGGTGTACTGGACTTCTTACACAAACTTTCTGGGAATGCCAATGGAAATCACACTCTTCCTTCATTACCTCACTGCCTCTTTGTAGAGGTAGTAGAGAACCCCAGTGTTAGGGCTAGTAAAAACTTTGCATGTTTTTCAATATAATAGGAAGTCACTGATTAAATTCACAATATGATATCTCCTATTTGTGGCATATATCCAATCCACAACTGTGTATGTATTTAAACAGACTTAAAACAGTCATCACCCAATTTTGTATATGTATTTATGTCATTTATAGTACACCTTTCTCATTGAGACTCAAGGTGGATTACATGGTGTGAGATTAGCACAGTCAATATCAAGGACATTTCAATAAACAATGCAATAGGGTATATAAATGCAAATTCGCAAAGATATAATGTCAGCAAAAATCCAACATAGAGTAAAAGAAATGCTGAAACAGACATAACCAATTCTAAGACTGACATATTAAACAACATAAAACTACCAAGTAGGATTATACTTAAAGCAATAGATAGTACATATTAACACATACTTAAAGCAACAGGCAGTACGTAATACAACAGAAAGTACATAGTAGTGAAATTTATGGTCCCTATCTCTTTAGAGAAGCATCTCTTTGAGACCACTTTCTTACAGTACAACCCTCCTATCTGAGTAGAAAGCCCTCTTGAATAATTCAGTTTTGCATTGTTTGTGGAAAGCCAAGAGAGTGGAAACTTTCCTGACCTCTTTAGGTAGGCCATTCCATAAGGTGGGCTACCACTGAGAATGCACATGTACAGGCAGCAGTTGATTCTGCCCATGTGCAGGTGACACCTGCAGGAGACCCAGTTCAAATGAGTGAAGCTGCCATGAAGGATCATAGGGAGAGAGGCAGTCCCATAGGTATGCTGGACCAAGGCGGTGAATAGCTTTATATGTGATAGCCAATATCTTGAACTGAGCCCAGTAACTGATTTGTAGCCAGTGGAGTGACTGCAGAATGGGAATAATAACCGAGCTGCAGCATTCTGTACCAACTGGAGTCTCTGAGTTGACGTAGACAGGAGACCTATGTACAGCGCATCACAATAGTCAAAGCTTGATGTTACCATTGCATGGATCCTGGCCAGATTGGCAGTGTCAAGGTAGGCCATCTTCCAGCTTAGAGTGAGGTTGTAGAAACCATTTTTTGCAGCTGTCTTAATTTGCTTTTCTAGCAGTAGCACTGGATCCAGTATAACATCCAGTATAACTGAGTCTGCAAGGGTCAGACAAACGCCATCATAAGTCAGGAGTGAAATTTCCTTTAAGATCTCCACCTTCCTATCCAGAATCACTTCTGATTGTTTGGGTTCAGTTTTAGTTTTTTCACTTGCAGCCATTTGATCGCAGCTGTCAGGCAGTGATCCAAGATTTCTACTTCCTGTGGTGATTTGGATAATGAGATATAGAGTTGGATGTCATCTGCATATTGACGGCATCCCACTCCATAGCTGCAAATGAGTTCTAAAAGCTTTACATAGAGGTTGAATAACATGGGAGATAAAATTGCACGTTGTGGAACCCTGCAAGTTAATTCCCATTCTGGAGATAGCTGATCTCCAACAGCAACCCTTTGAGTCCATTCCATGAGAAATTATTTAAACCAGTCAAAGGCGTATTCTTTGGATGACCACTTCTGTCTCCAAATGCCTCAACAAGATGGCATGTTCTACTGTGTCAATGGCTGCAGATAGATCCAGGAGGAGCAATAACAAGACATGGCCTTTGTCTATATTCAGACAGAGATCATCTGCTAATGCTACTAGAGCTGTCTCTGTCCCATGACCTAGTTTGAATCCAGACTGGAAAGGGTTCAAAACACCAGAATTATCTAAGAAGACCTGGAGTTGGTCAGCTACTCCGTCCTCTCTCAATCACTTTGCCAAGAAAAGGTAGATTAGAGACTGGGAGATAACCAACTATGTCATTTTTGTCTAGGAATGTTTTTTTAATTAGTGGATAACTGCCTATTTGAGCAGCTGGGGGAATACGCCCTGAGTTAGTGATTGATTTACAATAGACCTCAGTGGTTCATTTATGTGGTCCTTACTTGATTTTAACAACCAAGATGGGCAAGGATCCAGTGCACAAGTAGTGGCTTTCACAGATGCCAGGATATTGTTGAGATCCCTCATTGTAATTGGTTCAAAGCGGTCCATACATGAGCCAGATGGTGTATTAAGCATTTCATCCATCTCATCTGTATTACAGCTAGCATCTAAATTAGAGTGAGTTCATACTATTTTATCAGCACAAAACTGTGCAAAGGCCTCACAGGTAATTCTGTTCTTGAGAATGTAAAGGTTCAGATTTAGAAGTTAGAAGATGTTGAGATACCTTGAACAACTGGGATGGTTGTGAACTAGCTAAAGCAATGGTTGCTAAGAAAAAAATTTCTTTGCTGCTTTCATTTCTGCTTCATAGGTCCTCTAATGGGTTCTGTAGCATGCTTTATCAATTCCAGTGCAAGTTTTCCATCAGCAGCTTTCTAGGCATCTTCCAATCCTCCTTAGGTCACCCAACGCTGTAGTAAACTACAGGGCAGGCTTCTATCCCAAGGGCTGGAGGGATTGGCAAGGAACAATGTTGTCAATAGCTTCAAGGAGCTTTGTGTTTCAAGTTCCTACTGCAGCCTCAATAGAACATGTTTCTGAAATTCTAAAATCCCCCAAGGCATTTTGGAATCTAGAAGGATCCATGAGCTATGTGGGTGAATCATTTTAACTGCCCCCCTTTCTGTGGGGTGTTGGGATATAGATAAGATGCTTTTGCAACCCTTCTCATTCATTGTCCAGTCATCTCAGAACTTTGTTTCTTAATCAAATGTAAATTGCTTCTTGGCAGAAGCTGACAAAAAAAAAGAGAGGTTATTTTCTGAAAGAAAAACAAGATGAAAAGCTGCAGGCATGTCCTAAGGCACGCTCAGAAAAACTACAGGAACTCATTCCTGTATTCTCTTGGACTTCTAAATTTGCTATGCACTTCGCCAAGTTTATTTATTTATGTAGAAAACACACCCATCACTGAGCCTCAGTAGAGCAACCAAACATAAAAAATGAACTCTACCCACAAACTCTCACAGTACTTTAAAAGACAGACTGTAATAACTCAAAACTTTCTTTGTGTTCATGGAAGCTTGGATTCCAACAATAGCACCAATGCACTTGATAATATCATCATGCAGCTCCATTCAGGAAAGTGCACAAATGCAGCCTGCCAACTGGAAAGCCAGTTTGGTGTAGTGGTTAAGAGCAGCAGGACTCTGATCTAGAGAACCGGGTTTGATTCCCTACTCCTCCACTTTAAGGCAGCTGAGTGACCTTGGGTCAGTCACAGCTCTCTCAGATCTTTCTTAACCCCAACCACCTCACAAGGAGATTGTTGTGAGGATAACAACACACTTTGTAAACCGCTCTGAGTGGGTATTAAGTTGTCCTGAAGGGCGGTATATAAATCAAATATTATTGCACTGACTAGGGACGCTTGTAGTTGCCAGAAGCTGAGAGCCTGTGTCAGAAGCACTATGAATGAGTGGATTGAATAGATAAGGGAATGAATAATTTCTTAATATTGTTGTCATATATTGATTTCTATTGTGTACGAAGCTTATTTTATTTTCAAATAAAATAAAAATAAATGAATGAGTGGAATGTCTAGAACTGATTCATATGAGAGATACGTTGTGCAACGTCTCAAAATGCAAGGTGCTAGAACAATGTTATGTATTTCCTTATCAAAGTAGGAGAATTTTTCTTCTATCCTTCTACATCCTGTACTATCACATCAAATTTTATCCCACCTGTCCTCCAAGAAGCTTGGGTTGGTGTAACTTGGGACGCACCCCCCCCCCATTTTTTTCCACTCAGTAAGCCAGTATAGTAGGTTAGGGTGTGAGCAGTTCACCCAAAGTCACTCAAAGAGCTTGAGAGTCGAGATTGGAACTTGAGTCTCCCAGGTCATAATATGATACTCTGGCTTTTCATCTTTTGAATTCTTTATGAAATAACCAGTGCTTCCTTGGCCGAATTATTAAACACTGTGGGACAGCTAGAGCATGTTGGGATAGAATTTCCATATTCAAAAATCCATGCACATGTTGGTAGAAAGCAAGCATGGAAGCCAAATCCAAGAGAGCCATTTTTATTGTTTGTAACAATACAGGTCTACAGAGAAAGGAGGAAATTTGTGGAAGTTGCTTCCCCGCCCCTCACTGCACAAATTGATATGCTAATCTGCCAGAGAAACTACATGATTAAATAATGCAAACATCTCTGATCTTATGTAAGAATCTGAATGAATGACTAAAAGCAGACATTAAAGATAGAAAAATGATGCTGACCAATTTTTAATTACAGTTTATTACATGTTTCAGTCATGTTATATGAGAAAATTAAAACATCCTTTCTGCCTTGGACAAAGGAAAATACAAAGCTGAATCAGAGGATTCTTGGTTTTAAAAAAAATTGTTGGTTTCTTTAAAAATAGTTACTATCTTCCACTTTAAACTAGACACATTTTCAGAGGTAAACTAATAGTGTTTCTAGCAAATGTGAACATGATAGATGAACTGTAGAAGAAAAAGTAAATGGCAGCGAATAAGCTGTAGGAGGAAAAAGTTCACCACCACAACCGAAGATGTTTCTTGGCTGTTCATCATCAGAAGGTGGTTCTAAATGTACTCCATTTCATCTTATGCATTTTTTACATGCAGTGCATTTTGAATGATGGAATACATAAGCTACAGTGCTGTCACACAACAAAAACAACATATTCCGGAACACTTTTCTTGCCAAAAAAGGATTGAATAAATATTTTTGTCCAAATTATAACTCAACCAAACCATCGTTTATATTAAGTGCATGAATATTCCTAATAACTATGATATTAAAACTGATATACACCACCTGGGACTGCATTATACTGATTCAGACCATTGGTCCATCAAGGGCTAGTTTGTCTACTCAGACTAGCAGCTGCTCTTCACAGTCTCAGGTAGAGCTTTTTCACATCGCCTATCCAATCCCTTTTATGGGAGATGCTGGGGACTGATCTTCTGTATGCCAAGCAGATGCTCTACCACTCAGCCACAGGCCTCAGGGGGAGAGGGGTTGCAGCTGCATAAGGTGACCCAATGCACATGTGGTATTCCATAATGGACCAACACAGTGAAAAGAAGACAACATCATTCATTCTTGTATTTAAGGGGCTGGACAGGGAAACAGCCCTAGTTCTTCACCAGCACTAGAAACGATTCATTATCGATAAAGTGGATTACTGGTTAAAACAAATAAATTACAAGGAAAGAAAGAGAAGGATCAGTACCTACAGTCACACGATCTAGGAGTTTAATTTGAGGAAAGGAAAATATTAGAACAGAAACTAGAAAAGGAATGAAACGTTATATAAGCACGGCTGGCCAAAGGTTTTTCCTGACTGATTTATGTGTTACATTTTCCTCCTTCCTTCAAGGAGTTCTGGGTGGTATATGTGGTTTCCTCACATTTTATCTTCCAATATGCCTGTAAAGTAGATGAAGCTGAGAGTGACTGGCCCAAGGTGTGGGTTTGAACCTGTATTGCTTTGTTCATCCTCTAACCATGACTTTACAGGCACTCACTAATCTTAAGGGCACTTTCTAGTGCTTCCACTTACCAACAGGATATGGTGTTAAGTCTAGTAGTTTACTACCAACACTGGAGGATGAAGAGAGACAAAAGTTAGTTGTTCCAACAGTGGAATGGTTGATAGTTCCAAACAATGATTTGGTATAATATATAAATGAGCTTAGAAGCACCTCAGGCTTATGTACTCCCTTCTCCTCTGAGGTGCATGAGTTAACTAGTAACTTTCTGGCTTTTGGTAAAAAAATAACTTCTGGATCAGGCAACTTTGCTCTGTGCTAGCAATCTACAGCCTGGGCCTGGTTTGCAATCTCGGTATGCAGGGCAAGAGCAAATCACAGTTTACCTATTTGGATATAAGTCCAAACTGTAATGTATTGGAGCCAGAAGGAAACTATTTCATGACACGTAAAAGCAATAAGAGAGTCCAAACTCAAAGCTTCCTCCAAGACTAATTCTCATTATTTGGCATAACATCTAAACCGTGTTCGAGTCAGCCAAGGTCTAGAAAAATGAATCTGCTGATATCGGAGGAGAATATAGTATCATGCCAGGGTAGGCGGACCCCAAAATTCACATTTGTAGGTACATCAATGTTGAGCTTACACATTCATTTTCACAGAGATTTCTAAACACATGGTAAGAAAGCTTGGCAGTTCTACTGGGAATCAAATGGTTTCTACTCAGATAGGAGGGCTAAATTGTAGGGAGGTGGTCTCAAAGAGAGGCTTCACTAACGAGTTAGGGACCATAGACTTCTCCACTATGTTGCTTATGCTTTGTTTCAGTATTCCTTCAACTCTGTATTGGACTTTTGCTAATGCTATGTCTTTGTAAACTTGCATTTATGGCATTGTTTATTGAAATGTCCTTAATATTGACTGTACTAATCTCACACTATGCAATCTGCCTTGAGTCTCAGTGAGAAAGGTGGACTATAAATAAATAAATAGTATTTTTAATGCCTTCACCACTATTCCAAAAGATAAATTCATGGTTTCATTATATCAGGATACAGTATCCAACTGTGTGCTAAATACAGTATGCAAAAAAAAGTGTGCATGACTGAAATCATGTCACATAAAACATGAGGATTTGTATACTCATTCACAGTTGCTGTATTACCAATTTATGCCTTCAATCATCATATGGGATTTTAAAAAATGACTGTGAAGAACACAGAGTCTGTAATCTCTATGAATAGTAAGGAGGTTCTCATATCCAAGTATTCCTACTGAATGAGATCTAACCCGGAGAACTTTATTCCCTTTGAAAACACAGTGATAATGATTTAGGATTGCTGCCCTAGCACCTCTTCAACAATGTAGCTGTAAAAGGGTTTACAACATATAACTCAGATATTTTTCAATATCCATGGTTTTCTTTCTGACCTTTTTTGAGGGCAGCAGTTTTGACTACATTGAATTGTAAAAGCCAGATTTCACAATTCTGAAAGTATTATGGCTGATTTTTACCTGTAGTACAGTTATTCCTATTCATCATTTACAAACTTCTACTTATTGTTCTTTGTCAAGGAGGACAAACAAATCAAAATTACTCTAATTCCCCAAAGGTAACAACGTCAAAATCACTGTAATGCATCCCTGCTCCTTTAAATGAAAAATTATGACTTATTAATACGGTTATAAGGAATTGACCACAATAATCTTTTAAAGACACTTTTGATATTGCCAATTGTCTGTATAGTAAAAGGTAAAATTCTGACTATAGGGTATTAAAACCTTATTAATGACATTAATAGCTTTAGTTCACTTCTTTTAGAACAGCAAAAAACAAAACTAGTCATACAAGTGGAAAAGAGAACTGATCTTGATATTTTCAGTATTTTTTGTAGTAGCAACAAGTATAGCAGAAACAAATCCTTTATTCCAAAACTTTGTCTTAAATAATCCAGAGAAATCACACCATGAAAAGAGAGAAATTTCTTTTACTGCTTTGTTCATTTGAACGTGTATACAGTTGCTATTGCACATGTGAAACCACTTTTAGAAATGAAGTATTTCAAGTAATACTTGAAATTTTCTGACGTTCTACAGAGTGGTTTTCAAGTACATATCTTGGAAATCTGCATGATTTTACTTATAATGATGTGTATTACATATGCAAATTTTTTCTTCTAGGGCAAGGAGAACAAAGATAAATGTTAGTCGTCAGGACCCTTGGAATCAAACACTGTTCTTATCAAAGCACAAGAAATTACAAATTCTACAAAGCACGATGTTATTTTTAATGTATCCTTGATCCATAATGAGAAGCAATCTAACATATAGATTTTGTATTCAATATCCCTGTCAAAAACTACATCACACATCAAATGTTAATGGCACTGGGGAGTTGGGGTGATTAATACCATAACAAATGGTATATATTACAAGTTTTCTTTTGTTCTTTACTCACAATGACGCATACTGGCTAAGATTTAACCTTTAAGGGTTAAAGAGTTTAATCAATGTCAATGTCTGATCTTCTAAAGGCGATAAAGAACAGTCTGTCTAGCGATACCCAACAGAACATCACTTTGTCAAGCCACAAAGCACCCAAAAGCTTGTCAAGTAAGTTACCAGAAACCTCTTTGTGGTTAGAACTCAGCTCCTTCCTGCTTGACCTATTATTTGATATTTGACCACTTGGTTGCAAGACACTTGCTCTTTCCAGCTGAAATGTCACTGGGGCATCTTGTCAGCTCCCCGACATCTCGGCCTGACATACAATTTTACTTTTGTGTGCTACAAGGCAGAAAATGCAGGGCAATGGCCTTGCTTTAAATTCTGTCAGCATCAAAGATGGGCGTCACTCTTGGGTCCTACCAACACAACAACAAAAATAAAAGGAGCTTATTTTGAAGGTCAAAACAGCCATTACTTTAAAGTCTTGCAGCTCAAACTAAATATATTACCTGCAATGTTGGTTTGGGAACTGCCCTTATAAAAGTACATAAACATATCATCTAAAATTTCTCCCAGAACAATGGTTTCTACTTCCTTATCAAATGCAGCCTTTGCTAAAAGGGTGAGTTTGTGGCGCCTGCAGGGACCAGATTCAGCACTTAACTTGTTCAAAATGGGCAAGTGGTATCATGTAGCTTTACAAGGAGCAACCTGACCTTCTCACATTGACCAGGAGTGACATTATTGTGCAGGAGGAGAAGCAGTCACATCATTTCTGTTTTGCACAACCTGCTTAAAGTTTGCAACTAAATGCTTGTCTTCAGTTGAGCTGACAAGAGAGAAGAGGGGGCTCAGTGAACCATGGCAGGGCTGCCATGAAATGACAGGAATCATTGGCATACATTTCAAATAGCTCTCTCAATCCCATTAAAGTATTGCAGCCCTGTTTTAAAATAGACAAGTATGAAACAACTTTGATAGATAGAGACCAAAATGGCTTATTGATTTTTTTAAAAGTCTGAGGAAAATTACCCAAAATGTGTCATTCTTTAACATTTAAAAATATATTACATAAAAATGAGCTTCCATGATAAATAAAACTTTTTTTTTTAAATGGACTGTTTCACTATGCTGAAAGTATGAAGCAAAGGAACATATGTACAAGGCCCCCCTCCTACTTAAAACCATCACACTGAATAAATGCAAAATTAATGTCACAAAAATGCAGAGACACTGAGCCAGAATTCAATGTATAAAGGCATACTAATAAAATAGGATTTAATTAGGGGTTTTTTACCACTTAAAAATACCACATAATAAAAACTTAACAACCATTTTGCATTGCTCGTTTGGTGCTAGCTGTGATATTTAGGGTAGCGGAGTAAGATGAAGAAGCCTGAGAATGGGGTCTGTTGTATGCCAAAGGAAAAGATGCCTCATAATCCGACTCAGCCTTCAGCGGCAAAAAATCCAGGACGCCACTCTGGTCAAACTGGGATGCTGGTCTTGAAGCTGCAGGAATGTTTGTACTGTTCCGTGAATCCTAGAAAAAAAGTTTTAAGAAGAAAACACACTCAAAATTCATCAAGGATCAATAAAGAAAATAATAGCTATGGTTTCAGACATGCTAGCATTCTGTAAGTGATAGGAAGGAACCAATGAAACAGACTTAAACTTCATTGATTTCAACAGGACTTAAGCATGATGTGCATTAGATTCCAGCTATTATCAACTTTTATAAATATACCCCCTCCCCAATACTTCTAATGATATATTTGCCCTACCTTTCAAATGTGAAAACAAAGTAAGAACTAGATATGCCAATTTTACAATCCAACAAGTCTGAGAGCATGGTTTATAGTAGACATCAGCACAAACAGAAAAAACAAACAAACAAACAAACATGGTGTTTGTTGTTCTTGGCCATCCACGAACAATGAACAACGAACGCTGACAAACACTGATGAACACGATCCTGTCACAAACATGTTCATTGTTCGTTGTTCGTGGGGGCCAGCAGGCTCTCCTCCAGCCATCAAGATCCCTACTGCACAACTCCCAGAAACCCTACCTGAGCAGGCAGCAGGAAAGGTACCAATAATAAATAATAGCTTGGCCCCAGAACCTGGCAGCAGCCCTGGAATCTGAAGAGGTAGATCCCTATCCCACTACACAAAGAAAATTCAAGCTCCAATGCACTCATCCTGTCTCTCTAACAGCAGCTATCTCTCCCTGAAAGCCAGAGCTGGGAGCCCCCCTCCCTCCTGGTTTTTTCCTCTTGTAACAAATTTGGAGCTCCAGTCCACACTTGGAAGAAAGACCTGCCTATCAAGCTAAATTGGGCTTAGATTGGGGTTTCCAGGGCAACAGCGGGAGTTCAGACAATCCCTGCCTGAGTTGCCATGGGAATTGATTGCAGGTGCCAGACTGTCTGGCTTGACGAACAGCAACGAACGAGGCTTGCAACAACCACCTGTTCGTTTAGAATGGGGCTCATGAACAGCTTGTTCGTGAACAGCGGATTGGGCTGTTTGTGGTTTTTTTTTAGTTCGTATTGCTGTTCGTGCCCATCTCTAGTTTAGAATATGAAGTGTTGTATGGTAAAGAAAAATCTAGATATCAGTTTTAAGTAGTTTTCCCCATTTTCAATCTGCATGATATTAAGGGTAGCTGGTAACTATATTTCCCTGGAATGGAAACTGGTATTGCAGAATTAATGGCTTTGCTATCATTGAATGCATCTCCTCTCCTGATTATCTATGGAGCCATATAAAACTGAGCCCATGTCATAGTTTTGGATTATAAGGTAGCTGAGCACACTACCTATAAGATTTTACAGAAGTATAATTCCTGTTTAATAAAATCTAGAAATCCAGCTTTTGGGGGCACAGCAATATGTAGTAATGATATGTTCCACTGATAAAACAAGCAAATAAATCAGAAAGGATAGTTAAATAATACATAGCAGGAATCTACTGGGGTGGGGGAAGACACCCACTATTGCAACCAAGAAAATGTTATATAAAATGCTACCTGCTATAGAAAAATAGGATGGGGTCAAAATGCCACCCAAAAGCTCATGGTTTGCATTTGGTGGATTTTAAGTCTACCAAATACAGGATTACATGTGGGGGGGGGAGTAAAAGTTGCTATAAGGAAATATTTGTAATTCTGCTACTGTGTGCTTGAGGGTTTTTTTTTTTAGTTTCCCCTCTCCGCGTTCCCATTACAGCTACTGGGAGAAGGGGGAAAAAAAATCAATGACTGCATCTAACACCTAGTTCAGCAATTTTCTTTGATGTTGGTTCTTTGATTTCCTGATACACCACAAGCTATCTTGTAGTCGGCTGCAATCATCAAGACCTTTAAGACCCACCAATATGGTAGTAAGTTCAAATGGTTATCCCAAAGAGATATTTAAAAAGCAGTAGTACAGTCAGTTTTACAAAGAGTTTGGATTATGAAGAGAAGTTAAACAACAGAACATTTATCTTCAGTACTATTGGATTTTAGCTGCACTATATACAGTTTATTGTTGACCCAGGTAATGTAAAACTTCATTGTATTTATTAATAACCATGTTCATTTCAGATTTTTACACATTTTAGATGACACCTAGCCCATTATAATTATCAGTATATTTACACAGGATATAATAAAAAAACCAAGTTAGGTTTTACTGGCTTACTTCAAACTAAAACCATATGAACTCGCATTAAAAAAATTCACACTGTATTTTAGATTGTGCTGAAGCGGGAAGATAAATGCGTCATTTTAAAGAGAATCTTCTCGCCTAAATAAATGCAGTAAACAAAATGGTTGCAAAGGAGAGCTCATTTTACATATTTATTTATTTATTTGTTAGCACCCCTCCCCCCATTATCATGCTTGTCATTCTGGTTAAAAATAATTTACGTTGCTCACATTTTTCTTTTCCTCGAGAACTATCCTTTTTTTTTCTCTTTCTTTCAAAGAAAACAACTGCAAAATCCCAAGTAAGGAGATGAGAAATCAGGTTCCCTTGGAGAGTTGCACAAAAATGTATGAAACTTAATGATTGGCAGCTAGTCAATAGAGTGTTACAGGAAAATGCTTCTGTGTTTGGTGGAGGTGATAGTGGAGGGGGTCAGTCCTGTTTCAGTTCTCAGGACCACTCCAAACCTCATAGGAAACTAATATAGAATAACATCTAACTACCAGAATGGAAATTAAATTACTACATAGCCTTGTCTGATGTAGTGGGAAGACCTCTTGCTGCTATTCATTTGAACCTAAATAAGAATACATATTTAAAGCAAATCTGGGGGAAAAAACAAGAATAAATTAAACAGGTTCTTTCATAGCTTATAAGATTGTATAGCTTTCTACAATGTAAACGTAGTAGACACAGAAATAACCTGAGCAATGGGAAGAGCACATCAGCCAACAGTCTTTTGATGTATGTGAGTGAAGGTCTTGGAACTCCTGTATTTTTTTAAATGTTTGTTGTTAGCTACCCTGTCATAAAGGGTGGTGGTGTTAGGTAAAAATCTTTCAAATAAACAAATATAAAATATGTCTTCTATGCACAGGATTTTTTCCACAACATTTCCACTTCAATTTGGCAAATTTAAAAATTGTCACACTTATATGAGAAGTATTGGAACACCAAGGAGAATCTGGACTGTAAACATGTGTTGAGATTATTTTTTTAAAGGAAGTGATTTATTTGATATAAAAGCCTCAGTATTATATCCAATAAAATAAAACCAAAATTTAAGGTATGATGCACTTCACAATATATACTGAAAATGTTTATAAAACGTCATAATTTAGCCTTATTTTTCAGTGTTTCATTCCACACTTTGAAATAATATCCAAAACTGTAGTTTAAAATATGAAAAAAATGCTGTCTGAAGGAAAACCTTAACTAGAACCACCATATTTTATAAGCAACAAGATATTTCAAAAAGACAAATCTGTTAAAACTAGTAAATACAAAATAAATATTCAGAACATGCATGGAAGAGAATGTAGTTGGAAGTGATATTGGGTCTAAAGCTGTAATTGGATTAGCGTATCAGGCCTTGAATTTTATGAAATTCACTCATAAACTTAAAAAATGAGAAAGAAATGAATGAGTATTAAGGTAATGTGAGAGTGGAAATTCAACATAGATAGCATAAGGGTCCAGGGATCTTCAACCAGAGTCTCCAACAAGGCTTCCACGCTACCTTACCAGGATATCTTGGAAGCACGGAAACTACTTGTCTGAATAGTATGGCATTACAATGCTACTCACCATAGTGGTTTCAGTGGTGTACAGAAATTTTATTCAGTTGGGATCATGTGATATGGAACTGTTTTATGAGTAAAGATGCCAACTCCAGGTTTAGATATTTGGGGGTGAAGCCTAGGGAGGGCAGTATCCTCAATGGGGCATAATGCCATACTACCCTCACAAAACAGTCATTTTCCATAGGGGGATTGATCTCTGTTGTCTGGAGATGAGTCATGGAAGATCTCCAGGTCCCACCTGGAGGTTGGCAGCCCTATTTATTAAACTGCAAAGTAGGAGCAGCTTCTCGCTCTGAGTCGCTCTACACAAGATATCTTACAGAGAGATGCTCAAGTGACTTACTTTCTGTGCGGTCTTATATTCAAGTGTACTCTGTCTCCCTAGCAGTGCATGTGTATCCACAATGGGAGAACAAGTGTAAGATCTTTCACTTGAGCGTCCTCGGGTAAGATGTCTTGTATAGAGAGAGACTCTGTGAAGGCTGAATGATCGTGGACTGCTAGGTCCCTTACTGGACTGCTAGCTTGCTTACTACCGACTTGCTTCGAACTCTACATTACGGTGTCTAACACAGAAAGTTCTTTTAATTGAAGTCTCCATATGAGAGATAGCTAACTTCTCAAGGCCAAGCAGCAGCCAAAAATAAAATGCTTCGCTCTTATAAATCATTTTGCACACCAACAATTTAGAATTAAATTTTTATGAAGAGATTAAAGATTTGCAACAGGCACTATACATTTTTCACTTACGAGCACTTAGGACAGGCTTACCTGGACCCCACATTAAAACTCTTGCTGTCAGATACAACAATGCAAATGACTGCCAATCCATATAATTTAAAAACCAAGAAAAACACTGAGCAACCTAACAGTTTCTAAACATTTTTTCATTACTTTTTAATTTTCTCCTATGCCTTTTAACCTTTTCGAAAGCTACAGATTCGGTAATAATCTGGGAACCATAATAATAACCCACATTTCCTCTTATCCTATCATTCAGTGATAGCATTTTATATAATCTTTGGAATTATTGTTGTATTTATAGTCCTCCTTTCTCTCTGAGATCCAAGATGGATTACATAGTGTAAATGAATACAATTAGAGATGGGCATGAACAGGGAAAGTGCTGAACCACACGGTTCATGGCCTTTCATGAACCACCATGAACTTGCCCTGGTTTGTGAAAATGTCACTTCTGGGGGAGCAGAGGGTCTGTAGAATAGGTGTGTGTGTTTCCAGTCCCCCCCTTTCAAATGCGAGCTGCTTTTCAGCTGATGGGAGGAGGATCCCGCATCAGCTGAAAAAAGCTTCCAGCATTTCAAAGCATTAACACTTTTTTTTGCATGGCAAGAAATGTTGCTGCTTTCAAACACCTGCCACTCTCCTTTTCCCAGGGAGCTAAAATGAAGTAAGGGTCATAAGGCTGCTTCTCTGTTGGCTTCCTTCCTCCTGGGTATGCAAGCAGGAATGATTCCTAATGTTGCTGCTTATTCCCCGCTGGCTTTAAAAGCCAGGAAAGGGTTAAATGGCTGCTTTTCACTTCCTCCTTTGTGGTATGCACTTTCTCTCTCTCTTTTTTCCAAAGGCAAGAATGGGTTGTCATGTTGTCACATTGTAACATTAACGTTACTGCACATTCCTCCTGTTTTTAAAAACAAAAAGAAGGTTAAATGGCTGTTTTTCCCTTCCTCCTTTGGGGTATGCACATGCTCTTTTTTTTTCCAAAGGCAAAATTGGGTTGTAATGTTGTAACATAGTAACATTGTAATGTTACTACAGATACTTCCTGGCTTTAAAAGCCAGGAAAAGATTAAGTGGTTGCTTTTCCCTCCCTCCCAGGCATGTTTCTGGCTTTGCCAAAGAGAAAAAAACTCAAGCGTTCTGCACAGCCCTTTGGAAACAAAGTGGCAGGGAAGCTGCCGGGAGGGGGGATGAAGCAGCAGCATTTTAACCCTTTCCTGGCTTGGCTTTAAAAAAAATAAGAGTGGAACACGCACAAAAATTATATGTTTCCCCCCAGAACTCCGCCACCAATTGCCTCTTCAGTGGGCAGGGGACAGCCCAATCAGCAAATACTGGGGGGGGAGGGTTCCAACACTGCAATGGTACTAGGCCTGCTCAAAGTTTTTTTTTTTAAGTGTGACATTAACTGCAAAGCCTTGAAAACCTGAAACTGTACCAAGGCTTCACACAAGAAAAGTGTTGCTGCTTTCAAATGCCAGCAGCTTTTTTCGGCTGAAATGTGGCCGGGTGCACACCTCTACTGCAGAAAGCCCATCCCTGGTTGCTTAGAAAACTGATTGATCAGTGCCAGGCTGTTTACAGTGATGAACCGAATAACGATCCAAACAAACCAGCCTAAAGTTTGTTGTAGTTTGTCAGAAATGGGTTCTAATGAACTGTCGATTTGTGAATCACGAACTGAACCCAGTTCGTGATGAACTTTGGTTTGTTTTTCGGTTCGTGCCCATCTCTAAATACAATATAATCAACAGCTAGGATATTCATACAGCAAAAATACAATAAGATCAACAGTTAAGATATTTGGTTAAAACAGATACAATAGAGTATGATAGCAGCAAATTTGAAAACTAGCATAAAGTCGAACACAGAGACGAAACCTTTCTGAATTAAAGCATAAGTAATTAACATATTTTAGCAACATCAAACTACCCAGTAGGAGGGTATCAAGTTCATCAGACAGCACTCAATAGCCTGGTCTACAGTCCCTGTCCCTTACCAAGGTTTCTCTTTGAGTTATTTCTTATGATACAGCCTCATAATTTGAGTAGAAAGCCCTCCTGAAAAATTCAGTTGTGCATAGTTTGGGGAAAGCCAGGAGAGTAGGAGCTTCTCTAGCCTCCTTGGGCAGGCCACCCATAAGGTGGAGGCTAGCACGTTGAAAGTGCGTGTAACTTTGACTTAGCTTACCAGCAGGGTGGTATCTACAGAAGGCCTGTTCTCATAAGCGAAGCTGCTCTGAAGGAACATAGGGAGAGAGGAGGTCCCATAGGTATGTTGGGCCAAGGCCATGAACAGCTCTGTATGTGATAGCCAATATGGAGAGAACTGGTTGCACAGAGGCTTAGGCCATAAAGGGCTTTGAATATAATAACCACGACCTTGAATTAAGCCCTATAACTGATGGATAGTTAATGGAGTGACTACAGAATAGGAGAGATATGTATGTTCTGTTTAGCTCCTGAAAGAAAATGAGCTGCAGTGTTCTGCATCAGCTAGAGTCTCTAAGTTGACTTTGAGGGGAGATCTATCTAGAATGAATTATAGTAGTCTACTCTTGATGTTACCATGGCGTGAACCCAGATGGCCATATCAGCTGTGTTAAGATAGGGGACCATCTTCCAGCTAGTCTGAGTTGGGAGAGGAACTTTTTTACTGCTGCATTTATTTGCTTCTTTAGCAGCAGTGCTGGATCCAATATAACCCCTAAGCTTTTCACAGAGTCAGTCAGGGTCAATTGAACATCAAAGGTCAGAAGCACAAAGTCCTTCAAGATTTCTGCTTTTCTAACCAGCATCACTTCTGTCTTTTCCTGGTTCAATTTCAATTTATTTGCTTTCTGTCAAGCAGCAACTTAGTACCTCTACAGCATCATCAGGGGATTTGGGTATCATCTGCATATTGATGGCATCCAATATCATAGCTATGAATAAGTTCTCCTAAAAGCTTTACATCGGGGTTAAATAACATGGGGGACAAGATTGTGCCTTGTGGAACCTCACAAGATATTTCTTATATTGAGGATAGCTGGTCCCTTGATACCTACGTCTGCCTGCAAACACGTCAAAAGGATGGCATTGTCTACTGTTTTGAAGGCTGCAGATAGATCCAGGAAGAGCAACAATAAACCATGGCCTTTGTCGACATTCTGGCAAAAGTCATCTACTAGAGCCGGCTACATACTATAGCCTGGCCTAAAACCAGACTGAAAGGAGTCCAAAGCACAAGATTTGTCCAAGAAGGCCTGGAGATGATCAGCTACTGTGCTTGAACCAGTGAAGGTTCAGATTTAGGAGTTAAAAGATGTTGAGATATCTTAAAGAGTTGGAATGGAAATAAACCAGCTGATGCAATGGTTGCAGAAAAACAACATTTTTTGCTGCTATCACCATGACTTCATAAGACTTCCAATGGGCTCTTTAGCGTGCTCTATCAAATTCAACACGAGTTTTCCACCAATTCCTTTCTAGACATCTTATGCCCTCTGTGGTGAACAATAGGGCTGGCTTCCACTGCAAGGGTGGGAGAGGTCGGTGTAGAGCAATCTTGTAGACAATTTCAAGGAGCTTCACATTCCATGCTTCCACTGCTGCTTTAACTGAGTCTGTGTTTGAAATTCTAAAATCTTCCAAAGGATTTCGAAATCCAGAAGTATCCATTAGCCTTTATGGGTGGATCATTTCAGCTGGTCCTCCCATTTTGTGGAACATCAGTGTCATATTCACCCTTGACTTCACCAGGTAATGGTCAGTCCATGGTTCAGGCTGAATATCCAATCCCAAAAGAAGACTTTCCTTCAAAGACTCAGAACAAACGATTAAATCCAAAGTCAGGCTTTTTTCATGCATGAGAGAGAGGCCTAGGGCTGCCAAGGAAGCTATGAAGTCCTGGGCTGGCCCTAACATGGAACATTCAGCATGGATGCTGAAGTCACCCAGCACTATCAGTCTAGAACTATCAGTCAAGAACATCTCTGCCAACTCCCAAAGGGTGCTTACTGGGGAACTAGGTGTCCAGTAAACAAGCACAATACCCAATTTATTCTTAATCCTCAATGTAAGGAGCATACAGTCAATGCCTGGTATAGTTTGTACCAGGTGTTAGCTTGAAAGAAAGAGGACTGATTTTACAGCTTAATGAAATTATATATCTATATCTATCTGTCGATCGACCGACCAACAGATAGATATAGATATATGTGCATACATAATCACAACCAGCAATTAGTCAGTGTACAAGGCTCTACTGCCCAGTGGACAGAGCCATCTCGAAAGATACAAAGGGGTTGGTACAGTAGGGTACCAACCTCTCCATCACTTACGGTACCCTCAGTCAGCTCTGCAATCAGCCACATTTCTCATATCTGCACCCCCAAAGCAGTTACCAATCCCATTCCATATGTAGGAATGAGGGTAGCAGGGAAGGGAGACTGTATAGGAAAGCAGAAACAGCTGGAAAAAAAATGAAAAGACTGTAAAGATGCAAGAGAAAGGGCAAACAAGCTTAGTAACCGAGGTTTCACCATTCTCTGGATGGCAGTTCTTAGGCAGAGAAGACTTCTAGCTGGCAGGTTGTTCCTCTGAAAAAGCTCTTGGAGGCTCCTAAAAGCAGCTCTGGACCCCATTGGATCAGACTGCAACGCCTGATGAAGTTGCATAGACTTTTTAAAGCAATATTCACACTTAATCTTCTCCCTGTATTTCTTTTTGCTTGATGGATATTGAAAGGAAAGGGGTTACCCAAGAAAGCAGGACGTGGATGGGCCAGAAAGCAGCCCTTCCAGAGCTGTCGCCTAGAACAATTGACTAAAGAGCTAGTTCCTCACAGTGAGACTGAACCCAAGTTAATCTACTACTAGAGAGGACACCAAATAGCTATTAGGTTGGCAGGGGGAGGAAAAGTTGATCTCTGAATTTTGGAATGATGTCCCATGACAACTTTGGGCAAGCAGAAAAACCAACACATCAAGCAAAGACGGGGAGGGTCGAACCTTTTCCCCTTGCGGTTCTAGTTCTGTCTAGGCATGGAGGTTTTTATATAAAGAAACCTTCAGAGCTGGAATCCAGCGTCTGCAGTCTGAAGTGGTGCAGTCCATTCCACCAGGCCAGGGCTTACTCTCTTGCGTAGAGAAGCCCTTTGCAGCAAACTTTCCTACCAATTTTGAATATTTAGTATTATATATAGATTCTCTTCCAATTGCTACCTTCAGTTCTATTAACATGCACTAACAAATAGGAAATAAAAGGAGATTTTGCAAGCTCTGTGGTTGGCTCCCACTTGAACAGCCTGTACAGGAAGATTGTCCCTGTACTTCTTAGTCAACATCTTTGGCTGTCAGATTTGGAACTCCTTTATAGGGATGGTGTGTCTGTCTATTGAGTTTCCAGCAGCCTAATTTTCACTAGGCTCCTGGAGCCTGATGCAGATCTGTGCTCTGGCAGAAGGAGGGGGAAAGGGGCACAGTGAGTGAGAGAGGGAAACCATATTTACATTCACTTTGCCAAACATTAGCATCTTTTTGTCCAATCATTTGAATTCAGAAGGGTTAGGAGAAAACAGCTTAGAGAACAAGGGTTGACACATACAGTGTGAAATTTTAAAGGTGCTTGAATGCAATGAGGGAGAAAGTGAGACTGAGCCATTTTTCAGCTCCCTAACTGCACTGCAGCCTGCATGAACTTTGTGACAGGTCTCTGTCTCTCAGCCACACTCGAGTAGCTTTTGCTGACATTCAGCTGTCAGACAGCATCCCTTTACCATGCCCCTAACATGCTCTACAGCTTCACCCAATTAACTTGCTTTCACTTGACAATGCAGCAAAAAGCTTCATAATAGGTGGTCAAGGTGCACGGTGCCTGCCTGCCCTCTAACTGCTCACGCACAGCAAGATGCTTAACTACCGTCTCCTTCTTGCCAGTTTGCTCAGAAGTGGTGCGACTATGATTTAGTCATCCCGTTTTTGCTAAACTGTGCAGGGAAATCTGGGATTCAGCAAAATCCACATTCTCATGTGCGTTTTATTTTAAAGAAAGTGGGGAATCCAAATCTGATTGGCAGAAGCAGGAGGCTTAAAGTATACAAGACAGTTAAATCTTTGTAAAAGATATATTATATTAGATAGGCAGCCAAAACAAAAATATAGTTTACAAGTAATAATTTCTAACAGTAACATTTTATGATACAGGGAATGAGTAGGCTCAATTAAGGTGTCTTTATGATCCAGCATTCTTACATTAGAAAAATCGTTAGACATTTAGATGATTAACTCTATTACATACTCTGTCAAAAGGCAGGCAGAATTTTAAAATTAAAAATTGAGTATAGATAAAATGGCATTAATTAAAAAAGTAAATTAACTGTACATCTTTTGAGGATATCAGGAACAAGTTTTTAGTTCTCTGTTATAAAAGAATGGTTCTGAACTCAATATCACTATGGTATTTTACTTTATATTTTGTAATATCTAGACAATCCCCTCATTTTAACAGGGTTAACTGGACATAGGTATATAATTCTATACATTATGGAGGCATAGGAGTCTATAGATGAAAGCATATAGATCCATGTACTATGGAAGCAATTAAAAAGGCAAATCATATACCTGCAGCAGTTTCATTAGAATGAAGTATTGAACCAAAAAGTATGCAAGTCAAGATATTGGAGAAAAATGCTTCTTTATTCTGGGCATTTTAGCAAAATGGTCCTGAGAAAGCAAAAACCAGTTGGCTTTGAGCTAGCTAATCAGAAAGTGTGTATATCTTTTGTCTCCTGTGGGAGGCAAAAATGGTTCCTTGTCTATTTCAAAAGGGGAAACTGCCTAAGCCACAGGTCCTTGCTAGAACTTTTGCAAAGACAGGCACAGAAGCAACAGCTATAATTCCTCTTTTTAAAAGCGAACACACGGAAGGACAGGTAAGGAGGTCTTGGGACTGCATGCAGGGCTTTTTTTCAGCTGGAATGTGGGGGAATGGAGTTCCAGAACCTCTTGAAAATGGTCACATGGCTGGTGGCCCCGCCCCCTGATCTCCAGACAGAGGGGAGTTTAGATTGCCCTCTGCACTGCTCCAGCGGCACGGAGGGCAATCTAAACTCCCCTCTGTCTGGAGATCAGGGGGCAGGGCCACCAGCCAGGTGACCATTTTCGCCAAGGGCGATTTAAATTTTAAAGAACTCCCCCCCCCTCGTTCCAGCTGACCCAAAGTGACATCATTGTGTGGTCCTGGGAGCATGCACGCACTTTGCACGCGCGCATGTGGTACCAGGCGCACCAGCTCCCGCCAAGAGTTGCCCCCTGTGCTGGCAACCCATTGCGTTCCACCACCTCTTTTCCCAGAAAAAAAGCCCTGACTGCATGTGCAAACTGCTGCAAGTCACAGCTAATTATTGAGCACTGACTTGTTAGTCAAGAAAGATGTTCTACAATATGTGGGACTGTGGGTTGCAGAGGCCAGTACTGCAAGATTATGTACCACATACATTATAATCCTAAACACAAGGACACAAAAGATCAAGGCACTTTCATTGCTCAAATAGGAAATGTTTACTTCACATCTGAATTTTACAATCTCTTTAGAGAAAAAGAACAACCGTAGTTACACTCTACCCTAGATAAAAAGCTATAGTGCATAGATGACCCTTCTTGATGTAATGGCAATCTGGAGTTTGCAAAAGAAGTGACCTGGTAGGATTTCAGATACCCTCCCAGTAGTTGTTCAAAGACTAGATTTTTTAATGCAAATTCAGAATGTTGAAGTTTGCCTGTCTTTAATCTAGCAAGCAATTCAATGGATACCAAAAGACAAAATGGTTTTTAATCTGAGATAGTTCTACATTCAGTCAATTGCTGCTTTACAAAAGTCATTCAAGAAATGAGAAACAATGAAAATTATAAAGTCCAGTATTGTTTTGTCCTATGCGAATTACCTTGAAGGTTAACAGCAAGAACTGCTTAATGGCAAGAGATTTCATTTAATGCTGTAGAAGGAGTGTGGTGTGTGTGTGTGTGTGTGTGTGTGTGTGTATGTGAATTTTTAACTCACTACGGAACACTTGAGAATGCTGTCAAACATAAAAAGATTTCTGCAAAAAATATACTTTGTTTGATTCAGATTTTATACACAGAAAGGCTTTTGGTCTGGACAGGCTCTCCTTCCTACTGCAAATAGTACAAGATTAATACCAATTACTTGTAAATTGTTTAAAATCATAAGTAAGTCAGAAAAAATAATTTATTTTGAGAACAGTGCTTAGAAAAAGATACGTGAACAACCAAAAGGGGAAAAGGTCATATTTTAGACTCAATTTCAGGTGATGTCTAATATGTAAGCAAGCTTCAAATATAGTTAACTAGACAAGAAAACCAGCTTATCAGTTATAAACATCTTCAATATGGGTAAGTTAGGGTTACAGCTTCCATTGTTTCTGGTCTCATTTATATACACATATTCTTCTGGCTGACTTAAACAAAATACTAATAATTAGTTTAACAAGAACCACACACATTCTGCTCTATAGACTGGTACCTACTCTGGAATATCACTTTTCCTGAAGCTGGCAGTACAAACTGAATGGAACTAAAAAAGTAGAAATCAAGTTTTCTACATACCAATTATATCCTAAATGAATCAACATTTCAAAACAAACTGATTCCGCCCCCCCCCGCCCCTCCCCCCAGCGACCTGAATGTCAAAATATGAAGATTCAAGAGGAATAATTAAAATGGGTGTGAAACGGTGTGGCTGGCAAGACAAGAAAAATAGGTAGTGCTCCAGAAAGCAAAACATGAATATAACACCAAATTGTGTTAATGAGGAAGATACACTTCAGGTGCCCAGCAGTAAGGGAAAGGGTCAGACAGAGTCTACAAGAGAGGTTATTTAACCTTTCCATAGTGCAATAATGGAGCCTGGATATGCAGTTGCCATTTCTGTGTCACTACAAAAGATGCCGGTCCTGCATAACGCTTCTCCAAAGCTAACACCAATTATCTTTAGGCAATGACCTTAGGAATGAAGAGAACAATTCCAGAAAGCAAAAAATCTTTGCTCTGACATTTTTGTGGGCAGAACTTTTCAGACATGTTCTGAGTGTTGTTAGCAATAATGGCACGATGGGGTACCCCTTCAAAAAAAGAAAAAAAGAAGGCAACCCAACCACAAAGCAAAATAGAAATATTAGAAGCATTAAGTTCCTTTTATAGAGGGTATCTTTTTTTAATGGCAAGCCACGGCCCCTCATTGCTTTACTCTACTGGCTCCATGCGCCCAACTTGTCCTCAAGTGGGATTACTATGTCCTGTGGCAGAGCTCATATTGCCCACAACACTCTTGGATTTAGATCCACTGATGCAAAAGCAAAAACACAGATGAACTTAGTGTAGTTCCACTTGCACAAGATCTTGTGTAACACCAAGCACCATCTTCCCTTTATATTATAGTGCCTTGGAAATGATCGTATAAGATCTTATGCAAGTGGAAATGCAAGTGAGCCTGAGTAAGTGACCATTGTCTTTTTATTGTGTTTCTGCTTCCACAAGAGTTCTCGCGTAAGCAAAAATCTGTGCTGGATCCAAATCCTTGGTTTTGTACCATGCTTGCCCAGAGCATTCATCATTTGGGAGCTGCTTCTGGCTTAGGAGAAGATGAGATCTCTTGGGAGTATAACATCAGTTGATATGTGTATGCAAACAGAAAGGCAGAAGGGCAGGGAATCTGGAGTAAGCAGGAGGTCTTCCCTTCCTATGGTATCTACTTCAGAAAGACCAGTCCCCGTCTTGATAATTCTGGGTTTCCCACAACAGTGCAAGTTCACTAGAGATCAGAGTGGTTACACTTGTTATCTTCTAGACAACCTGGGATGCATTCTACTCCTATCCTATCACTCCACTACATAAAGTTTATTATTTTTTATTTATAAACCACGCAATTTGACTCAAGTTTGAAGCCCTTCTCCAGGCTCATTAACCCTGTCAAGTATGTGACTCTTCTGTACGGAGGAAGAACCTCTTAAGTGGGAGCTGGAGTGGGAGCTGGAGGAAGGCTACGTGAAGGAGGGTTGGATCCACCCCATTAAAAGAATACTGCACTCAACTCAGATTTTCATTGCAAGCTGGTAGCAATCTACCCCTGCTTCTCACTAGAAAGGTCCTTTACTAAAAAATTCTTAAAAGATTTGCTTTCCACTCTTCATTTTCAGAGTGAAACTACTTAATGTATACTAAAAGTTATGTGATTATCAATCCAGGGCTTTTCTGCACAGGTTTTTTTTCATCGGCTCTGGACCCATCCAGCAGAGAAATACCCCCTTTCTGCATGTACAGTCAAAATACTTCAGTTCAGTCTTCAAATTGCTTCCCATACTCCTTCGAGTTCTGCATGGCATCTGCTGCAGAATAAATATTTTCCCAGGGTTTCTCTCCCTATGCATATATCCCGATTTTTTAAATAGTGAAAAGATAGCTTTTTTGAACTGCAGGATGTTTTCTTCAGTGTAAGCACTGGTCCTGCCTTTCACCCTCCCCTTTATTCCCCTCTGTCTTGGCTGGTTGAACAACAACAGGTAACCACACCCTTTCCCCCTTCTTCCCCCAACTCTTTCAGCCCTCATCCTTTAAAATATTTGTTATGTGTTGCGTGTGCATGCTAACCTTACAGAATGAAGTAAATTGTCTTCTCACGAACACAAGCTATTAGGATGACATTTTGTACAGGAGTCCATGTTTCTATTTTTACTGCAATGTTTCCTCAATTTTTATTTTTTTAAAAACAGCAGGGTTGCAAAATTTCAAAGTTTTTTTTTAAATTAAAAGTCCCACTTAATATTTTGATGTTTCCCTTCAGAACCCCTCAGTCAATCAAATTTTGTTAAATTTGGAAGTCAAATAACATCATTCAATTATTGCTGGACAAGTACAGGGTGAGGTAGAAGTTAACCACAACTTCTAAATTCTAAATGTTACAACATTGTAACACATGCACAAAGGCAAAAACAAAACCCCACATTGATAAAACCGCTAATATTGTCTTCCCCCAGAAAGCCTGCAGCGGAAACAGGGAGTTTTCCTAAGTTCAGAAGTAAAAACCTGTCACCACTTTGGCTCAACTTCCTCAAGTGGAGAATTACAGAAGTCCAAAGTGGATCTGATTCTTGCGAGCGAAATACCCAGAAAACCTGCTGGAAGTGAGTATGCAGAAAAGCCCCTAGATGCTTTTCCAAAACTTTTAAATCAGTTCACCCTAGCAACTGGTATCTCTTTTCCTGTGACACAGCATGATTTCAAAACCTTTTTTCAAAAAGCATTTTATATTAAATTAGGAAATAAAAACAATGAGTTCAATATCTATATCTTGTAACTTTAAGAACAATGACCCACATGTATAAACCTAAAAAAAAAATTAAGATGTTATCTGCCAATTCAATATCCTAAATCCCACTAGCAACCATAGAAACAAAAGCATTCACTAACAGTATATTCAACTTTACGATGCCCTTTGAACTTCCTGTCTTATATGTCACACCTTCCCACATATTGTCAAGATTTATCATTCCACTTAGTTTTCCATCATAAAAACAATGAATCACTTGGGCCACATAATGTATATTATTCTATACACCCTAACTTGTAATGTGAAGTCTTATAATACACAGTGTTAATGTTTGTACATAAATTTTACTAATACTAATGCCAGATGAAGCTGCTTTCCAACTACACAAGTTTTTCATGCAACAGACGAAGACTTTCTTAAACAGGCTTAAAGGAATGGCTTGGCTGGTTATCTATTTGGGATGTTTTAACTATAGGCTGACCTATTTTAGGGCACAGGGGTTAGACTAAGTCAGAGATCTTCTTCAGCTTTTCCAGATCTGAAACCCAATGTACTGCAAGCACCATGGCAGGAGGTAACATGACAGTCATATGGCAAGAAGAAATGCAGCCAGAATTAAAACCCACTGGTACCAAGGCCAGGACTATGGGCTGCAGAACAAAACGAGCTGAGGACAGGAGACACAAGCCAAGTGCAATGTGGTATACCACAATGAAAAACAATCCAAAGGCTAGAGCCATGGACCTCATCTCCACATACTGTGGATCAGCATCCTGCAAAGAAAGGCAAGGGACATGGCATTTGCTCTCTACATAGCTGAGCCACTCAAAAGACAGTTAAGAATAGTAGCTCTATAGGTGCTAGCAAGGAGAGGTTTCACAGCCCAGTTGAGGATCCCTACCAATGCAATGAAGACAAAGTAACTAGTAAATATTACAATAGGGCCATACCCTGTCCTAAGGTGGGCTGCATAAACACCACTCTTTCATTCTTTGAAGTTTAAGAGTAGAAAGAAGGGCAAAGAGAGAGAGAAATTACAAACCCCATATTACACCTTTGGTTAATGGCAGATCAGAGGTTTTGAAAAGTGTGAAGACCTTTGGCTTATATAAGTGCAGAGCTTCACTGGGTATCTTCAACATCTGTAATGAATGCTACCTTTTATCAGGACTTGTACCTTGTTCACAGTACAAACCCACCAACACATTTGTGGCCTGCACATATAACCCTATTCACATATCTGAGGATATTCACATAAGGCCTTGCGGCAATATCAAGTATTCCGCACAAATGACTCAATGGTTTTATCAGCTGAAGTAGCTCAGTGTTTATTCAAACTCTTACAGCACAAGAACATTTACACCACTGGATTAACAAGATTTTCAACTGGATTTGATGGGCATTTGTATGCCGAGGAACATGCTTAGGAGCCTTAGCCAAGTGTCACGCCTGCCAACACATTCATACACACACACTTTTAAACATGATTGAGATTGAAAACATGTGTTGTATTTTGCTGCAGCCTTTGAAATGGTCCACACTTATTTGGACATCATACTGCAGTGATCCAGAAACAGAAGAATGAACAAAATAGAGAGTGCTCAATGACATATTTTATATGTTCTTTAAGATATAGCGGGAAAAGGAGAAAGAATCAAAGGAGAATTAGCATGAAAAGGCCATATGGATTCCCTGAATTTAGGAGTTATACGAGTTTATGAACTAGACTCTTTCTGAGCATATCTAGGTTTTATTCCCCTCCAAAATTTTCTCAGCTGATGCATAACCCCAGAACCCTTTTGTGGTTAACCCACAGTTTAATGGATGCTTCTAACTTTCTGCCTTGAAATAGCTTCTTCAAAAGAGGAGGAGGAAACACCTATGTAAAAGTCCATGACTCTGGGAAGAAGTAAATTTATCTACCTTTGCATAGAATAGTTCTTTTCTTCTGCTCTGTAAAGCCACTATAATTACATCCATAGCTCTATTCTTTCTTTTTTAAAAAATCCCTTTCTACATAGAGTTAAACAGCCTGATCCAGCTTTCAGCACAATAGCTTCCCCACCTCTCACAGGCCTTTTGTTCTTACTGCAGTGTAGGCAGTATTGTTGGATCTTTTTATAGTGATGTGTCAGACACTGTCACTTGGAAACAAATGGGATTATGGTGAACTGGAAAGAAGATACAATGGACAGAGCAAAGAGATAACAGGAAACTAAAAGAACTGGTACCTGGCCATGCATTTTGTTAGTACTGTAGCTGACATACCATGGGAAATTCTTCAGGAGTTTTATTAGTTTTAGTTTTTATAACATTAAAAACACACTGATAAGAACGTACTATAACCCATCATATTTATATACAAAGAGTTCTCACACTAAAGTTATCATGTGTGTTGATTATGGCAAATCTGATGCTAGAGTAACTTCCTCAGAAGAGTCTTATTGCAGTCCTGTTTAGTTCCTCTACCACAATGAGCACAATACACCAAACTCTGGGGGACCCGTTTCTGCAGAGCCTTGCTATGCATTAGTTGTTCAGTACTGGCCAGGGTCCATCGAGCCTCTTTCATACAGGATAGTATCCTGTGCAAGAGGAACTGACCCTCTACAGTCGAACAGACTCTATATTTAAGACTCAGATCCTGTACAAAACCATGGCTTAATTAAACTGTCTATATGGTGATTGTTCAAACACGAGACAGTCCACTGACTATAAGCAGCGCATGTTTTTTTTACTTCAGAGACCTCTGAATCACTGATTGCTAGCAGGTAATTATCCAACATCCAAATCCAACCACTGAATGCAATTACAGGCTCACCTGGGTTTTGAAGAAAGGATTCGGTTGGTTCAGAGGTAGAACAGACATCTTCATTACCACAGTGTTGTATCAAGCAACTGAGTACAATTCGAGTTACTGAGGCTTATTGTAAATCTTAAACAACCAAAACAACTGCTGCAGCACTCAGTAAGTCAGCACAAGCCCATGCTTAAATGTCTCCCTTCTACTTCCTATTTCTTGGCCTAATATACTACATTTCCCAGCAGGCACTGCATCCAACTCTGTTGTTATAGCCACTACTATATCCAGGGCTTTTTTTCTGAGAAAAGAGGTAGTGGAACTCAGTGGGTTGCCCTCAGAGAAAATGGTCACATTGTTGGTGGCCCCGTCCCCTGATCTCCAGACAGAGGAGAGTTTAGATTGCCCTCCGCTCCACTCGGTGGCGCGGAAGGCAATCTAAACTCCCCTCTGTCTGGAGATCAGGGGGAGGGGCCACCAGCCATGTGACCATTTTCAAGAGGTTCCAGAACTCTGTTCCACCCCGTTCCTACTGAAAAAAAGCCCTGACTATATCTAAGACCACCATATTAGAATATGTTAAATCAAGATTTTTTAAAAAAGTTTGAAGTTGGTTTATTCATTAATATCTTAACTGTGATTTCATATGATGAAGAAACACAGAAATCTTGGCTTAATCCCAGCTTGTTTCTGGCCCTAATGCATTGCCTAGCAACAGTTTGTCCCTGGCCAAAGCAAAGGGAAAGAAAATAGCATTTGTCAAGGCAAACTAGAATTTGAATAAGGGATTCTGCAAGTCAAATCCTGGTTTCCAAAATAAGCCATAGCTAAAATAATGATGGTAATAATTCTGATGCACTCTGGTCTAAGCAGCATAAACAGTGATCAGTTGATACTGATCTATCAGACCTAGATGGGGTTATGCTTTCTTTAGTAGATCAAGTGAAGAACTTGGAAGTGCTCTTGGACCTGGTTGGTGTTGTTGCTAAACCAGCCTTCTTTCAGTTACACTTTCCTTGCAACCTGGCCCCTTATTTAGACACTGCATACCTAGTAGGGTGGCCAGCCACCAGGTAGTGGCTGGAGATCTCCCAGAATTACAACTGATCTCTGGGCAACAGAGATCCATTCCGTTGGAGAAAATGGCTCCTTTGGAGGATGAACTCTATGGCATAATATATACCCTGCTGAGGTCCCTCTAGGGTTGCCAGGTCCCTATACCCTCCTGGTGGAGGTACCCCGTACTTACCAGGAGGATGATCCTTGAGAGCATGCTCCCGGTGCTGATACGATGACAGCACTTCAGGCATGCTCCCACACTTTGCGCAAGGCCATTTCAGCCTATTTGTGGCTAAAACTGGCCCCCGCAAAGTGTGGGAGCATGCAGGCTGCTGGCATGAGGACATCACTAAAGGAAGTGACATCACAGGTTGCCTGGTGGTGGTGGTTAATTGCCGGGCAGTTTGCCATCTCCCGCCAATCACCAGCAATTGGCGGGCAATGGAGAAAACTGCCAGGAGATTGCCTGCCACCAGTGGGCAACTGGGAACCCTAGGTCCCTCCCCTCCCCAAATCCCAGCCTCCCCAGATTCCACTTCCCAAATCTCCAGGCACTTCCCAACCTAGAGCTGGAAATCCTAAGACCTAACCACGTTGATCTGTGCTACCACAACCTCCAGATTTGATTATTATAATGGACATCATGGGGGGCTGTATTTGAAGACACTTCAGAAGCTTCAATTGGTACAAAATACAGAAAGATTCCTGTCAGAGCTCAGCTGCTTGAAACATATCACTCCAGCATTGCATTAATTGCACAGGGTACCTATTTGCTTCTAGACCCAATTCCAAGTGCCAGCCATTATGTTTAAAGTTTGTCATAGTTTAGGGTTCTCATACTTATTGAACTGCATATCCCAGCATACTCCCACATGTCAGTTATGTGCTTCAGACAGCTTTTTTCTTTTGGTGCCCATTCTTAGGACTGTTCATACAGCAACATCTAGGCTGTGGGACTTCTGTGGGCTGATTTAATCATCTGCAATGACCTACCAGATAATGCCTTCAATGGCTACATTTAGGAAAGCATGCAAGACATTTCTGATTCAAAGGGAATTAGGAGGCGAATAATTTTTTCAGCAGATTTAGCCATGTGTGTTTTAAATGTGTGTGTGTTTTATATGTTAAAGGTAAAGGTAGTCCCCTGTGAAGCACTGAGTCATTACTGATCCATGGGGGGATGTCGCATCACGATGTTTTCTTGGCAGACTTTTTACAGGGTGGTTTGCCATTGCCTTCCCGTCATCTACACTTTACCCCCAAGAAACTGGGTACGCACTTTACCGACCTCAGAAGGATGGAAGGCTGAGTCAACCTTCAGCTGGCTACCTGAACCTGACATCCGCCAGAATCGAACTCAGGTCGTGAGTAGCGATGGGCACGAACAGCAATACGAACTTTAAAAAGCTACGAACAGCCCAATCAGCTGTTCGCGAACAAGCTGTTCGTGAGGCCCCATTCTAAACCAATAGGTGGTCGTTGTAAGCTTCATTCATTCCTGTTCATTGCTTTTCGTCAAGCCAGACAATCTGGCACCTGCAATCAATTCCCTTGGCAATCGGAGGCAGGGACTGCCTGACCTCTGTCTGAACTCCTGCTGTTGCCCTGGAAACCCCAATCTAAGCCCAATTTAGCTTGATAGGCAGGTCTTCCTTTCAAGTGTGGAGCTCCAAATTTGTTACAAGGAAGCAAAGAGCAGGGGGAGCGGGGCTCCCAGCTCTGGTTTTGCAGACAGGGAGGGAGAGACAGTTGCTGTTGGCATTTTGAGAGACAGACAGGGAGAGTGCATTGGAGCTTGAATTTTCTTTGTGTGTGGTGGGATAGGGATCTACCTCTTCAAGTTCCAGGGCTGCTGCCAGGCTCTGGGCCAAGCTATTATTTATTACTGGTACCTTTCCTGCTGCCTGCTCATGTAAGGTTTCTGGGAGTGGTGCGGTAAGGATCTACTTCTTCAAGTTCCAGGGCTGCTGCCAGGCTCTGGGGCCAAGCTATTATTTATTATTGGTACATTTCCTGCTGCCTGCTCAGGTAGGGTTTCTGGGAGTGGTGCGGTAGGGATCTTGATGGCTGGAGGAGAGCCTGCTGGCCCCCACAAACAACAAACAATGAATATGTTCGTGAACAGGTCATGTTTTTCAATGTTCGTTGTTTGTGGATGACAACAAACAACAAACACCATGTTTGGGTTTTTTTTCTGTTCGTGCCCACGTCTAGTCATAACTCATAAGCAGAGCTTGGGCTGCAGTACTGCAGCTTACCATTCTGCACCACGGGGCTCTTATGTTTTATATGTTAATGGACATTTTATGTTTTACGCCCTTGCACTGTTGCACTGTTAAGCTGTCTTGAGCCCATGGAAATAGGGTAGGACATAAATATTTTAAATAAATAAATAGAATATATAGAATATATTTGCACAGCTTGGTAACTGCAAGAAAATGCCTAAGTTTAGCAGGTGTCTTGTCACTGTTTTAGAAACAGCCACTAGCAGTCCTAAGCTATAAGGATAGCACAGTATAACACAGAAGAGGAAGACAGGTTTACCCATACCATCTCAACCACAAGTGTGATTCTACATGCTTACTATCCTTTGATAACTAGATTGCATTTGGCAAACAGTATTGCACATGGACTTGGGCCACTTTTAAAGCACAGGGCATTATGTGAGCCATGCAAAGAAAAATATGACCACCATACAGAATTATTTGATGGACAGACATACACACTCCATTTCTCTTCATTGTGAAAGCTTTCACATCAGGCACAATGAAAGAAAATAAAACTATATGCACTTCAAAACAAGCTAATGTAATTATAAAGATGGGATTTAAATATAACAAGTATAACAGTTTGTTTGGTATTAATGGCTGTGAGATAATAATAGCTGGAGGTATATCCTGGCATTGAGAGGACAATCTGGGATGCTCTGAACTGGAATACTAAATAAGAATGACTGCAAGATTCTTAATAGGCAGCACTCAAAATATAATTATGAAGCCCTAGAAGGTTCACCAATATCCACAATTCATCCCCAAGACAGAAACTGGATAAATGATTTAGCTCATCTGGTGTGCAACCATGGTTATTTTAAAGGAAGTTTTAGTTCTATCAGAAATTACGGGTCTTCAAAGATCCCGGAGTAATAAGTATGGATATCAACTTTCCGGTACGATCCTTATTCACTTATCATCAGTTCACATTGGAGACCAAATCTACTTTCAGCTCCTCCTCTCTTAACTGTTTGCCAAATATTCCCCCCCCCCCCCCCGCTCTTATCAGTGTCCTCCCAAAAATATTCTTGATAATTTCAGGAGCAGAGGAGTTTGTTCTTCCTCAAACGCTACCTTATAGGCACAAAGAGAGAAGTTTTAACATTCTAGATTTTGTCTTAGCAATGAAGAAGTTTACTTATTACAAACAGTATTGCTACCCAAACTTTACTTCTCCGCAGGTGTAAATATGTGAGTCTGGTAATAAGTTCCCACTAAGAAAAGGGTTATTTATATTAAAATATTAAAGCTATTTAATGAGCTTTCTCCCCCTACCCTCCAAAAAGTAAGTTAAGTGTGTGTCTTAACCTGCTTGAGGCAAAGGAAGTTTCAAACATATTGGATTTGAAACTAGCCATTATTTCCCATGTTGCAAAAATGGCAATTTTATTTCCCGACAGCAAATGAAACTGTCAGGAAAATTTAGATGCAATAAAACTGTGTGGTTAAACCAACATGCTGGATTTGGACTAAAACTGAATTAAAGGAATTAAAATTAAGCATTATGTCAGTCAAACTTTATAAAAACTATATTAAAATGTGGATTTTCACTGGGAAAACTTAGGAGTTTGGACTTGGTCAACTCCAACAGGATCCATCCACTTCATCTCTATCAATTGTGTCACATTTGAAATTTGCACAATGAAAAATATTTTGCATAAGTGTCTTGCTTCTGGCAACCTTTCCACCTTTATAAAAAGTTGTCAGGCAGTGTGTGACTTTCACAGTGCAGAGTTTTAAAATGGTGGCTTCAGTCCAAGGCTAGCTAATAACGGCTGACATGCACTGGAATCTTGAGGCCTAAATCAACATTGTTTTCACAGCTGTAATTAAGCCACCTAATCAGAAGCACATTTTGACGGGACAGTTTCTGGAAGCCAGACATTACAATTTCTTATGCCTGGAGCGCAGTGGCTCATGAGAGGTCCTCATTTAATTTCAGGGTTTTTTTTTTAAAGAGGCAGTAAAAAGGAAAAGTTTTTTAAAAGTAGTGCACAACTGTTGAAATGAAGCAGGCCTATGTGTTCATGCCTTGACCATCTTTGCATCCCGCCCTCCTTCGGCTCTCTGCAGAGTCCCCATCTCTCTAATGGCAGCTGCACACAGTGAGAATAAGGAACTTTGCCAAGAGCAACAGATGAGCTGGTCTGAACTGGCTCTCTGTGTGTTCTGATTGTAAATTGTGCTGGTGATGATTAGAGAACTCCAACACAGGATGTTGACTATTAAACTATCCAGGGAAAATAAGGGCTTTTTTTTTTTGTTCCAGGAATTTTTTTCAAAACCTTATTGGTGACTTGGTACACAGTGTTGTGTCTATGATTTCAGACAAATTAAAATAAACTTATTAACTAAATTTGTTTCTCATACCTGAACCCTTCATCTCCATTTTTATTCAAGAGTGCTGATGCTGTTGCGTGCTGTTCCTTCAAGCAGCACGTATAAGTACCGTACAACCTTACAACCTGTTAGGGGAGGCCAATCGTCAGTCCCCAAGAATCTGGAAGTTTATTATTGCCTGTTCTCTCTTATATACATTGCGTTTGTTTTTTAAAAAATGGCTGAAATGTCGTCTTGCTCATGTGCTGTGGCACTGCTGCATTTGGTAACTTGAACATAAACTTTCAACCTCAGCAGCTATTGCAAGAGTACCAATACGAACGCTCTAGTCACTGGGGTCTGATTACATTTAGTTCTGCATTTTAATTGCATATGGATTCCATTAACTTACCCTTTGCCTTATGGGCAACATTTTAATCAAATTACTATAATTTTCAAATATGTTACAAAAGCTTGACAAGGTAAAAGTTCACATACCTAGCATGTATTGAATATATTTTTTAAAACCCTTTATATAGAAAGAGAAATATTCTTTGTCCCCAAAGGGGGAACAAATATATTGTCAGATTACTCTGAGGTTTTTTTCACACCTTGCTCCAACTAGAGTTTCATGACTTACATGGTTCTCATATTTTATTGCCATTGGCTTGGATCCAAAGAGCCACCATTTCCTCCCCTTGAGAACAAGCCTACCCACAGGACCTTACACACCATTCTAGCGTCCCTCTCAGCCCTAAATAGCGGGGGGGGGGGGGGGGTCAGGCTACACTAGAAAAAGAGAAGGTAGGAACTCGACTTGCAGTTCTCTGGACACATCAGTGTTACTGCAACTGTTACGAGCCCTTTTCTCTCTTTAGTTAGATTTAGCTTTTAACCCTTTTCTTCTTGCTTCCTCTGAGTAGACTGCTGCCACCAGGAATTATATTCCAAAATAATTTAAATTTCCCCTTTAATAATGTGCACAAGTGTCAGGCTCCTTCATGGGATTATGTGGCCCTGAGAATAGAAATGGGATATAGGAATAACATATACTGTAGAATAAACAAAAAAACCCAAAATAAACTCTTATTTTTACAGGAAGCGTATCAGTTTCATATTATTTCTTAATTTTGATGGTTTCAAAGAGTGTTATTTGTTCTTAAAGTTACTTTACTTAGGCACAGTCACTCAGATCTTCATAACCTTTATCTCTCAGGCTCCACACACAGTTCGCCTGCTTCAGAATTCAGATATCAATTTCTCACTCAAATACACATAGACTTTCTCTCAGGCGCACACACAGTTTGCCTGCTTTAGATAGAACGAATAGGTTTCTCTCAGACACACAGAGCTCAGATTTCCACATGGGTTCTATTTCTCTCAGAAATGCTTAAATATGCTCAGGCTGCACATAGTTTGCCTGTTTTCCCCAGACTGAATCTTTTCTTTCCACTCAGTAACCGAAAACTGCATTCACTCCGCCCACACTCTCAGTCATCAGCCAATCATCTCACTCACTCATCCCTCTCTTTCACCCCTACTCTTCATCTGTACCACACCAAGCATGTAAAGGCACATACACACATTTACTTAAAATCATTGCAGCAACCAACAGCGTAACCAAATAATTTTAGTATTGATCACTAAAATGAAAAAAATGTAACTAATACATCAAGTCAAGTAAAATGCATATGTTGTCTGCTATTTTAAATAGCTAGTTTCTTACCACCATCTACATTCATGCCCTTACATAACCTAAATAGACATACTGGCATGGATCTAACCATCCAGAGACCTCACCAGGTGACATTTCCCAGATCCCCTCTCCCACTGTAGCCCGTTCGCCCCTCCAAAATTTTGTTCCTAGTGGTCAGCCAACCCTCAGAAACAACATGGAGGCAAAGTGGGTACCTTCAGTGAGAAGGGGAAATGGTAGACACTGCCAACGCCTTCCAAAGATTTAAATGTCCTCAAGCCTTCAGAACTGCATCCATGCCATTGTTTTGCAAATGGGACCTTCTAAATACAGCTGTTTTGCTTTATATGCATAGAACATACCCCCACATCCAAAAGCTGTGGAAAGCATTCAATACAAGACTCACTAAAACTTGTTTGAACTGTTTGCTTAAATTGTGCCTTTCCTCCAGCAGTGGAGCAAAGTACGCAGACAAGGAAGACAATCTCCCAAACAAGATTTAAATCTTGACGTGCAGGAGTAAGTCCTTGGCAGCAATACAGACAGGGAACCTTCTTCTTGAATGTAACATTCAGCTGACTAGTCTGTAGAAGGATGCAAACATTAAGAGTTTTTCTGCCAACAGGTGATTGCATTGCTTGGCTAAGGTGTTTCAATCCGTTGCCAGATTCCATGCTGAAGAGAGTGAAGGGCTTGCTGGGCGAGGTAGTCTAGTCCTCAATACTATTTCTTCTATTTGTAGAAAGCAGAGGAATAGATTTTCTAGAGGAGTATGCACAGGCTTCAAAGATCAAAGACAAAAATTTAACATGGTAGGATATTGCACTGGAAGGAGAAAGCAACTGGACTAGATTATTTTTTATTTGTTTTTTATTTACTTCATTTATACCCCACCTTTCTTCCCAATATGGACCAAAGCAGCTTACGTCATTCTCCTCTCCTCCATTTTATCCTCACAATAACCATGTGAGGCAGGTTAGGCTGAAAGAGTGTGATCAGCCCAAACTTCCACTGGAGATTCAAACCTTGTCCAACTCTCAAACCATTAAACCACTTTGGCTCTCTGATTTGCATTAGATTAGTGTTGCCAACTTGTCATGCTTCAGTTGTACATAAAAGCAATAAGGACCAAAATAATTTGTAAAATGAAGTTCATGTAAAAGTACTGGCATGCAGCACTCATCCACCAACATGATGCTCATACAAGCACACTTCATACAGCAGTCATGAGTAGACATGGGCACGGACAGAAAGAAAACCACAAACACCCTGTTCGTTGCCATCCACGAACAATGAATAGAACATGTCCCCTTAATGAACATGTTCGGTGTTCGTGTTCATGGCCCTTTAAAGATCCCTTTAAACTATCAGCTGGCAGGTGGCGGGGGGGGGATTCCCCCTTGCTGCCTGCCAGCTGATAGTTTAAAGGGCCCTTTCCTGCCATGTGCAAGGGGCAGGGCCCTTTAAACACCCCACAACCCCCAGCCCCCTGCCCCACCCCAGCACCACCAGGCTGCTGCTGCTGGATGCAGGAGGGACGGAGAGATTCTCTCCCACTGTCAGAGGGACGAGGAGAGACTCCCCTGGTCCCTGTGACAGTGTGCAGAGCCGGTGCCACGGGGCTCATTCTGCCCACTGTCAGAGAGACGAGGAGAATCTCCTCATCCCTCTGATAGAGGGCAGAGCCGGTGCTGCTGTGGGGGCGCTCCTACCCGCTGTCAGAAGGACGAGGAGAATCTCTTCATCCCCCTGACAGCGGGCAGAGCTGCCACCGCCGCGGGGCCACTTCTGCCCACTGTCAGAGGGACGAGGAGAGACTCCCCTCGTCCCTCTGACAGTGGGCAGTGCTGGCACCGCGGGGCTGCTCCTTCCCGGTAACAGCACTGGGAGAGCCAGCACTGGGAGAGCCAGCCTCTAGCACTGGGAGAGCTAGCGCCGCCCTCTTTGCTGTCATTTTCTCTTCACAGTGCCAAAAACCGTACTGCCTGTTGGAAGCTACTTTGAGGGGTCACAAAACTGACCTTCCCAATGTCCAATACCCACCAAATTTGCTGGGGACATAGTCCTCACTGTCCTCTGAAGACCCCCCAAGTTTCAGAGAGATTGCACCCTGGGAAAGGTATGATCCATGGGTTCCCCCCACCTTTGCTGTCTATTTCTCTTCTGAGGGGCAAAAACTGGACAGTCTGCTGGAATCTGAAGGGTTAAAGCCAGAAGGAAAGCCTGAAGGAGTTCAGACAGAGTTCAGTCCCTGCCGTTGCCAGGGGAATTGATTGAAAGGCGCCAGACTGTTTGGCTTGACGAACGGCTGCTGAACGCAACGAATGAGGCTTTGCAACGACCACCTGTTTGTTTCAAATGAGGACCCATGAACAGCCCGTTTGCGAACAGACGAACTACCTGTTCGTGGGTTTTTTTCGTTCGTATTGCTGTTCGTGCCCATGTCTAGTCATGAGTGCTACATATGTACTATGAAACATTTTCAACCAACATAATACTGCAGTTTGAATACTGAGAAAATAAGATACCCCAACCATAGAACTACCAACTGTAGAAAATATGTCCAGATCTTCGCAGCAGTCACTATTGTATTTATTTAAAATGCTCTTGCTGCTTTTTAATAGCTTGCTTATTTCAAACAGACTCATACTATTTTCCCAAGTCTCTATACACTGCCTGTTGAAAAGTCTACTGAATTATGTCATCTCCATTCAAGCTCATTGCCACAGCATGCGGTATTTCATCACAGTGACGCATCATTGAAACGAATGAAATATCACACACACAATGCCACATAAAAAGTTCTAACAGAAATGTTGGTTGGATTACAACATCAATTAAGACATTCATCCAAAAACAACAACTCTTGGCATTTCCAGTGGTAGAATGACAGCCTGACTCTTTCTCCAGCTGTTATCTCACTTGTAGCTGTCCTCTCCTGAGGGTCATTACTCTTTTTTCCCTTCATCTGAAGCTGTCCTCCTGACCCCAGCAAATTTCCATCTCCCCTTCAACCACGTGATCCCCTGCTCATAAGGCATTCCTTCTACTAATTCTTTTTTGTCCATTTCCTTTTTCCTTTCTTTCTTCACACAATCTAAATTCTAAAGCATTGAGTAATTGCTGGGAATTCCTCCTGATATGCAATAAATTTGAATAATTTTGTGGCAGCCAAGTGGACATTCTTCATACTACATGGACACTGATTTCACTGTTCTGCCTTTTCCTTTCGTCTTCCACATTTCCAGATGTTTACAGCTAATACTCCTTAGTATTTTACAGCAGCCTTATCCTCCAGCACCAAAAGCAGAATTTTCCTGCCTTGAGAGGGAGGGAACAGCCATGCTACATGCTGGCTGATCTGAGTGCTGGTTAGATTTTCAGAAAGTGAAATATACTCACAACAGTACAACCCTTGAGGGAAGACACGTGGACTGAGTGCACAATGTGCAAAGGCACACTATGCCTAAATCAAGAGAAAGCAATCATAATATGGACATTGTTGGGACATATATAGTTTAATTCAGACTTAGACAGCTGAGTCTTTTGAATACACGATTGCATGTAATCTGAACTCTGAGTTCCAAAAAAGCTTGCTACAGAGCTCAACATATAAAAAAAAGAATCCCTATTTAGTGTGATTGCTTGGCAGGATACTCAATCCATTGTTCTAAAGGAGAGGGAGGGAAAGTGTGGAAAGAGCACCTTCTTTGGCTGTACCATGTTACTGACAATTTGTCCTTCCCTTCTCATCCAGACACCTATAGAGCTTGGATGTGGCCAGAGGTGTGAGCCATTGGGTGTGCGCTGAAGGGCAAGGCATCAAATTAGTTCAAGACTGGCCCAAGTTGTAGCTTGTTGTTTTTGCTGTTTATTGTGTGTCTGTATCCATGCACACATATGTATGCGTGCAAACACACACACATACACACACTAACTCTTTATACTTGTTTTTTTAATGTTAGAAGCCATTTTTTGTCCTTTGGGGAAAGAAGTAGAATAGAAATAAGTGACCATCTTGACTGGTACTATAGCAGCGACAAACACTGAGCTAAAGGAACATTACACACATAAACCAAGCAATATGCCTGGATTTAAACTGATTAGATTCTGATCCTAAACATTTGTGCCATGTATTACAAACCTAAACAAGCCTAATATAGGGCTGTTCGTGCTGCTTGAAGTCAATAGTATTAAATTGCTTTATTCTAAGCACTGCAGCTTAAGATAAATACAGCAGTGAGGTGTTATTGAGGAATCTAGTTTGTTACTGTCGCTCCTAAATCGGAACAGCAGAAAAGGATCTTAACGTAATAATGAAGTTAATTGGAGGAAATCAGATTAATTCAAAATACTGAAGTGCTTAATGTGCTGGACTCTTGGAAAAGTTGTAGAAGGGGTTGAAACCTTCATCTAAAGATCTTAAATACTTCAGAAAATGCAATTAACTAGATTATCTTACTCCAACCATATTTAATTGCATGGCAATGCTAATTGATATATCTGCCTTATGCTTCGGTGGGGGGGGAGGGATCACACCATTTCTTCAGTAAAAAGCATAATAAGTTAGTGAGCATGACTTATATGTCTATTAACATGTTCTAATTACCAGTCTGATTAAGCATATCAGGTTGAATTCTAAGAACTGTAAGCAGAGCCTCTCCTGCACAACAGAGCTTTCCTGCCTGTCTTTATGCAGTCCCCTGCACCCCAAAAATAGCACTGTAGTATGCATTGAGTGGGTTGCAGCTAGAAGGAATCATCAGAAATCACTTCCTCCTCTTTTGTGAGAGGACATGTCTTTGTGCTCGTGAAAGAGAAAATCTTTAATTAAAAATGTTGTATATTGATGAGAGTGTGTATTCTTAAAAAAAACCTTTTGTTCCAAAATGCAACTGAGGGCTTCATTGCTGAACCCAAAAGAATTATGAAGCTATGTTTTTGGCATTGGCAGTCCTGCACACATTTTTTTATACAAGACGAAATGACAAACATTAATTGCTCCCCCCTGCTCTATGTTAACTATTAAAACTTTGAAGCAGTAATCATTTTGCATCGCTGCTCTGAAACATAAAATCAAATTATTGATAATGTCTACATAATAAATACAAATACTCTATTGCTGTTAACATCCCGGTCATTACAAGCAAACTGAGGGCTCTACAGAGACCCATGTAGCAGAGTGAAGATTCCAAGGATAAAAGAATACAAAAAATTAAAGCAGACACTTACTGAGTGCAAGCCTTCATTTTCACGAAGACAAGCAGTTTGGAGTTCTGATTTCAAAGCTGCAATGTGATGCCGATGGGATGCTATTTCTCTTTCTAGTGTGGCAACTCTGGAGACCACTAGTTGATAGACGTCCATAAAACTCGCCACCATAGCCTTAACGAAAAAGCAAAGGGAACATTACTACCTATAAATGTTTTCTCTTTTAAGTCTGTACCATCTATGTCAATAATCATACAGGGAGCAAACCCCCACGAACGGGGGTTTGCTCCCTGTATGATTATTACTAAACTGGATGTATAACACGTTGCCTGAGATGAACCAATAAAAGAACTCTGGAAACGAATTTGCGTCCTTTCACGGTCCGTTTTCACTTCAGCTTGGTTTTCAATTGTGACCGTTCCCACCTTTGGTTTGTTGGCCATCTACGTCAATGCCAAATCATGTTTCTAATTTTAGAGAATGGTATACAGATTAAAAAAGATTTCTAAAATGGACCCTTAATACCAACCTCTTAAAATAAATAAACAACATTGAGTGTATTTCTGCCAATATTATAAATAATGAGTGTTTTGGTTTGTAAACAGCACTTTTGGACTCTATTTAAACACATCCCTCAGCTAATTTCATTCAAAGTCAGCTGAGAAGAAAGCCAGAGGTAAGTATGAACATTTTCAAAATGAATGGAGTTGCTAATTCTCCCACTTCACCTTTAAAAAGAATTAGATTTAATTTGGCATGAAACTAAAGGAAGTTACAGACCTCTGAAAGTAAATAATCCGATTACAATATAGCTGGGAAAATAATTCTGTTCAGGTATATAGTGGAGGAATGTCCCAGCCGTGTAATATTGATCAGACCAATAATAAAGTTAACTGCACAAGAGAATATAAATGATTTGGCAGTGCTGGTAACTTGATATCTGACCTAAATAGTATAACACAGTTGGGATTATTGGACTTCTTTACAACTGGTTAATCACATTTTATAGGTTATAGTTTCTCTTTGAAGTGACCTGTACTGATTTTTTTCAAATGTAAGAACAGCATTAAACTTGATAAAAATTTTACGTGTTTGTTAAATAAACTTAGATTAAAACAGTATCTGATGCTCTCTTTAGCATCTTCAGATTTTTATGCAACAAAGCAGCTCTCTGTTTTAGAACAACCAGGAAGAATCTTTTTCAGATATTGGGTCTAGATCCATCAAATGCAGGAAGAGGTGCTTCTCAAACTTTTTTTCAATTTTCAATAATATTATGAAAGAAAAGCTCATTTGCAAGCAAAAATAGGAACAGTATCTTTTTGTCAGAAATGACCAGGGGTAAAAGTAAACTAGGAGTCTTGGTAAAAAAGTGGCTGAATTGATATTGCCCATCTTCTGTTTCCAGCTCTCCACTCCACAGGGCAGTGTTGTTAAGAAAATTAAATTACTTTCACCTCTAACTCTGATCTACCTCTAGGGAAAAATGTGCAGAGAAACAGATTCAGTACAGTACATATGCTCCCTCATATACAAACACCATGTGGGTAAGCAGGGCCGGTGCATCCATTGAGGCCAGGTAGGCGGTTGCCTCAGGGTGCGGGGCGCCGGAGGGGGCGCTGGGGGTGGGAGTGCGTGCCACGGAGCTGCAGCCTCCCAGCCGTCCAAGCAGGAGAGCTGGGAGGCCACCCATGCACCATCCCAGCTGCCCGCCACAGCAATTGGGCCAGCTTGTGTGCACGCCTGTGATGACATCACATGTGACATCATCACGCAGGCTGGTATGTGTGCGTGAGTGCACGTGTGTGCACGCGCACCTGGCCAGCCAGCTGCGGGTGCCGGAAACTCTTGCGCCGCTCCTGTGGGTAAGCATCTGCTTTGTGCTGTGCATTCAAATGTGAGTCAACCAATACAGCCTTCATTCACACACCTCATCCCCAGACACTGTCTTGGGCTATGTGCCCTTTTTTGTATCTGGATTGGAAGGAAAGAGGAAATGGAGGGAGAAGCAGCAAATGGGCACAACTCTGACATTGCTGCACAAGCTGAAATGAAAGTATGTTCTGCTGCTACCACGCTTGGCAGTGAATTTTGCCCACTGCAACCTGTATGTTATTAAATCTCATGGTGTTTTTGCAAGTGGGACTAATAATGTCTTTTAGTATGAAATGCATCGCTTGTTAATGCCTGGGAGAGAGCCATTTAGTTGAACATACATTATAGCCCATGTAGCTTTTTAATTTAGAGAAATGAAGAGATTTGTCACTTGTGAAAAAAAAATCCAAGCCTATATATATGAAAAAAAGCACCTCAACATTTCATGTGTGGTATTGTAAAAAGTTATCTACACAATCATAGGAAAACAAAGAAAATCACTCCCATATCCACTCCACAATATTTTCATTCTGTTCTCAAGTTACAGCAATCGTTGCTCTTTTTTGAAAAACATTTTTTAAAAACCACCAATCCCTTACAGTGTGCAAATATCAGAAAGTTAGACAAGAACAAATGACTAGATAGAACAGCATCTTATATAATAATAAAAAACTGTAGTCATTACGAATCCTGCTATAATCCAATTTAATCTCCCAAGTGACATTTAGACAGGGCTACATACATTTTAATTTGGACAGGTTCTTTGGGGTAACATTTCCTACTTTCCCCTAAAGGAACCATGGAATTTTCATGTATCAAGTGTTCTGAGCCTCATATTTAAATCTCAGCGGGCAGATGGTATTTCCAGTAGTCTCCTGTATTTATTAGTGTGCTGCCTTTATTGCTGACTCAGCATACAGTATCCTGTGAGATGATTAAGAAAAATCAAGTTCTCTGATTAGGAAGGGAAAGAACACTTTACTTATAAAGGCTGGATTCTGCAAGGCTTTCACGCTATGCAGCTGCGCTATTTAAAAAAGAGAACTGGGTGTTCAACAACTTCTCCTTTTAGAAATTCATTTTTAAAAAACTAGTACATTAAAAATTGAGACTGAAAATCACCAGTCTTCTGGGCAGTTGGTTCCCTGACAAAATGACAAGGGTGTCATTTTTACTGATTGACAACTCTTGCTTGTTGGGAAGAAAGGCACATAGATGCCTGGGTTAAGAAGCCATATCCGGATGTTATTGCACAGGGTAACCTGACTTTCTAACTCTGTTGCCTGTAAAGATACAATGCACTGGTCTTACACTGACTGTACCAAAGCAAAATTATTCTGTCTCTCATAAGAGCTGAATAATTCTGAGCCTGAAGGCTGTTCCTCATTTTACATTTCAGGGAGGGGGGGAGACTGTCCTCTTGGGAATCATAGCTGTATACAAGGCCATATGAACATATGATGCAGCAAGAATATTAGATCTATTTCAGAGAGAGATGCATGAATGCAGAACCCCTTCCTGAAACTCATTGCACTTATGATGACTCCTCTTCAAAAAAGAAATCTGCTATTATCCTTTCAACATTCCACAGTCACACATTTTAAGATATGTAGGTATGATTCTGGAGGGAACACGTGCATTCTTTTAAAGGAGACATAAAAAGAGATTCACTGTCTTTGCATTTCCCTGTTCATTATAATTTGCTTTCCTTCCAAACACAAAAATATGTGTACATTCCATACTTTTTCTTAAAATTTTGTTGGAAACAATCCAAAAGACAGTGAAGATCATTACATAGATCACCCCAGCAAGTACCAATTAATCTGTGCACTGTGTTTTCCACCAGCTGCAGTTTCTAAACATTTTCCTAGGCAGAAACTCTGCCGTTTTCTCACCTGGATGTTTCCAAGTCACTGGTAACTGACAGTGTTATACTTTTCCACAAGGGGCTTCTATGCCTAGGAGTTCAGTAAGCAATATTAAATGTGGAGATATGAAAGGTATTGTATGACTATTTTGGTGCTTCTTCACTGATTCACATATCTTGGATATGCTCATGTAGGCACAATTGAGATCCATAAACCAAATGCAGCTGGGAAGTGATGTCATTGCCACCCCTGGAAGCACCTGAAGTGACATCATTGCTGCCCCTGGGAGCACCAATTTGGGACAGATTGGGCCACTGCGGAGTGAGGGAGTGCTGTCATGTTTCACAGCAGCCTGATTCGGGCCAGATTTGGCCTGAATTTGGCCTGATTCGGGACGGATTGGGCCACTGCGGCGCATAGGAGCGCTGACGCACTCCGAAGCAGCCCAATTCAGCCTGAATCCAGCCCAATTCGGGCTGAATCAGGATTGATTCAGGACACTGCAGAGAATGGGTGTGCTGCCATGTTCTGCAGTGGCCCGATCCTGCCTGAATTGGGCCCCAATTGTGCTGCTGCAGTGCATGGGAGCATGCCCAGGAGGCACATTACCCCCCCCACCAGCAAGGTAAGTGAGGATAGGGGGTGGAGAGTGGGGGCAAGAGATCCCCCACCCCTGGCAACTCTATCCAGAAGCTTCAGCTTATCCAAAACGTAACAGCCAGGGGCAGGATACAAGGATCGTATCACCCCAATGCTGCCCATCTGTTTCCAGGTACAATTCAAAGTGTTGGTTCTTACCTTTAAAGTCCTAAAAGGCTTGTGGACACAGTGCTTGAAAGACCACCTTCACTCATATTGTCCAACTCTGCTTCACAAGCCCTGTCCTATGTGGCCCTGCCTTCAGAGGTAAGGCATGCAGCAATCAGAAACAAGGCTTTTTCAGTAGTGATGCCTTGCTTGTGGAAAGCCCTTCCCTATTGAGGCTTGCCTGGCACCTAGATTGCTCTCTTTTAGGCACTAGGCCAAAACATTTCTGTTCACCCAGGCTTTTAACTAAGGGGTTGATTGTTAACATTTTTTTAGCCTGGAAGCTGTAGATTGTTTTTATAATCTAAGTTTTTACAGGCTGGGCTGTGGCTTTTTTAAATACTGGGTTTTAATTAATAACTTTTAATGTTTTGTTTCTATTTTAATTTTGCAAGCCACCTCAGGCAGGTTCCTAGAGAGGCAACATAAAAATGAACAAAATGCATGCAATAATATTTTCTTGCATTAAAAAAACCTCTGCTTTCCCTGCGAAGTGCCTTTAATGCATAACAGCAGCTTCTGAACATAGGACTGATTAAAGAATTTTGAGCAAATGATGCTTCTGTCATAAAAATTACATTCTGTGGGATCCAGCAAAGGGCCTAGCATGAGAGGAAGGCACTTCCACACAAATTAAGTGTGTGTGTGATTTCCTCCAATTTTCCTCCAAGAAGCAGACCACTAATCTACATCTCAAGCCATTTGACAGACTCTAGACTCTTAGGATATAGTGTGGGGGGATCACAAGAGTATGTAGTGGGAAAGAAGAGATGGGAATGCCACCTTGCATGAGCAGAACTCTGCTTACAGTTCTCTCAGAGCTAAGCTACAAGTGACGCCTGACACAGGTTGGACACTTGTCAGCTTCCCTCAAGTTTTGATGGGAAATGTAGGCATCCTGGTCTTGCAGCTGTAATGGAGAGCCAAGCTGTAAAACCCATCAAAACTTGAGGGAAGCTGACAAGTGTCCAACCTGTGTCAGGTGTCACTTGTAGCTTGGCTCACAGTCCTATCACCAATTTCACAAAGGAAATGAAGCTGTTTTTCCCCCCTAAAGACAAAGGAATCATGGGATAAGTTTTCAATATGATTTTTTATCTGAACTGGCAGACCCTAACAATGAAGCAACCAACCAACCAGCCACTAGAAACTAATCAACTATCATTAGAAATCAGACAAAAACATTCGACATACAGGTTACACTATTCTTTATAAGAAAACAGTCAAGGCTGAGATTCCTGAACATTATACAGCAAGCCGGTTTTACAACCCAGAGAGATTCATATGGCACGTTTATTTTAAACCTAAAATCCCCTTCCTGACTGAGGAGTACTGTAAGAATGTGGTTCAGGAAACTGAACCACAGCAATTCTGAAGGCTGAAGAATTTTAATTTTAAGCATTAAAAAGCCATTTTAAATTGAAATACAAGATGTAAGTTAATAAAAACTAAAACATGCAGAAGGCTGCCAATTTTAGAACACAAACAGTAATGAATTACTCAGGAATAACCAAATGCAAGGAAGTAAGAACAGACCAAATCTGTTTTTCCAGTGACCTCGTCCTCCATCCTTTTAACCTTCCTGCCTTTCCATTATGTGCTACATATTCCTATCCAGGGCCGTTTCCAGATGGCTTACCTGAAGCCGCTCCATGCCGCAATGTTGTGGATCGTGCCGGGGAAAACGCGAAATTTCTCGCGTTTTCTCACGCGAGAAAACGCGGTATTTCGCGTTTCACCCGGCACGATCCACAACATTGCGGCATGGAGTGGCTTCAGGTAAGCCATCTGGAAATGGCCCAGGTATCTTATAGTAATGGTAACACGGCGGCTGCATGCTTGTCTCCCAGACAATTTGCCAATTTGAAAATTTGGTAACGCTGATAAAATATCTGAAGAGTAAGATTAGTTCTCCTGTCTAACAGCTACTGACAGACACACATTCTATGTATTTGTCTAATCTTTGCATATGATAGATTACATTTTGCATCCCTGTAGTAGCTGAGAATATGATGTTCTGCAAGAGATGTGACAATAAAATGTATGAAATGAGGACAAAGCATCCTTCATATTAAATACATTAAATCAAAAGGTCACTCCAAGTATTACTAAGTTGAAAACAGCTCCAGTGGAACATTTTCAGAAATATGAAATCTATAGATCTGAGTGCACAAGTTGCTAACTGACTTCTTGTTAAGGTGTTAATGCGCTGATTATACATTCATTCATCTCTGGGGAATTGCAGCCAATATTCTTTACTGTGTCCACTGAACATTTTCGTGACAATTGCTGGCAAGTAACTTCTTGAAAAGGAGTAAACACATTTACGCATTTCAGGCTTTAGCAGGTAGTTACCTATAGGAAGAAGTCTCAATTAGAACAGCTGAAAAGAAAGGATGAATTCCCTAACTACAGTTTTTATGATCTCATAGTAAAGTTTGTGGGTGTGTTTGTAGATGCATATTTGCATACCATAATTAAAGCCAATGTTTCTTTCTGCTGGCTTTCAAGTAGTTTGACTTTAAGATAGGTTACAGTTGTATTTATGTATTTGTAATGTAATATCCTTTTAATTTTTGTTTTTCTTTTTGCAAGTGGATAACCTGAATTGTTGATATATGCCAATAAAGGCTAACTTGAACTTGAACTTGACTTTAAGATAAATAAAGGTGCTTTCCATACGGGGGAAAGGCTTGCGTAGTTGCCCCATTGCTGCTGTAGCTGTTAAGAGAACGATTCCCTGTATTTTCCCTGCTTCAGGATAGGAATTTGGCCCCCAGCAGAGGCCAACCAGCCTACCATGCCAAGGCTTTGTCAGGTTTTTTTTTTAAATCAGCAAACAAGTATTGTTATATTTATTTAACATTATAACAATCTGTATCACTTTTTGTGAATTCCCACCTTTCATCGAACAGCATCTCTAAATTCTTTTTGTTGCTGAGATACACGAGAAAGTTATATCTCTGCAACAAAAAGGGCCAGACACTTAATTTTTAAAAATAAAAGCTGGGAATGCACAGGAAATGAAACACAAATTGTTATAATGTTAGACCAACATAACAATAGTAATTTACTGATATAAAAAGTCCTCCTCAAAGGTGGTGGGGAAAATGGCTGCTGAGTGGGTAGGACTGGGAAACATTCCCACCTACACAGCAACTACCTTTGATGCAATTTCCCCCCCAAAATCCACAGCAAAGTAGGTTTGGAGAATCTTGGAGAAGAGCCAAGGAAACTCTGGGTGGTGCATGAATGTATCATGATGCTGTGGGGAAACATGAAGAAAAAAACCGTCTGTACTTTCCAACAGCATCAAACCCAGGGCAAATAACTCATGTGGAGATGGCCTAAGAATGCTTTTACTAAACACCTGCACGATGTTGTAACACTGGCTTTCAAATTTACAGCAAGTTCAAAGTTCTAGTCTCTCCCTGGCAATGCACTGGAACTAGAATAAGCTTCCATCTAGAGACAGTTTTATTTACTAAATGGAAGCTGAAACCCCCCCAGCAAGTATAAGACCTCAGAACAAGTTGACACACACAACATTCTGTTGTAAGTAGTCCAATAAGTAGATAATGAGGGAGGGAGAATCAAAAGCCACATCTAAAAATTAGAAAACTATCTCACAAAGCATAGGTTCTGCTTATTTTATGTTTGAAAAAGGAGAAAAATCTAAATTAATATACGCCTTTTAGGCTTTCAGCCTTCAAGAAATTCCTAAACTAAAAAAAAAGTTAGTAGGTAATAAATTTACCTAAGGGCAACGAACACAAAGAGATGAAAAGAAACAAGAGAGGGAATAATAAATGTATTTCAAAAGAACAAGAGGCTAACTTTAGTGTAGCAAACTACTAGGATGAAAATCTGGAGAGACTACAAATTTTATTTTCATTATGAAGTTTGGCAAAAAAAAAAATGACAGCCAAAGATTATCTTTTGTGGCTATATAAAATAAAGTAGATGTGGTGCTCTGCATCTATAGCAGGTATTCTGTAGAATGACCAGTTAATTCTAATCATAAACCAGCATTATTATTACTTTGTTAGTTTGGATTGGAGGGGGATTGTGTGTGGTGCTCCTCACCAAGTATAGAAGTGAACAAGCAAAGTGCAGTTATCACATCAATTTTTAATGTCCCATTTCAATTTCTAATCCCAGTGAAATACCGCAACTTAAAAAAAAAACACTGAAGGTAGTCTGTGATGGACAGGACTGGCTCCAGCTCCGCCTCTCCCAAGAGACAGCCAATTGGAGTGAGTGAAATGCTGGGCCAATCAGAGTTAAAGTCCATTGGAGGGGGAAAGAGGCTCTTGCAGAGACTGAGAGAGGGAATGGTTTAAGATGCTGCTAAGAGGCAGCAGAAAGATAGCTGGCTATTAATCTGTTCTTTTACTTTGAAACCTTTCCTGTTCTACCCCAGTATGTTTGGTAGTTTAAAATCTGTTCTCTCCTGTATTCCATCATATAAATAAAGTTTGTTTTTGTTTTGTTTAACCCTGGCTGGCTTGAGATAGTTAGCCGAGGGGAAATATCTGACAAACACACACAAATGTTCTGGTCACATAGTCTAAATGATGGCAGTGAATACTGAGGGAAAGAAACTTCTGAGTTCCCTTTTCCCCAGTAGCCCTGGGCTGTAGCTAGATGAGGAGAGGCAAATACAGGGAACTGGCTGCCTGTCTGGTGGAGCCTCTGGAAGACAAGAGAGGGGACCCTGTGAGGATTTAGGTCCGGGCTCTCTATCTGCTGTAGTGGAGGCTAGAAAGGTGGCGTATGGCAGTGGACTCCCAGCCTTTACTTACCTGGAAGGCAAAGGGGTGAGAAAGTTTTGTGTCTGTGAGTTGGAGTCTACCTATCCACCTATACCCGCTAAATAGTCACACTTTGCACAGCTGCAATTTACAAATAAATCGCAAAGTGGCAGGAAAGATATATGGAGCTGATGGAGATCAGAATAGATCAAGGGAGCCACAGACACAAAAATACGCTACAATACTTATCTGGGAATAGAAGGAGAAAAAGGTTGTGCTGAGTGAGCTACTTCAGAGTACTTATAAAATTCCACTAAGGTTACCTCTGCCCAAAGGTGTCTTGTGGCAGCGAGAGGCTGTAAACTGTAAGGTGTTCTCAGGCATAACAAAAGGCCACGTGGGAGAAGACATTCAGCAGAACATTTCTCTTACAGTTGTTTGGTACTTGTTTTAATGATCTCCTCTCTATAGATCTCATGCTGGGCTTCATTTAAGCATAGCGTACAGAATTTAAAGACACCAGAAAGGAAGGCAACTCTGTTCTGTTTTTCCCTCCACTCCAAAATTTCACAACAGCAGGACCTCTGGGTACAACTCTGCCCTCTTACTTTCGGTATCAGTTATGTTTACTTCCACTTCTTCCCAAGGTCATATGCTACTCTAAGGAAACAAATCTCTCTGTAAAATGCTAAGCTTGCAGCAAGTAGTAATGACATGATTTCCTTTGGGGAGGGGGGAGAACTGAAGAGTGATGAAATTGACAAGAGATGGAAAGGTTTCTAATGGAAGTCACAGTGGGATGGCATTTATTGCAAAGTATTAACAGCCCCAAAGACAATGTTCTAAATTTAAAAGTGTGGGACTCAGAAGAACTTGTGGGGGCAGCTCGTTTTCCTCTGTATCCCTTCCCCCATGATTTCCTCTTTCCATCTTCTGGGCAGTGCTCATATCATCTCTTCTTTCCCTGCTTCCTTTTTTCCTTTGGCTCCTCTGTCAGCTTCCCCATCTTCAGCTATATTTACTAATTCATTTATAGTCTACCTTTCTCCCCAATGGGGACCCAAAGCAGTTTACATCGTTCTCTTGTCCCTGATTTTATCCTCACAATAAGCCTGTGGCGCAGAGTGGTAAGCTGCAGTACTACAGTCCAAGCTCTGCTCACGACCTGAGTTCGATCCCGGCGGAAGCTGGGTTCAGGTAGCTGGCTCAAGGTTGACTCAGCCTTCCATCCTTCTGAGGTTGGTAAAGTGCGTACCCAGTTTCTTGGGGGTAAAGTGTAGATGACTGGGGAAGGCAATGGCAAACAACCCCATAACAAAAAGTCTGCCAAGAAAACATCGTGATGCAACGTCCTCCCATGGGTCAATAATGACTCAGTGCTTGCACAGGGGACTACCTTTACCTTAAGCCTGTGAGGTAGGCTAGACTTTGAGTGTATGAGTGCATTAAGGTCACCCAGAGAGCTTCCATGGCAGAATGGGGATTTTAACCTGGGTCTCCGATATCTAGGGTTGCCAGGCTGTACCTAGCATATTAGATATTGAGCCTTGTGCTCAAGTGATTTCAGCCAGGCAGTAGTTTCAGCTCATGAGAGTAACTTTATTGCAAGAGAACTCAGTTGTGGCTTCCGGAGGAGCCAGATATATACACCTCAAACTACACCCCCTTTCAGTAACCCCCCAATAAGAACACAGGCACTAGGATCCTTCATTTTCATGCACTGAACAAAAGGTAACATGTTTACAAGGCAGCAATTGGCTCATAACCCAGAGGAACGATTGGCTGCTGCTAACTCTAATTCTCAATAGGATTGGATACCTGAGGAGCCCTGTTTTACTCGAAGCTAGCCCAATACATAACATGGCAACTGGCAGGAGCTTTGGGGGAGGGGGGACAAGGAGGGACACTGGTGTGTTTTGGCAGAGTTCTGGGAAGTTCCTAGAGGAACATGGCATCACTTCCAGGTTTTCTCTGAGAGTGATGTCACATCATGCACAAAGGCAGTTTAAAAAAAAAAGATTCCTCCTACTGCCACTCGAGTGGTGGCAGGCAGCAAACATCACCAGTGAGAGGTCTCCCATCATAGCAGGCGACCTACCAATCCTGCTTTACCTGCACATGTGCAGTTAAAAATGTCTATAATTTCCCCAAACAAAAGAAGTTCGTACAACTTTTAAATTTACACCTGAAAATCACTCCTAGGCCATTTCCACACGGCTCCCCGCTGCTTGTAACAACCCGGAAGATCACGCAAAAACCGTGGAAGATCGCGTTTTCTCATGCGAGATTTGCGTGACGTCATGCAAATTTCACATGAGAAAACGAGATCTTCCGCGTTTTTTGCGCGATCTTCCGGGTTGTTACGAGCAGCGGGGAGCCATGTGGAAACGGCCCCAGTAATAAAAAACTAGATGGTTTTGTGCATCACTCTGGCAGTAAAATGGAGCAACCTGTGGCAGGGATTTCTGCATCTCTGGGGACTTCACATGTTCATAGAAAAAAAATTGCTTATGAGTTTTTTAAAATGACACATATACCCTAAAAAGGTCTGATGCTCACTGAGGATGCACATTACCCTCAAGGGGTCATGGAACATTAAGGGAAGTTGAACACCATTTAAATGGGGAGAAAGTAAAACATATGGGAGAAAGGGGGTGTTGGGTTGCCCAAGTATGCATACAAAATATACTTCTCCCCACACTTTACAGCTCAGATTTTGCTGTGAGCATCTTGTTTTATTTATAAATTAATATCTCACTTCACCATGTAATAACACAATCCATCTAATCCAGCATCCGTTTCCCCAAAGCAGCTTCTGTTGCAACTGGCATTCAGAGGTATACTTCCTCTGAACATGGAGCTCCCATTCAGCCATCATGGCTAACAGCAGATGATCTAGCCTTCCCTAATCTGTACAATCCCTTTTAAAAACTAAGGACCAAACAGACATTACAGAGCCCACGGGTCTGACCTATGGTCACCGATACCATTTTAGAGCTGAACTTGGCAATTTAAAAATGGCCTGAGGGCTCAATCCTTATTGGGAGTATAGCATGGCAGAACCAAGTAATGGCCCTCCTGTGTCATTCAGTTTGGCACTCATTTTGGCATGGGTGGTGGTGGGGAATCACCTGGTCCCACTGAGATCAGGCCCTCATGCCATTTTTAAATGGCTGAGTTCAGCTCTAAAATGGTGTCAGTGGCTATGGGTTGGGCCTGCAGATGCCATAACATCTAATTTGGCTCTAAGCTAGTAGCCACCAACATGTCCTATGGCAATTAAGTCTCACAAGTCAACTGCAGTGTTCAAATAAGTACTTTCTTTAGAACTCACCAACTATGAAACAGCTAACCAACAACTAGACAATTAAGTCACTAGACAATTCACCAAACCAACAAGTCCTCATTAAACTAAAGTTAAGAAAGCCCTTTGTAACAACACAACCATATTCAGTTTTTAGCATCTCAACAGTGATGGAACTTTATGAATTTGCTCTGGGAGGCCTTTCCAGAAAAATGGGCAGAATCACAGAAAAAACTATGACCACCAGGGAAGGACCAAGTCTGGAAATGTGACAGAAGCACAAACGACATGAGGTGAGAAGCCTTTAACTGGCACATTGGCTCATAACAGGCTACCTTCCTCCTTATCAGGCACCAAATCTCCTCCATCAGCACAATTGTAGTGTAGCAATGTTCATTAGAGAATATGGCAAACAAGAAATTATTCATCCATCCAAGGATGTCTTACATAGTTGCACTGAGGGCAGAAGATCTTTCAACTATTGACCCCCTCATTTTTTCCTAATGATAATATTTTCATGCCACTGAACCCAAAACTTGGCCACCTTAAGTCATCGGACATGTCTTTAAACCACTATTAATATCCAATATGCTGAAGACTTACTTTTGTGACACTACTTTTGTGGGGAAATATAAACATAGAAAACTTTTCCAAAAACTGCACAGACATTCTTCTACAACAAGTTACAGAAACTGTTTCCTCAGGAATGAACAAGATTACTATACTTTCATATATATTTCAGCATTAGGGTCTACTACTATTTTTTTTTATCTCTGCTAGAAAAAAGCTTTGAGAGGCTCAGTGCATGAATTTTATTTCACCAACAGCATCTAGTCCAGTTAAAAAGTTATCACCTTAGGATCCTCTGCCATACATCTTAGGAAATCTGTACTGTTTACAGTCACTTACACACATCAGGGTGTTTAAAAAGTGTTTTTCCCTCTTTATACACAGCAGCTAGCACCAATGAAAACAGATACACAATATTTGCTAACAAGTTTCCAAAATTTTAATTCTAAAATGCTGAAATGTGACAATGGCTTTCACAATGGCCATCGTCACAAATTCAAAGATCACATCCAACTACGGTTAAAGAAGCTCATTGTTTCTAGTTGAAGACATGAAACTGCCTTAATATAGAGTTAGACCATTGGTCAATTGAGGTCAATAGTATCAAGCAACTCTTTTGGGTCTCTGGCAGAGGTCTTTTGTATCACCTATAGTATTTACTCCAATGCAAGACTTGGTTTTTTTAAAAAAAAAAAATTAGGTATACCATTAAAAAAAGAGGAGGGTTATCTTACATTCAGGAATATTTGCCTTTTGAGTTGATACGGTACTACCTGATCCTTTTAGCTGGAAATGCTGGGAATTAAACCTGGGACTTTCTGCATGTAAAGCAGATGCTTTTTACACTGAGCCATAGCACCTCTCTTGATTAACTAGAGAACTAGAATAAAAAATGAAACAGCAAACTGTGGTTTGTGCTAACTACATCTTGGCATATCGCTTGAACTGATCAACCACAGTGCAGGCCATTGGTCTATCTCTAGAATTTACAGCAACTAGAATCTGAAGCACTGAGCTGACAGAATATAGCTGTAAACCATGAAATTGGATCCCATGGAGGATTTCCACAGGCTGAAAAGGAGAGATTTTTGCTAGTTTCCCCCTCTTGCTACCAAGCTTTGATTCCTCCCTCATTTTCCATCAACAGAAATGATCTGTGGGATCCAAACCATGTACTGCATATATATTTGGAAACTCGTACCATGGTTTGAGTTCTAAACTAGTTATCGTAAGTCAATTTTTGGCACTATGCCTGGATTGAACCCTCAGTGTATTTGCTCACAGTTAATGGCTAGATTTACACATATAAAGAAATCAAGGATTGTTTTAAAACTGGTTAATTTGTGAAACCGGGTTTCAGCTTGCAGGCAGTCATTCAAATCCTTGACAGATGCTGGTTTTCATCACCTTTGCTCTGAGCCAGGTGACCTTGTAGCTGGGAAGCGTTCAAGGTCAACGTTGGAGAACAAGCCAGGATTGTCATTAGCACATCATGCAAAACCAATAATTACAATCGTGGTCAATAAACCAACTTCAAAACAAGTTTCAATTCCTGTTTTAATGGACTGTAATTAATCTACATTTAGAGATCTGCATTTGGAGAGTACAAGGGGTATCTAAAGTATCTAAAGGAGGAGTGTGCAATTCAGCTTTCCTGATCAGGCTATGCAAAACTGAATTAAAGAATCCCAGATCAAATCGCGGAAGTCAGATCAAGATGAGACAGATTAACAGGGTTAATTTGGTTAAATCTGGTAAACATTGGCTGCTTTTTTAGAATATTTTTTCTTCTTTCCCGGGCTCTTCCCAGCAGGGGAGGGGGGTTGAGGCAGGATAGAGGGAGGATTGTGAGGCCAAAGGGAGAGGAAGTGAGTAAGTGGCCAATGCTGAGAGAGAGCCTGATTGGCCAATCAGTATTCTCTGATGGGAGAGAGCCTTTTTCAAATTCTGCAAAAGAGATTAAAAGCAGCTATGGCTCAGAGTCGACTCCATTCTGAGTCAGAGACTGGAGAGATTGAAATGGTGTTCTCTTGCCACCGGAAGAGGAAGATTCAGAGAGAAATGTTAGGGAAAGTAGAGAATTTGACACACCCTGTAATTGCAACAAACAACCAGCGGCAAACCCATAGAAACTTCCAAACTGAAGCTAGAAAATGGTCTGGTGTTACTCTTGTGTAATGTTAACTTTCTTCATTGGAGGGGTGGGAGGAAACAGGATGGCCAGTGATAAAGGGCTGCTGCAGCTTACAGCTCTGTCTTGAGGCTCTCTGAGCCTGTGAGAGGGACAGTGTAAGCTGCAGAGCAGACTAGAGAGAGGAGAACTTGGATTTCTCAAAATTATTCCTCACTCTCACTTTCTGAGGCCTTCTTTGGGAAAGGGTTCCATTATTCTAGTCACAACAACTGTATTTGCTTGTCATTGCCTTGTGTGTTGTTGTTCTGCCGCTGTAAGACTGTGGGTACTTTGTTCCTCCTGGTGGAATTTGCTGGTTTGACATGATTCTCTGGTTTGATGTTGTTCTCCTTGCTCCACTTTCGTTCTGTTGGGCTTTCTCTGAATTCAGCTTGAATTGAGACTGGCCAGTGGTTGTCTTGCCCCTGTGTGTGTTTACCTGAGAGCCAGCTTGGAAATTTTCCCACCATAGGAAACAATGGATAGTGTCTGAGTTCAGGGGACACTTGGGTTCCAGCGGGGAGAGGTCATTTGTTTCAATTTGGTTCTGCTGGCTTTCTCTTGCATTTGAGACTGTATTTTTGGCCAGTGGCTGCCCCTGTGTGTTTTTGCCTAAGAGTCAGCTTGGAAATTTTCCCACCACAGGAAACAATGGAGAGTGGCTAGAGGTGCCTTGTACAAGGGCCCAAAGAATTGCCCCCCCCCGAATTTAATCTTCCTGAAACTTGAGTGGGGTGATGGGGCTTTAGTGAACAGAAAGGAGTAGGTTCCATGCAAATTTGATGGAGTTCACTTAAAAATGCTGCCACCCTGCCACCTGGATACTTTCTCCATAGGGAACAATGGCCAGATAAATACAGGATTCTCTAATCTTGCTGAACTGGATTAGAGAATTTTATGCAGATTTTAATTTATGCAAATTTTGTTTTGGTTTCCTTGAAACCTGGATCCAGATCAACCAGATTTTTTTTTTTGGTGCACATTCCTAATCTAAAGCTTAAATGTTCTTGTTTTTTCTCCTTATGTCCTTACTGCAGGTCAAGGATCTTGAACATATCAGGGGATTCTGCACTTATTAGAATGCAATACCTCCCTGATGTTGTAGGATAGAAATGTGTTTTATAAGGTCAGGGAGATTCTGTGTTCACATGAGCATTTTCCACTTCATCCAGCACCTTCTACCATCAAGTAAGGGGTAGGGTAGGAAGAAATAACTGTCAGGATCCATTCTCAAGCTCAACCCTTGATGTACCTTCAATCATTCTTTGCCCAACTCTCCCATCTTTGTACTGCTTTATTTGTTAATGTCACTTCACTTAACTTTCCCTTTTCCTTTCGCAACAGTGCCAGATGCCGAAAGTAATGTCATGCTTAAATATGTTTTTTCCTCTTGAACCTGAAAGTAACAAGAATTACACAGCCTAAAGACTGATGCTGCAAACTGCTAATAAATAGGGCTGGGACTTCAATCTTCCATCTCATCAGCAATCTATTTCCATTTCCATTAGCCCAGCAATCAGTTCTGTAGACCAGAAACAACACGTGCCATGTATTCAGCAGTAGGACAGCATGAAAGCAAAAGGAAACTCTCAAAGGACCTCATAATATTTGAAATTAATGCACTTCCAAAAATCTACACCTCTGTAACAGGGCGAACATTAAGCAGAACTTAAGAATTTAGGTTAGCTTCTAATTCCCTCTAAACTTTTTTTCTCTTTGAATTTTGATTTAGTATATCACTTGGGACACAACAATGGCCTATTTCCTCAATATAGGATATCTGTGGAATTAGCAGACTAGCCTGTTTCTTATGAACAGTTTTCTATTCTGAAGCGTTTACATGGCATTTTCCTTAATACTACAGTTGCATATTCATTGCTGTATTTTCCTTTAACTGCTGTCACTTAAATTGTCATGCAGAACAGGGCAAATCAGGGTCAGTTTATGTAAGCGAGATCACTCTGAAGAACTTCATCAGTCTTTATTTCAATGCATTATGCAAAAAAACCTGACATTAAGAGAGCCTTAACTGACAGCAAATGAAATCAATCAGCAAATCACTAAGCCATAATAAACTCACTCAAGTTGTAGATAACCCTTCCTTTTCCAGGCCTCCACCTAAGCAACCCATCAAATGATACCCTTTACCCCCCAAAAAGCTGACAATTACATTACAAAAATCTAGTGTTAATACAGTGCAATGTTTCACATAGTTTTTTGACCTTAAAAACTATCTACAAGGATAAAAAAAGAACTAAGAAAGCCATTATGAAGGGTAGCTGTGAGAAAAAGACACGGTTTTTAATGATAAAAGTTGTACGATGTGACATCTTAAAAACCAGGTTTTGAAAAGCAGAGTTTATAAGCAAATTCAAGTCATTCCTAAACTCACTGGCAAAGCTGAGGCAGCTCTTGTCAGCTAGCGTGGACTCCCTGAAATAAGATTTGGGGGAGGGAATAAAGTCTTCAGAAAAATTCACTCGTTTGATTTTAACATGGTTTAAGTTTTCAAGTAATGCTCTTTCCAACTGAGCAGCAATTTGGGTTAAATGGCCTCCCCAAACTGAAAAGAAAAACTCTTAGGAATTTTTTTTCATTAATATTATAACTTATAGAAAAAAATGTTTTTACTCTCCCATGGGAACTATTTTACACAAAGTGTTCCCCATGTGAAAATGAAGCGGTAAAATCACCAACATAAGATCTTTCCCACTCCTACAAATATTAGAAACAATATTTGAAGATTAACAACAGCTAAGTTCCAGCACAGTCATGGTTCAAATTCACTGGTGTTTTTGGTTACATTTGAAGGAAAACTCAACACAAGCACGCATGTTCACAGTCATCAATGTTTCACATTAAATGTGAAATGCCTATACATGAGCTCTTCTATCATTTTCTTTTGAATAAAATGTCTGAGCGGGATTTATTAGCATATTTACTGAGTTTTTAAATGGTCTTATGGCTACAGTGTCATGACAGTATGTACATCTACATAAAACACCACCACACCAGGAAATTTGTACTCCTTTGATTTTGAGGGAAACAAAAACTCTTTCCAAATTTTTAACTTTGATACAGCTTTGAATGACATGAATTAATACTTAATACCCTTTTGGAGGGTAAGGATTAGACATGGGCATGAACAGCATTACGAACAGAAAAAAACAATGAACAGCCTAATCTGCTGTTCTCAAATAAGCTGTTCGTGAGTCCCCATCCTAAACGAACAAGCCTAGTTCGTTGCCTTCGGCAGTCATTTGGCAAGCCAGACAGTGTGACACCTGCTGCAATCAATCCCCTTGGCAACCGGAGGCTGGGAGGGGCTGAACTCTGCCTGAACTCCTTCTGGCTTTAACCCTTCAAAGTACTTCCAGCAGAGTCCCGTTCTTGCCACTGTGAAGAGAAAATTACAGCCAACGGGGAGACCCGTGGATCATGCCTTTCCCAGGGTGCAATCTCTCTGAAACTTGGGGGGGGGTCTTCAGAGGACAGTGAGGACTATGTCCCCTGCAAATTTGGTGAGTATTGGACATTGGGAAGATCACTTTTGTAACCCCTCAAACTAGTCGCCAGAAGACACTGCTGTTTTTGCCAGGACAGGGCCCTTTAAACTATCAGCTAGCAGGCAGTGGGGGGGGGATTCCCCCCTGCCACCTGCCAGCTGATAGTTTAACGGGATCTTTAAAGGGCTAGGTAAGTGGGTTTGAGGGAAGGGGGGCTAAGTGGGGTGGTTGGGGTGGGGTGGTTCTGGCCCCCATGAACAACGACCATGTCCAGGAACAGTTCACGTTCGTTGTTCATGGATGGCCGTTCGTGCCCATGTCTAGTAAGGATTTCTCCAAGCAAATGGAAGGGGCTAATACTGAAAAATTAACCTTTTTCATTTTATGTTGCCCTTGAGCTAAGATGGTTCTCTCTTCTTCATTTTATCCTCCTAACAAGCCTGGGAGGTGGGGGAGAGGGAGGGGGAGTGTTTCCAAACCTGTGGGCTAGGACCCAAAACTGGGTCACAAAGCCTCTGAACGAAACTAAGCCACAGTCCAGCCCTCTCTAATGGCTGCCCCTGCCCTTTGCATTGCTCTCTTTCCTCTTCCTCCTTGCCAACTTCTCATGTTCTCACCCCCCCACACACACACACCACATCACATCCTTTGCGGCTGTTGGAAACAGTTCAGTGTGAGGGAAAATACTTTTTATTCTATCAGGATACGTTAGGTCCATCTGCAGTGCTGGGTGTGTGTGTGTGTGGCCATGCTGGCCCTGGTTAGTGGGTCCATCCTGCCTTCCCAGACTTCGGCTGCCTGGTTGGTCTGGGTTAGCACTTCTTGGGGTGAGAGGGCTCCCCCACAGGCCTCAGAACTGGTGCCCTCTGGAGCTTGGTGAGGAGCCTCTGTGTTTGATCAGTCACTTGAGAAGCTGCCTCTCATGCCAGGGACAGGCTTCCTCTCTCCTCCTCACCCAGGATAGGGAGTCTTCCTTTTATACTTCCCCTAGTGCTATTCCCACCCCCAAGGTGAGGCCCAACACCTGGGCCAGGTGTGCCCACATGCTTCTGTCCCACTCTTGCTTAGGTGGCCAATAGCGGTCATCTCCTGCCCCTCTCTGCTGCTCCCACCACCAGCCAATGCCCTCTGGATCCAACCTGGCCCCAAGCGAATCACCAGCCTCCTGGTGGGCTGTAGGCGGGCCGGCCCTGGGGGTGGGCCTTCTTGGCCTGGGCTAAAATGGCATCATTTGAGGCATAGCGGCATCAGTCCTGGGGCTTTGGAGTTGACGTGAGGCTCCGTAGTGTCGCCTTGCCCTCTTGGCCCGCTTTCTGCCAACCGGGGCAAATTAGGGCATTGGCATCAGATCCTTAACAAGGCTGACCAGGCTGGAGTGGAAGTTGGTGTGGCTGTGTTGCTGAGGGCTCGTCCTCCTCACCGCCCATCCCATCCTCTGCACTGCCCATGCCGTTCGTCTTGTCCTCCACGCCACTCGCCCCCTTCTTCTGGTGCAAGTCACCTCCCAGCTGGTGAGTGAGGGCAGAGGGTGTGTGGGGGTTGCTGCCACCCATTCGGGGAGTGGTGGAGGCTGTCCCAGGATATATTTGTAGATGTGAACTGTATAAAAACTTTCACCCTCAGTTTAAAAAAGTCTCTCTTAGCTGAGTGGGTAGGAAGCCACACCCAGCCATGGGCTTTAGTCCTGCGGACAGTGGTCACTCATAATAGCGTCGACAACTTCAAACTTGACCACAGAATTCAAAAGAGTAGGAGATATAGCAATATAGTCTATTGTGCTGTCTCTACAGATGGACAGATAAGTAAAAGTCCCACCAGATGTAGCAAAATTGGTACCATGAAGAATGTATAAGTTTGTCAAAGAAAGCAGTTCCAGGAATTTTAAACCAAACTTATTTACCAACACGTTCTTCGATGATCGATCCAAGGAATGAGCATGTGCTACAATCTGTGCATTCAGACTAGTTCTTGGTACAATTTCTCCCGAACCTATTCTTGCATTTAATTTCCCACATAGAATAATGTGAGAGATTGAGTAATGGGAGATCAACAATTCAAATGTTGCAATTAGGGCATACCAAAGTCACCCCTCAGCTCACAAGTCTAAACCTCTTGGGGGTATATACACATTTATGCAAAGAATGGTACCAAATTGAGAACCTTTAATCAGTAAAATCCGAAAATTATTGGGACAACTATTCTCCGAGTAGGTTTCCTGCAAATTTGGTGAAGACTGGTTGAAAAATGACCCCTCCTCCCAGCCCACCGGATAGCCCTTGGATTGAGTTTCCTGTAGGAAACAATGGCTGAATTCTACCAAATTTCTGCTATATTACTGAACTAAACTATATAATCAATTCTGTATTCAAGGAATACCAACTTTTTTCTCTAGTTTGGTATTCAGATTTACCAAATTTCTTTTGTGTGCACAGCCCTAGTTCATAGTGTGGGCAGTTGTAGCCATTGTGTTGGAAACCACTGATCTACTACATTATACTATCTCTCTACTATAGTCTTCTTACCAGTTTTCTGCTGGCATAAGCAGATCACTCCTTGCCTTCCCCTTCCCCCAGAGCAGTTCCTTTGACCCCTGAAAATACTATGGTGTGAATCATGAGACACACTTGGAAAAGTCATGCAAGACAGCAGAACTGGGAGCAACTGAACCATTATCCAATGGGAAGTTCTCCTTATGAGTTGGGGGAATTAGCATGCAAGGAGGGCAGCGAGAGGTGGTAACTTAAGGATCCCCACCAATGTATATGAGGATTGTCCCAGCTAGAGAACTCTTTCAATGATCAGAGTTTTAACCAAAAAGGGGATTTTTATTGAAAATAACAAAGACCAACAGCACACGAAAACACACACCACACACTCTGAGCTAACTAGAAAGCAGTGGTGAAAGTTGGATAGGGTTTAAGGGATTGGGTGGTATTTACCATCCAGAAGAGGGCATCTGGGGGAGAGAGCATTGAGAAACCTGAGCATCAAGGTGGAAGGACTGAAACGGAGTTTGAGGGTGGATGCTGGATCCAAGAGCATGCACATAGCTATGGCAGAAGGGCAGCCCAATTATACTGTGGTTCCTATTCAAGGGCAAAACTGCATCTTCAACTCCAAAAACAAAGACTTAATGGATGTTCCTGAGGTGGAACAAAGGATTGAGAAGTTGTCTCTGGGGCAAGACAGAGCTGGCAAACTGTCTCCGAAGTGAGACAATGAACCGGCAAACCATCTCCAGGGTATGACAATGAACTAGGAAGGTTTGATTAGGTCTTCCCAGGTGGAACTAAAGTTACCAATAATGACCGATGAGTTGCAAAGTAGTTGGATGAGGCTACAAGCTTCCTGAATTGCCGAAGAATAGGAAAGTGGTTAAGGGGAGATCAATAGAGCATGTTGTGGTGATTATTTCAGGAACTCTGGGAAGACCCTATTGTATCAGGATGCTTTGCGTGCTTCCAGGGCAAGGGAGAGGGTGAGTTGGCCTCGCCTCTCATTCTGCATGCTGGCACGTTCCATCTTCTGGCCAGGATCTGGCTTCCATATTTCTGCCTGCTTGGGCAGTAGTTTTAGTGCTCAAAGCACACTCAGAGAAGGGACTTATGGCATAACCATCATCATAAGTCTTCTAATATTGTGGGGGAAAGTCTGACCGCTAACAGAACCTCCTCCTCCTTGCATCAACAGAAACCAACCCATAGAAAGTGGTCCAGCTCACAGGATCCAGCCCACAAAAAGTGGTCTTATAAGCTCGCTTGTTTAATCTAAAATCCAGAATTTACTGTTTCCCAGCTGACATAAAAGAATTTTCTTGGGGTGGGTGGGTGGGAATCAAAGATAATTAAAGCTGTTTGCATGAAAAAAAATCCAGACATGGCTTAAGAAGAAAGGAAGTATAAAGAAAAGGGATGGGGGAAGGAAATGTAAAGAAAAGGGTACTAGAGAATTAGACTTCACGTGTCTCTTTCAATGGCTTAAAGCTACTATGGAGGTTTTCGTGGTAAAAATACACTTTGTGCAACCTGTACTATACAATCAAAGAACTCCTTTGCAGAACCTTTTTCTGCAGTGAGCTCTGCATTTCACCAAGTAAGGGCACATTTGTAAGATCAACTAACCATGGAATTATTTGAGGGATTTTCTCAGTTACGCGTCACCCTGGGACATTTGAAATTAGTGAAATATCCTGCGTGCAATTCTAAGGTGATACCTAGGAGAGGTTGTGCTTCTTTCTCTCTCCCCACCATTGGAGTTAATTGCTATTTTAGGGGGAGCACAATTATTTGATTTGAGGAAAATTATTAAACAAGCCCTTTCCAAGTGCCACTCCCCACCTCTTCAACTGGCTACTCTGGAGTACCAATGCAGGGAAGATTGTTTTTAAGAAAAAGCACAGATCTTAAGTGCCATATCTAATGTGGCCCTGACTGGGTTTATTAATCTGTTAGTACCTGCTATTTCCCAAGCAAATAGTTTTTCACAAAATGTGATTGTTTCGGGGAAAAAATGTTTTCAATATTTAAATCCCACTTATCTCCTAAAAATATCTGAAGTGAATTACAAAAAGCAACTTAAATAAAAATACAATAACCAAATACTAGGAATATCAAATAATACATTTAGAAAATGTATCGTAAGCAAAGCAACAACTTAAAATCCTTTATATTTCTCACTTGCTCAACCAAACAGTGTTGTCTGAGCTTGTTGCCTGGAGGAAAGAAACATGGACACAGGCCTGTATCACCAAGTAGAGAGCTGCACAGCTGGGCATTAACACTCCATCTCTGCTCATTTAACCTATAAGAAGAGGGACACTCGGGGTGGAAATACCCGTTACTAAGCACCTATGGACGCTCCAGTGAATTTCATTTCACGTGTCCCCCCCCCAACTTCCCATGCACTTGCTTGCACAGTCATACTTCAATTCGCTCCATGTTACTTGTTTGATGTCAGTTCCTCCTCAACTGCTAAAAGTATCCCCATTCCCCCCCCCCCACATCCATTCACTGAAATGCAGATCTTGCCAGTTTCTCATACCTTAAAGAAATGTAAATTGGCAAGTCAAAATGCCTACAGTACTTGTTCTTGCAACGAAAACAGAACTGAATTGGTGCTCTGCCCTCTGGACACACTTGCAGTTGCAATTACACAAAGGGAGCTCCCGTAAAAGCAACATTCACATGTGCCGAGTAAGAACGGCCTGACGATGAACTGAGGACCACTCACAAAATCCTGCACTTGAGCATCCCTAGGTAATCTTCAACATGTCTTTCCAACACGTCTGGGTTTATACATGACAGAGAATAAGGCAGCAGAACAGAATGGACCAGCTTGAACTGCAGCTGGGTTCCAGTTTTGGATGTTCCTTTCCATGAAAACTCCCTGCAAACAGAAAACCACTAAGCAAGGAGAAAACTTTTATCCTTCTTAGAACTGATTAAGTTTGCCAAACACCCGGTGGGGCCTGAAGTTCTCCAGGAATTACAACTGATTTTGAGACTACAGAGATCAGTTCCCTTGGAGAAAATGGCAGCTTCAGAGGGTGGGCTCCGTGCTGAGCTCCCTCCCCAAACTCTGCTGCTGTCTCCAGGCCCCACCTCCAAATCTCCAAGAATTTCCCACGCAGGAATTAGCAACCATAGAGCTGAGCTTTGTTTAACGATTTGGCTGCTTCATTCTTGTAGTTTGGTTCATGATGCAGAATATACAAATCATGAATAACCCGGTTTCTGCAGAGACTACTCAAGATAATAGTTTAGCAAGAAAAATCACATTTAAAAGATTCCAGATGAACAGGTTAACTGTCCTCCAATATTGTTCCAAAGTGCTGGTGATGAAAACCAGCGTATTTTACATGCCTATGCAGAATCACAGTTTGAATGGGAAACAATGAGGAGTTCTGCTGCTTTTTTGCCTCCAAAAAGTACTCTAAACAATACATTTTATAAAACGCAGTATTTGCCGCAACATTCTGAACAGACAAGAAACAACATCATTATCTTCATATTTGGAGATAGATATTTTCCCTTGGGCCCTGAATGCTTATTTTCATAGAACCACTAGTGCTGTTGAAAGAAGCAGAAAATGTAGTAGGATCCTAAACATTAAACTACGTTTATCTTTGCCCAATTGATTAGAAGAGCAGGCTTTTGCTGCTGTATACAATACAATATGATAAGCCATGACTACATCATACATGGATGCATAATTTACATAAAATAAATGGAGGACATAATCCCTTTATAAATTTATAATGATTACACTCTATCACTCAGAAACGATGTCAACACTCTAGTATACTATTATAAAACTAATAACACCCCTCTTACATTTGTATAGTAGTTTGCAAACAAAAGAATGTCAGAATATTTCAGCAGCTGTAAATTGCAGATAATTTGTATGTAGCCTATCTGCACCTGTATGCACACTCCAACTCTTGAGGTAAGGAGAATGAAGTGCAAGAATGATCCATTATCCATATTTTCATTCACATTCTCTCATACCACAATTCCTTCAAAGCACATATTTGTAAAGCCAACATCTTCTGTTTGAGAAGTAGAACACAGAGAACAGAACACACACAATTTACAATCAAATTCAGAGAAAGATGTGGATATTGCTGTAAAACCTGTGCAGAATTTAAAGCTCTTGATGTTTATTCTTCCATTCAGAAGATAAAGACAGACAACACTAAATGTTGAAGTATAGAACAAAACAGTTCTTAAGAACAAAACAGCGGCTTAAGGATTCATATCATTTACGTTATTCGCTAAATCACCTTACAGCAGCTGGGACTTTAAAAAAAACACACCACCAACGGTTCACTTTATGCTTTATAGCCTAACAAGTCTCATTTCTGCATCTAGTTTTCTTCAGTTACCATACTTGGATCATTTACAAAAACTGTCACCTTATTAAAGCTACAGATTAAAGGATTTGATAGTTAACAGCAGAATAATTTCTTATGAAGAAGTCACCCCAAAACAGTGAGTAATAGAATATCTATTTCTGATATCCAGATTAGATACCTCTTTCTACATAACGGAATTTTGATAGAACTATCTGAACTTTTAAAATGGAAAAAAAATTAAAAGGATTATTTATATGTTGGTTTATGGTTGCTTAATGCAATTTGCTAATGTAAGGGATTGACCAGTTTAAGCAACAATGGGAAGGAGCTGTTGCATTGTGAATCAGAGAACACAGCTCGGATCCTAATCAGCACAAGTTAAATCCAGCTAGAAGGCAACTTCCCCTCTTTCCTGATCTCACGGCAGCTTCTGTGCCCCTCAAAATTGTGCTCCTGATGGTTAACAGACCGTGTGCCTGTTACAGTGTGGGGAACAAATTGGGAGTCTGTAGCAGGAGGGGGAACTGGAAAAAAATCTACCCCCACCTCACAGAAGAAGAATTCATTCTGCCGCAGCTGCTGTGCTAATAGAAGGATCAAAGCCTATGAATTTTCAAACACTGGGTAAGTTCCAAGGATTGAACACATAATGCATAGGACCAACACAGTTGGGAGTATGAAAAAGACACAGACTTTGAACATGTATGATGGCTTTGTTCTAGATTTTCAACATTTCAAGATATACATTTATTATTATTATTATTATTATTATTATTATTATTATTATTATTATTATTATACTGACTTTGCAAAGCACTTGCTTGAGGTGGCTTACAAAATAAAACTTCATAAGAACACAGTACATTAAAGTTAATAATTAAAAATTCAGCTGGGGTATAAAAACAGCATAAAACAATGAGCAGCTTACAAAGAGCCTCAATACGGTTCTCAGGCTAAAAAGCAAACTATAATAATGTTATATTGTCGAAGGCTTTCACGGCCAGAGAACGATGGTTGTTGTGGATTTTCCGGGCTGTATCGCCATGGTCTTGGCATTGTAGTTCCTGACGTTTCGCCAGCAGCTGTGACTGGCATCGTTAGAGGTGTAGCACCGAAAGACAGAGATCTCTCAGTTTCAAACTGTGGAGAAGATGTGGAGATCTCACAGTTTGACACTGAGAGATCTCTGTCTTTCGGTGCTACACCTCTGAAGATGCCAGTCACAGCTGCTGCCAAAACGTCAGGAACTACAATGCCAAGAACACGGCGATACAGCCCAGAAAATCCACAACAACCATCTATAATAATGTTATTAAAAGATCAACCCCTTTAAAAATCTGAGTAAGAAGAAACATTTTGATCTGGTGCCTAAATGAGTAAGGTATGTGCCAGGCAATGCACACACTGCTAAGGTGTCACTACTAAAAAGCCCTGTGTCTGGCCACCACTCACCTCACCTCTGAAGGCAGGGGCACAGAGGAAGATCTCAGCTGGCAGGCTGGACTGTATGGGAAGAGTGGTCCTTCTTGTTACTTAGGATAGCATACTTAGCAAACAACAGAAACTATTTTTATTGGGACTATTGCTTGATATAAATAATAAAGAAATAATGTATCATAAATGTTTTAGTAACAGCAAAAACATATATGTTAGATCTTGGCAATCAAATAGTACCAAGAGAAAAGGGCAATTCGAAATACTCTTGAGACTGCTTTAGAGATGGAAAATTATATTAAACAGCCTTAACAGCAGCTAGGTACTTAAGATTTGACAATACATGATGAATATCTTCAAGAATTAAAGTATGTTGGACACGTTGATATAGTCAAGTGTTAAGCCTATGTTTAATGCAGTGTTTTGGAGCACAGAGAACTACTACTCATAGAATGGAAAACGGTTGCACTTCATGTATTTTTATCCAGTATCTTCTCGCTTTCTTGTATGTCTACAACATGTGATAGAATGTTGCATCTATATATTGACATTTCCAGCACCTTCCACTATAGTCCTTATTGGGTTTTGCAATTTCTTTGGGAGTAATACACTATCTAAAAAACATTTATACAAATTCTCCCTTAACATTTGACAATCCGTAAATTTAATTTCTTTAGTCCATAAAGATTACCATTGGATCATAGAGATATTTTCTTCAAAGTTTTGCATCCATTTTATTATACAGTTTTTAACTTGCTCTGATTCTGTTTCATACTGCAACAGTATTTTATATACTTTTTCTAACAAGTGTTTTGGATCATTGCTGATTAATTGTTCAAATACTGTTTTTTCTTTTAGAAGACTACCTTCTTTGGATAGTTGCTCTTTAAATTTGGACACCACTTGATGGTATATCAACCATGGGACATTTTCCCCTTGAGCTTGAATTTCTTGCCATGTTTTTATTTTTCCATGCTTGTCCATCATATCTTCTAATTCTTTATTATTATTATTGTAGTCGTACCATAGTAGGCGTCTCTTGGTGATGTTGTTGATGAAGTTGGCAGACTTCACCAATGTTTCTACATTGAAACCATATTCTTAATAGTCCATCTCTTAAAATTAAATAGTTAAACTAATAAGTTAATATAATAAATATTATGAGGCTGAATAAAATGTTGAAAACAAAATGCTTAAAGTTTCACCTTGTGATGAACTCTAAAAATATGCTATTAGCTATTCTACTCAGAAGTATTACAGTGGAAATGAAGATTTATTTTGAAGCTTATATATTCTGTTATAATTATTGTTGATCTATATAACTAGGTTACAGAAATTTCTATTTTTCTCTCTTCAATATCATTCTTATTACTATGTTCTTTTTGTATGATTGGATGAATTTTCTATATATACAATTAGGTCAATTTATTAAATTTAGAATGTACAATTAATATTAAAATAGACTAACAGCTAAGCTAAACTGTTAAACTAATACGTTAATATACTAAATATTGTGAGTCTGAATATAGAGTTGAAAACAAAATGTTTATAGTCTCACCTTGTGCTGAATCCCCCACCAAAACTCCTAAAAATATGTTACTAGATAGTATTGCAGTTTTTTCCTTCCTTTTTTCTGTAACAGATGAATTCTATATTCATTCTATATAATTTCTATAACAGGAGAAACAGTATAAAATCCTGTTATGTTATATATCTTGCTTATATTTCCTATGCAGCTTAAATCTTTTATTATATATTCGATATATTCTTTCTGTTGTAGCTTAATGTATTTTGTATAATGGTCTATGCACTTTCTATTGTTATTTCTATTTTCTTTTTCAAATAAAATTTTAAAATAAAAAAAAATGAGTGCCATCTTGTCTTTGAATAGTTTTTAGTGATTTCTTAAGCCATAAATAATTATGAATTTCTTCTTTGGTATCAATTGTCTCCAATATTATATGTCTTCTATTCAGATTTATAATCCAATCTGTTATCCAAACTAATGCTGCTGCTTGGCGGTACAATTTGATATTTGGTACCACCAATCCACCTCAGCTTTTTTCATTTTGTAGTATTTTGAATTTTATCCTTGGTTTCTTCCCATTCCATACAAAGTCAATTATCCTTTTTTGTCGCTTTTTAAAAATCTTTTCATCTATATAAATTGGCAGCATGTGAAACAAAAAATTCAATTTTGGTAATAGTTTCATTTTAACAATAGAGATTCTACCTAGCCATGAAATATTCAGTTTTTCCCATCTTTGTAAATCTTCAATGATGCCCGTCTAAACTTTTTAGTAAGTATCTTTATATAGATTTTCATTTTGTCCCATATATATATATATATATATATATATATATATATATATATATATATATATATATATATATTCCCAGATATTTTATTGGTTTTCTGGTAATCACACAAACTGTTATTTTTTCTATAAAAATACATGAAGAGATGCAAAAGATATTAAAGCTCCACTTTATCAAAAAATAAATAAAGCTCCACTTTATCAAAAATATGTTCCTCATCATAAAGTGTCGTCTATCTAGACTGAAGAATTCAGAGTCTCTGTGTGAGGCCACATTAACAACCATGGCTTTTATTTTTAAGTCATAGCATGGCCTACAGTAGTCCAGCTCCTGATTAAAGGAACAGACTAGTCACATACACTACAGTTACAAGCTGTGAAACACAGATATCTGAAGGAGTAAGCTGAACTCACAAAAGCGCACAGTAAATAATATTAGTCCTAAGCCATTAAGCTTTTATCTTATTCTACAAAGATGCAATCTGGTATTGGAGATGTTCAGTGACATCAATTTATAACACTTTGACCAATACCCTTTCCTCCAGAAGGGGGTTGAAATGTGTTTCATGCTCCCTTCAAATGGGATTGTAAAAGGATCATAATGACCTGTTGATTAGCAGCAGGGGAATTCTGTTTACCACACAGGCTAAGAGCTTACAGCATTCACAGTCTACAGTGACTGAATCAGTGATGATGTGTTATTTAATCTGCAGGCTATCAACAAGAATAATGATGACCACTGGAATGAAATATACATTTGCTAGAAGACTGCAGCAAGAGCCCTGACAGCAGCGAATTTAATGAAAACTTGTATGTCAAGGATTTCTTGCCCTGGGACACCCTTTCTGAGTAGAAGCGTAAGACGTCCTTTAAAAATATCGGTTTGGAGTTTATCTAAACCCCACCTCTTAGCCCCAGTGGGTATTAAAAGTGGCTAAAACATTTTATACCTTTCCATTCCATCTACACAACAAGCCTACAAGGTAAGTCAGGCTGAGAGAATGCAGTGGGCCCAAGGTCACCGGCAAGTCTTTCAGTTAGAATGGCATTTGTACCTGGATCTCTGAGAGCCAAGCTACAAATGATGAATTATATGAGGACTGCATGTGAAGGGAGTTGCAATGTTAGCTGGGAAGCTGAGTTTTAAAAGAAATTACAAGGCTTTGTCAATTTCCCCTCTCTACAGAGCTGGGGAGATCATTCCTCAGAGGGTTTGTTAATTTCCTCTTCACCTCCTAGAACAGAGGTGAAACTGACAGAGCCTTCGGGAGGCAAAAAGAAAATTAACAAACCCTCTGAGGAGCGATCTCCCCAGCTCTGTAGAGAGGGAAAATTGACAAAGCCTTCCGATTTCTTTTAAAACTCAGCTTCCCAGCTAACACTGCGACTCCTTTCATGTGCAGTCCTTGTGTAATTCATCATTTGTACCTTAGCTCTCAGATCCCAGCCCAATGCTCAAATCACTATACAAAACTGCCTCTTTTTAGAAATGGTGTCATACAGGAGTGACTCCAGAGACAGAATGAACACAATTGTAGCAAGAACTCTCTCCTAGCAGTGGCAATTGTAATGCTGTCGAATCTGTTTTATGTTAGTCCCAGGATACTAAAATCTGGATCAGTTCCAGTCCAGATTTTACTCATATCTGTGTAAATTGGTGGAAGAACTGCTAGGGAAGGCCTCTGATATGCCTTGTGTTCTTTTCTTTGTTTCTGCTGAATAAAGCTACTCTGTGTTGACTAAGAGACCCGCTGCACATTCCTAAATGACTGCTGAATCTTACAGCCATGAGACTGAGAACTGTGAGAAGAATCAGCACCATTTCCCTGGTAGGAAAAAGGGATTGAGGGCATACCTGGAACCGACAGGAAAAAAATGGCTTCAAAAAGTATCAGGCTTAGAGGTGCAGGTTTATCATCTCTGTTAAAACAGAAACAATTGAGGAGCCCCAATCATTACACTGATGGTTCCAGGCTGCTATGTCACTGTGGTAGTTGTATTAACTCCTGCTGGCAGGGATGCACCTTGGAACCAAGGACAGCTTGAGAGGAGGAGGGATTCCTTGAGTCAAGCAGGCATTTCCAAAGGTCTTGGGGGGGGGAGGGGAAGCTTGTCAGCCTTGGATCCCAGCCTTCTATTAAGTTACACCTCCAAGTGTCTCCCCTTGGAGCCGTCACAGCCAAGGGAGTGGAGAGGCCTATCCAGGCTGGCAGGCAGACAAAGCCTTTAGAAAAAGCCTTGCAGCCGCCATCCCAAGAAATCTGTTATGCTACATCTCCAAGTGTCTCCCCTCAGAGCTGACACAGCCAAGGAGGGAGGGGCCTTTATCCAGGCATGCATGCAGGCTAAGCCTCTGGGAAACGGCCTTGGAACCGAGGGCTCTGTCAGGCCTCCTTTCCAGGCTTCTCCCCTTAGGACTGAGAGGGTGAGTGCCTTTAATCAGGCTGGCATGCAGCTGCAGCCTTGAAGAAAGAAATGTGAGGAGGCTCTGATGGGCCACACCTCTGGACTCAGCCCTTGGTACTCAAGGGGGCCAAAGAAGGAGCAGGTGCCTTTAATCAGGCTGGTGGCTTTTTTTCTGAATTTATTTACTTATGTCTTGAAAACTAGAAGATAACTCGGTTCTTAGCTTGTGTATGTCTTCCCTAAATCCAGAAAGTTTCTTGTGTCTTCTAATCTGTTTTCTTTAGATGGATCAGAAGTTTTTTTGTTTTCTTGATGTATTTCTCTAATCGCCTCCTGTGTCTTCTGAATCAATTCAGTAGATAAAATTTGGAACTGTCTTGACATGGAGGACATTAGTTTCTCTATTAATATATCAAAGTCGTCTTCTGAGGAAAGTTCAGTGTTTACCTTTGGCCATTTTCTTCAGTTTAGCTGATCTCATTTGTCTCCTAAAGACCACATACATCTTATCCATATAACAATATATTTATAATGGTATACTTATATGTTTAATATTCAATATTCAGCATTCAAAATATCCAATGTTCATATTACCAGTTGAACACATTCATTAATGGTCTAAATCTTAAGCTAAAACACTCTATAGATAATATTTTATAGTTATTGCTCATTTATAATAATTAATACACTAGTATTCAATAAAGGTATCAAATGGTATTCAATACAGAAATTAAAATTAACTGTTTAAACTGTACCAGTAAATCTCATGTGGCAGTTTAAATCTTATCTCCATTTTAAAACCAGACTAGCATCCAGCAAATATATATTTTTTTAAAAAAGGGGGGGGATGAAGTAAGGGTTCTAAGGTATTGAATGTTGATTCATTTTTCAGCCCAATCCATTCTTCAAACCACAGATGGATTAAAAAAAGATGAAAAGAGAGAGAAAACTTGTTAAATATTGAATATTAAAAAGCAATTTTCTTCAAACTGGCAGGTACTAGAGTTCTATTTATGAGTTTTCCGAAGCTGGAATGGTCTCATTCAATTCCAACCTGCAGGTGGCAATAGGGTTCAGTATGTAAATCTCCAGTGGGTTTTTTTTTTTTTGCTTTCAGCTTCAAAAGAAAAAAAAGAGGGAAATAATTCCAACACAGTCCAGTAATATATTTGTAAGAAATCAGATTTTCAGCTTCATAACTTTAAATCCTTACTTGTTTAATACAGTTCAATCAGTAATAAAATGAAATAGGTTTATTAAGAGTTAGTCTGATAAGCCAGTTTAGTGTCCATTATATTATCCCATTTCTTCTTAGAAAAATAAAAGAACAAAGAAGAAGATAGTATCCAAATTTTGGAAAGATTCCTGGATATGTTTAAATGCAGTCCTTTAATAGTCAGTTAAGATATAACAGAAAAAGGTAAACAATCTTCATATTGAAATCTTTGTCCAATTAAGGTCCACAGACTCTTGTAAACACAAAATTAAACAAGATAGTTTTAAGGTCAGTGTCTGAATTACATTTTGAAATCCAAAGTCCAAATAAAGTGAAAGCAATTGTGATTTAATTTTATGAAGAAATGTAGATTTTACTAGCTCTCTTTATTCAGGTAAAAAAAAAATAAAGCACAGCCTGTAGTTTTTAGTTTAATTTTGAGTCAAAGTTTCTTGTAAAGTTTGTAAAAGAAGAGGGGAAAAAGCAATTGTAATACAGTCCAGAAAAATATCAGCTATTATTTACAAGTAATCTTCGGCAAACTTACTCAGCCTGCAGCTGGCCTTGGACTGTTCCTGTGTCGATGGTGGCTGCGTTATCGGGACACAGAGGAATCTTGAGCTCTTTAATTAAAAAGAGCCCCAAACTCCCCTGAACCACCCCCGTTATGCATAAGCTGAAGGGTTTCCTATCAGTAAGGAAACAGTTTCCCAACCCTGCATGGCAATTGGTCTAGGAAACAGAACCGGCACAAGAGCCCACAGAAATGTCTCTCAGTCAGTTGCCATGTTGATCCTCAGGCCGGTGTTTTTCAGCATCTTGAAGAAGCCTCTCTTGAGCCATAATGATGAAGGGAAAGAAACTTTTCTTCTTTAAATGTAGTTGCATTCCTCACTGGAATGTCTATTGAGGTTTAATAACTTTTATAAGAAATAATTCTCCTCAGCCTCAAGGATGAGGTGAGGGAAAAGCAGAGAACAGCAATGGACATCCTCTCTCTGCAGCGGCAAAAAGAGAACTGAGGGAATAGTGTCTCTCTTCCTGGTTATGTAATGTTTTTGGCGGGAAAGTGCCAAAGGGAGGAGGAGCGTTCCTAGTCTTCTAGAAAGCTCTGGAATTCTTCTCCATGGCTGGCCTGCATGTGCGCAGTTCCTAATGTGGGATTACACAGAAGCCATGAAGATGAACTTTGTTTTGCACTCATTTGTTGCTGCAGTCCCCCTTCTCAAGCTGCTCGAGAAGTTTGGAAGACCCTTAGGAAGAGCATAGGATGCAAGTAGCATTACCAGAGCTCCTTACGCTCCTGGCAAGAAGGTGGAACCCGCACTTTCCTTTTCAATGTCGTTGCACATGTGCGTGTGCTCCTGGAGCGATGATGTCACTTCCAGGAGTCTTATCACTGTGCAGTCCCTGTGACTGCTCCTGAGCTTCGCTGATCTGGGCCCCCAAATGAGCTGAATTAACCGGGGCAAAGCCCAGGAGCACTCTCAGGGCTGCCATGATTATGTCACTCCTGGGAAAGACATCATTGCAACACACCGGGAGTGTGCGCCAGGAGGCCTCTTCCTGTGCCTTTCCCCTTGCCAGCCAGGTGATGATGGGGGGCAGGAGGCTGGGAGCAGGGGAATCTCAACCCTAGATGTGGCACAGAGACTGCAGTGGCAAGAGGCAATCAGTACATATTATATGCCCCCCATGAGCACCTCCATTTATATGGAGGGACCTTTGTATCCAATCCACTACATGGTGATAGTAGTAGTTTTACTTGATTTATGAAGCTCATTTTAACATTTTTATTTTTGCAAAATAGTAAAGAGTCTAGTAGCACCTTTAAGATTTTAAAAGTTGGTAGGATGAACCTCTGGGAACCCAAAACATGTCAGAAATGGTGCTTAGTCCTTAATATCCAATGCACTGCATCAGAAGTGGCTTTATGTCAACAGCATTTGTAGAAAAGAGTCCAGTAGCACCTTTAAGACTAACCAACTTTACTGTAGCATAAGCTTTCGAGAATCACAGTTCTCTTCATCAGATGCATGGAGGGTAAGAGAACTGTGATTCTCGAAAGCTGCTACAGTAAAGTTGGTTAGTCTTAAAGGTGCTACTGGACTCTTTTCTATTTTGCTACTACAGACTAACATGGCTAACTCCTCTGGATCTAACAGCATTTGTGATATTCTCAACAAAATTTATAACAATTATTTTCTGTGGTTGCATGGAATAAATTACAGGGATTATATGTTCTCCACATCATCCTTCACATTTCTATCTGACACAACCTTTCAGTCCTACAGTACCTGTAAAAGTAATTTTCAAGCAGTCATTTGGATTTTCAGTTGCACCATTGGTAGGTGACTACTGCTATTATCAAATATTCTGAATAGAAGTTTTCATACTTTCTATTGACAGCCCTTCCCCCAATATATAAATTATCATTATTCTATATCACTCTAGAGAATCAGGACACCGCCTGAATAATTATCAGGGACTCATGATTCTAATCATTCTATGGATCTCTTCTACATTTGTATGAATTCAAGAGGATAGTGTTATAGACATTAACCATTTTTCTTCCAATTGTCAGTATTTTGTTTACTCTGTTTTTGTATTTGTGTATTCTTTTCCCTTCTCTCCACACCTTTTCTTTTACACCACCCTGTTTTTTCCCTGTTTTTCCACAGGCCTTTCTATAACACCATCTCTCACTTACCCCTCTGGCCCCACATTTCTCCTTTTTCCCCTCTGGTCCCATATTTCCTGTCTCTCCTCCCTCTCTTATACTTCCCCATGCAGACTTAGTCTTCTTATGCTATTCATGCATAAGAAAGCCAAACTGGCAGATTAGCTGGCTGGTTACAACAGGCTGAAAAACTTGGCACGAATTCCACAATACTATTGATAGGCCTGTAAGGGCAACCTATGTTGTCCAAAAGAGGCAGCAAAGGGCTATCATTAAACAGTTGTTTGGCTTGTCTCTTCTCAGACAGCTGCAAATAGTCTACGGGTCCCTCCAATTGGCCCATGGGTATTATTATATGCAGAAGGATACAGACTATGGAACACAGGGGAGCTGTTTCAACTAGTCCCAAGAGATAATAATGTCTAGAATACTCCTTGCATTTCTTTCACCAATCATGTTTTGACATCCAAATAATGTCAAAAACAATTGGTCGCGATGGTGTTTATTAGCATCCTGCTCCTTTGTCACATGCATATGTGACAATGTTCAGTCATCTCAAATGGCAGCCTCTTCTTGAGCAGTAACATTAGCTTTCCTGCAAACATGCTGAAAGACTCTCCTTGCAGTTCCTTCCTTATATAAAGCAGTTGGCAATTGCTATGGCTATAGGTCTTACCCGGGCCTTATAGCAGCATGCTGTAGGATTTCAATAGCTACTAGGTCTGACTGCAGAACTTCTGCAACTCACACGTGGCTCTATTCTAACACATCAAAAGTTTCCACACTGGTGCCCACATAGTTAAAGTCTAAATGTTGTAGCTCTTATCTGCTTTTGACATGATCACATAAAATAAACAGGATTGGATCCAGACTAAATTAGCAATTTCCACTGATTCCCCCCTTTCTGCTGCAGCCCCCCCCCCTCAATGTTATTCCTCAGGGTTTCCTATCCTGAAAGAACAGCATTTCCTGGAGATCAGTAGGTTGCAGTAAAAGTGGGGAGGCAGGAAAATGCCATTGCGCTGGTGGAAAATTTCGTCTGTATTCAATCCTATATCTGTAAAGTGAAATTTAAAATCATGGTGCAAGCATAAATAATACAGTGAAGAAAAATGGGACTAACAGACACATTGTTATTGTATCCAAAACACAATTAACAATAAGCAGAGGTCACATGTTATTATTGACTGGCCTTGCTAAGCTGATACAAGTTTCCACCAGAGACCTAAGTATCAACCAGATATAGGCGTAATATGTACGCTGTTCCAGGTAGTGCCGGCTTTTGCAGTTCAGAAAGCTGCAGTTTTTCCATATGAATTGTAAAGTTTTTTGAGATGGTTCCAAGTACCCTGATGACAATGGGGACTACTGTTGCATTCTTCTTCCATAATCAGGTGGTTTCTATTGTCAGATCTCTCTGCATTGTCGATTATCCAGACTTTTCGATTTTCCATGACTGTTACGTCTGGTGTATTATTTTCAAGGTGCCGATCAGTTTGAATTCTGAAATCCCACAAGATCTTGACTTGTTCATTTTCAAGCCCCTTTTCCATCTGATGTTCCCATGAATTCTTTGATACTGGAAAGTTATACTTTTTACACAATGACCAATGAATCAGCTTTGCGACCCTGTCATGTTGTCAGACAGGGGTTAACCTGTCTGGCATAGAAGGCAGAAGTTACATAGTTGCAGTTTAATGTCTGACAGGAGTTAGCCTGTCAGTTATAGTAGGGAAGTTACATAGTTGCAGTTTAGTTTTCTAGCATTGAAAGGCTGTCAAAGCCAAGAGTTCTGTTCCATACGAAAAGGGAGGGGCAAGGAGTATATAGTCAGCATTGTTACAGTTAAACAGTCATCCTCGGCAATTGCCTTGTGTTGGTTGTACTGCGATTCCTGAATTTTAAAAATCCATTTACTGAATCTGTCTGCCTGATCTGATCAGTGCAGATGTTTTGGGGAAGATCCATGGAACAGAAACTGACATTTTACTGAGAATAATCTTTTCCTCCTATGGACCCCAGAGGGCACACTGTTGGCCCCTGAGAAATGGCAGTCGAGCCAAGAAAGAGCAGTCTGGTGAATCCAAAGGAGACCAAGGAACTCAGTGAGAGGAATCCAAGCTAAAGGCGAAGGAGATGAAGGGGCCCGGGATAATACTGCAGACAGACCTGGGCTTCCTACCCTGGCTGGCAGTGACTCCTTGAAGCTAGGCTTCTCGTTCCCACGCCACTGCATACAGAGAGCTGAGAGACAGGAGGAGGTCTAAGCTTTTCATGCCGAGTGGGGGGAAGGAAGAAGCCATCCTGAGTGATGAGAGGAAAGAGAGTGAAGAGGAAACAGAGGGGAAAGAATCCAAAGGCCATGACACCTGGAAGTACGAGCTCTACAGGAGGAAGTAGAAGAGCTTAAAGTGGCATTGAGGGAGATAGTGGGAGGAATGAGGGAACTCCTGCAAAGCACCCAAGTATTGAGAGCCCCAGCCGATTTGCCACAGAGATGTTCCAATTTACCCAGGGACCCTTCTCCCTTACCACCCTTTCAACAGGGAGGCCACACACCATCTTATCACAATCAACCAGTGAGGTCCTTGATCCAGGGCCAAGTCCCCCTGAGTTGGTGGAAGTTAGAAGCACAATTTGAGGAGGACCCTGGAGACCTGGCATACTTCCTGGTACAGGTGGGGGAGTTTTTATGCGAGTGGGGCCATACCTTCCTCAGTGACCTCAGCCGGGTGAGCTATATCGGGTCTCGTTTAGTGGGGTCAGTGGCCAAATGGTACGTAACTCTTTATGCGGCTCAAGCCCCCAAGCTACAAAATGTAAACATGTTAATACAAGCTCTTAAAGAGCAATATGAAGACCCTTTGGAGGAAGAGAGAGCAAGAACTCACCTGAAGCACCTGAGGCAGGGCAATCGCCCTGTATGCAAGTATGCAGTCGAGTTTAGACAGCACACAGCTAAGCTGAGGGATTGGACAGAGTGAGTGAAAATTGAATTTTTCCGCACTGGCTTAAATCCAGATTTGGTGACTAAGGCCCTGGTACAAGATGATCCAAAAACCTTATTAGGATGGATCCAGCTAGCTTGCGAGATCAAGAATAGGGAACAGGTGGTGAAGTTACTTTGTCTACAACATCAGGCCGGACAGCAAAAGAACCTTGGGGAAGGACAACCACGAGATCTAAGGAGGGAATGGAACAGCCCCCTCCCTCTGGACGAGAAGGGCTGAAGGATGAGCCAGGGGTTATGCCTATGATGTGGGGAAGGCTACCATTTCATAGCGGAGTGCTCCAAGACGAGAAGAGTGTACCCAGAACAAAGACAGAAGCTGAAAAGGACTCAGGAGAGGCAGCCTAGACCCAGACCTCGTCATGCTGAGAAGGAGACAGCAGGGGAGGTGGCTTGAGCGCACGGGGACACCAAGGTATATAGTGGGGGGTCATCCTCAACTGACAAAGGAGACACCAAACCACTTGTGGGAAATGACGGAGACCTGCTGTAAAGGGTTGGTCGTCAGGTTATGGAGGAGCAGGTGCCAACGAAAGTGAGACAGAAGGGAGATCTATTCTTCCATGTCATTGCCCTGCTGAATTCGAGGCAGGGGACCAATCTCCAAGTCAGGGCATTGATTGACTTGGGGTGTACTAGAGATTTGATTGCCCACTCTCTAGTGACTGAACTGGGACTAAATGTACACCAACTGCCAGAACCATTGGTCTTTGAACAAATGGATGGTATGGTCATGAAGAGACCCCCGCCCCCAGGATTTGAAACCGAACTGATTCTGATGGGGATAGGGCACCACTAGGAGGACAGAACTTTCATGGCCAGGCCAGCCCAGCCACAAAGTTCCCGCTGGTGCTAGGGGTGAGATGGCTGTACGATCATGACCCATATGTTAAGTGGAAAGCAGGCGAGTTGGATTTTCCCTCAAAACATTGTCATAAACATACATGGAGCTACCAGTGGGGGTCCCAACCCCCTCCTATCACTGAGGCTATATGTTAAACCATGGAAGAGAGGGATAAGATTCCTCCGGAATATCAGGACCTGAGCAAAGTGTTCGAAGAAGGAGAGGCGGACGAACTGCCTCCTCATCGGTCAACTGATTGTGCGATCGAACTAATACCGGGGGGAAAGCTACCAAAAGGGAAACTGTATTCAATGAGCTTAGGGGAGAGGGAGGAAATTACGCAAGTTCATAGATAAAAACCTAGCTAGGGGTTTTATCTGCCCAGCAAAATCTCCCCATGCTGCACCAGTGCTATTCAGGAATAAGAAAGATGGGGGGGGTTGAGGTTATGTACCGATTATAGGGGAATTAATGCGGTCTCCATGTCTAATGCTTACCCCCTCCCACTTATTAGGGATATCTTGGGGGTAGTAGCTCAAGGAAAGATATTCACAAAACTAGATTTACATGATGCATATTTCAGGGTACGAATAAAAAAGGGTGATGAATGGAAAACGGCATTTAACACCTCACTGGGCCAATTCAAGTACCAAGTAATGCCATTTGGTCTACAAGGGGCCCCAGGAGTGTTCATGAATCTAATTAACAATGCTCTGTATAAGTATTTGTACAAAGGGGTGGTGGTCTATTTGGATGATGTACTGGTGTACACGCAGGACCTCACTTCCCATGTGAAGCTAGTAAGAGAGTGTTAAGAACCTTGCTTCAGCATCGATTATTTGCCAAGCTTTCTAAATGCAAATTCCACGGAAAGAATTGGACTTCCTAGGCTATTTGGTGTCCCACAAAGGTTTGGGAATGGATCTGGAAAAAACTGGAGCAGTGTTGGGGTGGGAAGCCCCCCAAACTAGGAGACAATTGCAATCTTTTTTGGGATTCGCGAATTTTTATAGACCCTTTATTAGGAATTTTGCCCAAGTTGCATTACTGCTCACTGATTTACTAAAAACCAAAGGGAGAGGCCTGAATGGAACTAAACCAAGCGCAAAGTTAGTATGGTCTGGGGAATGCCAGAGAACATTTACAGAATTAAAATCTAGGTTTACCTCTGAGCTGGTATTGCACCACCCAAATGAAGCTCATAAATTCGTAATACAGGTAGATGTAAGTGATGTGGCTATGGGAGTTCTATTTCAAGAAGGAGAAGATGGGAAGATGCATCCCTGTGTTTACATATCAAAAAAAATTTCAGATGCCGAGCGGCACTGGGCGTTCTGGGATAAGGAAGCAGCCGCTGTTAAACTGGCTTTAAGCACATGGCAGGATTGGTTGGAAGGGGCCAGGGTACCTTTCGAGGTGTGTACAGACCACAGGAACTTGGAAGCTTTGAGAAAACTGCACAGACTGGGAGTGAAGCAGCTAAGATGGGCAGACTTTTTCTCCAGATTTAATTTCACATTTAAACACTTCCCGGGAAAGTCGACTTTTTTGGCAAATGCCCTGTCTCGCCTCCCACAGCATGCCAGCTACAGAGAGGAGGTGGTAGACACAATGTTTTTCCCTGCCCAATTGGGGGGAGGCAGTCGTTACTAGGAACCAAACTAGAAAGGCAACTTCCCCGCTGCCTTCCCTTTCCATGGACTGGGAAGAGAGGGTGAAGAGAGAACTAAAAAAGAAGGGAAGGATTACCAGAGCAATTGGAAAAGAGGATAAATGGATGTTGGTATCAAAATGGGAAGATGTATATTCCACCAGGACACTGAGGGGAGAAGTATTTAAAAAATTGCTATGATAGTAAGCTAGCAGGCCATTTTGGCTACCTCAAAACATTGAAACTAACCTAAAGGCACTTCTGATGGCCCAAAATGAGGCAGGATGTGTCCCAATATGTGGCCACCTGTCAAGTATGCTTAATGGGAAAACCGAGAGGGGAAAAACCACTAGGATTGTTACAACCAATGGAGAACCCCCCTCAACCTTGGTCTGTAGTATCAATGGATTTTATCACGGATCTTCCTCCAAGTAAAGGAAAGACAGTGATTTGGATGGTGGTGGACCTGTTCTCTAAACAGGCTCATTTTGTCCCTTGTGCCAAGCTACCCACAGCCAAGAAGCTAGCCAGTCTGTTCATGTAGTGAGGCTTCACTCTTTCCCTGATAAAGTAATTTCGGATAGAGGCCCACAGTTTACTGCTAAATTTTGGAAACAGTTAATGGAAGTGACCGGCATCACCCAAGGGATGTCATCGGGATACCATCCAGAAATGGATGGGCAGACGGAAAGCGTCTATCAGGTGTTAGAACAATTTCTAAGGTGATATATAAACTATCAGCAGGATAATTGGACAGAATATTTAGCTTTTGCTGAATACTGTTATAACAACAGCATTCACAGCTCTACCGGAGTGTTGCCTTTCAAGATCATGCAAGGGTTTGAGGGCAAGGCGATGCTGTTTATTAGAGACACTCATCCAGAGAATGGAGGAGAAAACTGAACTCCACAATTAGTGGAGGGGAATTGTAAAACAGTGGGACCTAATTTCACAGACCCTGAGAAAAGCAAAAGAGGATTACAAGGCCCAAGCAGACAAGAAGCACTCACCTCAATGGGACTTAAAAGTAGGAGGATGGGTATTTATATCTACAACGAACTTACAGGGAGAACAGTCTAGTAAAACATTAAGTTGGAAGTTCGTAGGCCGATTCGAAATAATATAAGTCATTAATGGAGTAACAGTAATATTAAAACTACCAAAGAGTGTCCACCCCGTTTTCCATTGTAGCCTTCTAAAAAGGGCACCAGATCTGAACCAGTGGCACCCAGAACCTGGGACTCCCCCCCCCCCTGTGATGGTGAACGGCCAACCGCATCATGAAGTAGAATCTATTCTGGATTCAAAACGCAAACGAAGGAAACTGTTATACCTTATTCGGTGGAATCATTTTAATCAAAGACACCAAGAGTGGGTCACAGCAGAAGATGTTAAAACTCCAAAATTAATTAAGGAGTTTCACAAAAAATATCCAGATAAACCGAGGGGGAGCTGAAAATAAGGGGGGCAGAATGACAGACAGGGGTTAACTTGTCTGGCATAGAAGGCAGAAGTTACATAGTTGCAGTTTAGTTTTCTAGTGTTGAAAGGCTGTCAAAGCCAAGAGTTCCGTTCCATAGGAAAAGGGAGGGGCAAGGAGTATATAAGCATTGTTACAGTTAAACAGTCATTCTTGGCAATTGCCTTGTGTTACTTGGTTGTACTGTGATTTCTGAATTTAAAAAATCCGTTTACTGAATCTGTCTCTGCTTGATCTGATCGGTGCGGATGTTTTGGGGAAGATCCATGGAACAGAAACTGACATATGTCTAGCTTTGCAGTCCGTCTGTGCTATTTTGCGGCATTCAGAGATAAGGTGGGACACAGTTTCATCTTTTTCCAGGCAAAGTCGACATTTTGGACTTTCAGAATTTTGGCTTTCATAACATTTGTTTACGATGCTTGTTCTTTCAGTTTCTTTCTTGATTGTATCCATCTTCAACCATGCTCAAGCTAGGCTGTAGTCACTTTTTTCTTCAATATTTTTTAGATGTTGCCCATGTAAGGGTTTGTTCTTCCAGCCATTTAATCTATTCTCAAACTGTTTCTTCTTGTATTCAGCCTTTGTTTCGGTTGTTTTTAATATGTTATCTGTTTTCACAGCCTGAAGTAGTAGTAGTAATAGTTGTTGTTGTTGCTGTTATTTAATTTCTAGCCCGTCTTCCCTACAAGTGGGCTCAGGGCTGGTTACAACAGTATGAATAAATGCAAAGATTAAAAACATTTAAATACATTAAAATCAGAACTATCAATAAACATACATTACAGATCACAAGATGGAAGCCTCCTCCATTCTTCTGTAACAACCATACACAGGGGAGAGGGGGGACAAGTTGATATCATGAAACTGTGCCTTCACATTTTTGGGGGTGTGTGTGTCAGGCTATGGATGACAGGATATGGTAGACAGATCCCTGGACCATTGCAGGAAGACCCAGGTTCTTGGTTAAATGGCTTTTATTCAGAAATCAGATTATTTCCATATATATGTCCATAGAACTACTCAGAAGCAAGGTAAGCATCTAAGCAGCAAGAGTAAAAGTTGATAGGAATGACATCATGTGAGATGACTGTTTAACTGTAACACACCGCCATACCTCCTGTGACCCGGGAGTAGTGGGATCCCTAGCTCCCTCGTGGTCTCCTCCATCACATCCACTGTCCTCCACACTCTCCATCCCATAACATAACATATAGCAGTATCGACACAATATAATACTAACTACCCTCAATCTAATCCTCAAATATGGGTTTTAAATACTCTCATTTCATTTCCCCACACCCCTAACCTCATTATCAAGTATAAAATGGAAATACTGTCCCAATTAATTAGAGCATAAATATATAAATACATAAATGATCACAATACAGAGCAAGATCTGTGCCTTGAAAATCTACAAGCTGTACTAGAATCACAGAATCATAGAGTTGGAAGGGGCCATACAGACCATCTAGTCCAACCCCCTGCCCAGTGCAGGATCAGCCTAAAGCATCTCTGACAAGTATTCGTCCAGCCTCTTCTTGAAAACTGCCAGTGAGGGGGAGCTCCCCACCTCCCTAGGCAGCTGATTCCACTTTTGAACTACTCTGACAGTGAAAAAGTTTTTCCTAATATCCAGCCGGTACCTTTGTGCATGTAATTTAAGCCCATTGCTTCGGGTCCTACCCTCTGCTGCCAACTGGAACAGCTCCTTGCCCTCCTCCAAATGACAGCCTTTCAAACATTTAAAGAGAGCAATCATGTCCCCCCTCAACCTCCTCTTCTCCAAACTAAACATCCCCAAGGCCCTCAGCCTTTCCTTGTAGGGCTCAGCCTCCAGACCCCTGATCATCCTCATCGCTCTCCTCTGCACCCTCTCAATTTTGTCCACATCCTTTTTGAAGTGAAGCCTCCAGAACTGCACACAATACTCCAGGTGCCACCTGACCAAGGCAGTATAAAGAGGGACTATGACCTCCTGCGATTTTGACGCTATGGTCCCTTTGATACAACCCAAAATTGAATTAGCCTTTTTTGCCACCGCATCACACTAACTGCTCATATTTAGTTTACAGTCCACTCTTACCCCTAGATTCCTTTCACATATACTACTGCCCAGAAGTGTATCCCCCATCCAGTATTTGTGCTTCCCATTTTTGTGGCCCAGATGTAATACTGTGCACTTTTCTTTGTTGAATTGCATCCTATTCACAGCTGCCCACTTCTCCAGAGTATTCAGGTCTTGTTGAATTTTAATTCTATCTTCTTGGGTGTTTGCTACTCCTCCCAATTTGGTATCATCAGCAAATTTAATGAGCAGCCCTTCCACTCCTTCATCCAGATCACTGATAAAAATATTGAAAAATACTGGGCCCAAAACCGAGCCCTGCGGCACTCCACTGGACACCTCCCTCCAATCTAATTAAATGCTATTGACCACCACTCTTTGGGTACGGTCCTCTAACCAGTTCCCTATCCACTGAACTGTTCTATAGTCCAGTCCACAGTCTTCCAGTTTGCCCATCAGAATGTCATGGGGGACCTTATCAAAAGCTTTACTGAAATCCAGATAAATCACGTCAACAGAGTTCCCCCGATCCAGTAAGCTCGTCACTCGATCAAAGAAGGAAACCAGGTTGTTTCTACTGTAGATGGCTACCCTCTCAAAACAATGCTAATACACCGTATTTATACTAGGTAAAGTGCTTTCAAGTTTGGCAGATGTGGGGGGAACACCACTCCTCTCCCAGCCCAAAACAACTCTATAAAGTCAACTCAATCCTCAAGCTGGAACTTGACTCACTGGAACGAATGGCAGAAAGTAAGAAAGTGTATTTAGAGACTGCCATATCTGCACAGTCTTGTCCTAAATAAAGGAAGATTTAGTGCAACTAAAAACAAGTTGGAGGCTTGTGAAGAATAATATGAGAAATAAAAGACTGGAAAATTCCCTGGGTTGCAGAGAGCCATCATGGCCTCCATAGATTTCTCCATTCACCCTAACAGATGTTTAACATTCTGGGCCTCTTAGTGAACAACAAACATGCAGTCTAAATCCAGCTTCTGAAGGAGGATTTTATTGTGATTTACACAACAGTACTGTTACACATACCTGAGGAGTACACCTACATGGGCTGTGAGAAGCCCAATTTCACTGCCCTATGATAGGGCACTTGACTATATTGTTAGAGAAACACTACAACAATCCCAGTTTGCAATACATGGGTACTTCAGATGCTGATTTATAATTGAGAGTAATGTGTCTATAAATGTGAATGAGAGGGTTTCATCAGCTGACATTTGGGACTGTTGCAACAATTCAGGCACTAGTACAACCTTGCCATAGAGAACTTTATCAGGACATTGACTTCCTGCCTCCCGCTTCCACTTTATTTTTAAAAGATGTATGTAGCTGTGTCCATGTGGGTCTTACGGGACAGAATAGGGAAGAAAGAACAATAAAATAGCAATGCCTTTTGCCTGTTTTAACTGGATTGTGAGCATTTAAGAGGCAGGAGCCTTTTTATTTTTACTTTCAAATAGGTAGTCTGTTTGCTCTTGTTGAGCCCTTGGGGATGAATCTAGACCCTTGGGAATTAATTAAATAAATAAATTAATCTGAACCATGATGAATTTCTTTGCAATTTCTTAACATGCTAGTGAAACGATGCAAACTGTATCTTGTGACTTGGCTCTTTTTTAATTCTAAAAGATCCTTTTCTTGACAATAATAAGCACATTTACTTCATCAGAGAAGTTCCACTGAAATTAGCTGCATATTTGACTTGAGGGCACTCTCCACCACAATTCCAAGTAACTCTGTTTAGACTTCGTGTTAGTTTGTGGGTTGCCCCCCCCCCCCGCCCCACACACTTCAGTGTTACTCTGGGCCATGACCAGCCATCATCTGGAAAAACCCAGAAGTGACAGATACAAAATATCTTCTGTCATCTCTAAAAGCAATTTTGTGTGTGTCACTCTGCATGTAATGTGGATGTGCCACTTACCCCAGGGCGATTATATTAAGTGTTAAATAAACATAGAAGATCTCAACTAGTCTAAGGAAAAGAAAGCCTAAGTCTAGAAGCAGGTGTAAAGCCAGAGAAAATTACATCTATACCCATGCCAACTTCCAAGGCAACCTCTACATTTCCATATCTAGGCAAGGGCCCCCAGCTTACAGTACTGCCCGAAGCACCCCCATTAAGCTTGCTCCCGAAAGAATATTTTAGCACTCCTGTCTCCTGGCCTTAGTCAGTAAAGCAAGAGGGCACCTGTCTAAGAACTTTTAAAGGCAAGGGGCAATACACCCCTTTTTAAAGCAAGGCGTTGTGCAAAAATTGATCCTTCCAGAAAAAGTTTCGAACACATTTGTTTTACCATTCATCTCAAACAGCAAGATAAACCAAGGCTTTCAGTCAAACATAGAAGGGTTCTTCTCCAATTCAGATACCATGACAACTATATTCATTCTCTGTTTTACTTGTCCGAGTGCTGTGTCATCAATCAGTGCCAGAAGGTGTCAATAATCAAGTGCCTAAAGAGATCAATGACCCTATAACCTTTCCCCAGCAGGTATGAATCCAAAGATCACTCATGCACCCCACTCTGTGCCCATTTCTCCTCAGTGATCCAATCCTCACCCCAATGTTTACATATTGATTTTTACGATTGTACTTCCCCCCCCCATAGAGCTCTTTGAAAATACATTTTAAGAACCTAATTGGAAAAAGCAAGTTACATGGCAAGTTCTTCCCTATGGATAAATACTGTTTTTATGTATAGTGTTGTGCATCTTTCTTCAGCTGTTTCTAAATATTCTGTTTAGGATATGGTTAATTTTAGTCATTAGAAAACAACATTTTTAATTGCTGACTACTACATGATTGAAGCTTTTTGTCCTTCCTATTAACACCACCTTTTGTATTTTTAAGCATGGGGGGTAAAGAAAGGTTATTTAGGATTCTAACCTGGAATGCTACCACCTCAGGCCCAGCCTTGAGCCCTTCCATTACAAAGGTCTCCAGGTGCAGCTTAGGCAGCTGCAGGGTGAAGTCATTCCTAGTTGCCGCAGTCCGTGACAGCGAGATCTGATCTCTGACCTAAAAGGGGAAAAAAAACAGTATCAATGGTAATTCCCCTTCAGACACATTAACTGGGATGAAGCGGGTCCCCTTGAGTCCACTGAGTGGACTTGCATTGATCGCTGGACCTGAAATCCATGAATAAATTTAGGACTAATTGATTTTTCGTTGCAAATAAATCTCTAATTCAGAGTGCTGGGAGAGAATGTTAAGAAGAAAAAGCATCCTCTTCTCTAGACTGAAAGAAGAAGGGAAGGGAAGTCACTAAAGGCTTCTTTCTTACCCGAACAGTGCAACAAAATTCTATGGCTACACAGTAATAGGAGGCTCAAGAAATCAAAATGTAAAACTTGTTCAAAACAGCGCATACAACAATAATTGCCTGCTTTATTAATATCAAATTGTTTGTTACTGTAGTATGATTATACATACTACCAAAATATTTTTAAGCCACCACTGCTTTTGATTTTCATGCTAGGATATTATTTTGAGGAGTCTCAAAAAAGGTCTTACACAGTTTTTAAACATTATGGTTACATTTCTACAATATATTCATTTGACTATTAGCATATTTTTTAAAACTTAAATTGGTCAAATAGCTTTTTAGTTCTTTCCTGAGCACTCCAAACTGTCACCTAATTTGGAAGTAAGCCTTCAAAGAAGATAGCTCTAAAGAAGAAATTGATATTTTTTCCTCATAAACCCAAATAGTTTGGATTTAAAATACTCAAAGAGGCAGAGTTTAAAGAAACAATAACAAAACACTCGGCATGGTAAATGAGAGATACCAACAGTTTTTGTAGACAAATATAACCTTATGCAGTTGGTATTGTACTGCCATCTTCTGTCAAGGTGAGAAATCCCTTCAATTCATTATATGTCCAGAAAAACAGAAAGTATGACCATGCTTCTAATTTTTTAAAACCAGTTTTCAATCCCATACAAGTTTTGCATCAAACCAAACTAACGTCATTAATTAAAAACAAACACCTCATACATACTCGCTGCATATTGCTTCACATCCGAATTCTGTTCACATCTGTTCCCAAATGTTGCTCTGTATTAAGTGATATGTATTTTACTAACACTCCCTTCAAAAAGTGCATACTATTGCGTATTCAACAAATGCTGATGTTCACATGCATTTGCCGAATTCAAATTATTTCCTTGCATCAACAAGTAATTGTAGTAAATCTTTAGCTTTACAATGAGATAAAAAAGCAAAAAGATTATCTTCCAGATAACTCTGTATGTTTCTGCATAGACTAGATATTTTGGATACTTTATATGAATGTGCTAATATTATAAAATTTAATTCTGACATCCTATTTAGGCTGAGTTTAAAACAATATTTCTCCCTTCCTCCTACAGACCGGATCACTTAAAGAATAGCTTTAATTTGTGTGGGTTAACGTCCCGAATATTTTGTTCACAAACTGTACTTTTTAAAAAAATTTGCTTCAGTATTACTTTCAATGTCTAAACACACACACACACACACACACACACACAATAAACACATTTAGATCTCTAATGTGTGATTGTATGTCTTATTTACAGAACTACAAAACTATGGATATAGATATATATTCAATGCTATAGTGCATGGGAATAGGAAGCCTTCTGTTTCCCCAAGCTGACCTAAAGAATTCCTGTCAATTCCTGTGGCTGCCAAACTTATGCACTATAATGCAATTTTTATAACAAGTGTACGTCCTCCACACATTTCTACACAGACTGTTCTAGGCTCAGGTTAGAGAGTCCAGCGGAACAAACACTGTCTCCAGGGCCTTCCGTCAGCATGCGTAATTTTGTTCAGATGTTAACCTTATCTAACATGATACAAACATGTTATTTTAACTATACCTACAATAATACATATTTCACTTGATTTTTGAGAGTTTATATATGCTAATATTTTTAGTTTTTCAGTACAGCCAGTATGCAGACAGATAAAAGAAAACATTAATGTGGATTAAGGTACTAAGAATTTATCAACATCAAACCACCAGTGTTTTGCCTTCTACCCTTCTGAACCATAGTCAATAGATCTAAATATTTTACTGCACCCTGGCCAATTCATTGTTTGATGTTTAAAAACGCACCCAGAATCAAAGAAAATTTATTAAATTTGAGCCCCCAAATGAGATACTATTAGCTTTGAAAGTCAAGTTTAACTGCGATATTGATGATTCTCTTTTTTCTGTGACAAAATTCACCAGGGAAATCCCTGATGTCAAAGTACCAAAGCAGATTGCTAATACTGAAGAGGGAGGAAAGGAAGAGAGCAGAGAGAAGGATGGAAAAAGCAAGGGAGTGGGAGGAAAACAATATATATCCTAAGTACGTATGATATTGAACACAGAAGGGACAGCAGAAGATATTTTAACCCTATCTCCACCTGGTTCTGTTCTTTGCCATAAGGGTCTAAAGTTCAGTTTCAGCAAGAAACATAGGAATACAAACATCTTTAAAATGTAATAAATATATAGTAGCATGTTATCAAAAGGGAACGCTATCATTCCCTACAATATAATTCTTGTGAAATCAAGGGACCCAAGTAAATTTGTGAGTGCTTTTTAATTATGTTAGATACAAAGATCTATATGGCTTTCATTCAAATGAACAATGCTTTGTTTTAGCTACTTTAAAAAGGGGGTTTCTTTTTGATAGCCATCTGGGGTGTATGCTGAAAGCCACAAGGAGTAAACAGAAAAGCACTTTTTAAAAAACAGATCACTTACCCCGCAAGGCAACCACTGCCATTTCATTATGACACAGTTTTCATGAAGAGGTAAAACTGACTCTGACTACTGCCACTTCAGACCACAGGTAGCGGCTTACATGACTCTTTCACAAAAGTTTTCCCTGTGCATGGAAGACTAGTAGGTCAAGGAGAAGTCTAGCTTTGCCTTCTCCCTGACACTTGTTTCTGTGTACTGGGCTTTTTTTTTGCTATAGAGAAGCAATAAGTCACAATAGTCTCAAGTTGTACAACACAGATACAGATTTCCTAACTCAGCAAGGATCTCAGAGCTTGTAAGTTGTGCTAATGCCCCTGGACTGGTTATACAGCACATTATAAGGAACACCTACAGCGGAACCTTGTCCTCAGACATTTTTATCTATACAATGTTGCTTTTTCAGTGTTGCAGTAAATGGAAAGCAAGGCAAGTGCACATGTACACAAGTCCCTGAAGCCGTGTACAAACCATAGCAGGTTAGGCAAAGCCAACGACCCCAACCCACCGTCCCTGAAACATCTATCTGTGAAATGTCGGTGATTGAAAAACGAAAGAAGGAGCAACAAACAATACTGATTATACTCAGCCAAACAGACTCATAGCAAGCTGAGCCACTGTGGTGCTGTTACTGCCTCAGGGGTTTCACCTCAGTCCTTTGGGCAGAGAACTGGCCCTGTCTGGCATGTGTGACAGAGGTTGTGTACCGCTGGACTATAGCTTTTCGTGAGCTTTAAGGCTCTATAACATTTATTGTTGATCACCTTACAGCTATGCATTTTATCGGTACTAGAAGAAATGTAATAGTTTGTGTACTTCAAACTCACAAAGCCTGTTTGACAAAATGTAACGGCAAGGCAGAAAAAATAATAATAATATGGCTCATGCAGGCAACGGTGGCTCTATTATACATACTTTAAGCCTCTGCAAATCAGTTTGTCTATATGCAGACTTAAAGGTGGAGGGAATCCTTCGATAACATCATACTTGGTTGTGCAGATTGCACAGTTTGAGCAGATACTGATCCAATCCCAGAGGAATTTCAGGGATATGGAAGAAATCAGTATCTCCATCTCTGAATATGGCAGAGTTCACAAACACGCACAATGTGCTTCAAAAGCACAGAGCAGATCATCTCTAGGAAAACAGCCAGTGTAATGCAGAGTATTATACATAGGATTTGTGAGACCCGGATTCGAGATCCCACCGGGCCAGTTGCATATTCTCAGTTCAATCAGCCACAGAGGGCTGTTGAGAAGATAATTTAGGGAAGGAAGAACTATATGTGTCACCTTGAGCTCCTTGGAGGAGAGACTGAATAAAACCGTGTGTGTGTGTTTTAGAGAGAGAGAGAGAGAGAGAGAGAGAGAGAGAGAGAGAGAGAGAGAGAAGATGCATAAGCCTATCTTGAAGTCCTGTTATCTTAGCTGAAATGGTGGAAGTCTGATAGATTATTTTTAGTCTCCCCTGATATAATCCCATATAAAATGAAGTTGCAAGTGGAAATTTACCTTGGAGGTGATCACTTGCCCCTTTCACTTTCAATCGAAGGGAATTTTGAGGTTCTTACCTGAAAGCCTTTTCAATAATTCTGTATGAGTGAAGGGTGTGTGGGATTACTCAGACAACTGTTTTGGCCTATCAACACTGGTTCCCATCTGTTCAGGTACAATACAAGGTGCTGGTGCTGACCTATAAAGCCCTTTATAGTTTGGAACCAACATATCTGAAAGAGCGCCTGCTCCCTTATAAATCTGCCTGACCACTATGGTAATCTTCTGGGGCCCTGCTTTGGGTGACTGCTTTCAGAGATGAGGCAGGTGGTAACTCAGAAGAGGGCCTTCTTGGTCATGGCACCCAAATTCTCGAACTCTCAAAACTTCTGCCAGTGGGTGATAACTTGTCTCGTTCGGCACTCTATCAATGAGCTCTCCTTCCTGCCTAATGTTTTAATTGTTGCCTTTATTTTTTGTATGTATTTTAGCTCTGGTTTTGTTTTAATGTGTTTTGTTGCTTTTAATGGTTTTTAAGATGTGATTTTATTATTTATGTTTTAATTTGTTAGCCGCCTTGGTGGCCATTATGATGGCAGAAAAGTGAGATATAAATTTTGAACAATGCAAAAAATGTTCTTATTAATACTTTGCATGGTCCTAAGACACTGAGAAAGATTTTGTACTTGAGAGAAAGAGACTCCATCCCCAAGCATACAGGTCTCTCTTTCATAGCACCTTTCTGAGGAGAAAGAGGCAGGTATGCTATCTAGCCTCACCATGCACCCCACTAAAAAGAAAGCAGCAACAGCCAGAAAGCCAACAAGAAACACTGAATATCTTCATCACATTGCTGCCCTCCATGACAGCTTTAATTTTATGATCTTAACTGGTTTTAATTTATTTTTATTGTAAACCACCTTGGAAGGAAGTTGGGCTGACACTGGTCTAGTAAACAAATAAGATGGCATGAACTTGAATTCAAATTAATCCCTGCATAATAACTGCCACTTGAGATGATTAACTTGCAACTCCCTCAGATTGCTACTGCCTGCTTTCTGGTGCTCAGGGTTGTATACATGGTGCATCCTCCCCTCCGAATTTTATCCTTACTCAACAACGCTGAGAGATAGGTTAAGATTGAGACAGACTTTCTCTGCAGAATGACGCTTTGAACCCAGATGTCTTCAGCCCGAGTCTAACACTCTGTAGCATGCACTGGATCCCTTGCTGTATTTAATCACCCAACTCACACAACTATGAGCAGTAGTGCTATAGATGGGTTAAACCAGAAAGCAAATGCTTTCTTCTCATCCGCCTGTTCAGTTTAGGTATATAGCCAGCTAGCAGCTATGCATCGATAGATATTTGGGGTATGGGTGACCAGTTTCAGGGATGAGGAAGTAAAGAAAGCATTGTCTGTCAGATCAAGAATTGAGGGCAGGAAAGTTTTATTAGCACATACCTTCTGAAGTCTGGAAGAGAAGACATTTTTGTTCTGTGAGGAAGTGAGATGAAGTCCTCAGAGTGACAGCGGTATGATTTGTACCGAAATAAATTTGTATCTGATATAGAATCCAAGGACAATTTCCAGATAAATTACAGATAGCATAAGGAAGATTTTGTCTGAGATACTTCCAAATAAGTTTTGCATATGCAAAGAGGTTTAATATAATTATTAGAAATCCTTTAGTGTGGTTTTTACATTTCGGAGGAAGGATTATCTATACTGAACTCCAACCCTTTTACATTTTAAAGTGAAGTATATAAACTTGGATTTTTGACATCAGATTGAAAATTCTCATATCCGCATAACTAGAGCGCAATCTAATAACTGGAAGGAGATCCAGTTTGGTGTAGTGGTTAAGAGAACTTGGTTTGATTCCCCACTCCTCTGCTTGAAGCCAGCTGGGTGACCTTGGGTCAGTCACAACTAGACATGGGCACGAACGGGGGGGGGGAATCCGAACACCCTGTTCGTTGCCATCTATGAACAACGAACTGAAGCAAACATGTCCCCTTAACTGCAAGAGTTAGCCGTGTTAGTCTGTGGTAGCAAAATCAAAAAGAGTCCAGTAGCACCTTTAAGACTAACCAATTTTATTGTAGCATAAGCTTTCGAGAATCAAGTTCTCTTCGTCAGATGCATGATACAGAGACTGGTCAAATATAGAAAAGGAGGGAGGAGAAGGGGAGGAGAGAGAAGAGGCAATTGGGGGGGAGGGGGAGGGTGCAACCAAAACATTCCTTTGCTAGTATGTCCCCTTAACGAACATGTTTGGTGTTTGGTGTTCGTGGCCCTTATCAGAGGGACATGGGGACTCCCCTTGTCCCTGACAGCGGGCAGAGCAGCCACTGCGGGGCTTCGTTCTGCCTGCTGTCAGAGGGATGAGGGGACTCCCCTCCTCTCATCCCTCTGACAGCAGGCAGAGCCAGCGCCGTAGGGCTTTGTTCTGCCCGCTGTCAGAGGAACGAGAGGACTCCCCTCGTCCCTCTGACAGCAGGCACAGCCACCAGAGCAGGGCTTCATTCTACCCACTGTCAGAGGGAAGAGGGGACTCCCTCCCCTTGTCCCTCCAACAGAAGGCAGAGTCGCTGCCGCGGGGCTTTGTTTTGCCCAATGTTAGAGGGACGAGGGGACTCCCCTCAAGCCGGTGCCACAGGGCTTCGTTTTGGTGACTGTCAGAGAGATGAGGGGAGTCCCCTCCCCTTGTCCCTCTGACAGTGGGCAGAATGAAGCCCTGCTGCGGCAGCTCTGCCCGCGGTCAGAGGGACAAGAGGATTCCCCTCGTCCCTCTAACAGCAGGCAGAGCCGCCGCCACAGGGCTTCATTCTGCCCGCTGTCAGAGGGACAAGGGGACTCCCCTCATCCCTTTGACAGCAGTCAGAGCCACTGCTGTGGGGCTTCATTCTGCCCACTGTCAAAGGGACAAGGGGACTCCCTTCCCCTTGTCCCTCTGACAGCAGGCACAGCTGCCACCGTAGGGCTTCGTTCTGCCCACTGTTAGAGGGACGAGGGGACTCCCCTTGAGCCGGCGCTGCAGGGCTTCATTTTGTCCACTGTCAGAGGGACGAGGGGACTCCCCTCATCCCTCTGACACCGGGCAGAGCCGGCGCAGCAGAGCTTCATTCTGCCCGCTGTCAGAGGGACGAGGGGACTCCCCTCATCCCTTTGACAGCAGTCAGAGCCACTGCCGTGGGTCTTCATTCTGCCCGCTGTCAGAGGGACGAGGGGACTCCCCTCCCCTCGTCCCTCTGACAGCAGGCAGAGCCACCACCGTGGGGCTTCATTCTGCCCACTGTTAGAGGGATGAGGGGGCTCCCCTCGAGCCGGTGCTGCAGGGCTTCGTTTTGGCCACTGTCAGAGGGATGAGGGGATTCCCCTCATCCCTCTAACAGTGGACAGAGCTGGTGCAGCGCGGCTTCGTTCTGCCTGCTGTCAGAGGGACGAGGGGACTCCCCTCATCCCTCTGACAGTGGTCAGAGCTGGTGCTGCAGGGCTTCACTCTGCCGACTGTAAGAGGGACGAGCGGATTCCCCTCAAGCCATCACCGCAGGACATCTTTTTGCCTGCTGTCAGAGGGATGAGGGAAATCCCCTCAAGCCGCTGCTGCGGGGCTTTGTTCTGCCTGTTGTCAGAGGGACAAGGGAAGTCCCCTCGTTCCACTGACAGCAGGCAGAGCCGGCACCGCGGGGCTTTGTTCTGCCCGCTGTCAGAGGGACAGGAGGACACCCCTCCCCTTGTTCCTCTGACAGCAGGCAGAGATGCCACCACTGGGCTTCATTCTGCCTGCTGTCAGAGGGCCGAGGGGACTTTCCTCATCCCACTGACAGCGGGCAGAGCCAGCACTGTGGGGCTTCATTCTGCCCGCTGTCAGAGGGACAAGGGGACTTTCCTCTTCCCTCTGACAGCGGGCAGAGCTGGCACCGCAGGGCCTCGTTCTCCCCGGTGTCAGAGGGACAAGGGGACCCCCCCCCTCTTCCATCTGATAGCGGGCAGAGATGGCAGAGACTTCTCTCCGTCCCTCTCACACCGGGAGAGCTGGCACCACCCCCTTTGCTGTCATTTTCTCTTCAGAGTGGCAAAAACTGGACTGTCTGCTGAAAGCTGAAAGGTTAAAGCCAGAAAGAAAGCCAGAAGGAGTTGATACAGAGTTCAGTCCCTCCCTCCCTCCATTGCCAGGGGAACTGATTGAAAGGCGCCAGACTATCTGGCTTGACAAACGGCTGACAAACACACAAACAAGGCTTTGCAATGACCACTTGTTTGTTCAGAATGGGGCCTCATGAATGGCTTGTTTGCCAACAGCTGAACCCAATGTCTGTGGCTTTTTTCGTTTGTATTGCTGTTCGTGCCCATGTCTAGTCACTACTCTCCAGAGCTCTCTCAACCTCACCCACTCACAGGGTGATTGATGTGGGGATAATAATAACATACTTTGTAAACCACTCTGAGTGGGCATTAAATTGTCCTGAAGGGCAGTATACAAATCAAATGTTATTATTATTATTTATTAAAGTTCCAACTGACATCCAAAATAACCTTATGGTTCGAACTTCAGTAGAGCAGTATGGGAACATATCACAGGAAAGCAGCAACCACATAAGATCTATAAAATAAGAAGTGGGTCTTCTAAAAAAGCCTCAGTCAAAATACGGAAACTCCACCTTTTAACTGGGGAGGAAGGTCAGACCATTTAAAAACAATTTTATTCATCAATATCCATGGACTTTATCTCACATGGCTTCATTGGCCTGAACTTTTTTTATACTTCTACAGTGACCCTAAACAATATGCTGATTTGTTTGGCATTTCCAGAAAAAGCAGACTAAGTGCATGGGGGGGGGGGTGGAATTGGAACAATTTGGTCACTTAATATATAATGTGAAAGTACAAGCTTACGTTCACCATATTTCATGTCAGTCCATATTTTCCTTGCTGGAAGCAGAACACCGTTAATGGACAGGCATCTAAAGATTAAATCTGGATTACTAACGGCTGTTCTCAAATTAGGTACTAGCTGAATCAACAAAGTGATGTTGAGCAAAGTTATGAGTGGCAATCCAGGAAGTAGGTTTCAGTGTCTCCAAGGATTAATTTACAAAGCTAACAGAATATTTCCCACTGATTGTATTATGTTTTGTAAATTTTCTTTACAAAAAATTGTAAATTTTTTTGTTTTGTAAATTTTCTATTTTTTGGAGGAAAGGTTCTTGGAGAATGGTTGGATCCACCCCAATAATTCCATGCTGCAGTATCAACCTTAACCACAACTCTGTTGATTCTAAATAGACTGATCTACCAATAGTAGACCTTTCTTAATCATGTCTAGGGCACACTATTACCTTCTAGTCTTTTAGGGGTTTCACTACAGAAATCTCTCAGTATAGTATTGGACATAAATGACCTTTACTTCCTTCTAGCCTTACAATACCACAATCATAACATTTCTAAGTTACCTTCCTGAAACTATCAGTTAAGAGGATTAAAACTTAAAATATGAATGTACAAAACCTAGATTTTTTTAAAAAGGCAGTTACTTCTACCTGAGAGCTGATATAACTGAATCCTAAAATTCATAAGAAGAGTAATCACACTAGAGGGGAAAACTGTATACATTACTGTAGATAAGTGACTATAAACTACTTGCAGGTCCCCTTGCCAATCACAAAAGCAGCTAAACCAAGAGACCCATAGACAAGGTAAGGGTCTACATATTTGGAAGATTCTCCAATATAAATAAAAATATTAAATTAACCACACACACACACATCTATCTGAGGGACTAAATATGCTTCAGGTTGTTCACCTGCAGAATGCTGAGAAAGCTACAAGTCAGTAAAAGAAATAAAGGTTTAGCCTACATAAACCTTAGAATTTGTCATCCCAGAAAGGGAGATCTTTAAGGGAAAAGGTGATTTCCAAATTGTTCTCTCCCCTATGATTTTGCACAGGCCCCCATCTTTGAGTCAAACTTGTTTTCTCTGGGTTGTTTCCTTATCTACTCACCTCGTAGCATCGGTGAGCTCACTTTCACAAGACGACCATATTGTTATGTGGCAAAATTATACCAAGATGGCATCTTGATCAATAGGAACAGCCGTCATATACACTCCCAGATTGTGGCACATTATGATCTGGATGAAGCAAACTAAGGCGTAAGAAATTTCATGAGTACAGATAGGATGTTGAAACCTGGAGGTTGCTGTTAAGAGGTGAAGATTAGTGGGATGATCCTGGATCTCTTCCAAAGTATATTCACAGGTTAAACAAAGAACATCAATGTATCTGTTTACCCACCTTGTAAATTCAAGTTAAGTTATGGAGAAATATAGTAAACAAATAAAAACTAAAACTAGCTTAGCATATTCATAACCAATGCTCTCTTAAATTCAGTAAGTTTTTAAAAGAATGTTCGGTCAGAAAGAAAGGAACATGGTTTCTTTTTTAAAAAAAAAAATCATTATAGTATAATTTCCTGAAAAATGCCAACACACTTACAAAGTGCGTGCACGCAAACACATACAAAATCGCTCAAACCAAAGATTATTTGGATGAAATGTTAAATTTGATCTGGGCTCTTTAAGCAAACCATAACCACTATGACAAAGCTATTCTGTATTTGTGTGATGCGCACAGTAATACATCCCTTATGAACAGATTTCATTGACCTTGAGCTGGAAGTGAACCCATGTCTGGAGAAAATAACAGCTAACACATTAATTTCACAGTATTCCATACAAGGATGTTTCCTTACTTAAGGCAAAGTACACGCATGGACATACAAAGAAAAACCCCTTCAGACTTCCCAAAGAATGAAGACAGACGGGCTCTGGCATTACTTACTTAGATATGTCTCAGCTGAAAACAGTTAAACACATGGATATGACATTCTGCAATGTCTTATCTTGAGTTTGTCAAGGTTTTTTAAATCCCTCTTGAACTGGAGTACCATTTTTAGCTTGGCTAGGTCAGAATGACACTGAACACTATGAGTGATGACACACTAGACAGCTATATGGACAGAGATGTCATCAGCAAGCCAGCTGTGCTAACACCTGTATGTCCTGCACAATTGATCTTTAGGAATATGGATCAAGAAAGTCAGGACAGCATCAAGAACAAAACAAAAATGATATTTAACAAATTTGCAAAAGAGCAACACGAAAAGAGAGAAGGATCACCTTGAATCGAACAATGAAGCAAAATGTAGTATTATTTTATTTCAATGTTTCATGGACTATGTCTCTTTCAGAAAGAAAGAGGCGCATCTCTAAAATCTTAACATGATGCCACAAGCCCATCAATATAAAAAATGCCATGAGTCATTCTTTATGTGACTTTAAAAACAGCTTTTTTTTTGGAGAAACTTTAAAAAAAAATTGTTCTTTTCCTGCTGACTCCTTTTATGTGTGTCTACTGGTCCGTTTCACTTGTGGCAGGTGCCAGATTGATAGACAAAAGCCAAGAATAGGCACAGAACACACAACAGCATCCTCGGATTTCTGTCACTGTCCTGCCAGCCCATACGAACCTGACATGCTATATTTCCAACTCAGAGCTAAAGCTGAGTTGCAACTTTCTACCACATGAATGCATAAACAGAGGGAGCCTAATTACACACTGACTCCCATCGAGAACCAGCACAGAGCAAATAATACAGTACATCTGTATTATCTATATATCAGTATATATAGATTCTATAGACAGTGTTACGTCAGGACCCAGTTACCTAGACACACTCTTTAAAAATGTAAACGTGCTACGCAACCTACTACTCAGGCTTCATCTATCCAAATTTCCAGACTCATCAGAATAATTGTGGCTAATTCAAATCCTCTGTATTGCTTCTAGGTTTAGCACAGTGCGCAGCATATTACTGGCAAGGAAATGAAAGTTAAACCTCATGAACTGTTACAAAACTCCCACACGATATACATATGTATTGAGGGGGGAGGCATGTCTTGTGACTGTAGGCAGTACTTGTGATTCTCAAAACAGGAGGCAGCTCTCCTTATGGCACTGGTCTCAAATTGTGGAGCAGGAACCAAAAGGGGGTCATGACAGTCTGACAAGTATATTGTAGCATAAGCTTTCGAGAACCACAGCTCTCTTTGTCAGATGCAGATGGATCTGCTTAGGATTTCACTGAAAGTCACTTGCTAGGGAAATTCCATGCTCTTCTCCAAACCCCCTATGGCACATGTATTGATTGAGCCAGCATAATGGTTAGGATGTTGGAGACCCATGTTCAAATTCCCACTCTGACATGGTTCAAATAACCACTCAGGGTAACGTCAGGTCAATCACTCGCTCTTTCTGCCTAATCTATATCACAAGGGCGTTGTGATAAAATGAAATGGAGAATGATACAAACTGCTTTCAGAAATGTGGAGTATAAATAAAAATGTGAAGTATAAATATCTAAATAATTATTGAACCATGAAGTGAAGGCAAGTGGAATGCGTGTGCTTTCCTAATTATTGCAGCGTTGGCTGATGTTATCTGAACACAGAAAGGACAATTATGTTTTATTAAGTCAGCCCCATCAGGGTTGGTTGATGGTACCTGAAGAATTGTCCTTTTATTAAGTCAACCTCATCTAGATTCAGATTACATGGCAAGCCTTGTAGCGCTTTTTTCCAAGTGTACTCAACCCTCTAGATGAGTACTCAAATTACTTTTCCAAATACAGACTGTAATGACTTGTTTGAGAAAAAAGCACGTCAAACGAAATTTCAGAATGGCTGCATGTGTGTTTATTCGTTCCCAACATATACATATCAGAAGACAAACACAGGCACCCCCATTACATTTTATATGCTTGTCCCCACTCTTTTTCTTCCCCAATATTAGAAAAAGCAATGTGAGATATAATCCACAAACAGAAAATGAGATCTATTTGCAAAGAATATTTTAAATGATGTAAACGTTGAGAATTGAAGGGAAAACTCAGTTTGCTACAGACCGTAGAACCACAAAGATGTAGTAAATAAAAACCAGGCATTGATCACCAGCAAGCAAATTCTGAAAATTTCACTCCATCCCCCACCCTTTGCACAACTTAGTTGGAGCTAAGTCACAAAAATTTCAGTGGGACATTGTTCTTAATGTCCCATTGAAACCTTTACAAGACGGGGCTGTGTCACCCTCCCCCCACCCCAGCAAAAAAGAACAATGAAGAATGAATATCTGAAACCCGCAATTCTGTTGTTCATATGCTGTTAAGGAAAGGGTAGAGAAAACATAGCACCCAAAGGGTAATCTGGAAAATGCTTTCTCAGGAAGTTGCCCATTAAAAGTTGCTGCTGACCAGGTTAGGTTGGGACACAAGGGGATGAGGCTGGGGTACGTGAAAACAAAAATGTTCTTAGAAATATCTTAAGTAGTTAAATAAAATAGACAAGATGAATTCGGGGGGGGGGGTTATCTGCAATGAGGTGAACAGTCATTATGCCAAGGACTGTTTTAAAGTATTCAGTTAGCAGCATGATGTTAATCTCTTTTGAAATACATCAGCCAAACTGGAAAACAACAGCGAAGGGCCTGTGAATCCTGACCGTGTAGGGACTGGACTAGTTAAACTTCAAAGACCCTTACAACTTCTGGAACTTTTATAAGTCCCAAAGCTCAGAAAATAAATGTAAACACAAAGATTGAAAAACTGTATGTACTATCCTGCACCCACCACATATTTTCTACTTTCATAATACCATATTCTGAACTGTTAGCAAATTATTTCTATTTTCTTTTTTGCCTCGTTTTAAGTTTCTGGAATCCTAGCCTGATTATGTTTCCTATTAGATGTCACATCCACAGTGCTGAGAGAGGGGGACAAGGGGAACAAAATCCCTTGGACTTAAGTTAGCACGAGAGCCACTGAAGATGGATTAGTCAAACATTCAGTGAATAAATTTAGTTTTTTCCCTCTACTTTTGGTGCTGTTCTGCCTGCAGCCACTAGGGGTGCAGGAATATTGTGGCCAGCAAACAGCCAGACACTGGTTTTCTGGTACTGTATTTGCCGCCTTTTTTGCATCCATTTAGGTACATGGTTAATGGAGAAATATTAATAGGCACAGGTTATGCAAACTGAGTAGTTGATAGAAGGGATCCTCAGGGGCTGATGAAAAAAGAGCAGAGGAGGTCTGAGAATCTTTACTAAATAGAAGAGGAGGGCATTTTTGGCAGGAACAGTTTGGCTGGAAAGAGGAGAGGGAAGCTGCCCATGCTTCCTTTACATTATTATGAAGACTTGTATAGATATATAAGCTATGTAAGTATAGAGGCTTATAAACTACTGAATGTTGTGAAGAAAAAAGAGATTTTTGTCCTGTCTCACTGCTGAGTTCACCCATAGTTAGCTTGAGGCTCAGGACAGCCAGAAGGAAGTACTGTATCACATGCTGTATAATCAATTTATTGAATTAACCACTGTAAGAGGCGATACCTACTGGTTTAGAAGACTTTAAAAGAGGATTAGACAGATTCATGGTGAGGGAAAGGTCCATGAGGAGCTATTAGCTATGAAAACAGAACCTCCATGTTCAGAGGCAGTATACTCTTTAATGCCAATTTTGGGAGGCTACTGTTGGGTAGCTGTTGCCTGCATTCCCTGCTGGTGGGATTCCAAGAAACATGTAGCTGGCCAGCACGGGAAACACGACATTGTACTAGAAAGTCCTCTGGTATGATTCAGCAAGCCTTTTGTTTTATGGTTATGAAAGCTACAGGGTATGTTGCCCTATCCATATTTTTACAGAGGAATTAGAAAATATAATTTAGTGATCCCATTGCTTCTTCTGCATCTGCAAATATGCTACTAAATTATTAAAGCATGTGGGAAGATCAGAGACTGCAGTTTTTCAGTGCTGAGGGAAAGGCATTCTGTGTATGCCCAGAAGAATTTTTCTTCCAAAACTCAGCCTGTGCTGAAAACAAATCTGGACACAAACTGAGCAATTAGGAGAGACAAATTCTAAAAGGGTAGTCTCTAGTATGTTGTGGCAAAACTAAAGATGAATTTTGTGCCACTGGAAAAAAAATAACAGATGCAGTGTAGTTTCAGTTTTCATGGTTAGAATCTATTTCATCAGATGCATGAAGTGAATTCTCAGTCTGCAGATATAGCTACATACATGAAAAACAAATTTGTAAAGAAGGAAAGCCTCTGTAATTGCCATTAAAATGCACGCTATTGAGATAGGATACCTTGTAATTAATTAACATTATGTGTTAATTTTTTTTTAAAAGCATATATGCAAGTGAAACAGAAGTAAACCCAATTACATGAAATGAGACTTACTTCTAAGGAGACTTACTAAGGATTACTCCCAAAAGATCTCATCAATTTTGCATCCTTCAATCTGTACCTTCATCCTGATCAAGAGCAGGGCCGGTGCCAGGGTTTCTGGCGCCTGAGGCCAGGGGCAGCTTCAGGGCTGTTGCTGCCCCTACGCGCATGTGTGCGCGTGCACACACCCACACCCAGACTGCTCAGTTGCCCCGCACCACCCCGGCCACCTGCTGTGCCTGGCCCGCAGCTGTGTGCACACCAAACGAGATGAGGGTCGCGCAAGTTTTCTTGGGAAATGTAGGAGATGCCTTCCCCTCTCTGCTACTGCTCACTGCCCTCTCTGAATGTGTGGGTTTGTGTGTGGGGGTGGAGCCCCAAAGCATTCTCCCCCATCTCCTGCCTGTCGCCTCACAAACTGGAAAGGAGCGGAGGAAAAGTGATACGTTTCTTTTGAGGGACTGGGAGGGGGATGGGATGGAATAATGACCAAAAAGCAAAGGGGAAGGGAAAGGAGAAAGCGGGAAGGACCTAGAGAAAAGCTGCACCTCAGGGTGCGAGCTTTGAATGAGCTGCTGAAGACACAAATCCTTCTTCCAGGCACACACCCCCTTCCTCACTCCCCACACGAGGGTACCCTGGGAGAGAGCAGCAGCAGCCCACCACGGAATGGTCTTCGGGTACCCTTGCATCCAGCAGGCCTGGAAGAAGGATTTGCATCTTCAGCAGTTCATTCAAAGCACACACCCTGAGGCGCAGCTGTTTCTCTAGGTCCTTCCCGCTTTCTCCTTTCCCTTCCCCTTTGCTTTCTTCTGTCATTATTTCATCCCATTCCCCCCCAGTCCCCCAAAAGAAACGAATCACTTTTCCTCCGCTTTCCAGTTTGTGAGGCGACAGGCAGGAGATAGGGGGGAATGCTTGGCGTGCGTGCGTCCTCCCAGCCCTCCCGCTCAGTTGCTCTGTGGCGTGCGCCCCCGCCCCCGCCCCCCCCCCCCGGCGCCTCTGCGCTCGAGGCGATTGCCACACCTGCCTCCACAGACGCACCGGCCCTGATCAAGAGCATGTATTGGGCCTCTCTGTAAACTATTACTAGGGACATTTCAATTGCCCAATCTCCCCCTGCTTTCTTTCTTTCTCTTTAAGGAGGCAGCAGCAGGAGGGAGGGGAGGGGAGGGGAGGATAGGAAAGAGCTTGAACTATTGGCATTTCAGCATCCGGATTTTAGTATCTCTTTCTAAAGTTAGGGCAGATGTGGAAAGACAGCAGCATATGGAGATGTTGCTCACCTGCCTCCCCTCTCTGCAGGATAAATCCAACTTTTCACACCTCAATTTTCCTTATCCCTTTAAGTATCTTCATGTTGCTGTGATTACGCTATTTTGTTTTGGGTAAGTAGAAATATTTTAAAGTTTGGTCTCAGTTTAGTACTTTTTGAGACACAGAAGTGTCACTTGATTCAATGGGGCTTATTCCCAGGTGGCTCGGGTCTCACCTATGTTTCATTGATAGTGTGCTTCAGTTTTCTGGCTCGGCCTTTGGCTGGAGAGTCTTCCTGATTCTGCTTGCTCCTGGTTTTTTGGGGGAGAGGGGGGGAGCAGGTTGCATCGTATCCTATTGCAATGATTATCCTGTTCACAGTAACAGAAAACAAGTGATTTGTTTTGTTATGATATCTGTTACAGATGAGAGAGGTTGCTACATGACAAACCTCTTCTGCTCATCTCTTACTTTGAACACCCCATAGTTGGGGTCACCATGAATGGCTGCAACTTGACGGAGCATTTTTCTTCTTCACGGTGGCAGCAGATGGAATTTTTTGTCCAGGGGCCCACAGTGCCTCTCAACAGTACTGGTCACATCCTATTGATTGCCTAGACTGACACTGTGTGTTTAAATCCATCTTGAGTCTCAGTGAGAGATTATAAATAACGTAAATAAACAACTTTGGACTTAAAGGCTGTTTATGATATAAGCAAGTAAATTTTGTACTTCTAATTCGGAAGCTATTGAGGCTTCTAGTTATTGTCTGGACCAAAATGCCCCTCAGAATTCTGCACAAGGTAATGCAGAAATCTCTGCTATTTCCCCACTTCTTCTAGGGGAGCTGCATGTGCAATTGTGTGCCATAGATTCTCCTTTGTTTCGGCAGTTCTTGGTAGAATTCCAAGTTACAAAAGTATCTACTTCCTTATATAAATACTAAATAAGTATTTATTTGTGAACGCCACAGACCAATATTAAGCTAAAAGAAAAAAGATCTTTTCCTTAAAAGGAGTCAAGCTTCCAAAACAGTCTGGACGAGATGACACGCTATCCTACTGTCAAGTTTGCCGAGAGCATGGCTACACATTACCCTTGCTGTGTAAAAAGGAACCAGGTTCTGACGGTTGAGAACTCAAAGGGCAACTGACAGCTCATCTCCCCAAGCAGCTGAGAAGCAAGGGAGATTAGCTGTGTGAGATAACTAGAGATAAAAGCTTACTGGTCAGCAATGCCTCCTACACTCTTAACGGGGGTGTTTGAGGCAAATACCTTTAGTCTTCCTAGACTATCGACTGAAGGGCCCCTCTCAACAGATTTCTCAGCAATCAGGGCCTGCTTTTCATGTCATGAATGTAAGGTGTAACCTGCAGGCAAAGGGCTCACAATGAATCAGACAACACAGTCCTATAGAGCCTTAGACAGTTGACCCTATTTGTCAGCTACTGGTAACCATAAGGTGATGACAATTATAATTCTGGGAACCGCCATCCAAATGTTACATTTCCAGACCAAAACCAAAAAATATTATTTATTTAGAAGATTCATAGCCGCCTCTCCAGAGGCCTGTTTGAGGCAGCTCACAAAGTAAACTAATACAATAAAATCATTAAAAGAGAATAAAAAGTAACCACCACCATGAAGCCCAGCCATTAAAAACTCAGCAAATTAAAACAACCACTGAGAGCCAAAACACACGTTAAGAAAAACCTAGGTTCAGCACGTGTTCTCTTACCTCAAGGTTTGCCGGGATCTGTAGGAGTCCTGGAAGCTTAAAGTTTAGCATTTACAGAGCAGCAAAAAGGGAAAGGGAAATACAGGCGCCTGTATTTTAAGCTTTAAGCTTCCAGGACGCCTTTAAGCTTCCAGGATGCTTACAGATCCTTTAAGCTTCCAGGACTTTAAGCTTCCAGGACCCCTACAGATCTTTAAGCTTCCAGGACTCCTACAGATCCCGGCAAACCTTGAGGTAAGAGAACACGTGCTGAACCTAGGTTTTTCTTAACGTGTGTTTTGGCTCTGAGCGTTCTAAAAAATTAGCCATAAAACAGACCTCAGACCAGAAGTAGACCATAAAACAGCTAAAACCCCTTAGTAAAAATCCAGGGGGGAAAGAAAAATGTATTGACCTGGCACCTAAGAGAGAGTAAGGTAGGGCACCAGGTCAGCTTCAACAGAGAAGACATTCCAAGCGCAAGGTGCCACCACCAAAGAAACTCTGTCTGGTCACCACCTGCCTGACCTCTGCAGGTGGGGGCACAGTTTGGGGAGATGATCTTAACTGGTGGGCTAGACGGTTATTAGTCAGCAACAAGATAAAACTAAAGACAGTAGAGAAAAATATTTTAAAATTGCTGGAGTAGAAGATGGAGGAAAGGAGAGGGAATAAAGTTCAAGGCATTTTTCAGTTCAAAATACACCACAAAATACAAAGAACCCATTGCAAACATCTTACTACATACCCCATCCTCACTGCTGAGTGATACAAAGATACAGATGAACATGCTAAGCAGGGCAAGAGAGGACAAGTAGGATCGTTCATCTGTAGATGCTCATAGATGGTTACTGTGCAGTAGCAGTATTTGTAGATCCCAGCCCAAGTGTTTTTTCCCCTCCCAAAATTTAAGGGGGAAACCCCTAGTACTTATTTTTGGGGCAACAGCAACATCTCTGTTTTATGAAATGGATATATACACAATTTACTTTTGTACATAGCACTACACACAGAAATTAAGCACTGTACTTATAATCTTGATTTTAACAGTGTTCTTTGTCTATATGTTGTCAGTGCTATTAAATTAGCCTTATGTATGATCTCTGCTACAGCCAATATAGACCTGCTTCCACAATAGAAGGTCTTAAGAGTAAACTCTCATGTCTTTCTACATGATTGTGGTATTGCTCTCCTACAGTTATAAAAAAAAAACCCGAAAGCATAGTACGCATTAATATTTTAGACTACCAGTTACCTTTCTGGCCTGATTTTCCAGACTGCTCACAAGAAAGCAACTACCAAATATAATATTTATTTTTATCTATTTTATAAAAGAATCCACATCCTAAGTGCTGTGTGCTCTGATAAGTAATTTAAAATACAATCCACCAAACAAAAGAAAAGGCATGGACAACAATACTTTATACCCATACAAAGAAGCCAGAAGCAACAGTAATGAAGCTATGGTTGTTGGGGGTTTTCCAGGCTGTATTGCCGTGGTCTTGGCATTGTAGTTCCTGACATTTCGCCAGCAGCTGTGGCTGGCATCTTCAGAGGTGTAGCACCAAAAGACAGAGATCTCTCAGTGTCACTGAGAGATCTCTGTCTTTTGGTGCTACACCTCTGAAGATGCCAGCCACAGCTGCTGGCGAAATGTCAGGAACTACAATGCCAAGACCACGGCAATACAGCCCGGAAAACCCCCAACAACCATCGTTCTCCGGCCGACAATACAGTAATGAAGCTGATTCATCTAATCTCCAGAAAAGATAACAGTGAGCTTCTGATCTAGCTGTATTCTTTTCAGTGCAGACCAGGCAAACATATTAACCATACCTTAAAGTGTACTTTTCCCTCTAATGAACTGCCCCACAGTCCAAGTTTTTACCCCAAGGGAAACTGCCAAATGCAGCCTCAGTTTGAAAATGGCACAATGACAGAAGGAACAAAAATAAGCAGCCCTGGTTTAGGAACTCTGTTACTGATGGTTGCAGCACAAGGCTTGGAAGGGGGCATTTCAAGAATTTTCAATCTCATGTAGTTGAAAACCCCTGAAATGAGATTCACTTGGTACAGACTGTCTGGAAACAAAAACATGACAAAATAAGAAACAGATTCCTGTGCGTAATTAGTCTTCTGAGATGTGTAAACACACCTCTTCTTATTTCTTGATATGACCTGATTATTAGGACCTAGATCATGAATACGAAAGCAAAAATCAATTTTTTAAAAAAACCCTTAGCTAATGCGTAATTCAAGATGGCATATAAAGAATGTTTTGTTTTATTAAAATATTATCATCTTTTCATATTCAAATATTTTAGTGATTCCAATTACAGAATTTCTGGAAAAAAATAATGCCTATCTTTTAGTATGAAGTTAGGTCTAAAGTACCACCAGCAGAGTAAAGCCAGTACAATGTGACTTCCTCATCTCCCTTGGCTTCAACCCACTAACCCCCTCCCCCATGAGATTTGACTTCTTGGGGGTTAAGAAAGTGTGGTGGGGATCTATAATGATATGGAGGAACTGACAAAAACGGTTTCTACTTCCATATCAATAGAAGTGCCATTCCATTGGTGGAACTGGCATCACATCAGCAGAATAGTACTTCTAGATCCAGCCACTATGGATAAGATAGTACTACTTTTTATTTGTTACTGTTTTATTTACTTTATTTATACCCGTGAAGTTATCTCTTCAATGGTTATTGAAGGGAAATATAGAAAGATCCCATATGAGGACAGACGCTGCCGTTGCTCCATTGGTGAAGTGGAATCACTTATTCATATGTTCTTTCGTTGTCCTTTCCATCAAGTCTATAGGGACAAGTTTATTTCCCCACTCTTAGACACACCAATTGCAGAGGCAAGTAAGGCCTGCCTGGAGAAACTCCTAATTGATGAAAATCCAACTATCTCCAGGCAAATAGCCAAATTCTCTCTCTATTTGGTTAAATTCCATAATAAAAAGAATAGCCATACGTAGTCTCCTGCTCTTTTTACGATTTTAACTATCTTAATGTCAATGTTTTAAATATTAGAATTCCTGCTGTTCCCAGAGAACTATATACATTTTAAGATAAGATTTTAAATGCTAAATGTATTTTTTTATGTCCTTTACATTTTTATGCTGGATTTAATTATTTCATTGATTGATAAGGATGTATTGTCATTGTTATGGTCTCTGATTGCAAATAAATTTATTCATTCATACCGCACACTTCTCCCTAGTGGGGGCTCAAAGCAGCTTACATTGATTTCCTTTCAAATATTCAAATATTTGTCTTCACAACAACTCTGTGAGGCAGGTTAGGCTGCGATGGTGTGACTGGCCAAAGGTCACCCAACAAGCTGCCATCGGACGGCAAGAATTTGAACCTGGATCTCCCAGATTGTTGTCTGACAGTAACTAATAAGCCACACTGGTTCTCTTTTAACTTCATTATAGAGGGAAAAGAATATTTTCAAAAAACAAATTCCTGAAGTACAGACATGATGGGGGAGTAAGGAAGAACTGACCATGTACTTACATTCTGAAGAGAATTCTCCACGGATTTCATATGAGTAGCAATTAATTCTTTATCTCTGTTAAAAAGGAGGGTAGAAGGTATGCTTACAATGTCACAGAAATTACTAGAATGAGCATTATCAAATGCCCCAAGATCTGTCATCTTTGAATCACTTCAGTGCATATATAAAATGGATAGCTTAGATAACTATAAAGAGACTGCCCCATGCAACATTTCCCCCTCTTTTTGAGCTAACTGAGGGCCAAGCATGGGGTGTTTCTTGTAAACAGGCGACTAATGAACAAGTCCTTAAAAACTTCCACCCTGATAGTGGATATCAGTTCCACATAGGAGGCCATACTGGGCAATAGGGTCTAAGCACTGAGCAGTTATTGTACTTGTTAAAGAACACCTATGCCCATATTCAGAACATATTACTTGTGGCTGAGGAATTTTGAATCCTCTAGATCACTGACACATACAGGAACTAGAAACGATGGAAGGAGAAAATGTAAGTGCAACATTGGCCCATGAACAAATAGCATATTTGTGGCCAAAGTGGCAAAGAAATTAGTGGGGAAACATTAATTATTGGCAAAGCTCAGCAGAAGTAAGACGGACAAATGATAGTCATGGAGGCATGCTCCGTTCTCTCTAGAGAGGAGATGGTCCTCCGAACTAGCCAGGTATTGCGTCTCTCCAAGCATGGTTCACCATCACCTCCTCCCATGACGTTACCAGCTGGGGCCGAGCAAGCCCCTGTGGCAACACCCTCCGTGTCATACACATCATACCTCCAATTTCACTCTATACTCTTGCCTAGCCAATTTCCAAAATGGCTGCATAAACTGAGAAAACATGGTTCTGGATCAGTTCATGGGGAAAGTAGTGTGCCAAAAACCAAGTAACAGCACCAAATGCTGCACTCAAGCCAACACAAGCACGGAAGCCTCTCCTTTTAGAACGGCCCTTTCAGCCATTTGCTCTGGTGAAAGCAATGCCCACAATAAATGAGAAAGGAATACAGAGGAAATATGAGCAGAAACTAGGGAGCCTTTCTCCCAAGTAGTACCAGTCAAGGCAAAGATAGAACATCCCCTTGGGAAAATCTTCCTAGACCTGTTATCCCTTATTGCTGTTAGGAAAGGGGCACAATCTTCTCCCTATCAAGAAAGGTGGAGTTGGGAGGGATTTTTGTCCTTACTAACATGTTTATTGAACAAAAATATCTTCCCCATATGGACTTCTGGAGTGATACAAAAATGTAAACAAAATGATAAAGACAGGCAGAGACATAATCAGAATCCCAATAAAATAATTGTACGTAGTCAAACAGTTGCAAATTATACTTTTACTGGGACTAGTACAAATTTGTAATATAGAACCTCCTCCTTGATGTCTTTTCATATCTATTGATATATATCTATATTATCATCTGATGAAATACCTATTTCTTGTTTATTTCAGAAATGCCATAAACAAGCTACGCCATGGTAATGGGATAGACCCCCGCCAATGGATTTTACACACACACATACTGGATCTTCAGCCTTGGCCGCAAAGTGTGTTCTAAGTAACTTTATTTATTTTATACCTCACCTTCCTACCCAATAGGGACCTAAGATGGCTTATATAATTTTCATCTCCTCCATTTTATCCCCACAACTACCCTGTGAAGTTGGTTTTGCTGAGAGTCTGTGACCAGCCCAAAGTCACCCAGCAAGATTCCATGGCAAAGCTGGGTTCTCCAAGATCCTACTTCAACACTCTACCACTACACCATACTGGTATATTACTATATTAGCAAACTCCCTTAAGATGGTAGATATAATCAGTACAACGTCCTGTACTCTGCTAGTTACTACATTTCAGTTTTCATCCCACCCTTTCTCCAACAAACTCAGAACACTGTATGTCAGTCATTCTCCTATTCTTCTGTTATCCCTCCAACAGAACTATTAGGTACGACAGGCTCAAAGTGACCAGTCCAAGGTCACTTATCCGGTCAGTTTCACTGAAGAGTGGAGGATTTGAAACAGGGTCTCCCAGACTTAGTCTGATACTCAAAGCATAGGCCTCCATGAATCTCCGTTGGTACCCTTGGGCCAGTCACTACTGCCCCTAGCCCATATCAAAGGGCTTCTTTGGGAATAAACTGGGGAAAAGAGGTAGGAGGACTGCTATGTATAGTTCCATTAGATCCTTGGAGGAAGAGGCAGAATGCAATAACTTAACAGACTGCACAGATCACTTGGCAGCATCACCATCTTCCAGTTCTCTGTCAACTGGTGCTGATTGCTGTTTATGTACACACACACAGCCTCCTATGTTATGCTTCTACGTACGAGAAGAAGTCAGTGATGGCTTTCCCCCCACTGTGCTACAGCTCTAAAATCCTCTTCTTTCTTGTCCCATGTGCACTCAGTCATAAAGGCATGTATTAGGGCATCTGATCTGGAGTGCTATGCCTTGAGGAGGGGTGCACAGGCCATACATGTCTCCTGTGTATGTACTTTATTTCTGCAGCATGATGGAAGGGATTTTCTTTTTTTGCCACCAGTGTTGGTGCAGGAGGGAGGTTCTGAGTATGTGCGCACAAACCAAATGAAGGAATACCAGAAACTTCATGCTGCTGAGAGAATATGTGGTGTTGACTCTTTTTCATTGTTACTCCTTACAACATTCCACAGGTGACCACACTTGTGTATTGCTATAGTGACTTTATAGCTGTGAATGCTGTTTGTACTTTGCTTCCCAATTCCTGCAAATCCAGTACACTGATTGTACTACGTTCCCTGATCCAACATCTGCTTTCTATCCAACTCTTTGTTCATTTGCTAGGCCAGTGGCACATCTACTAGCTAAGGGAAGCTGGGGGTGACTCGGTCACTATACACTAGAAATATATGTTTGTGCTGCAGCAAGCCCATCCTTGAATGACCAAGATGGGCCATTAGTATGTCGAACTAAGTTTTCTTTCTTCAAGAGGATCTTGCAGTAAATTTCAAAGGAAGGCAGCTGTACTTTTGTTTTCCAATGCTGCATTATCCAGGCCTAAAACCCTTTGCATGAAAGTAAGAATTGATCTTTTGTCTGTTTCAAGTGATCTCCCCAAGGCCCCAGTGCTCACTTTGCTGCCATGCGGAGGGCACTCTCTGCATCGCGGATGCTCTCTTCCAGCCGACGCTTGTCCTGCTCCAGCTGGGTAAGATGTCTATTGAGCTGACGCAGAGATTGATCTTTTCTTCTCAGCTCCATCTTTGCCTCGGAGAGACTCTGAGAGCCGACAGAAAACAGAGTTACTTGTCAGCTCTGATAATTAACTTCAATTTATGCCATAGGCTATTAAACAAAGAGGAATACAGACAGACTGTGAAATAGATTGAGGCTATTTTCTAATAAAAATAGTTCCTATTTACCTTTTCAAATATCCAGCGCATTATATAGCAAACGAAAATCCCATCCTCAATCCAGAATAATCAAAGATATTACATGTGCTGTACATCAGCATTATTCTTCAATTTCATGAGAATATTCATCTTTAAAAGTGAAGGGCCAATGAGCTCAATAAGGTACATTTTGAAAGACAAGTCACAGTACATGAAATCACAGGTGGCCATTAAAGACACTGAGTAATATGGCTCGGAAAGGAAAGAGATAAAACAAATATAACAGAAGAGAAACATCCCTAAAGGTCTTCTGATATGGTGTATTGGTGTTCACTATGCTGCCAATTGCTGCTAACATGCAAACATAATGTACTTCATTGTATCATGTGGCTTGTGTGGTTTCCAAAATACATTGCATGCTTTCTCTCCCTCCCTGGATGATTGCCTCGGGATTTCTACAACATTAAATGCTTCAAGTACAAAATAAGTTCAGACTGATAGAATACATACAGTTCTCAAAACGGACAGTGTTTATTTATTTCATTTATACTTCGCCTTTCTCCCCAATGGGGATCCAAAGTGGCTTACATCATTCTTCTCTCCTCCATTTTATCCTCACAACGATCTGCGAGGTAGGTCAAGCTGAGATTGGGCAACTGGCCGAAAGTCACCCAGCAAGCTTTCCATGGTAGTGGGGATTCAAATCTGCGTCTCCCAGAACCTGTCCGACACTTTGATCGACGCAGCACTGGTTCATATGCAAACTACAATCAAGGCCTATATACTCCTTTCTTTTTTATTGGAAGAAAGTATTTTCAAAGGATTTCAACTTGCTGAGACCAATTTTTAATTCCGTTGCCTTTAGTAATCCAGTCTAAAATTAGAAAATTTTTGTGATTGCTGTGAGATTCTTCTATCACTATTATTGGTAATAGTAATTCTAGTATTTTGGTTATTGTTTGTTAATGTGGGATCAGGCTTAAGCCTATGACCAAAAGAGCTGAACCAGGAAAGGAAAGGAAGGAATTCAGTTGCCCTTCCCCACTGTGGAAAGACCTCACAATTGTTACGGATTATCCAAGTGCCAGCACTATATTCAATCTTTCGTAATATACTGTTTCTGCATCTTTGTTTACGCTTGTATGTATTTAAACTTTGTTACATAAAAACCTAATTTTAAAAGTGTGTCTTTTTAAAGAGTTTACATTTGGTTGCTATGTTTATTGCAAAAGGATTTAAACTGGGCTGTTCCAGAACAAAAATTCCTATATGCTACTTTGACAAATTAAGAAGTTATAGCCTTCTCAACGCAGCCAAGAATTTTAAATATCTACATAACACTTTGAATGCATTTCTAACGGCATCCATCTGAGGAATGGAAACACTCAGCAGCAGAGGAATTTGGGAAAGGCTGAGCAACCAGACTTAGCCAAATGTCAATGGAAAGTCAGCAGTGCAATGGAAGCCCAAGAGGTCTATACCCCACAACCTCTGATTACATTAACACCTGGAGAACAGAGGGTCATTTGTCATTTTGTTTTTGAAAAAGATGGACATGTGTTTGGGAGGGTACTATATTTGCAGATTCATGAAAAAATCTGTAAAACATACCTTGGACTGCAGGTTCACAAACTACAGAAGTAGCTTTGAAAGTCTTGCCCTATGTCATTTCCCGGAAATAGCTGTATATAGGACGATTGACCTGAAGACTTTACAGATCTTTAGATATGGATTTCTGGGTTTACTAAAGAAGTTTTGGGAGTGCCCCAGTAAAATAAATGCTGAAAAGATTTGGCAAGGTAAAAACAGGACCTAGACCTTCCTTTTGCTTCCGGTTGCTACCTTTTAATTAGCATTAAAATGCATAGTATGCTATATTTAGAGCCGGGTAAAGAATAACTATACAACTAATGGAGATAATAAAGTTCTCTATAGCAATGACATTCTTGGATACCTTAAGCTATTTATTTTCTAAATTCTCTTTATCAAGAGTTCATCTGTGTCCTTGCAAGATTTAGTTGATTGAATTTAGAAGAATTATCATGGGGCAAACCCTATCGTCTCAAGAATTCCCCTTTTCCCATTTAAAAAAGGCATAAAAACATAATTGCTTATTTGCTGAGAGAGGTCTTTCAAAACTGAAAAAACCCATACATTTCTTATCTACAGATTAGACAGTATTGTTCCATGTGGTATAAACAGCAGTGGTCCTTAATCGTTAATCTATTACTGCCCCTTAAGAACACACCACAATATTATAAACAGATGCCTCCATTTATTTAAACATTTAAGTGCTGCCGTTCCCACCTATCCAGAGGAGTGAGCCATGTTAGTCTGTATTTGCAAAATAGTAAAAAGTCCAGTAACACCTTTAAGACTAACCAACTTTATTGAGGCATAAGCTTTCGAGAACCGCAGCTATCTTCGTCAGATGCATCTAAAAAAAAGAATAGTCTAATACTTTTTCCGGATAGCCGATAACATAAGGGCTGTCCAGACCTTCAGGCAACGAGCATTCCATAGTACTGGAGCCACCACTGAAAAAGAATACACCTGTATTATGGCTGAACAGAGACAGCTTGAAGGGAGGGCTCAGGAGGAAATCTTGGAAGTATCTTACATGATGCACAAGTGAAAAAAAGCAAATAAGAACAGCACTCCAGAAAAGACAGATTTATATAGTATATAGTATATTTATTATGTATACATAAGTTTACACAGATCTCAGGAGCACATTCACTGAAACCCTTGTGCCTAGTGGCCAGTCAACTCCTTAAAGTCAAATTTGGTTCCTGTTTGTTGTGTGCCACAGCAAGGACTTGAGACAGAAATGTAGGATCTGGAATTTTATCCTCAGCATGGGGTAAGCAGTATAGAACAACTCTCCTTTGGCAGGGGGAAGCGGCTGCCAAAATTCCGACTGCTCTCCCCAAGATTGCCCTCTGGAGTGCCATAGGGTTCTGCAATAAGCATCAGTTTACCTTTGGTCTTCTTCCCATACTCATCACAAATTGCATGGGAGAAGTAGGGAACATTCTGTATATGTTAATTGTGAGGATGTGATGTGGGGCCATGCAATGATGGCATTCCCTTTCTCCTCACACACAAGAAGGCCTCAGATTGGGAGGGGAAGGGAGTGAAGTTCATCCTCTTCCTCCTGTTTCGATTGGCAGGCTCCTCTGTCTCCCTTGTGTCTCCGAGTTACAAGCAATGGCAGAGGAGTCAAGCTGACCACCTCCTTCTAAGCCTCTGGCTAGGAGGTCTTAAATTGTTTTCTGCAGCCCCTCTCCCAGTCCTGCAAGACTATCCTGTCTCTTGGGACTTCCTCCTCAGAGAGGCCTTAGGCTTCTGTTTTGCTGCCAGCTTTCTGGGCACCAACCTCTTGCCTTTACCTCCTGGTTGGTTTGAGCCCCCCCCCCACCTCTGCAGTGGCCTGCAGCCTCAGCATTTCTTAGCCAGCATCACTCAGTGGGGGCTTGGTTCCAATGCACAGCTGAGCAGGGGTGGCCTGAACAAAACTGGAGCAGTTGGACTGCTGTGGGCTCCAGACATGAAGTATCTGCTGTCAAGTATACCGCCTAGCATGCAAGAATACAGAGTGCGCTCTATGACCAACTTCCTCACACTCTGGTCTTATCCTGCATGCCTATTGAGGCTGGCACATGAGAATGAAATGGGCAAGTAAGAACAGCCAGATCCCAATGGCGGCCATATCTGCTCATATTCATTTCTTCTCTCTTTTCAACTTTATGCTCTTCCTAACTAAAAATGCTAAGACTTTGGTTCTCTTCTACTTAACACAATTCATTTCACTGGATTAGTGGATCACTAACATTGGGCTTCAGGGCATGTATCAATCAATAGCTGCAACGTTCACTTGGGGAGCCAACAGAACACCTATTTTCTATCTGTACACTTCGCTTTCACCATCACCTAACCCCTTTGCCTCTGATGAAAGAACGGAAGTTGGCATTTTTGCAGATAAGAACTCTGTGCTTGTTTTTTGACTTTTTAAAAGTAACATTAACACAACTGGAATGTACAGCATCATCACCACAACTCATTAAAAGGCAAAACAAAACAATGACAAGAAATCTCTGAAAGTCAAAGAGGTGGAAAAAACTTGCAGGCTACAAAACACTGAACATTTCTTTTGGCCAGCTGTATCCATTACCTAGGCTCAACGAGTGCTTTCAAGAGAAAGTTGTCTCTCTGCTTTTAAAAAAGTTGGTCTTTGTGGGTTAGATAAACTTTTAAAATTGTTCAAACCATAGTCTCTGGAATGGTTTAAAGTAATATACTTTCAGCTGCTAAGGCTCCCCCCTCCCACCACATTTCTTCAGATTGATCTAATTAAAACCCCTGATAAACTTTATGGACTCTAATATTTCCAGCTGAATGACTGAAACCAAGAGGGTGTGCCTCAAGGCAGCAAGGCAACAATGATAAGCAGCAGGTTAGCCACTAATTTCTCAACCAGGGTAGATTGTAAAAGTGTGATGTTCTGATATCCAAGAAACTGTTCAGGAGAGAATAGGATAAATCAAGTTTAATAACTCTGGTCCTAATTGTTCCCCCAATGCTCAACTCTAATTACTTGGAGAACTCTCCTGACTGTCACCTGATATTAAGTTGTTGGAGGCTGAGTGTGGAACAGTGAGATAATCAATAAACATTTAGAGGGGAGAAGAATGAAGATCCCCGTTAAGCAGTGGGAACCGGCAGCACCCAAAGCCCTTCTGCTCATGAGAAAGCCTATGGGAAAACCGGAGTGATTGCAAAGCAATAATCCAAAAGCACTCTTTTTAGGCCTTGAGGCCTTGAGGCAGGAGTACGTTTGAGAAAGAGAGGTTAACACGGTCACCCTAATTACAGCCCACTTTCACATGCTTCATATATAAGCGAAGACAAGCCAATTAGGTAGAAAGGAAGATAAGAGAAGTTTTATTTGTATACTAATTAAACCCCTGATGAAATTAAAGGAAAAACATACAGCTCTGTAATTGTGTCTGAGAAAGGTCACTTCAGGTTCAGTTATCAGAAAAGCGCAGCCTTGAGATATTTCACTTAATCCACAATATAGCCCCTTTATTTTGCTCCCTGGGCCTTAATATTTACAAAAGTAAGAAAATTTCAAAGCCCGATTATAATGCATTTATCTCAAAACGTTGCAATGGGCAAGCCTGAATGGCCAGAAAGTTAAAGCTGAATAAGAAAAGGAGGATAACAACAACAAAAGGAAGCCATGCAAACCCACATATATTCTGAGTATGTATCGTTTTGAACAGCAAAGAGCTTTAAGTCACATTTCAATAATGTGATCCTAATTATTTTATCCTTCAGACAGTTAAATTGTTGTATGGTCATTGGCAAAACCCCAATATTTCTATTCACCTTAAGTCAAATCACATTCTCATAAGTAAGCCATGTTCCCACTAAGGAACCCTACAAGACTACTCAAATACACAGCATAACGGACAACTTGATCAAAATGTAAAAGCCCAAACCTCAGAATACAAAGAAAATATAAAGAGCAAAGAACACATATCCTTGAACTCAGCTGTCCCACCCCAACACAATTCCATGATTTCTTTCTTTTTTGCTGAAGGGGGGGTCATGCAGAATGATGTAATTTGATATCTTATGCCAGGTAAACAAGACACATTCATTCGTGTCACACTCACACATGCCCTCCCCAAGAGGAAGAGAGAGGGGAGCAAATTGGGCAACATTAAAGGGTTAAAATTGACAATTAATCATTATTCTTTTTATCAGTGGAAAGGGAAAAAAGTTATTTAGATAGTCTGTTCCAAATACAGAAGCTCTAAATATCTCATGATGCCAGATATACTGTTATATTGTGTGTTGGGTTTTGTGCTACAATATTTTCACAGCACAAGGGCAAAAAAGGACATTATGATGGACCCTGGACTATTGAAGTAAGCCACGGATTCCTAATCTCACTGAGTCTTGGGCAGTTCTGGATGCGAAGTAGGAGCTTCCATAGGCTGTCATGGGGCACCGAGTGTGCGTGTTATGTGCCTTCAAGTTGCTTCTGACATATGACAACCCTATGAATTCACAACCTCCAGACTTCCTATCATTGACAGCCTTGCTCAGGTCTTGCAAACTGAAGGTCATGGCTTCCTTTATTTATTTTTATTTTATTTATTTCAAATTTGTATTCCGCCCTCCCCGCAAGCGGGCTCAGGGCAGATAACAACATATTAAAATACAATTAAAAATTCATGTTAATTAAAAACAACACATTTAAAACAGGATGGTGGACAGCCTTCACAGGGAGGGTTAAGATTTATACACCCCTTTTTTCCAGGCCGGTGGAGTGACTTTATTGAGTCAACTCATCTCATTTGGGACTTCCTCTTTTCTTGCTGCCTTCTACCTTGTCTAGCATTATTTTTAAAAAACTTTTTTTAGCATTATTGTCCTTTCCAGTGAGTCTTCTCATGAAGTGACCAAAGTATGATAGCCTCAGTTTAGCAATTTAGCCTCTAGGGAGAAGGCAGCTGTTTAGATGCTTCTTGCAGATAAGATGAGGCCTTCTGGGTTCTTTTGAAGCACTCCATGATCTGATGAAGTGGAAAAAGACAAGACAAGCTATTTGCTTTGGGGAAGAGATAAGACTGGGGAGAAGAAAGTGGGCGCCAGGAAACCATGATACCTACAAGGTACCACACTGGGGGTCACTGAAGTCAGAGAATGATTCCCTTATAGGAAATGAGAACAGAGATTCAAAGAGTGAGCATCAGTTTAAATAAAAGGTATTAAATCCCAAGGAATTTCAAACAAACCACACTTTCTTCAGAGAAATCTTCAAAAAGCAGAAGAAATCCGATGCTTGGAAGTACACTTGAAATACATTAGGATTTCACTTATCTAAGTTCTTCAGATCAGCAATGTAAATGCTTGCATACTTTGTCCGATAAAGGAATAATATCTATATGGCAAAAACTCTATAGACCAGTTGAAGGTCACACTTGCACCATGTTCCAGTTTAACTCATAGAAGAGTGGGGGAAAAAACAGGGTTGTACTTACCTGCAACTGTTGTTCATTGAGGTCTTCTATGCAGGCACACATGGGACTGTGCATGTGCAGGCCTGCCAATTGGAGCGGTTTTGCAGCTTTAAATTCTCTAGGGGACACCTCTCCTACCCCAGAGGACATACATGGCCATTTCCCGCCAAAACAGTCTGCACTCTGGGACAGGTGGCACCCCCCCAACCCTCAGTTTCTCCTGAGTCGCCGGACTCTCCAGGTAAGTAATGAAGAGCACACAGCACAGCAGGAGGGAGGGTATGTGTGTCTGCACAGAAGACCTCAAGGAACAACAGTTACAGATAAGTGCAACCCTGTTTTCATTGTCGGTTTTCTGTGCAGTCCCACATCGGAGATTAGCAAGCCACTTACCCAAGGAGGAGGGTCAAGCTCTTCATCTGAATAGCGATTGTAGAACTGCTTGCCCCACTGCCGCTTCTCTCCTGTATCCAGCGCTACTAGAAGTGCCACCTTCATCAATAATACCCTTAAATGGAAAGTAGCCAAAGGTTCAAAGGGCTTCATCATTAGCTTAGCTAAAACCAGACGTAAAGACCATTGCAGGACAATTTGAGATACGGGTGGAAACATGTTATAGAACCCTTTAAGGAATAATTTAGAAGTGTAATGAGAAAAAACCTACACTTTTTGTCTATAGGAAAATGAAATGCTGAGATATCAGCTAGATATAGCAGCTAGATACAGTTTGACAGATGAGATGGAAAGCCCATCCTGCTTAAGCATTAGTAAGTATTCAAATGTCTGAGTTAGTGGACAATCATAAGGATCAGTCCCTTATTCTTGGCCCAATCTATGAATTTGTCCCGTTTGAGGACATAAGACTTTCTAATGTTGGGTTTCCTTGCATTTAAAATAACCTCAGCTACCCCTTCCAGGAGTCTCCCTACTCTAGAACTAACCAGACTTCCAGTTTGAGTTTGCGTATGTTGTAATATTGGACTCCCCTGTAGGTGAGTAGGCCTGACGCCATGGGCAGCTGTTGAAAGTTGCCTCTGGCCAGCTGAAGTAGCCGATGGAACCATGGCTGGCAAGGGCAGAATGGAGTCACTACGATGGCATCCGTTATCTCAGCTTGCATCTTGGTGACCATCAGAGCAATTAGCAGGATGGGAAGAAAAGGATAAAATAGGTACCCTGATCAATTCACTTGGAAAGTGTCCCTCAAGGAGGATGGGTCTATTCCCCACCAGAGCAGAACAGAGAGGCTTTCTGATTCTTCTTTGTCACAAACAGATCTACGTTCGAGAAGCCCCACCGTTGTAACAGCGGTAGTATGCACAATTTTTCATTCGTGAGTGGAGGAACCTAATTTGCTCAGTCTGTCTGCAATGAGGTAGGTCACACCTGGGATGTGAATGGCCTGAAGCGATGTACCCTGTCTGTTGCCCCATTCTCAGATGAGTATGGCCTCCAAGCATAAAGTTTTGGAAGTAATATCTCCCTGCTTGTTTATGCAGAATGTTGCTGTGCGTCCATGAGTATTTGAACATTTTTGCCCTTCACCATATTTGCAAAGGAGATAAGTGAATAATGTATTGCCCTTAACTCTAAAATATTGATGCACAATCTCTGTTCACTTTCCAGCCATATGCCATGAGTAGAATAGCATTCACAGTGCCCCCCCAGCCATGCAGGGAGGTGTCCATGGTGATAGTAGCCTCAATTTTATGTAAACCAGTCAAGTCCTCTAGCAAGTGAGAGTCTATCAACCACCACAGCAGTGATCTGACTACTGCCCTATGTATGTTGTATTTCCTACTCTGGGAGTGTGCCCATGGATAGTGAACTGACAGAAACCATAGTGGCATTTTCCTCATCTGCAGTCTGGCTAATGGTGTTACAGTTGTGGTAGCTGCCATGACACCCAGGAGTGTCTGAATTTTCAGTGCTGACTGAAATCTGAAGACTGTAAAAGATCTCACTGAAAACTTTATCTTTTGTGCTCTATTTGAAAGCAGGAAAGCTTTGTTCAGAGAAGGATCGAGGACTGTTCCTATAAACTGCACCCTCCTGGAAGGGTTCAGATTAGACTTTTAAAAATTTATTACGAGTCCCAAGGATTGGCATGTATCTATTATAAATTTTATCTGTTTCTGCTGTCGGAGATCTCTAGAATAAGCTGGTATCAACCAATCATCCAAATAAGGATATATGGAGCATCCTTGTGTTCTAAGGTAGGCGACTATCAATGCGGTGGATTTTGTAAGGACTCTGGAGCCGTGGCCAATATTGGTATATGTTTCCTTGAAACAGAAACCTCAAAAATTTTCTGTGAGAACGATGAATGGTCCTTTTTCTGGACCAGGAAAAACCTGGAATAGAACCACAGATGGGATTCAGATACGGGGACTTTTGTTGCACTGTCCCTTTCTCTAATAATGCTGCCAATTCTGTGGCTAAAACAGGTGATGAGACCTGTATTTATTTAGGAGGAAGACTAAGATGCAGTAAACTGTCAAACTCAATTTTATAACTATTTTCAATGATCTCCAATACCCAAATATCTGAGGTGATAAGGACCCAATCTGAATGAAAAGTGGTGAGCCTATCACCAAACAATACATATTGTTCCTATTCCAGTAAGAACTGTTTTGGATTCTGAGCCTGATTCTTAATAGAGGAAGGACTGGCATCCCGCCTTGACTTATGCGATGGCTTTCATCTTTGGTATTGCCCTATGGTGACCACAGTTGAGCGGCCATAAGGATGCTGATGCGGCTCTAATAATGGCTCTTGTAATACTGTTGTTGTCTAAAGGGAGGTTTCTACTTTGATTGCTGATTTGGTGGAAGGATCCTGTAAGACCTTGTGGTCTGTTGGTCCTTTCACTTCTGCAAAAGATAATAATCAGTTTTTGCAGAGAAAAGTGTTTGGCCTTCAAATGGCAAATACGTGTCTCAAGCGGTAGATCAGAGCCATGCATGCCTCCTAAGCATTATTGCTGATGCCCACGCTCTAGTGGACAAGTTGGCCATGTTCCTGCCAGCATTAATTTGCTGTTTAGACAGCCTCAGGGCCTCCTACTGGATCACCTTGACCAGAGCTCTCTGATTCTCTGGCAAACAGTCTTTATATGTCGCCATCTTGTTCTAAAGAAATATTTGGTAAGCCCCCATAATTGCTGAATAATTCATGATCTTTATATTAAGGGTTGATGAAGTGTAGATCTTTCATCTGATCCCGTCAAGTTTTTTCCCCTCTCTATCAGTGGGTATAGAATAAGGTCCCTGCTGATGTCTGGACTATATCTGATCGGTGACAAGTGATGATGGGGGGGTGGGGGGAGGACAAGAAATGACACTTTCCTATAAAGACCCTCAACCTTTTTGGATATGGGTGTAGATGCTGGTTTCTTGCACAGAGAAGACATCAATTCTACAAATCCCTCAATCATAGGGAAGGCAATATTGGGCAGGGTTCCCTGAATAAAGATGCTGCAGTATTTTATCCTTTGGTTTGGGTTCAGTAGATTTACACATTAATGTTGAGCGATTTGGCCATATGGAGCATCTGTTCAGCATATAGCCAAAAATCATCAGTGAGTGAAACTGATCCTCCATCACCCATTGCCTTATCAGGGGAGAGATCCGATTGTAAACTTGGGCTCCACTAAATCTAATACGGTTCAGAGTCCGACTTGGATAATTGGAAAGCCATAGAAGATTTTAGAATAGAGTGCTTGTGCTGATGTGGTTTAGTTTGCATGAAGCTTTCCAAGGAGGATATGAATGATTCTGCCTGGTATGGTTCTCCCAAATTGACGGCATAAGCTGGTAGCATCTCCAGATGTGTACAGCAGGATTGTTGTAGATCCTTCCTCTGGGCACAACGCCTCAGAACCAGTGGTGCTCTTGGTAATTACCCTTCTTCCACAGAAGAGTAGCCAGAGGGCAGTTTTGAACATAGTGAAGGCATATGTGGATCCTCAATGGTTTTGACTTCATTTGCCTCCGCCTTAATATTAGCCTTCCAGCTAGAAGTCTCCTTCTGTTTGGAAGAATGCTGAGATTTGGACCTGGCTTTCTTTCTCAGAGGCTCTGAGAACTCCAGGGTCAGTCCCTCCATTCTTTCGGGTCTCTCTGCATTCAGGTCCAAATTAGCAGCTGAAGCTACAGGTGCAGCTATGACCAGCAAAACTGAAGATTCTCTTGACTTCGACCACTGTCGAATCCTGGGTGTTTGAGTCGGATCCAAGGGGCTCAGAGAACCCAGGACATCAGTGTATTCTACAACAACCAGAACCTGTTTCAAACATTCATCACTACTGTTTTGGATATTTGAGAGATTTTTCTACCCTAAGCATCTCTCTCTCTCTCTCTCTCTCTCTGTAGTGTTGAGTTCCCAGTTGCCCACCAGTGGTAGGCAAACTCCCAGTGGTTTGTCCCACTGCCTGCCCAGTGATTGCCTGCCACCAGCAGACAACCTGGGCAAGCATGCAGCAGTTTTAGCCCTAAACAGACTGCAAAGCACAGGAGCACTCCTGCCTCCGCTGTGATGATGACGCCACTTCCAGAAGTGATGTCATTGTGTCAGTGTAGGAAGTACACATGCACAAAGCACATGCATGAAGATATTATCCCGGTGAATACTGAGTGTCCCCCCTCCCACTGGAAGACTATAGGGACCTGGCAACCCTACTGTAAGGAGGTATGTTTTCTACAGTCAAGCCCACTGTTCACACCAACAAACAAAAATGATAAATGTACTTCAGTGCATCTTTGGATCAGTTTTCTTTTGAAAAAATAGTAAAACTTTTAAAACCCCAATATATTACACTGGCTGGGATAAAAAAAGAACATAATATTCAAAATCAGTTGAGGGCCTGATTGGTTCATGCCGCATACTTCTCTCTTTCCTGAAAGAAAACTGTTAAGGAGCGATATTTGGGAACATCAACTTTGTACGCTGTAATGAAGTGCAGATAACAAATAACCCTAAAAGCACAAAGTTGGAATTTCTATAATTAATTCTGCTGGAAAAATGCAACTTGGGTGATTATTATACACGCACTCACACACATATACTCCTCCTGCCTTACAGGAAACACATACAGCCTCCACATGAGCATACGTATGTATAAGTATGTTCTCTTTCATCCATGGGACAAATAAGAGCCCTGGGGACGGAAGTGTGAGAGGGGTGAGAGTGAGACTGTAAACTCAGTATTGAGGAGGGGTTAACTCCTCCCCTTGTGGTGTGACACTCATCTGAAGAAAGGTCATGGCTAAAATTTAAAAAACAGGTGATCTTCCACATTTTGACCCACAAACAACTGATTCAATCTGAAATAAATATTAACCATAATATAATTTGTCTTCATAATTTGACCACAAACTACTTCTGTGGAGGTAACAAGAGTTGCCAAAGAAAACACACTGATAATGAAAAAATACAAGTAAGCATAAGCCGTTTGCAAACACAGGTAACATCTAAAAATTAAACAGAGAAAGCATTTCTAAAATACTGCTTAAGAATATACAGTTCATAACATGAAAAACAACGTGAACCGTCCACGGGAACTGCTGACATAAGCCTTAACTACTGAGATCTGTAAGGGAAAGGTAATATTTAATGTGCGGATGGACAAAAAGGAGAGAATGCATGATCCCACAGGCTAGTCCTTTAACCATAGCAGCATGTTTCATTGAGCAAGGTCAAAGAGAATTAGTATAGAGTTTAATCCTAGCTTCATACTATTAAAACATCCAACATCACTTCTATTTTAACTGCCATTTCAGTGTTAGCTTACGTATGAGTTCCACTATGGTAAGTTTTTTTTTAAAACTTCATAGACTCAACCTTCATACAAAAAGAGATCATGGGAAAAGTCAGTTAAGGTTAATAAAGACACTCACAGGATAAGTCGTATAAGAATAACTCCCAGGTCTAATACAACAACAAAAACTTCAACTATAAGGGACTTGGATATCAGAAGTCAGAGAAAAGTCTTATACATTGATATTCAAGCTACTAGGAAAAATAGGGTTTAGAACATTAAAAAAATGCATGCAACTTTATAGGCCTATTGATTCCCTCTGCTCATCTCAAGGTAACATAGTTACTTTGTAGTTGATTCAATGCTGTAACAAAAGATCTCTCAGGAAAGTGGATTTAACAAGAAGCCTGCCTGTATTTTTGAACGAAAACTTAAAGATACATTAAAGCTTTAAACTAACCAGGATAAATGATATGCAAGCATGTGTACTTAACACCTTTGCAGAATACCCGTGCAGTAATCCCATTTTTTTTTCTTCCAACGTATATGTCAATAAATTGCACTCTAAATTCCAAGGTCATGGACAGAAGTGTTTATTAGTATAATTACAAAAAGCAATAATACTACTAAAGCCTTCAGTGACAAGACTTTAAAAAAAACCAATTAAAAGAAGAAAAGTAGAAAAGAGTAGATAAGATTTTCCCCCTCTCAACAAAAATGCACAAGGCCACCAAAGGAACTAATTTCACTCTTTCAATAAATAACGTTTTAAAAATGACTTTCTATGCCTGTTCTCCGGAGGCTGCTTCGTTCAGCAGATACTGATGGTCCGTGGTCCCAAGGAGGTTCACCTTGCCTCAACCAGGGCCACGGCTTTCTCTCTGTCTGCGTCAACTCAGGCCTGCAAGACAGAGATGTTCCACCAGGCATATGGTGGTTGAGATGGGCAGGCCACCTAAGGTATTGGTATCAGCCTCCTGCCATTGGAGGAGCACATGTTCCCCCCCTGCCCGGTTTCTATGACCATCGATAACTGGTCACCCTGCCCCACAGGTTATCTAGGCTGAGTGGGTGGGGCAATATGTGCATTGCTGTTTTTAGAAATTTATGTTGTTACTGATGTTTATATTGCTGCTAAATTTTATTCTATTTTATTGTACTTTTTTAAATGCTGTGATCCGCTCTGAGCCTGCTTGCCAGGAGAGTGGAATAAAAATTAAATAAATCTGACTGATGTAAATGAAGGATTTTTAAAAGCTTGCAACTGAAATCTAGTATCAGACCCTGGATTATGAATCATTTAATATTTAAGAGGGACATTTTGTATGAAATAAAAGTTATTGTAAGGTACAAAAGGTTATGTTGTATGCTGCCTCAATTGTCTTTGGACAGGTGAAGCAGCTGAGAAATGAGCAATTTGCAACCATTTAAGTATGCTCCTTAAAAAAATAATACACTGAAGAAAAGGAGGAGGGAAGAGAAGGGACAGTCTACCTAAAAAAATGAGTACTTTGTGTACAAATTTCAATGCTTTCCTCCCTGCAGAATGGGAATGTATCTACATAGTGCAGTTGGTGTTCAATGGTGCTCATCTTGATTATTGCCTCAACTTAATGTCAGCTTGGATAGAGAAATCAAATGTCAGAAACAGAGATGCAAAACAGTATATTAAAATGGTCCATTTGTGGGAGGTGCTCCTAACAGAAAGTATACTACTTTTCTAGATGCATTCAACAGTACACTGGAAAGACTGTGGTATTGGCCAAGTATTCAGGGTGATTATCAGTTAGCACAGATGTTGAAATCACATATAGGATATCCATTATCTTTTTGGATAAGTCAAGAGAGAAGCAATTGTCAAAAAGCATCTCTTTGAAGGGGTTCTCATGTTGCACTTTGAGGGTTTTCTTTTTGCTCTTTGAGGGTTGCACTTTGCACTTTGAGGGTTTTCTTTTTGCACTTTGAGGGTTGCACTTTGCACTTTGAGGGTTTTCTTTTTTTGTGACTCAAGTATTAGTAGTGACTCATGAATGACTTTTACTGAAAGAAAGCCAGGTAGAAATTCCAGTTCAACATTCACTCTCTATAAATATATTATTTAGAAGTTGAGAATACGCATTATACAAAACTAAAGCCTTTAACTAATTAATGAATTATGAAATTTAGTCTTGAAACAATTCAGAGGGGAACTTGCTCTCTCCCTCTCTCTTGCTTGCTTTAACATGATAAATTTGATTAACAGAGTTTACTATTAACTTGTACACTAATGAATAATCAGCTACATTATGTTCTTTAATGAACAGCTTTTAATTTAATAGATACAGTGTTTAGAATGGCTCCTTCTTGCCAAAGTGACAACAGAGTTACTGGCAATCAGCAACGTCCCTGCGAGCATTCTAAACCCAGTCTATTTCTCTAGAGGAAAGGAAAAGGAAAAGCTTATGAGAATCAACAAATAAACACCAGAAATTTATTTTATTAATTTACAGTGAATACGCTCACAATTATTCTACTCGGGTATTGGGTTTTCATCAAACCTCTTTAAAAGGGATATATAAAAATATCTTTATCATTTAAAAAATGCTCAGTAATCTGTAGAATCCAACCTGCTAAGTAGTAAATAAATTCCAGGCTATATTACTCCTACGGTTTGTGGTGTACTCTGTTCAGTTATCCTTATCATCAGCAAGTTTTTCAAGTACTGCGGATGGGGAGAGGAATTCTGAGCTATCAAGCGCTCGTTTGGGGTCTGGGCATCCAGTCTTTTCCTCCACTACTCCCTTCTCACATGACCATCCATCACCCTTAATACTCACTGTTGATCATTAGGTAACATGTGACTCTTGTTAACCAAGTTGAAGGGATACCGTTTCCAATGTCTCAGATAGAAACAGGTAGAGAGATCTTCACTTGCATGAATTGTGGTTCAATTATTCACATTTCTTCACATTCAGATTATTAGAAATAACACCTATACTAATTGACAGAATGAGTATCCACTTTGATTTGTTGCATGATTTGCTAATTTTACTTATTTTGCTGCTAAACCTATTAAACATGGTTGACTGCTGAAACAGTTTTAGATTGTTTTTAAGTGTCTTTTGGATTATTTGCTTATTTTATACCGTAAGGACTTTTAAAAAATGTTTTAAATCTTATAAACTGCCTCAGAAAGAAGGCAGACTAGGAACGAGTTCAAAAAACAATAAAGGACAATAAAAGCTGGACGATTACACTTACTGGGCCTAATCCCTCAAGCGCTACAGTAAATATTCATAAGCACCTCAGAGCCCTGCTGGATCCAGCTAGTGGTCCATCTAGTCCAGCAACCTGTTTCATACAGCACCCAACCAGTTACCCTAGAGGACCAATGATGACAGCATAAAGGCCAAGGCCTTCCCCTGATACTGCTTCCTGGCACTGGTGCTCAGAAAAAGTCTGCTGCTTCTGAACATGGAGGTTCTCTTTAGCCACCATGGCTAGTAGTTGTTGATAGACTTTCTCCTCCATGAATTTATTTAACACCCTTTTAAAGCCATCCAGGCTTATGGCCATTACTACATCCACCAGCAATGAATTCCACAACTTAAATTACTGGTCGAATAAAAAAGTATCCCTGTACTCTGCTCATCTATTATGCCCATTTTCATGGAACTTAAGTCAACAACTGGTGAATTTCCCCATCAATTTGCCAATTGTTCTCCCTTTCAATAATCTTTCTAAACATGGTTTTTTTATACAACATGAGCAAGCATCCTACAAAAAATGTATGTCTAGTATTTGTGCATTAGGAAAACTCTCCTTATATGAAACTGCCATGAAGTTTTTGGCTATGCAACACAGTATAGATTCTGTTCCCACAAGCACAAATTGTTCTTTTTGCAAAGGGAAATTGTTAAGCTACTATCTTGTCTCACCTAATAAAAAAAATTGTATAAGTACAGTGCTTAGCTCTGACTGACCTTGAAACATAATTGGCTAGCACGTAAGTCTCTGTGGTATATGCCATTGGGCAGATAAAAATATATGGGATTATAATCAAAACCGATAAAGCTGCAAAATTAATCAACACTGTTTTCATACAGGAGGTTTGAAATAACAGACGGTTATAATATTGCCTAATTGCTAACGTATGGCACATGACTTACAAGTCAAAATCTCCAACATATAACTGTCAATTATTTTCTTTGATGCCTTTATTAGTGCTTGCTGTTGTGCATGCTTTAAAATTATTGCAAAACCTTCAAAACTGTTTTACTTGTAGTGTTGAATTCAAGGCTTCTTCACACTGATGGATCACGGGATGGCTCGTGTATCATATACATCTATCATAAATATAGCGATGTATATTAAAGTTGACTTGTACTAATTTTTTATTTGTGTCTTGGTGGGCATTCAATGGTTATGTTGGATACTTGGTGACTGGCACTGGATTAAAGGTTAAGAACCACTGGATCATAAATTCATTTACAATTGCTTTTTGCACGTTCAGAGAATATAAGGGCATGTTTCATTTGCATGCATTGTTAATGCATCTTTAAGCAGATGGTCTCGGAATAGTGTTTAAAAGATATGTAGATCTATCTATCTATACACTTTTACCCCACCTTTCCCCAAGTTCAGAAGGGTTTCATGATTTCCCCTTCCCCATTTTATATATTGATCTTAGTACTGTACAAAGTCATATTGCTTGAACTGTTATTTACTTCATTTATACCCCACTTTTCCCACAAAGGGGATCCAAAATGGCTGCTCTCCTCCATTTTATCTTTACAACTTACCTTGTGAGGTAGGTTAGGCTGAAAGTGTGTGAATGGCCCAAAACCACTCAGCAAGCATCCATAGCAGAGTGGGGGATTTGAACCCAGGTCTGCCAGAGCCTAGTCTGACATTCTTAATACTATACCATGTTTGCCTCCAATTTGTTGTACAAATCTAAAATTATCTAAGGCCCAATTAATACATTCTGGAAATACATGAGGTATGATCCTTGGTGACTTGCCCTGCCAAGAGTGGAAAAGATGTAAGGACCAATGCCCAGCCTGACAGAGTCAGAGGACAACTTTTGCAACTCTACTTCCAAGTAACTCTTCCACTTAGAGAAGCAGCCATATGTTTGGTCACATCTGTATAGCACAGAAAAGGAGTTAGTAGTGATGGCAGAGCAGGCAATGACAGCAACTTGACTGCTGAGCAGTCCTTATTCAGGCTTCCTTCTTCCTTCCTTAACATGAAAAAGGAAAACAGTCATATGGGAGTCAGCTGTTCATAGCTGACAATGAAGCCACTAGTACCAATACATAGCAATCATAATACACAGGGGAAAGCTTTATCACTCCCTTTTTTTAGTGAGAAGCTGAGGCAATGGCGACCCTAATTCATTAGCTTGTGCATCTTCCAATGAAAAATATGGAAAAGTAATAAATTGCATACTAACCATCTATTACCACTTTCATTATACTGGATTCTGAACCAGGCCCCTATGCAGATAAAAAAAAAACCCTGGAGAATGGGCCACGTACAGACAGGAGACGTTTTTCTACAGACCTGGGTGAGTCTCCATCCAGGTGGGCAGAAAAATTCCAAAAGTTTAAAAGGTGAGGGGAAGGGTTAAATCATAGGAGTGTTGCTTGAGCTTGTACAGCCAATGTCAAGGAACCAAGACCTCATGCCATAGCATCTCGAAATCTTTGTTACCATTGTTAGGGATGGTGGCTACTGATAGAGGTAGCCAGAGAGAAGCAGGTGGGGTGGGCAAAGAGAGAGGGAGCAGGCAAGCAGCGGTGGTTGTGGAGAGTAAGATGGCAGCACTACCACAGAGATAACTAGGAGTAAGAAGCTGGGTGGACAAGCAAGTAGGGAGCACTGCTTTCTCTTCCTTCCCAAGCTGTCTCTCTTCCCCCTCTAGCCTGAGAGATGGCAGTGCAGCAGCCTGGAGGACAAGGATATGGCAACACCCATGCTGCTGTTTTCTTCTTGCCCTTGCTCCCTTGTTGGGGAGAGAAGGTGATGAAGTGGCAGACACAGTAACCAGGAGGAGGGGAAGTCTGTGACAGCTCTTCTTCTCCCTCCAGCAAGTTCCTTGGTAGATGTGACAGTGGAAAGGGAGGAGACAGTAAGCGGGATGAGTGAGTCAGACATACAAAGGAAGCATTGTTTCTAGTGAGCAGGCCAGCAGGTGTGGCAGCAACTGCTGAAGAAGGGAAGGAAGGAGGAGGTGGTAGGGAGAGTAATAGAGGTGCTACTGCCAGGTGAGCCCAGGAGGAGGTGGCAGCAACAGGGGAAATGAAAAGTAAGAAAAAGTAAAAAGATGGAAGGGAGAGAAAGGACTGGTAGTGGGGTGCAGGGGAAGTGGGAAGAAAAGATTCTATTTCCCCTCTGTGAGTCTCGTGGGCCCCCGCTGCTCAGTTTCTAATTTTTAAATAATGCTTTCCAAAAGTGAATGAGATTCAGTCCAAAAAAGGCACTAAACACATCTGCTATGGACATGGGAGCCAGAAGAATAAGAATAGCCATTTAACCACTTGAAGAAGCTGGTCTAAATTCAGGGTATGAATGAAGTTTACTTTCTCTTCGACCCTGTGTAGGTGGCTTAGGACCTAGAGTGGGCTGTGGAATCCTGTATCGCCTTCCTCCACCTCTTTCTCATTATGTACACATTTTGGCTGCTTCCTTCTTCCCCAAGTATACGTTATGTATAGTTCCTCTTTCTCACTAAGACACAAGGCAGAGCTGTGTTCAAGTTATGTTAAATAATTTCCAATCTCGATTGAAGTGAACCTTGGAACATTCCTACACAAAGTGGGCAGTATCCTTCTACTTAATGTGTTGAAGAGGTGTTCTTTTACTACATTTACCATCGCTGCATCTCTGAAAAAAGCTGTTGGTGTGCTGAAGTGCATCTCTGAAAAAAGCTGTTGGTGTGCTGAAGTGAGGACGCAAAAGAGGATGAAATCGCCCCCTCCCCTCAATGGAGCTGCATATATGAAACAGGAAGGAGAAGTTTTTCAACTCCTTGCATCTGAAGCAACTGAAGTCCCATGAACCCAGGACTGATCCCTTCAAGGGTCAGAAAGAGCCACAGCAATGGAGAGGGATATGAGAAAATTCAGTGATTCTTCTGCACTCAGGTAGTAGGATGCTGCCCATTAAATCCATCTTTGGGGGCAGTGGGTACACATGATTCTGCTCTTTTGGTTTGCCAGTTATGGGAAGAAACTTTTTTTTCCCCTAGCACTAATTTAGCCTTCCAAGGGAGGGACACCAAAGTGTTTTTTTATATCAATCTGTTATCAGGATATTCTCTGCCCCCTACCCCGAATAACAGCTATTTTTACATGAATGGCCTTAATGTGTCCTTACAAGAGTTGTTTTTGTGAAGGACACAGAACTGAAGATACACACCGATGTCGGACCTGCATCTCTATTTTTGAAGAAAAATGGGCCTACCTTCACAGCTTCACTTAGGGTTTGGTTTTTGTCTGCTTCTTCACTGGAATGCAATTCCAGTTTGTACTGCAACTCCTGGAGCTGTTGTGCCTGCTCGTTCAAAAGCATTTGTGCCTGCTGCTCCCGAAGTAATGCATTATTCAGCTCTTCGCATGCACTTTCAAACCTCTCGTGGGTGATCAATTTCTGATAAAGGAAATAAATTGTGTTCTGTCATGGAATTGCGGCATTGTTTATATACACTTGACTTTCAGGATCTCACTTGCCAATATGCAACATTCTAATGCAAAAGTTTTTTAAAACACTCAATATATCTGCCCAAGGGGCTTTCTTTTCTAAGTCAAGACCATTAAACAATGCTAATGCCAGTTGATTTTTATTCACTCCAACTTCCTCAAAAACCTAGAGCAAATGATGACTTTAAAAAAAAGTTCTTTCACATTATTAGCGATTTCTGAACAAAGAAATCGTTTTTTACAAAAAGACTTAAATTTGAGCAGAGGTACCCAAGTGTTCTTGTGTTTAAGCACAGACCTATATAACCAAGAAGCACTACATGTAATATGTCACATGTTTCAGTGGGAAAAATGAGAAGCAAACCTACTGAACTTATCTATCCAGTTTTGTTGCTAAAGACAGCCAAACCAACTGAAGCTGGTAAAGCTAATTACTAGGCTGGTTAATTAAAAACAGCTAATGCCAGAAGCACAAAAGTTTAACAGGAACAAGAGCCAAGCTCCAGGGTGAAGTTCCAAAACACTGATTTTTTTAAACTCCATTTGCTGACAGGAGGCTTCACATAGTTGTGCCTGTACTGACCGTGGATAAAAATGAATTTTAAAAGTCAGCCATGTCAGAAATGAATACATGAAGGGGACATTATACAGACTGGAGGAAGGCAACTGATATGCTACATTTTTATATTTCTTTCTCACTCCTCTCTCCCAAATCTTTTTTTTTCATTGAGAAATGAGACTGTTTGCTGCAAGGAGAGATAAGTGGTCATTTTCTCAGCTAAGGTACTGACGGCATTAAACTGTGAACCTATAGACTTCTGAGGAAGTGGTAGACCACTAAGGTGCGAAGGGGTTTCTTCACACACTACAGAATTCCAACACGGAAAGCACAGAACACCACACCTGATCCTTGCCCAAGTGGGCCTCTTGATATATACATACATGCCAGGAATCCATGGATGGCCCATTTGCCTGCTGCTTTTACAACATACAGCAAAACAACCCCACCTGTAATATTTGTTACACATGATGACCTACATTAGAATTCCACATTAAGTCAAACATGGCAGTGCCTTCTGTGTAGGAACTTTGTGATGTGTGAAGCAGCCCTGACTTAGTTCAAGAATATGTCACTAGGAGTGTGGCTGGAAAGGAATTCAAACAGGTATACACAAATCATATGGTGCAAAAGATGTTAATGCACAATATGTTTGAGCTCTGGATTTCTCCGGGGAGAGGCGGGGAGAGAACTACCATTGCTGAAGATCAAACATCATTATTTATTCAATATATTTATGCCGCAATATAAAAAACTAAACATACTGAAGGAGCCACTTCTTCCTTTTTTAGTGTGTCTGATTCACAGCTGGATGACATTTACAAGACACAGTTATTTGTGCGGAGATGGGGGTGGAGAAGAACATTATAATACATTGACTTTGTTACTTAATTTTCTAAGGAATACTGGATCTAAACGGAGTAAAAGGAAATCTCTCCTTTAGACCAGGTTCTATATTTTTTTTCTAAATAAATTATACTTACAGATTGCTTAAATGCATTTAATTGCTCTTGCAGGCTCTGGGCTTTGTCAGCCTCTCTCTTCATCTCATTCAAATTCCGTTTGAATTCTGTGAGCTCTAAGCGCAGTGACCGCCGTTCCACTTCTGCTGTATGCAGCCTTTGTGTAAATTCAAATATTTGCTTCTGCAAGAATGCAATACTTTTCTGGTAGTAAAAGGGAAACAATGTTGTTAGCTATAAAATGTGCTGATTAGTCAATAAATCAATAGCATTTAACGCCTGGGCAAATTAAAAGGAAGCTTCCTTGCTGGATTCACACACAAAAATGAAGTGTTCTAAATCCTCTCCTGCATTTTGCTAGAAAATAGAGAGAGAGAAGACACTGGAGCAAGGGAACAGAAAGAAAGGCGAATTATAGAGAATTATAGATATAAAGATACAGACAAAGTATTTTTCATCAGCACTCAGTGAGATAATTTCAGTATTTTTAGAATTAACATCATGTATAGAAGTATTTTAGACTATAATTTGTCTCGAGGGCCAACTAATAAGTTAAATGAAGAATCAGTAGTAGTACTATAAAAGTTAGCTTTGTTTTAAATATTGTGACTCTCAAATTTTCTAATTTCGCTCATCAGCATAATAATTTGAAGAGTTCTACAAAAAGAACATTTTTAAAAAATTGAAAGCGTATTCAGCATATACAATACCTATTGTATGTTAATGACATTCATACAAACCGTAATAGGGACTCTGTCATTTATGCCTGCTTTAAGGGCTTGTGCATTTATTTTATGCAGCCCACGAGCCAGTCTCTGAACTAATGAGTCTTTCTCTACGTAGGTAATGCTCCTGCTGCTGTCTGCCGGGGCAACTTCCATCATTACGCAAAGTTTGTCCATGAGTTTTGAAAAAGAATTCCTTGCCGCGCTTACAAGTAAATGTCCGGAAAGCCAGGAATTGAGATCTTTAGAAGAAAAAAAAGTAGAAAAAATCCATAAATCAAGTGTTTGTGTGTGCTTGATATGAATATCATAAATATGAATATTTGATGCTAAAAACATAGAAAAGAATGGTCCAGACATCTTCTCATATACAGCAGGCCAAGAAACAATATGGAAATAACCTAAGGTTATTATTACTAAGAAAAGGCCTTATTTAATCAGAAGTTAGTGATGCTTAAAACTTAGCTATGATCATGCAAGGGACATGAAAGTCTCCCCTGAACCTACAGTGAAAACCAACTGAACCTGTGAAGTTTCAAGTAACGTACTATAGATCCTTAGTGCAGAATATCTTTCACAGAACTGTTTTGGAAGTTGGGAAAGATCTGTTGTAACTTTCTTCATGATCCTGTTATGGATGTTTTTAAAGAACCTAATGCTTGGATCCTATACCTTGCTTCCTCTGTACACTGCAATCCTCCACTGAGGAGACTGCACTTCACTGTGAAACACAATTCTCCAACACTAAGCAGTTCTGGTCATGGAAGGCTAGTGTCTTTCAATGAGCAGAGAAGCAGATAGTGCCAGAGAGTAGGGTGAGATGCACAAATGAAATAAAAGGTAGGATCCAAGCCTAAGGCATTATGTGAACAGACATGCAATTGAACTCCATGTGTCCAAGCCAGAACGTGGAGTTTGTTAAACAAGTATTTTCAAAGGGGCAATTCTGTTGGCTGGAAGGGTACCCCCACATCCCTCCCTCCCTCCCTCCCTCCCTCTCTCTCTCTCTCACACACACACACACAAAATTAACTCCACTTCAATGTCCCCAAAATTGCATGTGATGACAGCCGCTGGTTGGCTCAGGAGAAATAATGGTTTTTTTCTTGTCTTCTAATGCTGCATTTTTTTTCATTCATTAATCTACAGGTTGTAATATATGACAACAAAGACCTGTTGGACTAAAAAAATGTTTATAAGTATCAGTGAATGTGCTACAAAAGCAGAAGGTAAGTCGTTGCTACAAATTTAAAACCTTTTCCCTTTCTTTCCTGACAGCTTAGACATCTAAATCATTTGCTGCTTAAAACTACTGAGGCTTGGTACCTTAATGCCATACTATTTATATTCCTAGACAAGAGAATATAATTTACCTTATTCCAAGGCAATTAAAATTTTACAACTACAATTACTTATTTCCCCATAGGATTTTGATAATCATCCTTCTCATATAATGGACTTAAGGCCCCAGCACACCCAACATGTTCTGCTTACTGCTAGATTCATCAGGTCTGTAATTAATAATTGTGTTTAATGTTGATAAATAAAATTGTCAGTGCTCCTTCTACTAATTGGTATTCCAGATAACAGTTAATAGGTTTATTTATGCCTTAATAAAAGTCTTGTAATTTAGTTTTCCCTCTGCAAGTCAGGTCTTAATCTGTCATTACTTGTCTTATGATACTATCAGGGTAAGATGACAACCATAGCGGAGCTTATTTACATTCAGGAGAATACAAGATCTCCTGTTGCAGGACAGAATTAAAATATTTGTTCAGAAAGTTTAAAGAAGAAAAGCTATCAAGGAAGTGTTTTTTTTAAAAGAATGCCATCTTTCTTCCCCCATTGGTAAGAATAACCAAAAAAGTTTCAGACAAACAGGAATATAGCTCCTAGAAAATTCTTTCCATCTGGCATGGCACTAAAGGATTATCTAAACGTTTAGAAACGATCTAAACTAAATACAGTAAAAGTCTATTTTAGGATGCAACTAATCAAAATAGTTTTTGCAAAACAAGAAGATCAGTGCATTTTACTAGTTTTTATTTTATTTATATGTAGACCTTGCATATGGAGAATAGTCTGTCCGGATTTCACTTTAGGTTGGCTGAGATCCAAAGAGCTACTTTAGGTGTACCCGAGGGCTTGGGCATGTCCACTTGTGGGTTTTAAAAAAAAACTCTTCAAAGAGCAGAACCAATGTGCCTTATTACAACTGGATTTTAATAGTTTCCTTAGTTTCAAACATTATTTGTGACATGGCACAGGGAAAGGCTGCATTTTGAGGAAAACTAAGAGAAAAATCCCACTGGAGCTGCACAAGAGTTCTTTGGATCTTAGTCATTATGTGGAATCAGAGGTTCTTTTCCTTTTTTCTTTTTCAAGCTAGCCAATGAAACATAACCATGTTTTTAGTTCTGTTTTAACCTAATTATTTGCCAAGATAATCTTATCAACATTCCAGGTGTTCCTGGTATCAGAAGATTTGACAGAATACATTGTAGTCCCAGGTAACTGTCATTCCAATTTAAAATAAGAAGCCTGAAGTTTATATTTATATGTATATGAAAATATACCCATACTTTCCAATTCAATATTGTACAAGTCTTGTTTTTAAAGAACTACCACAGAGATCTTATAAAAAAAACCCTAAAGGATGGAGAAAGCACACTGTTTCTAAAAGCAAAGCATCACCTCTGGTTAATTTTTAATGAATAATGGTTTTGACTAAAACAAAGAAATGTGTGGCTTAGAATCATTCACTGCTTTGAAAGGTGAAATGAGAATACAATGCAATTCCATAAGGTACTGTATTCGGCTGTATCTATAACCAGAGGGAAAAGAATATATACACTTTAAGTACCTGGCCACAGACTATCAAGGAATTACAGTAAAAGCACTAAATAATTTATACTGTGATGCATGTGAGAAATGTCTTACACAAATACACTTATAGTACAAAGAGCAACCAAGTCTTTATTAAACAAATGAAGCAAAAGCCAATGAAAAGTGACAAACATTACTCTAGTGACAAGGGGAAGATGGTCTCTGTTTTGGTTTTTTGCCTTTTGTTTTTAAGAGAAACAGCACAAGGAAAAAGGACTGATCTCCTTATTAATGCTTAAGTGTCAAAAAGTTCATGCTGAGCTTTGGAAACTCAGTTTAAACTGCAACTGATCACAATCAGTCTGTTCAAGTAACTAGTGCTTAGAAAAATACCTGGTCTGCATTTGAACATAAATACCACGGTGTGGGTCCAAAGTACTATGTTATATGTAGCCAAGTGATTGCAGTGGGCTTTTGTAAAAAAAATTGTTTTGCAGAGCTGGCTTAATACCGACTCAGAACCACAGGGATCAGACATGGGAGTCAGCTGTTCAAGGAACATGTCAGAAATTCCCTTGATATGCATAGAACTAGTTGTGTTATTCTTAAGATCCTGGCCTACTGAGCAAAAGTTAAGTTGAAAACATTCAGTACTGTCAACCATGGGGGGGGGGGAATATTAAACACCAGCATATGATTCTGGAGCTGTGCCACACCAACTCCTGGATAATGTCCTTGGCTTAAGATATTAAAAGCAGTAACACTGGAATCAACTGGGTAGGTAATGACAAATTGCATACATATCTACAGACTAAACTAGAAGTACATCCTGGTCAAAGTATAGCCAATATGCCAGGGAAACTGGGGATTTGCATTGAAGACTTGATGCCTTGCACAGGAATATTTGGACTGGACAGTGTCATATTCCTAAGAATGTACAACCAAGACCATGTCCAGTCACCTGTCACATACTGAAGATACCATTGGGGAGCTGGTTGACAGAATAGACCAGCTGGTCAGAGTGAGCTCTATGAAAAATTAGCATATATTATGTGTCTGGTGATCTCCATGAGATGCCACTCAATTGTGTGCATGTGAACTTGGCACAACCTAGCAAATTTTCGCTGAATACTTGTGTGATAGACAGGACTGGTTCCGCCAATGGGAGTGGGTGGAATGCTGAACTAATGAGATTTAGTGTCTGTTGGAGGGAAAGAGGACTCTGAGGGAGCTGCTGACAAAGAAGGGTTTTGACTGCTGAGAGGCAGCAGAGATTGCTAGTTGATTACAAACCTCTTTTGTTACACTGAAATATTCTCTAACTCCAATTTGTTTATTAGTTTAGAATCCGTTCACTGCTGTTTCATCTTGTAAATAAAGTTTGTTTGTTTTGTTTAACCCTGGCTGGCTTGAAATCACTGGCTGGGGGAAAATATCTCACACACACAAACACTCTGGTTACGTATAACAGGCCTAGTTTAAATGGTGGTAGCATAGAGAGAAAGTAACCTCTGAGTTCACTTTTCCACAATAGCCCTGGGCTGAGTGAGGGGAGGCAAACACAGGGAACAGGCTACCTATCTGATGGAGCCTCTGGAAGAGGAGAGAGGGGACCCTGTGAGGATTTGGGTCAGGGCTCTTTGCCTGCTATAGTGGAGACTAGACAGATGGCATGTGGTGGTGGTGACCCAGCCTTTACCTGCCTGGGAAGCACCAAACCTGTGAAAGGCTTAGGGTGGGTGATAGCATGTGGAAGGCTGAGAGAGTTGTCCACCATAACTTGGATGCCAGGAACTTCATTGATTTATGCCTCATATGCCGTCTACCTAAGTCTTAATTGCAGGTAATAGTACTTTGCCAAGGACTGGATTCATGACTGCTACACAGATAAACTGCTCCATTTCTCTAAAATCTTAAACACTTCTGAATCCAACTGTAGTAATTCTCTTTTTCTAATCTCCAATCCCACCTTAAGTGAATTAAAAATGGGAACATCAACAGCAATTCAACTTTTTAGCCGAGACCATTCAGTGCCTTAGCAGAAATGGCCACCTAGTTTTGTATCATAATTTCCTGGTTCAGCCTAATCTGCAATATTTGCAACTGAAATTTGACCTTTTTGCTGGCAAGTGTGGAGCAGGAAGGAAAATACTTCTCTAACTCTCACTTTCCTTATTGGAGTTTTCTATTGCGATCCATGACTATTAGAAACCAGAAAGGTCCACAGGATGCTGCATAAGAAGGTGCATGTTTATCCAACCTTTCTCAGCTGCAATCAAAGCAATGCAGAAGAGACTTTGCATGGCCTCAGGTTGGAAAGCAAACACACTGACTGCTGTGATTTATAGATTAACAGTCAGCAATAATTTGCTCTACTCACCATATGTTCAAAAGCAATAGTGGCATGGTTCCCACACAGTAACAAACAGAATGCCAAATGAGCCTTGAAAACCCTTGCTCTCAGGCACTCCTTCCCCTTTTTCCTCATGCGCAACTCATGTATTTCCTCTTCTGCACAAAAACATGGTTTGTAATGACATCCAAACCACAAACTTTGGTTTGTCATCTTGTCTCCAAGACGAAAACATTGTTTGGAATCTTGGTTTGGAGAAGAAAAAAAAGAACAAATCTCTATTATGATGGCAGGGGGGAGGGGAGGTTCTTACTCCAAGATCTTTAGTTCCTCTGATATGCCACCACCACCCAAACTGAAACAGGCTTGACCCTTCATCAATTGTTTGGGAAGGTGGTGAGCCTCTGTGCACGTGCAGAGCGGCTGAGCAGAAGGCTTGTAGGAGAAGTTTGGACACAACTTGACTTAATCAAAAAATGACCTTTACTGTACTAAAGTAGACTATAAAATACTTAGAGCACAAGAATATATATAGAAGGAGCAATGCCCAAGGCTACAGATAATATAAGAAAGAAAACCAAAAGTCTAAGATCTACCTGTCCTTTTAGAGTTCCCAAATAGTATCTGAGACACCTCTTGCCAGGATGGGTGTCCTGCACTTGGGAAGGTGAAGGCAAGCCCACCCTTAGGACCCTCAGTTCTCCATCCCAATGAACCACACAACACAATAGGTTACAAAGCCTCTTTTGTATCCTCTTTCCCAAGGGGGGGGAAGTTCCCTCCCTTAAAACCAGTCTCTCCCAAACTCCATGGTGAGCAGGCCCCTTGTCATGTCAGTCATGTTTCTCATGCCTTTGGTTTTACAATGGTACCCAAAGGCTAAAACAACATCTCTTGACCCATCCTAGAATGTCAGTTAGAGCAATTGGCATTTATTCTCCTGTCCTCTCTGCTTTCCCAGAGCTGGATTTGGAAAGGTGAATCACAGGGCAGTTTGATGTAAAAGGCCTGCAGGTTTATGCCCTCATTGTGACAACCGCTGTTTGTACTTTGCACTAAACTAACTATGATTTGCTGTTAAAGTGATTAATAATAACATTCGATTTATATACTGCCCTTCAGAACAACTTAATGCCCACTCAGAGTGGTTTACAAAGTATGTCATTATTATCCCCACAACAAACACCCTGTGAGGTGGGTGGGGCTGAGAGAGCTCCAGAGAACTGTGACTAGCCCAAGGTCACCCAGCTGGCTTCAAGTGGAGGAGTGGGGAATCAAACCCGGCTCTCCAGATTAGAGTCCCGCGCTCTTGACCACTACACCAAACTGAACTGTATATGGAGGGAGCAGACCAGGGCCCTCTCAAAAAGGCGAGTGCATACAAGGATCTTCAAGGCTTGTTCCCATAACATGCTTGTCAAACATGCTAACCATGCCAGAGGATGCCTGAGACAAGACCAAACTTCTCGGAGAAAACTCTGAAACATTACCTGATTTGCTAACAACTTCTTGAAGCTCCACCATAGAACTGAGGACTGAAGCAAGGAGGTCACGACTAGTAAACCAATTCAAAGCTTGAAGAGAATAGTTATGTTCCTTTTCTTGCCCTATAATACAAAAAAAGGTTTTTTTTAAGTAGCATGCTACAGAAGTAGGTTTTAAAAACACTTCTCATAAAAGTTATTGTGAGCATTTTGAAACAGATTTGGAACCTTAACTCAATGGATACAACAGATGAGAACTAAGAATTATTGGGAAATATTTTCAATTGTGTTAATGAGCACTTTAAATGTCTTAGTGACCAAAAAAGGCAAATAATTTTCTATTTTCCACCATCATCTCTTTGGAAGCATTCCAATATGAGTTAATGCATTTTTGTCTTTTATGAGCAGCAAGCTCATAAGCATATGTCATTTATTTCAGCAGTGGAATCCATGTCAGAAACTGGGCTATCTCATACCCAAGGTATTCCTGCAAGTACCAGGAATCCACTTTTTTAAAAAAAAAGTTATAGCAGGAATTTCTCAGAATTATTGTAACTTTTCCATGGATTCCACGCAAAGAATTAAAAATCAAGGGCAGCCTGCAATTCAGCTACCTGAAATATAAGAATACTTGGTATTTACATATTGTATTTCATGTATTTAAGCCATTATCAAAAACTCTCAGTAATACTTGTAGAGTCTATAAAAGAAACGAGCATTTTTTGCAAATTGTGGGTGCAAGGGAAACTAGTTTGTATTCACCATCATCCGTGTAAATGCAAATGTGATGCCGTATCAGTCAAAGTATGGAAGGGAGGGTGAATTTGCACTGAGGAAGGGAGGGTGATGTGCCTGTGCACTCCCCAATTCCTAAGCATGGTTACATCTGTACCAGCCTAGAACAATTCAGATTCAGTTAACCAAAGATTCAAATAATGGGTGCGCCTGTGCATTTAATACCACTGTTTTACCAGCAGTTTTACCAGCAGTTTTAATAATCCACTAAATTCGATTTAACAGCTCAAACATTCCCCCCCTCAAATAGCAAAGCCAATGCCCCCCCCCATTGCCTTGGCATAATATAATTGTTATTTAAGTACTGAAAGTGCAGCCTGACACAAAACATATTAATCATTTGCTGATTATCTTACTTGACAGATTTTGTGCATCTGGTGAATCTCCTATGCAGACCAAAATTCCTATGCCTTCTCTAAAGCCATCCACCCAGGAGAACAGGGCACTGCATGACTGGGCCAACATTTGAAGCCTATTGGCTGCCAGCACCGCAATGACACTTTTACGGAAGAGATGTATCAGGCCTCTATAATGTCTTTTCTTCTTCACCTTGTCCTCACACTGCTTTTCTTCTGTATCAGCCAATGCACTGGCCAAGGTCCTAATCTCATGCTTCAAAATTTCATAGGTGTTGAACTGATCCTGAAGAAAGTCCCTTTGGGTGGATAAGGCACAGGACCGGCTATAGAGAGGATACAAGGCACCAGTCAACAGGGCACAAGCTGCCAGCAAAGCAGTATGCTCGTTTTGAGTTTCCGTCAACACATTTTTCAAGCGCGAATTTTCGAGGAGCAACTGCTCCTGTACTTTTTCAGCAGCAGCGAATTTTTCTTTTGTTTTTTCTGCTATTTCTTGATATTTCTGCAATAGGGAAAAATTAAAATACAGAATGAACTACCAATCCCAATCTCCAACAATTGACATTAAACAATAAACAATTTTGTTAACCTATTGGTGAATCCTCCCAATCAAGCCCTGTTACTTATAATGACTAAAAGTACTTCCTCACTCGATAACCAACCCTCTCCAACCACTGCAGAGGCTGATTCAAAAAACAGTAAAATGGAAATGGCTCTCAAATAGAATTCCTTCATTTCCTTGCCCAGTTACACAAAGATCAAGATGAGCATCACTGAAAAGATTCTGGTGCCTTTTAACAGAATTCGAGAAGAGCTGTTTTTCTGTGGGTTCATCCCCACAGTACAGCTATGATATGCAAAAAGACCAGCATCATGCATTCCTATCTTCCAGTCATCACCCAGCCAGAAGTGTGGGAGATGGCTTTATGAGGAAACACCAATGCCATTGACCTCACTCACATGGCAGCAGGTTTGCAAACAAGACAGGAGCATCATTGGATATACCACAGCCTACAGAAAAGCAATACACAGAAAAGTGGAGATGGAAGGTAGAAGCTGCATCAAGTAGAGGGTTAACTGGCACTGAACGTAAAAAGCTATTTATGGGGTAGGGACAAGGGCTAAGTAGCCAGGTAGGGATGTGGAAACTAAAGCGAGTTGACTAGGAGTTGGGACTCAGGGAGACAGCTAGCAATAATGGTGCAAACTCTGCAAAAGCAACTTATACATGGGCCTTGAGTATAAGGCAGCAAACCCTTCTGATGCTGCCATGTTTAGAGAAGAAGGTAACACTCCTTGCTGCTTGGTTCAGCATTCCCTGAGCTGTGGAATGGGAAAGAGCTCAAGCCAATTCCTCAAGGAAGTCTGATCCTTGGCAAGCCCCAACCAGACACTCAAAGTTCCTGACACATGTCCAGAGATCAAAGAAATGCCAACACATGACACAACCTCTTACAGCTTTAAGTCACCAGGGACAAAAGTGAAAGCCTAGTAGGTTGTGTAAGCATTTATTTGATCTCCATACATGTGCCAAGCACTGTCCAAGTCTCTAGCAGCAAAATCAAGACACTGCCCCCTTCACCGAAATAACTGAAATTATCTGGGCCCAAACGACACATGGTTGTATTATTAATGTTCTACTTATGCACCTAATATTGTTGAGGCCTCATTCTGCAGAATAATTAACACAGTGGCTAATAGAGGTCAATAGTTCAGTAAACCTTAATCGTTTCATCCACAAGCAAAAGGGAGGGAGGAGGACCAAGATTCAGAAAGAACAATTATGGAAGTTTACAGTGCAGAGGACACATGGCTGGGATAAGTTAAGTTTGGCAAAAGAGAATAGTAAACCAGGGAAAACTGGAGAGACAGAAATAGATAGGCAGCAGCTGGGAAGAGGAGAATAAAGGTGATCTTTTAATTACTTTGTAAATCAACCCCCTGCTTATATATTCACAGATTAATTATGTCTCAGGCAGAATTGTATTTTCAAGAGAACACTCTTTGTTTTATTTGATCAATCACTTATTGTTTTAATTTTCACATACATAAAACCTGCAACTCCAAGAAGCTCTAAAATGAACATACAAAAAAGTAAAAAGTGGTGAAGTACGTCAACTAATTTAATGATTAAAGATACCTCATGATTCATAGCATATAAATAAGTTTTTAAGAGTGCAATCATTTTTAAAAAGCAAAATGGATAATTTCCTTCCAAGTTGCAACATGGGTGGTGCCCTCACTTATCTACTTTGTTACATCAATATATGTCTCAGCACAGACATCTAAGCTACTGGAAAGCATTAAGTTCTATCACACACCCTTCAGAGTTTTGAGAAATATTCACCCAAAACAGTCTGGATCAGCTCTTTCCATACCATTCAATGCTCCATACCCAACATAGCTATCCCCATCATAATCATGGGGGAAAATGCTGTAGGATGATAGGAAGCCTTTGAGAAAGTCTAACATCAGAAATAGTTACATATTTTCTTTATATGGGGAAATATTTTAATTGTGGGGAATTTATTCCTCAGCTGCTATAACATAACACTCTTCCATTCCATTCAGCAGCAATAATCTGCACATGACAGGATAGGAACAAGGACAAAGTTAAACAGAAAGAACAACTAATTCTTCCTCCCCATCATTTAGGAAGTCATGGCAGTGGAGAGGCCGATTTAAAAACCCTGGCTTGAGCACACACAGGGCCCCTCGTTTATGTAAAAAGATTTTGAGAAAGAGGTCTCGGATATGTTTAAAATTCTACAGATGGCCCAACTGAAGAAGATATAACTGAACCACATCCACTTGCTATAAAATACAGAGCATTTTTTCATGCAGTCTTCAACCAAACGGACAATTCATGGTACGCTGCTATGAACTATCCAAATGTTTCTTTAAGCCACATGCAACTGCATGGTTCTCTTGCCCAGGAGTTAAGATCTCAATTAAGATCTCCTGACTGTCCCGTTGACCACCTGGTGGCTAGACGAGAGAGGGCCTTTTGGGTGGCAGCCCCCCTGATTATGGAACAACCTCCACAGGGAGGTGAGCCTGGCTACCTCTCTCTCAATTTTTCAAAGGCAGCTGGAGATGGTTTTATTTAGAACTGCATTTATTTAGTACTATTTATTGATAGTTTTAGGTAGCGTTTTACAATTGAGGTTTTTATGTATTCTTGTCTGTTTTAAGCTGCCTTGAGTGCCATAATTTAGAAAGCTGGCTAAAAATGTTTTAAGTAAATAACTAATAAATAAATGGTCCTAATGTGTAATAGCTAGATGTGTGTTTAGGCTTATGTGAGACCCTTCCCTTCAAGGCTCCCAGGTCCTGAGGCAGTTACAAATCATTCTGGGAGACGGAGGTCCCAGCTCCCATAAGGCGGAGTGAATGATAACTGCTAAGACAAGGATCCAATTCATTACTTACTATGCCTGTCAGTTGCGTTCCAAGGAGTTCAGGACAGTGTTTATGAATCTTTAACCTTTACTACTCACAACACCTTTATGTTGGGCTAAGAAACAGAGATGACTGACTCATTTCCGAGGCTGGATTTGAACCCAGGTTTCTCAAATCCAAACCCAGCATTCTAGTTGGTATACCACATGCTACAACTCCTTTGAAAAGTCAGGCTAACAGAAAAAAGTTCCACTCTTTTACATAGCCAGATATTTAAGAAATCGCAGCTTTCAGAATTTTATTTATTTACATCATTTATGCCACACTTTCCTCCTTAATGTGAACTCAAAAGTGACTTAGAATATTCTCTCCTAGCCTGGAAGATACAGTTAGGATGACAGTATGCGACTGGCTCAAGGTCATCAAATAAGCTTCCACGGTAGTGTGGGGATTTGGACCCGAGTATTCCAGATCATAGTTTGACCTCTAACCACTATATGCTGCTAGAAGAAGAGTAAATACTTTGATAGTAATATTTTCGCCACAGTGTGATAGGGAAAGGCCTTCCAATGTATTACCACAGGTCAGAGGTTCTTTCCCAAGGAGAGTCCTTGCAAATTCTAATGCCACACCAGGGGAAAAGAACCATATGTGGCTTAATGTGAGAGCACAGTGACCCTCATCATTTAGGGATATGTCAGGTCTATGGATGACAGACTATGGCAAATAGACCCCTGTACCCTCACAGCAAGCACTCTATGATCTTGGTTGAAAAGGCTTTATTCAGGAATGAAATCATGTTCATAGATATGTCCACAGGTTGATCAGAAGTTGACAGGAATGGTAAAATCTGTAAAAACTATAGTTCATATAGGTCCCAAGCACTCCCCCCCCCACTAGGAAAACATAACTTTTGGCACGAAGCGGTCCTGAGAACTCCCTAAATAGTTTACATGCTTTGCTTGGCATGAGAGAGGCAATAGATTAAGAATGAATCACGGTATTCTTCTTCCCCCTGAGAACTAGCAGGTTTACAAGGTCAGAGACGCTGAGGTTCAAAGCACAAGAGATAAGACACTTTGGATACAGCAGGCCTGTGAATACAAGGCAAGTTATGGCATCAGCAACATGACATCAGGACATAGCACAGAACAATGGTTCATAGTAACACATCAGCTGAAAATAATGGCATGGATGGGTGACAGACATGACAATAAGCAAGTCACACTGCATAAGGGATTAAATTATCATCCATCCTGTAGAAGTAAGATCATCTTCAGAAATATAGCCAGAATTACTTCTCTTACTACAAGATTCTAACTGTTATTCCATTATGCAGAATATCAGTTTCCTTATTGTATTCCTTTGGACTTTTCCCTTTTAGCCTTCTCCTTGTGTTTCAATATATTACCGGCTTACTGTCAATGCTGGGCAGACCATCTGGTCTTCTTTGGGATGCACACTGATTTGTACAAGTATGTAAACACACTCCTCTCCTCTAAAGCCAGCCCCTCCCCCGGCCACACTCTGGAGAGTTGGATGGCAGGGATGTTCTTCTCTGGGATGCAAAGTTATTTTAACCAGTGGGCACCCCCCACCACCCATCCTCTCTAAAGCCCCCCCCCACACACACACACACAGATCTTGAGGACTTGGGTGGCTGGAAGAGGAAGGAGAGAAATAGCACCAGTGGAGAGAATGAGCACAATGGAGGCATGCAAAACAATCATTGTATCTACATGCCAAGCAGTCCCCCTCTCCCCTTTGTCCATGCTCTGGAGGCAATAGGCACCTCCCCAAACGCTTCCCCCCACCCTTGTACAGGCTGATGAAGGGAGTGTGCTGGTGACAGAACAGATCTGGGAGTTGGCACTTTAGGAAAAAGGGGGCAGGCAAGGTGCATTACATGCCTCATGCAAGCTGCAAAACGGAACATTTGCGAGAGGCAGCACAAGGTTGCTGCAGCAAAAGGCAGGGGAAGGGGCAGTCAAGGTGCCTTGTGGAAACATCCCTTGCCTTGTTCACCCCACGTGGACTCTGGAGTGGAATGCTTGCTGGGAGTCGAATAAAGCAGCCACATATGGCTAGATATGGGGGAAAGGAGGCCAGCGAGTAACTTCCTCCCAGAAGCCTAGCTACCATTGCTTGGATTCTAGAGGGGAGAGCTTGCTGGCAGCGATCCCTCAGGACAGCCTTATTTGGGATAACCGGTCTCCAGTGTCGTGACAAAGGGCCACGGATCTTTTCTGAACCCATTCCAATCCTTCTTAAGAAGCCATGTGGATCAAAAGGCCTATGGGAGGCTCCCCCCCCATTCATGCTTCCTCTACTTGCTGAATAAAGAGGGAGTGGAGGTTGATAGCTCCTTAAGTGCAGTTTCTCTGCCCCACCCCTGTTGCTGCCTGCCAAGGAACGCTCTGCCCGGCTGGCTGGCAGTCACTTCCTGCAGGCTGCAGCAAACCCTGTTTTGTCCACTAAATCTCTGAGGGTCTGAACAGCCTTGTTTCCTTCTGCAATAATCAGTAGTAACTATAGTTAGGAATTCTGGTTGCTGGGGGAACAAAGTTAACTTTGGTAAGCCACCTCCATTGGATTTCACAACTAACTAATCTCTGGTCACCATGTGACAGTGAAAGGAAAGAGAGCGCATACAGTTGACAGTTTAGTAGGTTCATGCCCATGACAGACAACTCCAACTTGTTTGTGACTTCTATAGCAAAGTAACATTAGAAACATCCCAAATAAATCAGTTGCACGTGGAAAAGAATTTGAATTTATGATACTTTCTACAATTCGTGTGGTTTACCTCCATCAGAGCTTTAAAATTTAAGCTCTCTTTTTTTAAAAAGCTGCTTTTAGTTCTTGAGCATTGACAGCTACTATTAAAAGAGACCAGGGAAAAAAATCAATCACACAAAATGAAGTAACAATGGACACAATCTTCAGAGTACTATATAATTTGGCTGCGGTTCTTAGTAACTGTGCCAGCACAGACCCTATTCAAAGAAGCACTTTATAAAGGAGGAAAAACATTCTTTGTAACAATTACTAAAAAGCAAATTTTTGAGAAAATTTTCTGATAAACATGACCAGGAAGGCATAAATGAAATGATTTTTTAAAATGGAGTGAAAATGTGCATGATATACAAACACCAAATCCTGTGTCTATATGCGTTTTTGTACAATGAACACAATATTTATTTATTTGTTTGTTTGTTTGTTTAATATTCCACCTTTTTCACGGAGCCTATGATCATCACCAGGAATATTCAATAAACAATACAATAGGGTATGCATTGCAGAAATATGAAAAGAAGCATAAATTCAAATGCAAGAATAAAGAAGCATAAATTACAGTACAGCAACACTGAGATTAAATATTGTTGAAAACATGACATATTAAACAACGAGAAAACTGCCCAGTAAAAGCATATCTACATCAACAGACAGTATGCAGTAGGACAGTCTACAGACCCTCCCAAAGCCTCTCTCGGAATCTTTTCCTTATGGTACAGCCTTATTGCCAATGTAAAAAAGCCCTCCTGCATAGTTTGCATAGTTTGCGGAAAGTCAAGAGAGTGGGGGCCTTCCTGACTTCCTCAAGCAGGCCATTCCATCAGATGGAGGCAGAGAAAGCATGTGTATGGGCAGGTATTGATTTTGGCCATGTGCATGGTGGTATCTGCAGAAGGCCTTGATCAGGTGAGTGAAGCTGCCATTGATAGGGGGAGAGATGGCTCTGAGGATATGAGGGATCAAGGCCATGAAGGACTTGATATGTGACAGCCAATACTTTAAATTGAGCCCAGTAACTGATGAGTAACCAATGGAGTGACTGCAGAATGGAAGTAATATTCATACTTCATGTAGCTCCTTACAATAATCAGGCTGTGGCATTCTGTATAATCTGGAGTCTCCAAACTAAATTTGAAAGAAGACCTACACAGAGGGTATTACAATAGTCTAGTCTCAGTGTTACCATGGCATGAATCCAGGCAGCCAGATTGGCTATGTCAATGTAGGAGGCCATCTGCCAGATTAGTATGAGTTGAGAGAAAGCGTTTTTTGCAGCTGCATTTACTTACTTCTCTAACAACAGTGCTGGATCCAGTATAACCCTTATGCTCTTAACCACACCTGCAAAAGTCAACTAAACCCCATTGAATGTGGGAAGCATAATGACCTTCAAGATCTCCGCCTTCCCAACTTGCATCACTCTCATCTACTTTGGGCTCCGTTTCAATTTGTGCCCTTTCATCCATTTGACCACAGCTGTTAGGCAATCAGTCAATATCTCTACTGAATCACTCAGGGATTTGGACAGCAAGATATAGAGCTAGATATCATCTGCATATTGATGACATCCAATTCCATCGCTTCAAATGATTTCTCCTAAAGATTTTATATAGAGGTTGAATAACATGGGGGAAGACTGTGCCATGTGGAACCCAGTAAGATAATTTCCACGTTGAAGATAGTTGGTCACCAACAGCAAACTTTTGAGTTCATTCCGTGAGGACTGATTTGAACCAGTCTAAGGTGCATATGTAGCATGAATATTACTGGGGTGTGTGGAATAAAAATCCCAAGTTGTAAAAATCCTGGGAAAAAAATGTTTTCGAGCCTTACTTCCATCTCTCTGGAACAGGAGGGCTGCTCTGGGCTGCTTTGTAGTCACACAAACCCCATCCGTAAACATTCTGCAATTTTTTTCAATTTCAAATGCTTTTCACTGTGCCACCTCATCACAACAGCACACAGGCACTTCTCGGTTTGGGGGGAGGGGGGGTCAAATTTTTCCCCAGGCAACTAGTGGCATTTATTCCTTCCAAAGTGATAATAGAGCACAGACCTGTCCCCCTCTCAGAAATGCTTTTTTGCACAGAAAAGGCCCCCTCTGTGTGTCTGTATGCACATGAAGGAAAGAGCTGCCAGCAGCGTCTCTGTGTGCCATGAGGCATCAGCAGGGGGTGGGGAGGGAGGGGTTTCTCCTCTTTGCAAAACAGCAAAGGATCATATGATGCAAATGAGGATAAACTTAAAAGGGACGTCAACAGCAAAAAAGTAAACATAAAGCAGGATTTCTTTTCCAAATGTTGCTGACTAACACAAGGTGGTGGTGATGATGTTTTCCTGCTTGGGAACCAACCTGTTGCTAATGGTTTGCTTGTAGTTTCCCACCAAAGGAGTTAGCTGTTATCACTTGCCTACTTTGGGGTCCACTAACACTGACCCCCCATGTTTGAGTGGGCTGGGAGGTTTGTATTCTGTGCAAATTCAGAGGGAGGATTGTATTCTGTGCAGGTTTGGTGCCGTTTAGTGCAAAAACAGCTGCCCCAGAGTCTCTAATTGGTTCCCTCCATTGAAAAAGAATAGTCAGGAAAACCATGAGAAAAGAAAACTATCAAATTTTGAGTCTGACCCAAAAGTGCCCTACCAGAATCATGATTAACATTTCATTCAACAGCTACAGATTCAAAAATGGAGTAGTAGTTTTCAGAACGCACACCCCTAGATATTACTATTTCCTGCTAGACAGAAACACAATAGCTAAATAATTAATCTTTGTAAATATACTGTATAAAATTTCTTATGCTACAATTCCATTTGAAAAGTAATGTCTCAATATCTACATAGGACTGTGGAGCTATTTATAGCCTTCTGGATAAAGCTGGTTTAAGTGCCAAGTGTGGAATGTGCTAGAATGTAAGCACAGTATTTATAAGAACAATCAGGACTTATTTTGTGATGGTACTCAGCAGTACTAAGTACTGGCACCTTTGGTCAGGGGCGGGGGCTCTCCCTAGTCCTAAGGGGGGAATTGGTGGATATCATCACAATTTTATATATGAGTACAGAACTTTTTTAAAAACAAGAAAAAAAACAGAACACAATCAATGGTTCTTGGCACTTAGAGGTAAAGATTCAGTGTTTCATCTCTCCCTTGTATTAATTTTAGCCATTAGTGGTTTTTATATTTTTGGAATTTTATTCAATTTTATTGCCATTTTACTGGTTTTACTTGTAAGTAGACATGGGCACAAACCAAAAAAAAACCCCCGAACCATGTGATTTGTGGTTCATAGCATTCCACGGAACCTCAAACCACGAACTTCCAACCTTTTCTCAGTTCATGGTTTTGTGGCATTTCAACCGCCCTGCACTGGCTGCTGAAGCCAGCGCTGGGCGTTTGAAACAGACAGCCCCTTTCTTCTGCTGCCTGGGCTGAACCCCATTGGTTGAACCCAGTGCAGGGTCTGTGAAACTGACAGCCTCTTTCTCCTGCTGCTGTGAAACTCTGAACCGGCCACGGAACGGTTGGAAAAATGCATTTGTTCTGGAAAAATGCGTTCCCATGGAACACGTATTTCAGTCCAAACGAACCAGCCATTCCGTATGGAATTTTGTTCTGTGATTCATTTCATGCCCATCTCTACTTGCAAGCCATCTTCAATGATGTATTGTCGAAGGCTTTCACGGCCGGAGAACGATGGTTGTTGGGGGTTTTCCGGGCTGTATTGCCGTGGTCTTGGCATTGTAGTTCCTGACGTTTCGCCAGCAGCTGTGGCTGGCATCTTCAGAGGTGTAGCACCACAAGACAGAGATCTCTCAGTGTCACAGTGTGGAAAAGATGTAGGTCATTTGTATCTACTCAGGAGGGGTGGGGTTGAGCTGAGTCATTCTGTAAGAGTTTCCCAGGGTGTGGAATGCTAATGGCGGGAGGCTTCACTGTAACCTGAGGAGGTTCTTTTGCATATGGATTGGTGCTTGATGTGCTAATCTTCTCTGCAGGGCTATTGTCGGGTGTGGAGTGTTTTGTTGGCCTGGTGTTTTTCAGAACTGGAGCCCATGCTCTGTTCATTCTTAAGGTTTCTTCTTTCCTGTTGAAGTTTTGCTTATGCTTGTGAATTTCAATGGCTTCCCTGTGCAGTCTGACAAAGTAGTTGGAAGTGTTGTCCAGTATTTTGGTGTCCTGGAATAAGATACTGTGCCCTGTTTGAGTTAGGCTATGTTCAGCCACTGCTGATTTTTCAGGCTGTCCAAGTCTGCAGTGTCTTTCATGTTCTTTTATTCTTGTCTGGATGCTACGCTTTGTGGTCCCGATGTAAACTTGTCCACAGCTGCAGGGTATACGGTATACTCCTGCAGAGGTGAGGGGGTCTCTGCTGTCTTTTGCTGATCGTAGCATCTGTTGTATTTTTCGGGTGGGTCTGAATACTGCTTGAAGGTTATGCTTTTCCATAAGCTTTCCCATCTGATCAGTAATTCCTTTGATATATGGCAAAAACACTTTTCCTGTAGGTGACTGTTTTTCCTTGGTTGTTTGATTCATCCTGGGTTTGATTGCTCTTCGGATTTCATTTCTGGAGTAGCCATTTGCCTGAAGTGCGTGGTTTAGATGATTAATTTCCTCATTGAGAAAGCGCGGCTCACATATCCGTCTTGCACGATCCACTAATGTTTTCATTATGCCTCTTTTCTGTCGGGGGTGGTGATTGGAGTTTTTGTGTAAGTACCGATCAGTGTGAGTTGGTTTCCTGTAGACCTTGTGACCTAACTGAAAGTTTGCTTTGCGGATGACCAAGGTATCCAGGAATGAGAGTTTTCCCTCACTTTCTTTCTCCATTGTGAATTGTATGTTCAGGTGGATGTTGTTGAGATGATTCAAAAACTCCCTCAATTCTTCCTCCCCATGGCTCCAAATGATGAATGTATCATCCACAAACCGGAACCATACACTGGGTTTGTGGGGTGCTGATTCTAGAGCTGTTTTTTCAAAATGTTCCATGTAGAAGTTTGCTATAACTGGGCTGAGTGGGCTCCCCATGGCCACCCCATCCATCTGTTCATAGAATTCGTTGTCCCATTGGAAGTAACTGGTTGTCAGACAATGATGGAATAAGGCTGTTACATCCTCTGGGAAAATCTGATTAATCAGTGCAATAGTGTCTTTTACTGGAACCTTGGTAAACAAGGTTTACCAAGGTTCCAGGTTTACAAAGTTTAACAAACTACAGGAAAAAAGACAGACAAGCCCAATGCTCGACAATGCACGCATTGTCATCAATCTGACAGACCGTCAACTCTCACCAGAAGAAACCTCCATCTTGGCAAAGGGAGGAAACTTTGCAGTCACCCCCACCAGAATTCCTGTGGAAGACATCATTGCAAATGTAGAAGCTGCCATCCGTCATCTACCTGAAGAGGAAGCTGAGGAAATAAGAGGAGAGACAGCCAGGATTCTACGAAAGGCAAAGCTTCCCACCAGCAATATAACACGCAAGGAGAGAAATGCCATCAAGACCCTCAATGCAGATCCAGACATCATCATTCTACCAGCTGATAAAGGCAATGCTACAGTGATCATGAAAACGGAGGAATACAAAAAGAAGATTAAGGAACTCCTGGACCCCTCCACCTACAAAAAACTAAAACGAGATCCCACTTGCAAAATCACCAGGCTAACAAATGCGCTGATCAAGAATTCCTCACTACATCCCGACACACACAGAAAACTATGCAAGACTGAAGCACAGCCACCTAGACTATATGGACTCCCCAAAATACATAAAGATTCAGTCCCACTCCGACCCATTGTGAGTGCCATTGGTTCACCGACATATGAATTAGCTAGACATCTGGCAGATCTCCTGCAGGACCACATCGGGAAAACCTCGTCTTACATCAAAGATTCAGCAGATTTCATCAACAAAATCAGTTCTCTGAAACTCAATCCACAAGACATACTTGTCAGTTTTGATGTTGTATCCCTGTTTACCAAGGTTCCAGTAAAAGACACTATTGCACTGATTAATCAGATTTTCCCAGAGGATGTAACAGCCTTATTCCATCATTGTCTGACAACCAGTTACTTCCAATGGGACAACGAATTCTATGAACAGATGGATGGGGTGGCCATGGGGAGCCCACTCAGCCCAGTTATAGCAAACTTCTACATGGAACATTTTGAAAAAACAGCTCTAGAATCAGCACCCCACAAACCCAGTGTATGGTTCCGGTTTGTGGATGATACATTCATCATTTGGAGCCATGGGGAGGAAGAATTGAGGGAGTTTTTGAATCATCTCAACAACATCCACCTGAACATACAATTCACAATGGAGAAAGAAAGTGAGGGAAAACTCTCATTCCTGGATACCTTGGTCATCCGCAAAGCAAACTTTCAGTTAGGTCACAAGGTCTACAGGAAACCAACTCACACTGATCGGTACTTACACAAAAACTCCAATCACCACCCCCGACAGAAAAGAGGCATAATGAAAACATTAGTGGATCGTGCAAGACGGATATGTGAGCCGCGCTTTCTCAATGAGGAAATTAATCATCTAAACCACGCACTTCAGGCAAATGGCTACTCCAGAAATGAAATCCGAAGAGCAATCAAACCCAGGATGAATCAAACAACCAAGGAAAAACAGTCACCTACAGGAAAAGTGTTTTTGCCATATATCAAAGGAATTACTGATCAGATGGGAAAGCTTATGGAAAAGCATAACCTTCAAGCAGTATTCAGACCCACCCGAAAAATACAACAGATGCTACGATCAGCAAAAGACAGCAGAGACCCCCTCACCTCTGCAGGAGTATACCGTATACCCTGCAGCTGTGGACAAGTTTACATCGGGACCACAAAGCGTAGCATCCAGACAAGAATAAAAGAACATGAAAGACACTGCAGACTTGGACAGCCTGAAAAATCAGCAGTGGCTGAACATAGCCTAACTCAAACAGGGCACAGTATCTTATTCCAGGACACCAAAATACTGGACAACACTTCCAACTACTTTGTCAGACTGCACAGGGAAGCCATTGAAATTCACAAGCATAAGCAAAACTTCAACAGGAAAGAAGAAACCTTAAGAATGAACAGAGCATGGGCTCCAGTTCTGAAAAACACCAGGCCAACAAAACACTCCACACCCGACAATAGCCCTGCAGAGAAGATTAGCACATCAAGCACCAATCCATATGCAAAAGAACCTCCTCAGGTTACAGTGAAGCCTCCCGCCATTAGCATTCCACACCCTGGGAAACTCTTACAGAATGACTCAGCTCAACCCCACCCCTCCTGAGTAGATACAAATGACCTACATCTTTTCCACACTGTGACACTGAGAGATCTCTGTCTTGTGGTGCTACACCTCTGAAGATGCCAGCCACAGCTGCTGGCGAAACGTCAGGAACTACAATGCCAAGACCACGGCAATACAGCCCGGAAAACCCCCAACAACCATCTTCAATGAGTTTTCACAAGAACGCATTGTATAAGTTACCTTAGTGATGACATAATTATAGTTTTTGGAAAGCAGATATAACCTCCTATATACCCTAAGCTGGCATTTATAACCTTTTTAAAAAGCCCTTAAAAAAGAAAAAAAAATCACTGCCTTTAGAGGTATGGCCATTCTGCTTCCATTGTGATATAGGTTTAGAACGGTACGGTGCGTCTCTTCTCTTTCACAGGTTTCTAATTGTTTTCTGCCCGAACCTACATTGTTTCTAATATTTCCTTAGAAGTTTAAAAGTACATTTTCTTGAAAGGAACAGCAAGGTTCCCGCCTTAAAAAGACTGGCAACCTGACTTCCTGGAGTGGAGAAGCTTTGAGAGGTGGCTTACCAGGTTACAGCACTCTATGGACTTCAAGAATCCTTTAAAAAAATTAGTCACTCCCCTGAAGAGTACAACTCTATTTTATCCTATTTCGTGCTGGGTCTTTATCCTTTATGTTGGCAAAAAGACAAGACTGCAAACTGGAGACTTAATGACACTTGGACTTCAAAAGACTCCACTTTATTTCAGCTATTTTCTTTTTCTCACTTACAAGACTCACGTTGATTCCACTGATCACACCACAGTCTCTAATTCACCTGTTCTAACAGTGCTGCTCCTTAGTAAAACAAGTCAACTCTTCAAAGAGGAGGCGGAAACCCTCCCTAGATCATAGAAATTCCTCCTGCCTTTGTATTTAGTAAACAATGTCATTTTTCAAAATGGATCTAATCATTATCACATACTAGTTTGAACATAGCTCGATTTTTGCTTCTGTCTGCACTTTGATTCTAAGAGCACTAACTGGATTATTACAGGTGCTAGCAATGTAATATAGCAACTGTTAGTATTTAAAAATCATTTTTCCTACAACATTTCACATGATCTATAAGCAGGGCTTTTTTGCTGGGAAAAGAGGTGGTGGAACTCAGTGGGTTGCCCTCGGCGAAAATGGTCACATGGCTGGTGGCCCCGCCCCCTGATCTCCAGACAGAGGGGAGTTTAGACTGCCCTTCGCGCCGCCAAGTGGCGCAGAGGGCAATCTAAACTCCCCTCTGTCTGGAGATCAGGGGGGCGGGGCCACCAGCCATGTGACCATTTTCAAGAGGTTCCGGAACTCCATTCCCCCGCATTCCTGCTGAAAAAAAGCCCTGTCTATAAGGTAGACTACGTCCTGATTAACAAAGGCCACCTAAAGAGCAATCCTAAGCTGAACTGGACCCTTTTAAATCCACTGAAGTCAATCGTCTTAAAAGGGCTTAACTCTGGATAGGATTGCACTGTCATAGAGAGTTCATGGTGGAGATTAATTTCAAGCACTTAACTACTATACCGGTGGTTCTCAAATTAAGGGCTTGGGTCCAGAAGTGGGTTGTAACGCTCACCAGTATGCTATGAGCCTAGGAAGGAGGAGGTGGCTGTGGGAGAGATTTTATTCTGCCTAATGTGCAAAACGGCCTTAAAATAAGCCTATATCTTGGTAATTATTAATATCTATAAGTATTAAAATGAAAAATAAAATACAAACTTATTCATTGCTAATTGATGTAAAATTATTTTGCTTTATATCAGGGACAGGGACAGTAGCACAGTTATTTGCTAGTGGGGCCTAAAACAGAGTAAATTTAGAATTGGGTCCTACTTTAAGAAGTTTGAGAAGCACTAATGAACCCAAATGATTTTATTCGAGTACGATCTGCATTTCACACCAAGACTGATGTACCTTCTCAGTATGCATTTGGAATCTGGAGGAGCACCAGTGTTCAAAAAACTCTGACAACAGACAAGGGAATAACTTTTCAAACACAAAATACGAACTGTAGCTTTTGTTTTTAAGCTCATATACAGCAAGCATCTTTATTAGTTATAGTTTTTTGTCAGCAGGAGTTATGGGTATAACAAACATGTTAGCTGCCTGCTGTGAAGTATAAACTAGGTTGTCATGCTGACAGCATGGGTATAAGCCAAAGACAAGGAAGATCCAGAGAGAGTAGGGTGGGTGATGTAGACACAGATGGAATTAATGGTTGGTAACGTGACAAGGGAAAGATTGATAGGAGGAAATAATGCTGAATATTTTAGATTCATCTTTCTTGACATCTAGCTTATAATAGTCTAAGAAAATCAAGAATGCATTGCATAATAATAATAACCACCTTGTGCTTATATACCACTCTTCAGGACAGATTAGTGCCACACTCAGAGCAGTTAACAAGTCAGTGTAATTATTATCTCTACAGCACACATCCTGTGAGGAAGATGGCGCTGAGAGAGCTTTGAGAGAGCTGTGACTGACCCAAGGTCATGCAGCTGGCTTCATGTGAAGGAGTGGGGAATCAAACTCAGTTCTCCAGATTAGAGTCCTGCTGCTCTCAACTAGGGGTGTGCAGGGCCAGGTCACTTCTGGTTTACCAGAAGCAGGAAAATAATTTGAGAATATCATATTTCCGAAGCAGCAAGCCGCTTCAGAATTATTTATTTATTTATTTATTTATTTGCTTAAATTTATAGTCCGCCCTCCCCAACCAAGTGGGCTCAGGGCGGATCACAACAATTTAAAACACACTACACAATTCATCAGCAGTAGCCAATAAAAATATAAATAATACATATCATTCAGTTAAAACATATATTAGCACCATATAAATACAGCTATCAACAATAAAAACATAGCAGCACGTTATACATTCACCTATCACCGTCTATAGAGCAGATTACAGCTATCGTATAAAGATGTGAGATGGCTTTGAGCGGGAGGGCACAGAATCTCACCCCCCCCAGGGCAAACCTTCCACCACCACCCTAGGGCAACCCCTCCACACACACACCCGGGGCAACCCCTCCACCCCCACCCACTTACCTTGCGCTGGAAGGAGAGGGGGATCAGCAGAGTGGCGGCATGCCACCGCCACAGCACCTGCAGTGGTGGCGCTCAGCAGTGGCAGTGCTCTGCAGCAGCCACGGCAGCAGCATCACTCGGCCACGGCGGCGTCACTCTGCCGCGGCAGCAGTGGCGGCGCTCAGCCACAGCGGCGTCACTCGGCCACGGCAGCCTGGAGTCAGCCGGCTCCTCTGCCGCTGCACCGCCTCCTGCCACATCGCCTCCTCCGCCGCCCCATGGGTGGCAGGGAGGGCTGGAGCCACCGCTGACCGCGGGGCCGAGCTAAGTGGGGGCAGGGGTGGGTGGGAGCGGGGCTGTTTTTGATGGTGTTTAAAGGTCCCCACCGCTGCTTGCAAGCACACCCCTACTCTTAACCACTACACCAAATGGGCTCCATTGGCATACATTTGGTGTACCTGAGATGAATACTATTTTCTTGATTTTATGTCCCTGAACCATTTTCTTTAAGAAAGTTGACCTGTTGCCTACATTAGAAACTGCACCTCTTCAGAAAAAAGGTGAGGAACTTTAAGTTGTGAATGCTTTCCCACCCCCCACCCACAAAAAGCCCCACCACATATCAAAAGCTAGCATATCAGGATGCAGCTAGATCAGAACACTTATATGCATTTAAATAACTGTAGGGAGCTTTTGGCATGAAGCACGCAAACACACAACTCTCCCACCTGCTTGCTTGCTGCTGACAAGGAAGGCCAGATTACACACTTTTTCAACACATTTGAATGAAAGTATTTCAGAAGTGCATTGTCACAGCAATTTCTCACTTCTAAGGAAACAAAAAACATCAGGGCCAGCCTTTTCCCTCAGAATCCCTTCTACCTCTATCTATACCACACTGATCCCATTCTCCTTATCAAATCCATAGGTTTGTTCTTTCTCCATAAACCTAGGATGAAAAAACAGCATCAGCACTACTTCAATTACAGCTCAGAAGGACGTGATACTGAAGGCACAGGGAGTGGATAGGACTGGGCTGTATTTATATTCAGGATAAACCATACAGGCTTTGAGAAAACTGACAGGTAGACCTCCTTATAGGTTAGTTCAAAAAAAGAAAATGAACCATGGTTGAACACATAAAGTAGAAGGGTAGAGATGAGTGACAGTCAACTGGAAAGGGGAAACTGACCACCCACACAGGTTTTATCTGTACTTTTTGCCTATAAGAAGGGTGTCACACTATCTCGACTATAAAATTTCTCCAGTGATCCACTTTCTGAAGTGTAAATGCCAGAACAACTATAAACACCAGAAGCTAGACAGAGGATTATAAATGAATATTTGTCACAGATATCAGTACACTGAGAGATCATGGCAGCTGGTCCTCTGCAGTTTGGGACAACGGCTGCAAATACCATATTAGAGAGTTACCTTTCAATGTTCATAATTTCAGAAGAAATGTAGTGGAGTAGATACGGCATCATGCTTAGCTAAAATAAATAGCATGTGTCAGACTAATCCACCTTGCTGCCTGGCTCTGAACAGTAGAGATTTCTATGTTTCAAGTACTCTTTATTACTGCCACTAACTTGCCAAGAAATCCATGCCAGATACAAAGTTTAAGCATAAACTGAATTTCAATAACTTTAATTCTACAAAGCCATAGGAAGAATAGTTAGTCATCACAAGGGAAAAGCATCTGGTACTCCATGTAATAATACAAAGAAACCAGTGTTTGCACTCTGTAGGTAACCTTCACATGGCAACTAAAATGGGAAATACAACTGCAGGATCCAATTAAGTAATAGACGTTCTGGAATGCTTTCACACAAATTCAGACACTTCCTAAAGAAAGTAAAAGTTAATGGTAAAAAAAAATCATTTCTTTAAGCATACTGAAATTCCCAAGCAACTTCAAATTGGTTTGGAAATCAAACCACTGAAATAATATACTAAATATTTAAAGAATACATTTTGAAGATTATGGTTTCCTGGCAGAAATATTGTACCTGTGCCCTTGCGTGAACTTCCCCGAGGAGGCCAGAATACTGCTGTTCCAATTCTTTCTTCTGCTTCAGCCAACAGCTTTCTTGTGCTTTCATCTGCTCGGCCACTTTGTTAAATGTGTCTTCTTGAGTCTGCTGAAGCTCCCTCATGGTATCTGACTTGTTCTTACAAACATATTCAAGGTGAGATATCTGTATGATTAGCATCAAGAAACTTCTTTAGTTAACTCTTTTTTGAAGGCAGTTTCAGTCCTAATTTAAACCAGGGCAATTGGAACCACATTTTAAGATCTTGTACCTAACAACATAAAGGGAAGTTAAGCGCTAACTGACAGAATCCAGCAATCCAGGCTTGTGAAACAAACGATATAGGAGTGATCAGAGATTTCTGAAACTGTTGGCATGCAAGTGCTTTGAGAAGCTTAGTGGAAACTGGCCTTTTCCATCCCTTCTAATGTCAGAAAGCCTTCAGTATCAAACATCTCACAAGGTAAAATGCTTGGCCTGCTGGATTAATAAACCTATTTAAACATTCACATGAAAAAGTTATGTTAATGTTGTCTGAAAAGGAATGTGACATATTTGCTATACTGTGATTTGTTGAAGATATGAAGAAAGTTTTGAACTTTTTTGTTGAGACTCTAGAAAGCTTTATTTTATAGCATATTTCAACAGATTCAGGACTATAGTCACAAGTAGGGATGTGCGTTTCGGCATTCAGAATGCCGAAAGAATGCCGAAACAAAAGTGTTTCGGCTTCTTTCGGGGAATGCCGAAACGTTTCGGGGAATGCCGAAACGTTTCGGGTAGCCGAAAGAAAAAAGCCGAAACGTTTCGGGATTCTTTCGGCTTTCTTTCGGCTTTTCTATGGGAAAATGCCTCCGTCTTCCAGGACGCCTGGAGGAGGCATTTTCCCACCAAATAAGCCCAAAATTGGTGGGGACCTTCCTCTAACCCTTCTCTAACAACCACCCAAGTTTCAGACAGATTGGACTTTGGGGGGCCATGTTATGGCCCCCCAAAGCAGGTCCCCCCATCCTCCCATAAGAAAGCGAAGGAGCAGCATATTGTTAGCATGCTGCTGCTGATCTTTCTTCATTATTTCCTATGGGGAAAAAATGAAGAGGCAGGCTTCCTTTGCCAGGGGTGGCATTTTGCATGCAAAATGCCCCCCAGCCCTCAGGGGCCCTTCTCCCACCCCTCCTCCCACCCCCCATCAAGGCTCAGCCTGCTCCCACTTGGGGGGGGCATTTCATGGCCTCCCCAAGTAGGTGCTCTAATCTCTACCACTGACAGCTGGGGGAGGCTTGTGTTGCCAGGGGTGGCATTTTGCATGCAAAATGCCCCCCAGCCCTCTGGGGCCCTTCTCCCACCCCTCCTCCCACCCCCCACCAAGGCTCAGCCTGCTCCCACTTGGGGGGGCATTTCATGGCCTCCCCAAGTAGGTGCTCTGCTCTCATCTCTACCACTGACAGCTGGGGGAGGCTTGTGTTGCCAGGGGTGGCATTTTGCATGCAAAATGCCCCCCAGCCCTCTGGGGCCCTTCTCCCACCCTTCCTCCCACCCCCCACCAAGGCTCAGACTGCTCCCACTTGGGGGGGCCATTTCATGGCATCCCCAAGTAGGTCCTCTCAGCCCCTAAAGTCCACCCCTTACAGCCCCACACAAACCCAATTCCCCCCCAGCTGCCACACACAGACCCAAATCCCCACATTAGCCCCTCACAGACGCAAATCCACCCCCACCTGCCCCACACCCATAACCCCAGGAACAGGCTGGCAAAGGCCAGCCCTCTCCCTTTGTTCCCTATGCTGGGAACTTCTAAACTCTCTTTCCCTGGGCAATTCTGCACAGCCCAGGGGTGCCACAATGGTGGGCACACTTCTGAGTGCCAGCTGGTCCCTGTGAAAGAGCACCTGAACCACAGACACCCTCCCTCAAATTCCCCCACCACCTACAGAGATGGCTGGCCAGCCAGCCCCATTGTTCCCTATGATGGGAACCAACTGCACAACAAAGAATAAAACAAGAACAACACAAAATAAAGTTTTAAATTTTTTTTCTCCCTTCCAAAGTACAAGTAGGCAAAGCATTATGACACATTACACCAGCAGTCCCCCACACAGAAAAATAACACAACTCACTTAACATCAGAGAATCACAAAGCATGATTCCTGTCAAAAACACTTTATTTCTTGAACAGCTTTAGGTTACACAGCAGGGGGGAACACCAAAGGGCATGGCAGCACTATCTTACACAAAATAACACAACTCACTTAACATCAGAGAATCACAAAGCACAATTCCTGTCAAAAACACTTTATTTCTTGAACAGCTTTAGGTTACACAGCAGGGGGGAACACCAAAGGGCATGGCAGCACTATCTTACACAAAAATAACACAACTCACTTAACATCAGAGAATCACAAAGCACAATTCCTGTCAAAAACACTTTATTTCTTGAACAGCTTTAGGTTACACAGCAGGGGGGAACACCAAAGGGCATGGCAGCACTATCTTACACAAAAATAACACAACTCACTTAACATCAGAGAATCACAAAAGCACAATTCCTGTCAAAAACACTTTATTTCTTGAACAGCTTTAGGCTACACAGCAGGGGGGGGACACCAAAGGGCATGGAAGCAGTATCTTACACAAAAATAACACAACTCACTTCACATTAAAGAATCACCCCAAAAAATAGCTGTCAAAAGCACTTTATTTCTGTAACTGCTTTAAGTTACACAGTAGGAAGGCACCGCAGAGCAGGAAAGCAGTGTACTACGCAAAAATAACACAACTCACTTCACATCAGAGAATCACACAAACACAATTGCTGTCAAAAACGGTGAAGAGGGTTGTATTATTTTTTGTAGTACATTGCTATCATGCCCTGTTGTGCCCTCCTACTGTGTAACCTAAAGCTGTTCAAGAAATAAAGTGTTTTTGACAGGAATTGTGTTTTGTGATTCTCTGATGTTAAGTGAGTTGTGTTATTTTTGTGTAAGATAGTGCTGCCATGCCCTTTGGTGTTCCCCCCTGCTGTGTAACCTAAAGCTGTTCAAGAAATAAAGTGTTTTTGACAGGAATCATGCTTTGTGATTCTCTGATGTTAAGTGAGTTGTGTTATTTTTGTGTAAGATAGTGCTGCCATGCCCTTTGGTGTTCTCCCCTGCTGTGTAACCTAAAGCTGTTCAAGAAATAAAGTGTTTTTGACAGGAATCATGCTTTGTGATTCTCTGATGTTAAGTGAGTTTTGTTTTAATTTTTCTGTGTGGGGGACTGCTGGTGTAATGTGTCATAATGCTTTGCCTACTTGTACTTTGGAAGGGAGAAAATAATTTTTTTTAAACTTTATTTTGTGTTGTTCTTGTTTTATTCTTTGTTGTGCAGTTGGTTCCCATCATAGGGAACAATGGGGCTGGCTGGCCAGCCATCTCTGTAGGTGGTGGGGGAATTTGAGGGAGGGTGTCTGTGGTTCAGGTGCTCTTTCACAGGGACCAGCTGGCACTCAGAAGTGAGCCCACCATTGTGGCACCCCTGGGCTGTGCAGAATTGCCCAGGGAAAGAGAGTTTAGAAGTTCCCAGCATAGGGAACAAAGGGAGAGGGCTGGCCTTTGCCAGCCTGTTCCTGGGGTTATGGGTGTAGGGCAGGTGGGGGTGGATTTGGGTCTGTGAGGGGCTAATGTGGGGATTTGGGTCTGTGTGTGGCAGCTGGGGGGGAATTGGGTTTGTGTGGGGCTGTAAGGGGTGGACTTTAGGGGCTGAGAGGACCTACTTGGGGATGCCATGAAATGCCCCCCCCCAAGTGGGAGCAGTCTGAGCCTTGGTGGGGGGTGGGAGGAAGGGTGGGAGAAGGGCCCCAGAGGGCTGGGGGGCATTTTGCATGCAAAATGCCACCCCTGGCAACACAAGCCTCCCCCAGCTGTCAGTGGTAGAGATGAGAGCAGAGCACCTACTTGGGGAGGCCATGAAATGCCCCCCCAAGTGGGAGCAGGCTGAGCCTTGGTGGGGGGTGGGAGGAGGGGTGGGAGAAGGGCCCCAGAGGGCTGGGGGGCATTTTGCATGCAAAATGCCACCCCTGGCAACACAAGCCTCCCCCAGCTGTCAGTGGTAGAGATTAGAGCACCTACTTGGGGAGGCCATGAAATGCCCCCCCCAAGTGGGAGCAGGCTGAGCCTTGATGGGGGGTGGGAGGAGGGGTGGGAGAAGGGCCCCTGAGGGCTGGGGGGCATTTTGCATGCAAAATGCCACCCCTGGCAAAGGAAGCCTGCCTCTTCATTTTTTCCCCATAGGAAATAATGAAGAAAGATCAGCAGCAGCATGCTAACAATATGCTGCTCCTTCGCTTTCTTATGGGAGGATGGGGGGACCTGCTTTGGGGGGCCATAACATGGCCCCCCAAAGTCCAATCTGTCTGAAACTTGGGTGGTTGTTAGAGAAGGGTTAGAGGAAGGTCCCCACCAATTTTGGGCTTATTTGGTGGGAAAATGCCTCCTCCAGGCGTCCTGGAAGACGGAGGCATTTTCCCATAGAAAAAAGCCGAAAGAATGCCGAAAGAATGCCGAAAGAATCCCGAAAGTCGAAAGCCGAAAGAGATTCTTGTTTCGGCTTTCGGCTTTAACGATAGAGAATCTTCTTTCGGCTTTCTACTTTCGGCTATAGCCGAAAATTTTTGGCTTGCACACCCCTAGTCACAAGTTGAGGCTTTAGCTAACCAAGTGCAGTGGAAGTTAAAAGAAGATGTGTATCGGGTGGAGAAAATATACAGAAAAGGGCATATGCTGTAAGATTACCCTGTTAATCAGCTAGACCAGCAATTTACATGGTGATTCATCCTATATGGACCTACTTGTAGCACTTTCCACCAATTTGTATTATCTACAGCATTTTAAAAATGTATTTCAAACATTAGTGCTTTGTGTTAATGTGATAAGCCTTTTTTTCCAACTGAGGGAACCCACATAGCCTCCGACAATTTTGAGGAACTAGGTCTGTTGTGAAACGTAAACCTTACCCTCAGTTACCAAATGCTCTTATAGTAAAGAGTGTAAAGGCTTTGGGTTCTCTTCTGTGTATAAGTTCACTGAAGCAAAGGTTTATAAAAATAACAAAGAAGATTTATGTATAGGTTGTTTTTAAAGAACAGATCAGCAGCCCAGGCCTCCCACACTTCAAGGGAGAAATTTGGCTGAGGTACATAAATTTAAGCTTCAGATTGTAATTTTAATTCCATTTAACTCTTTCAGGCACAAAAAGGCTTTCATTGACTAGCCAGCATGTTAGAACCTTTCACACATGCACAGAATTCCACCCAGGCCAGCCTGCCCTTTCCCAAGTGTCAGACTAAAGGGTGTAAGAGCTGCTTATCACCAGAGACAATCCTCACAACTCTGTCCTCTCCCACAGGTAGAGTTATAGACCTGCCATAGCACAGTGGATAAGTGGTTCAGCTTCAAATCAGCACTCTGCTGGTTTGAATCCCATTACTGCCATTAGTTCAGCAGGTGGCCTTACATAAACCACTCCTCTCAGTTCCAGCTCCCCAGCTGTACTGTGGGGATAACAGTAACAACCACCACCAATTTATATACTGCCCTTCAGGACAACTTAACGCCCACTCAGAGCAGTTTACAAAGCATGTTATTATTATCCCCACAACAAACACCCTGTGAGGTGGGTAGGGCTGAGAGAGCTCTAAAAGAGCTGTGACTGATCCAAGGTCACCCAGATGGCTTCAAGTGGAGGAGTGGGGAATCAAACCCAGTTCTCCAGCTTAGAGTCACGCACTCTTAACCACTACACCAAACTGGCACACTGACCTTGTTCATCATTCTGAATGGAGCACTAATCTGTCTAAAAGAACAGTATATAAACATCATCATCATCATCATCATCATCATCATCATCATTTAATTAATTAATTTTTAGCCACTGCTAAAATACTAGGCAGAGTTATACACGAAACTGTCTGCTCTCTCGCTGAATTAGACTGATGAGGTGTTTCTCTCCAACATTCTACCCCACCCCAACAAAAGGTGATTGGTTGCAGAAGCAGCGCTCCTATAGGCTCATGGATGAAACAGCTGAGAGGCTGTTCTACCCTTCAGGGGCAGGATAGCCTCCTGCCTGTCACAGTCCACTCCCTGGGCAATCTCAAACTAATACTGGTAGGCAAATGTGTTGCTGAAGTTTAGTTGAAGAATAGCTCCAACTATTCATAAATGTTTCCTTCTTCTTGTCCTTGGAGAGCAAATGGTAGTGGATCCAAAAATCTGGAATCTTGCTACTCGACCACAAAGCACAATGCAAAACCCATCAATAAACCAGGGTCAAAACTCTTTCTACAATAGCATTACAAGCGGGCCTGCGGAGCTACTCTCTCATAATACACTTTTTTTTTAATGCTGAAAAGAGTGAATCCTATGACATACTAAGGAATGTTACTGTGGGGCCTCCCTGAGGAAAATATTTATCTTTTTTTTTAATTCATGATGTATTTATAAACTACACTCCATATAATATTTACAAATGTAAATATCAAAGAGCAAAGCCATTTCCTGGGAACACTTTTCTTTCCTCTTCCAAATAATTCCTCCTATTCACAAGCAAATGTTTTAAAGATGACTGTCCTTAAGTCAGTGCATTTTGTTTCTGTTTTATGCTGAGATAAAGAGTTGGTTTATTAGTGTAAATGACTAAGTTCTTTGAATAGCTTCATCAGTGAGATTAATTTATTTTCTTTTAATTAGGTCCCTGTGGCTAACACTGGCTAGTAGTATTAGCAAGTCCTGCACAGAAGCTGGAGCTTGGAGACTTCATACAGACTTCAGTCACATTTACATGCCCACAGCAATGGCATCAAACTGAGCTGTAGACAAGTCGTAATTAACGGTATTGAATTATTAACATCCAAATTCTTTTTGAAATAAGATGAATGTCAGTCCTTTTTAACGATACTATGATGTGGACAAATGTCACTGGATTTAATAGAGGCAGCTGGTGCCGGAGGACAATACCTTCTCATTAGCCTTGTTGAGGTCTAAGATCAGGGCATCAACATTCTCCTGCAAGACCGTGCAGAGCTCTGGCCAGGAGAATTTATCCAGCATGCCTTCTGGTTGTTTTAGAAGCACGCAGCCTGCTACCAAGTGCTGATACAAAGTATGGAGGAAGGTTAGCTTCTCCTGCGAGATGGGATTTTAAGAGGGGGGTAGGGGGAGAGAGAGAGGGAGGGAGAGTAAACAACAAATATTGCTAGAGTCCAATGAAATGTGTCATGTAAACAATACTGTGCGCGTTTCAAAGGAATATATGACCTATGCTCAATCATTAATTAAAAAAAGAAAAAAAAGGTAATTTGCCCATTATACATACACAAACACAGGGACTGACCCTGCAGACAGTCTATTAGCCAGGAAGCTTGCTTTTTAAATCTTTGGTTTGGAGTCAGAATGCAGATTGTTAAAAGGAATACAGGATCAGCCCTTCAATTCTTATGTGGATCATAGCCAAATATTTTGTAGCTATTAATGGGAAAGTAACTGCAGTTGTCTAATGAAAAAGAAAAGAGGACCATACTTGAGTTTTGTATAAGGGCCAAGCTAAACATTACATTAACTTTTATAAGGCAATACAGAAGGGAATGAGGTAATTTGTATGTGTGCGTGTGGCAGTTTGTTTGTTTAAGGGAATGCCTATATTGGCTCCGAGACACACATCCTTTAAATATGTTGTACCATGCATAAGTACATATAGACAAATTATAAACGAGAGCCAACTATAACTTTGTATAAAAGAAATCTATAGGAGGAGGGCAGAGACCCCATGGCCCAGTGGGGGAGAAGTTGCTGGGAGAGGGAAACATTGGTGCCTTCTCAGGAGGAGGCAACAGTGGTGTGGCCCTTTAAGAGCGTCCCATCGGCCACACAGCTGAGAAGCAGCAACAAGAGGGTGTGAGGAATCTGGCCAGGAAGCAGCTACACCTGCAAGGAAGCCTACGCACACCCCCTGGGGGAGGGATTTCCTGGTGTGGGAGGCCAAAAGCCCAAATGGGAGACGTGTGGCTTGTAGAGTCACCAGTCTAAAAGCTCACTGATGAAGCAGCATTGGTTTCTTACTCCTAAATTTACAGTATAAAGGCTGTAGAGAGGGGAAGGGCCCACAGTACCCTTACCAACCCTGTTCCCTCTCACTTTAAGGCCATTTCCCACTGAACTTGGATAACTGGATGGGCAGAGGGTGGGACACACCCCTCACATCCATATTCTTTATCAAATGTCAAATACGAATTTCTTTTTACATTAACTTTATTCCGTTCACAGCATACAGTATCCATCTCTACTAGAAAATGAAAAGATCTGTCATTAGCTACAGAGTTCATTAGGCAGACGAGACCAAGCGTCCCTAACCTTGCTGAACTTGTGGATGCCTCTGGAATTCTGACACAGGAAAACGGGCACCAGACACCAAATGGCTGCTGCAGGAGGTGGCGTCAACCATAAAATATCAGAGTGAGGTTATATATAATTCTAACAATAATTCTTCAACATTTCAGGCAGAAGTACTTTTTAACAAGATGCCTTTTTAAATGAACATATTGTTCATTTAATGTTTAATGAACATACAGGAAATCTTCAGTCACACAGTGAATATCCTTAATGCTGAGATGGCAGCTGCTGCCAAAACAACTTTTTAAAAAGCGAAGCAAAAGCCCCGCCAGATCATGCCCACTTTTGAAAAGCATTTGGTGGGTGCCAGGAGGGTGTTGGGGATCCCTGGACTAGACTAATAATTATTTTTGATATTTACATAGAAAGGAAGAAGCCTATCTGACATTTTTTCCCCTCAATACAAGTTCTTCTTCTTCTTCTTTTTTTTATAGATCCAAGACCAAAAACTGGAATCCTGGTTCAATTAAAAAGATTTCTACTGTGTTTAATGTACGTTTGATACAGTCCAACGCAAGGCATTTCCAAACAGATTTTAGGAAGGCATTAAGAGTGGAATTACTATTGTGATTTTTTCCCCCAACCATATTCTGGTGTTTAAATATCTCATGAGAAACAACCAACAACACACAGTAAAATATTAACACAAGTGTTTCCACCCAATCTTTTGCTTCCCCTCTTGTTAATTCAATCTGTCGCCACTGTGTCCTTTTTTGCTTGGGCTGTGATAAAACAAGCATGGTAATCATCCCTTTGGCCTGGAAAAAAGAATCCAAGGACCCAGAATCAATTCACACATGTAGAACCCAACCACAATATTGGAGACATGCTGACTTTACAATATAGTCAGGCTTCTAGTTTCCTCTACTTTAATCACTATCTGATGAGTAGAACAATTCCAACTGATTCATATGGACGCAATTTAAATCCCAGACTGCATGAAGGGTGGAAAGAATGTTTCCTTTTTACTCACTTGGCATTCCTGTTCATATTTGTTAAGAGTAATGAGCTCAATATGCACCATAATTTAGATAAGGGATAATACAGTGGATGTACCTAGAGCAGAAAAAAATGTGTGTGCAAAAAAAACCCCTAAATGCAAGCAAAATATGTATTTTTTAAAACGATAAACAGTTTGGTGGAAAGCATTTTTAAAAATAACACTTCATGAAACAATTATTGTCCAACATACCATAATCAGCTGCTTCCCCAAGAAAAGGACACTAATTCTACTTTGTTGGTAGGTGGGATAAAATGGTCTGAATTCTGCTTGTCTGTTACACTTTTGGTTGTCATTTGAAATAGTTAATATCAATTACTGTCGAGGGATTAGAAAACTAACCTATTCCAAATGTAGATATATTCCAAATGTGTATGTTTACATCCAGCTAAGCAGCAGCTAAAAATCCCTCGGCATGTTTCTTTAAATATACTTATGTCTCCATGGTCTTCTCAAGAGCATCATAATTTAAAAAGCCAGATGGGTTCAAAGAGCTAAAGTTTTTTTTATTAAAGGAGAAGAACAAAATTTTTAAAAATCCTTAATCTTAATTGCATATAGGTAGTACAAAGCATTCGTCTTAAAATAATACTGGGGGGGAAGAAGTCTGTGTCTACAGACTAACCATCTGATGTATGTAAATGTAAAAAGCTAAGATTAAAGATTCTTTTTGACAGTCATCGTCTCTCTGATAATACCTCCACATCCTTCTGGTAAGCTTGTGTAAGCCTCTGGGTTTCATTTTCAGATTCTGTGGCACGCATTTTCTCCTTCTCCCAGCAGTGTAGTACATTCTGCAGTTCCACTTTTAAAGTGCCTATTAAAGAATCTCTATCTGCACACTTGGCATGCAGATGATTTAACTCCTTATTGACCTCAGCAAATTTAGCCTCAGCCTCCTGAAAATGACAAGAGAAACTCATAAATTAATTCCATAAACTATAACTTTTGGTGATCAACAGATGGCCCTGGAAATACAGGCAATCAATTGTTCAATCTCCAAACAATGGCATTTATTAAAATGAAAACTAGTCAACAGCAAACAATTATAACATTTATCCACAAGGTAAGGCAATGAGAGAGGTTCCCTATAAACTAATGTGTAATATTTTGCTGCGTAAATACTTTGTGCGTTTTATTTCAGCTAATTAATGTGGGGTTTTGAATGTATGTTTACTATGGTTTAAAATGCAGGCTCTAAAGTAAGAAGGGTGTGTACACGGATGGGTAAGTGAAGTTGTGTTCTGGCTGAATGTTAGCTGTGCCCTAAGGGACTGAGTGAGCTGCAGTTTAGTCATAGTGGATTGGAGGGAAAGAATTTAGTCAGTCTGTCTGTGTGGAAATCTCTGTCTGAGAAAAGAAAGTCTTATTTTGGGAGGGAAGAGCCGAGGAAAGAAGTGTGTGGGTTTTACTTTGTGGATGAAATCAGCCTTTGAGGCAAGTGAACTTCTGGGAACTTGGAGAATTCCATGTTCTTCTCTTTCGGAAATATTTTTAGCCTGCCAGTGCAACAACTGTATAGAAAATTAGTCGTTGTGACTGATTCTGTGTAGAAATATTTTGAAGATTCATACTTATTTTGAAATCACTGCGCTTACGAACTACACTGAAACCAATATGATTATTAATTATTTTGTTACCATTACACGTATGTTCTTATACATAAACTCTTTACTGTTCTTAACTTTGTATTGTGATGACCTTTGGCCATATACAATTAATTAAAAACAAAACATAAACTCTACGTCTGTTTCATTTAGAATAAAGGATCTTTTTTTTTAACTTTACAGTCACTGACCATCTATAGCTGAGCCTTCATATACTATAAGTCAAACTGAGAGAGAATTAAGGTGAGAGCCTTTGATGGCAGCAAAACTCTAAGGGAACACTAAGAAAGGCAGGGAAACAGTATAATATAGGCCTCACAGAGCATGTAAAATGCACACAAGGGCTTCCAAATAATAGCATTTTTCTTACAGAACACGTCTGAAACTAGTTCTTTAAAATTTACAAAATTTGTTTTAGTTTCTAAATACCTAGAATTCTTCCCACTCACACTCAGTATTTTAAAAAATGATGGGGGAGGGGGTAATCCCAACCTAATCTATATAATTATTGCTTCTTGGCCTTTTGGCTAAGATCAAGTGTAGTATCTATATTATGAATGAATTATAATTATATTATATTATGAATTATAATTAGAAGACTACCTATGCACATTCTCAAGAGAATATTTCTCAAAATTGACTGATTTTTTTCAGAAATTCATTTGGGGATAAACACCCAGACTTGCCTACAAAAAACCCAACTAGAGACTGAAAAAGGAGGGTTTAAATTCCTAAATGTAAGAGCACAAGAAAAATACCAACTTCAGGCTCTGCTTACCCTATATGGCACAAATAGGAAAAGCTTTAAGTTACCCAATCTCTGGCTGGGAGGCACTGAACTCACATCATCCATGTAACCCAAATGTACAGTGCCCCACTATTTAGGCAACCAGGATAATTTGGAAAGAAACTGGATCAACCCAGATCTTCGACCCATTTATACATGTACAAATGATAATACGGGGCAACTTTAATATTAAAGTTTCAGGCATATCTTTCATACAGCTGATGCAGGATGAATCTGGTATCATTCAATTAATACAGGTGTTAAATAATGCTAAGGTTATTAAAGTTTTTAGATACTTACTAGTTAAAAACAGTGTTAACATATGTATATTAGGTTGTTTAGAGAATGGGATTAGCTGGTTGCTTTCGGGCCAAGCAGGAGATTTTTTTGAGACCCCCTCTAATTGACTATGGAGAGTCCTTTTATTGACTGCTTCACAGTGTATTAGGGAGCTTTATCTTATTTAACCAGACTTTGTTATAGTAGACTGGTAAAGTCCTAACTGAGGTGGCAGGTATGAAGCAGGCAGTAGCACTGACCAATTTTGGAGTCAGGTCCATACTTCCTCACCACGTCCACCTCAAGTTTTGGTAGGCCACTTACTGGAAGCTGCTCCCACCTGAGTTAGGACTGTTCATTTGAAAATAAATAAGAATTTATGTCTATGTTTGATAACTTTTTAAAGCAAGTTTTTAAATGAATAAATAAATAAATGGAATTTTTAAAAAATGAAATAGTTAGGAAAACTTTGCAAGCACGTTGAGGCATCTATTGATGGAGGGAGTTCGCCTAAACAGCACAGGGAGGGTGCTGCCTTGCTGTAGCACAGCGTTCAGGTGAACCCTATGCTGCTCTATGTCATGGGGGGATGATAGTGCAGCTAATCTTCTCATGCGCAGAACATTTTTAAAAGCCTTAAATGTCTGAGACCAACCTCTCTTAAGAGGGTTCTTCAAAGAACTTCAAAGACAAAGAACCCTCTTGTCTTAAGAGGGTTCTTCAAAGAATTTATCATAACAGGCCCTTAGTTGTAGATTCAAGCCTCAAACCAATAGCTTTTGTAAATAAATGAAATTATGAATTAAATAAAAAGCAAGCAGGGGAACCTGCGAGTGAGACCCAGTTCTCTGCCAGCCCCTGTGCTCCACAAGCTGCTGGATGGATAAGAACAGTGTTAGCTAGCCAGTGAGGCCCTTAGGGGTGACTTACTGGAAGATATCGCATCAAGTAACATTATTCAGATGTTGGGGGTATGTGGCCTTGTTCCTCCACCAGCCTCATCTTCCCTCTTCCATCTCCCTTCTGCCTCTGCTCACCCCCAGTGTCGCTATCTACCCAAGCATCCTGCCTCCACTTCTATTCTCCATACTTCCACACCATGCCCTACGGACTCGGACTCCCCTGTTCCCCACCTTACCTTCAGCTCCTTATGTGTTTTTGAGTTGTCCAGGCAACCCAAAATGGAACTTAAGATCCTTCATTTCTTGCTGCAACATCTGCATATTTATTTTTCAAATTTCTCAGATTTTTCAGAAAAGCGAGGAATTTCTCGCAGGTTTGCCAAACTATCTCCCCTATCTATACATGGCCCCATGGTCCTACCGTGGGATCATGTCTGGTATCATGTATGTTAATGTGTATTTGTTGAACAACCATTCAAGTCCTGACCATTGCTAGCACCATTTCCATCCAGTTCTATGGAATAAAATCGTATCCATAGATGGGCATATGTACCCTCAGCAGGAATCAAAAGGATACACATGAACATGTAAATAAGTTATACACTGTTTTTCATCAATATCTTTGTAAAAGACATCATTCCAAAATCTAAGAGTCACAAGGCCAACATATCTGTTTGAAGTTCAGACACAGAAAACCAAAAAACATCTACAAAAATAATATGCTTGGAATATTTTCGTTCAAACAGAAAATATTGGGGAGCAGACCACTCCAGGAACACAATATGGTTAAAATAACAGACCTGCTAAGGGATTTCTGAAGGATGGCAATATAACAATACCCCCAGTAAAATGTCATAGCGACAGGATGTCATCCTCAAAACATTTACTCTGGAGTAAACCTACTCAATTTAATGACATTCCTAAATGAGGTTTCATGATTACAAACAAACCTTCATCAAAATGAAACCCATGAAGTTACTGGATACTGAGTCAGAGTGTTGATCTACCAAAGTCAGTATTGCCTACTTGGACTGTCACCAGCTCCCCAGCGTCTGAGAGAGAGATATTTCACATCACTTAGTGCCTTCACTGGAGACGCCAGGATTGAAGATGGGACCTTTTGCATGCAAAACAGATGCTCTATCACTGAGCTACAGCTCCACTCTTAACTGTACATATTGCAATAAATCCTTTAGGTCATACCTGAAGTTCTTGAGCTTGAGATCTTAGCTGCTGTTTGGAAGAATCAAACTCTTTGGCTATCCTCTCAGACAAAATCATCATTTTCTTTTGCTAGGCAAAAAAGACCCCAGAATGCATCAGATTAAAGAGTGGGCTTACCAATAAGATGTCTTAGAGACTAATCTTGCAAACTTAGGCACATTTAGCTAGGAGCAAGTCCGGTTAAACTCAATGGTGCTTACACACATATATGTAATCAGCATCCAAGAATGATCAGACCAAACCCTCAAAATGTCTTGTTTGTTTTATTCACCAGAAAAGATGTTTTATAAGAACATTAGCTGTAAACTCCGGTAGCCCACAGAGAATGCCCTACCAGAAATTTTTTTTGATCTGGTTTATGGAATTCATAATATACTGAATTCAAGGATATTAGGAATATTCTATTCTTTCAAAGGCACATAGTCAAAAAGTGTATAGGAAACAGTAAAGCTATAATGTGGAGCTGGATTCTATAGTGTGTGCAAGGGGACTGGGCATTATGAAGATTGAAAAAACCCATGCTGTAGCCACTTGAGACTTCAAAAATTCCTCTTATCAGAATGCTGATCTAATGTTACCACACACTTCTATCCCTGCAATCATGAAGGCCATTAATGGGACTCTGAAAAAACCTGGTAACCAACTGAATAAGTACAGTGGAAGTCAAATTCTACAGTTCATAGCATGGCCATACTGTGGAATACAATACATTACTATTTGTGAACACAATGCTTGGTGTAGTTTAATGCGCTTTCTGTCATATTCCATCACAGTTTCTTTCCATAGTGTGTTCCCTCTAGCCAGCCTCAATGTTAGAAAATATATTTTATCTGATAACAGATACTGGCTTCAAGAAAATTGCCAGGTTCCAAGTCTTGCTTGACATACTTTAAAAATGTTAAGAGTCATTATACTTTAAACAAGTTAAGAGTCATTATTGTACACATCCAAAGCATACTAATGGGAAGAAGCTACTTCGATCCATCTGTATGATTTTTAAACTAAATATGCAGTTTTGCAAGTTGAAGGGACTATGTAATAAAACAAAGGACTTTTAAAAATGAATAGACCACAGATTCTCTCATTTTTCATTGTACTAAAAAGTTTAGTTACTAATTACATTAAAGGAAAAAGAGAACCAGAAGACAGCAGGGCTATCAACAAGGAAAAGAAAGGCACAGAACTATCCCATCTGCATAACATGAGGACACTCAGTGGTCTCTGGCTCCATATGACAACTTCAGGGTCAGGCACATGCAGCCCTACTGGGAAGTCTTGTGGCAGGTCATCAGTTGGTCCTGTGCTGCTTGCGATTTATTTTCCTTGACAGTTCATTCTTCTTGCTGACAGAACACACTTCTTGCTTTCTTAACAGCCACCCCCTGGTCTCCCCACTGCTGTCTCTGGCATCCTTTCACAACAAAACACATTCCTGAGCCAAAGCCTGCTGAGTTGACTTTTCAGCTGTGGGGAAGATCAGGTGACATTCATCCTCCCAACAACAATCCACAATGGAGACTGTGTGCCTAGTCACTCTGCTGTTCCCAGACTCAGGCCTCAGAGGGCCACTAAACACATGGGTTGTCAATGGGAAAGGTCTCAGAGTGGCAGCTGTGTGCAGAAATACGTTACTGTTTCCATCGTGACTTTGTGCCCCTCCAACCATATCAATAGGCACAATATATATTTTCTCCCATTAAATCTAATCAAAGCTAAATGGGCAAAAAAATGAAGTATATTTTACACGATAAATTGGGTGCCAGCCACTGAACTAAAACATAGTTCATTTTAAAACCCAAATGCATTTTTTACAACTCTGATAACTTTCAGGAAGCAACCATAGCAGATATCTTTCTCCAGCAGGAAAAAAAATGCCTTCAGCACCATTCGAAGCAATCCAACTGGATCTCATCTTGGAATCCGCCCCCCCTCCCCCGAACTTGCACATTTATTAACTTGAATATGCAAAAATATACAGAGAGGTATTTTTGTAAATTCTTTTTATTACGTATTTATACTGATGACTTGAGTCAGAAATGGATGATAAATAAAAGATACGTATATATATCCCTAAAAATTGGGAAGCACAAGAGTTGGAGAAAATATATATATATTTTATTTTTAAAAAAAAAAAATCACAAATTGCTAAACAGTTGCTTGAATTTAAGTGAACTATGGCCACAGGGCAAGCTTAGAGGGAGAACAGTGACAACAGATTATTTCTTTTTCTTATTTTTGAGGCTGTCAACTCAAACATTCCCAGCATTCTGACCTCTGTAACAAGCAAGGAATATCTCGTATTGGGGGCCGAAGGCTATGTGTGTGGAGCCAAACAGCGCAAGTGTTACCTCATTAGATGTATCTTCCAGCTTGTTCTGGTAATCTGTCAAGGTATGCCTCAAAGTCTCAAGGACAAGAGTGAAGCTCAGAGGTTTATCTTTGTCCTTGCAAGTGCCTGAAGAAAAATACAGAATCAAAACAAAGCCCTTAGAGTTGAAGAGACAGAGAAAACTTCTCCAACAGCAACAGAGATATTTAAACTAGTTAGGCTCCAGTGACAATACAGAATGTTGAACAACCACTGTATTTTCTCCAAAGCACACTGGTGCATCTGTTCTTTAATATCAAATAAAGCTGAAGAAAATTCTTACGCTACAGCTGTAGATCACCACATGAAATACGATAACTCTACTTTGTTTTCATGCACATCATGCGGTCCATCTCTGACTTTATTTAAAAGATATCTAATTATTACAAGTCTCTATGCCATTTTAAAAGATCACCCTCCCAATGAAACCAGCACTGGTTGAAGTGTGCTGCCTTCATGCTTTTGTTGCTTCATGATCAACCATGCATTTTGTAACAAAACATTTTCACTCCATTGTGCCAAGCAACACATGGCTTCCTATTTTGCCTGGATGCATCTTAAAGCAGTTGAACATCAATCCCCAATATTATTTCTCTTCTTATCTTGTATACAAAATTGAAAAATGAAACCTGATCAATGACTGAAGCGATTTTAATTCATGGCTATGTTGTCACAGGGACCCATTTCTTTCCTTTCCCAGTTCAAATTCCAGATTCCCCACTGTGCTCATAAATAAAGTTGTCTTCCAAAACTTCTGCCACTGGCTCCTATGACGGTTTGGCATGCCATCAGTCAACCCACTATCTGAAGCTGTGTGTCAGAACAGCCGCTTCATTAGAAGGACAGCGTACAAAAACCAATCGTGGGGACAGGGGCACAGAAAGAGAAACAAAAATAGCCCACCTTGAGCAACTGGTCCCAAATACTTCTACTAAATGGCAGCAAAAAGGCTTAAAAACAAATCACACTGAATAGGACCAAGAACTGAATTACTTAACATCTATTTCCATGATCTTTTTAACCAAATACAACCGCTGGAAGTTGCTATGTAAAGCAGGGGCACAGTGTGGGAGGGACTATTAAACTCTTTCCCCTGACTTCCATCACTGAATTTTCAATGCATCCGAAGCTTTTCATTCCTCTGCCCTTAAGCATTCATATATACAAGTAATTTAAAGGACACAAGTTGAACAGCACTAAGGCTGTACTTCTGGTTTATGTGAATAGGACACGAGCTACTGAGGCTTTGTCTGAATATTATGTCCAAGGAGAATAAGGTAATATTTACCTGGTATTTAAGCCTGCCTGTGCATATCAACCTGCAAAGGGAGCCCAATCATATGGACAGAAATGTCATACTTCAGACGTGGCAGCTACCAAGCCAAACCACGTAACAAAGAAGCCCCAAGATAAGTGTGGTGCATACTTTGCCTGACTGTTCAGAAAGAACTTGGTAGCTCAGTAACATAACACTTAAGAGATGACCTCAGATTCATCTGTTAGGAAAAGAATAACGCATGAGAAGACCCTGAACATATGACACAATGGGTTTCAACTTACAAGAAAGCTAGAGAATGTTCACCGAGAATGATGAGGAAGCACTTAATGCTGCTGTATATTGTTCAAGCTAATTAGGTCTCAACCAGGATTAAAAAGACTACTTCGTAACCCCTTGCTATCCCCTCGGAGCTCCCTGAAGGAAATGCAGGATATAACTGGTCATTATGAAGATTACCAAAAATGTACAGTACATGTTATCTGTTTGTTGATTTTATGATGAACTGTTGTTTTATGAATTGTTTTAATATTTGTATTATATTTTTATAACTGCTGTACCTCGCCCTGAGCCCGCTTGTGGGAAGGGCGGGTTAGAAATGTAATGATGATGATGATGATGATGATGATGATGATGATGATGATGATGATGATGATGATGATGATGATGTAATTTCTTTCCTTGGACATAGAGTGATAGATACAGATAGAAATAGTGATAGAGATAGCAGAATGTTTTAGGGTACAGGGTATCTTCCTGCAATGCCAGGTTTGATTAAATGAACCACGTATTCCACTTGAGCACCATGATGCTAATATTCTATGTACATCAATTCCATCTGGTCTTATTAAAGTCTTCTTAAGAGAGCTATTAAAATGGTTGTCTCTTTGTTGTCTGTCTCTAAACTGTATTATTTCACATGGATGGTCAACCTGCAGTATGGTTATCACCAGAGGCATGGGTAAAGGGCGTTTGTGGTCCATGGGCCTCCTTCTCCAGATCTCTCAGTTCAATGAACTAGATGACTTATGTACATACTTAGATTTTTTTAATCTATACATATAAAGACAAGTGTCCTGTCTGACTCATCAATGCCCAGCCCAAACGCCTGGACCTAGGAACATGAAATTTGGGGAGAACATTCCTTTCATGATGTAAACACTCACTAAGAAGGGATTTTAAGAAATTTACCCCCAAAGGGGGTAAAAAGGGGTAAAATGTGTTTCCCCAAAGGGATACAGCTTCCCTGTGTGGCTGGCAGGCTGCTGCCTGCTTGCACCCCCACCCACTGCCAGCTCGGCTACTCTTCCCTGATTGGGCCAGCCTTTCATGGTCATTTGCATATGTGGGCTGATTGGGGTCACAATATTCCACACCTCATCCCCCCCCCCCCAACAAGACAGTTGAAACACAGAGGTCATTTGCTTATGTGGCCTGATTGGTCTTCACCTCCCACGTTCTAAACTGTATGCAGTTGCTTTGAGAGTCCTTGACTGTGTCCTGAGGTCAAATGCACCTCCCAGTCTTCCCCGAAAAGTTCACTAGGGTTGCCAATCTCCCTGTGGAGCCTAGCTTTCCTGAGTGGCTGGCAGGCTCCTTCCTGCTTGCATCCCCTCCTTCTGATTGGTCAGCTGTAGAACTCTGTGTTCTGAGGTAAAAATCAGGTAAAGGAAACTGCAGACAGTTGAAGAAAGACGTTACAAGACTCTTGAGTAGGGATAACACACTTTGCTTTATTTAAACACCTTTGTGAAGCTCAGGTACTATGCTATTATACTACAAAAACAACTAAAACCAAAAAAAACCCACAAACCAAAAAATGTTACATACCCATAAATATTATAACTGGATTTAAACTAGTTAAATACTGTACTGAAGCATGGGTATTGAGCTAGTTAAATATATGTTAGAATATATTTTATAAGCTACCTTAAGTCCCTGGGGTTTTTCACCCCAGGAGGAAAGGTGTAGTATAAACATTTTAAATAAATAAAAATAAAACACAAGTGCATAGCATATATTGTAATGCAGTGGTACTCCAATATGACACCTGCTCCTCGTTTCAGGAAAGCAGACAAGGCTACTACCCAGTACGGCTTCTGGCTGACAGCTGGTACTCAGCTTGAAACAGCTGCTGTCAGAGGAATGGGTACGCTGCAAGCTTCCTAGAGATGCAGGTCTCATGCTAGGAATGGAAGTAAATGTGGCTTTTTTTGGTTGATAGTAATTGTGAATGTGGTTCTCCATTAGTCATGGAGTAAGTACTACTGCTGTAATGGTTTTCATACAACTGATATAACTTGTGATGCAACTGCCAAAAAGGCTGGCCTCCACAGTTGTCATATTTAGCCAAACTGTTCATTCAATGTATTATTTTTAAAATGACCTATCTTCAAGAACTCCATGCACATCAACTCTGTCCATATCAACAGCATGACCCCTTCCCAATTCAGTCAATTTAACCAACTGGGGAGGGGGGGCCTAAATCAAGTTCACCTAATTTAATTCTACCTAATATCAAAATAACAACAACAACATTTGATTTATATATCGCCCTTCAGGATAATGCCCACTCAGAGCAGTTTACAAAGTAAGTTATTATTATCCTCACAGCAATCACCCTGTGAATTGGGTAGAGCTGAGAGAGCTCCAAGAAGCTGTGATTGACCCAAGGTCACCCAGCTGTCTTCAAGTGGAGGAGTGGGGAATCAAACCTGGTTGTCCAGATTAGAGGCCTAGTGCTTAACCACTACATCAAGCATCCTTAACTTAGCTGTGTTGTTGGAAAAAATGAAAAATAACAATCCCTTGGCGGGGGCTTGAGGGAGAAGAATAATCATAGGACATTACTATAGGGCTCATTTCCCATTGTCACCTCTTCCCTCAGTATCACAAACATACAAGCAATTCCACCAAAACTGAAAATAAAAATACAAAAAGGAATATGTTCCCTCTCAACAGGGCTCATTTGGAGGTGGAACACACTGGAACGGCGTTCCGATAGCTCTGAAAAGAGGTCACGTGGGTTTTGGCCCCACCCACGTGGTTCCTTTTCCTCCTGGCTGTCCTCGTCTTTAGCAGCAGGCTCTGCTGCTTTATTTTCATTTGTGACTCATGCGAGAGAGGGAGAGAGGGAAAGAAAGAAAGAAAGAAAGAAAGAAAGAAAGAAAGAAAGAAAGAAAGAAAGAAAGAAAGAAAGAAAGAAAGAAAGAAAGAAAGAAAGAAAGAAAGAAAGAAAGAAAGAAAGAAAGAAAGAAAGAAAGAAAGAAAGAAAGAAAGAAAGAAAGAAAGAAAGAGCAAGCTGAGTGGGGCTGGGCTTCAAAGGAACTTAAGCTGTTTAGAATTCATTCTGCTCTGCTGTTTCCTTTATTTTCATTTGTAACTCATGGGGGGGGGGGAGAAAATGAGTGAGTGAGTGCAAGCCGAGTGGGGCTGGGCTCCAAAGGAACGTAAGCTGCTTAGAATTCATTCTGCTGCTTTATTTTCATTTGTGACTTGTGAGAGAGAGTGAGTGCAAGCGTGTGTGAAAGCAAGCAGGGCTGGCTCTCCAGAGGAAGGTAAGCTGCTTTGAGTTCATTCTGCTTTAAGGAAGTACCTGGAGATTTGGGGGGGAAAGGGCCTGAGGGGTGGATGGTGCCTTGTGACACCCTTCCGGTGATGTCAGGGGGTGTAGCATATACTAATGAGATACGCTAATGAGTTCCTGAAGTTCTTTTTCTAGGAAATGGCCCCTGCCTCTCAATAATTATTCTCAGTTTTTATTTGTATTGTTCTGAGTCTTTTCTCTAGACAAGTCAGTCTCCTATGCTCAAACCTCTATCCGAACCAAATCAATCCAAAACCCTACCCCATATCCTTAGCTTGTCAAAGAGGAGGAGATTCTAGCTTGATTCAGCAATTTTTTCAGCAGTTTCTCAGGTCAAGCACTTTGTCCTTAGATCTCCACACTTCCTCAGAGGTAAAATAAATTCTGTTCCCAAATCCTAAACTCTCTACTGTGCCGTTCTATGATCTCTAAACATTCATAGTAATTTCTTTAACATACATTTATAGGGAAAGCCGGAATGTAAGAAGAAACTGTATCAACAAGAAAAACTATCGCCCCGTAAGCCTCCTTGATACAAGACTGAAACTGTCCCAAGGGGGACTGGCAGTCACTTTAAGGGTGTCAGAAGGCAAAGTTCCAAAAGGACTGACAAGTGAAGGCTCACTGCCAGGGTAGAAAGCCACTACCTGCCTCTCTTAGCTAAACCTTCAGCTGTGCAACTGAGAGGCAAGTTCCCAGCCTTACAAGGTTTTAAACAGGAAGTCAGCCCTGCAAGGTAGGCACTCAGCAGGTTGTGTCCAGAAACAAACTAACAGAGTGGCATGTGACAAAGTGGCCAAAGATCTGGATTTGGACTGAAGTCACAATTAGAGATGGGCACGATTGACATTACGATCGAAAAATGCCCACGATAATGGCAATCGCACAATCGGGACCCGGCGGATCGGTGCCGTCCACGGCGACTGATCCAGCATTCGGGGTGTGTGTGCTTGATCGGGGCGATCGGGCTCGGATTGGGAAGCCAGACACACAGGCGCCAGCAATCTATTCCCCTGGCAACGGAGCCAGGGGAATGCCTGAGCTGTGTTTGCCCTCCTTCTGTCGCTCTGGAAACTTGAATGAAAGCCGAGCTTGCCTTGATCATCAGGGCTTCCTTCCAACCACGAAGCAGCAAAGCACTCACCAGTTGGGAGAAGACACCCAGGGGAGGGAGGGGGAAGGGGGTGTTCTGTAGCCATGGGCACTCCAATCTCATCCCTGCAAACCCTGAGAGGCAGCTCTGATGGCCAAACACAGACGAGCGGCCAGACCCCCCTCCCCCTGAGGGGAGGCGGCTCGTTGCTGTCTCCCCGTGCCCACTGGGCCTGGTGGCTGCCGTCTTCACCCACAGTTCATTTCTCACCAGCACACTCCTTTTTGGCCTGGCGGGCAGGCACATGGGGGGTGCCGCCATCGAGTGGCTAGACCCCCTGCCCCCTGAGGGGAGGCGGCTCGTCACCGCCTCCCCGTGCCTGCCAGGCCTGGCGGTCGCCGCCACCACCCACCTTCCCACATAGCTGGGAACAGCGGGGCGCCCCTCCACTTTGGCCTCCCCGATCACGGATCGGAAACGGGAGATGATCGGTGTGGATCGCTAGTTCGGGATCATTGCTGGCGCCGATCCACAATCAGCTTGATCGGTAATTTTTTTGGGATCATGCCCACCTCTAGTCACAACTCTCAGTAATTCCACACTAAATTAAGGAAAGGAATTTATTAAAGAAAACTGCAGAGGCAAACAAAAATAAACACAGAAGTATGTGGAAAAGGACAAAACAGACTATTTAAGCTAGGCCACATTCACTAAAAATCCCTGAAATTTGTTCTAGATGTTACTTTCAGCAAGTTTCAGAGTCCAAATGGGAGCTTGTTGCCAAGTAGGCCCCCTCCCCTGCTTTGAAGCCTGCTATGAACTGTGTTAAAGTTTCCTGCATTACTGTTTTACTGCTGCACCAAAGACTGCTTTGCACGTGTGTGCTCTGATACATGTGTCAGTTTCCTGCCTGCGTGTCAATTACCTTGCTGCTGCAATAGACTGTGTAGTTTACTGACTCCATGTTTGGTTGACTGCACAAAAAGGACTCTCTTCCTGGGCAAGCCCTGCCCTGGCCTATATCTGGACTTCCTAGTGTGTGTTTGGACTTTGCTACAAGTGTGCCCCGTGCCTACATTGCCATCTGCCACGGACCGTGCCTGTTCCCTGCTTTGGACTGTGTTTTAAAGTGTTGTTCCCGCTGCCTCCATGGAAGCCTGCCTCATATGGGCCCAAGCCGCTGCTAGCAGCCGGGCGCCTGCCGGGGAAACCTCCAGCGAGCCTGGCTAGGCGCTCCCTGGCCAGTTCCCGCCTGGAGCCTCCCGCGGGTAGGTTGCCGAGCTTGCCCTCGCTACCGGGCAGCCTGCTATCCAGCCCCAGCTATGCCCAGCCGGCATCCATGCTCTCAGGCAGCCAGAAGACCCTGGGAAGAAGACTGCTTTGAGAAGCCATTTCGGCGAAGCGGGCACACCACGTCCGCAGCGAGAGCCCCTCGCCCCGCTCTGCATATCTTAGGAGCCGCCCCGGAGAAGGAACTAAGTGCCGACCATCCCAAACACTTAGAGAATGCATCTCAAAGAAACCTCCGCATTCCAAAGCTGATGACATCAGGACAAACCCTGTCCGCTGGAACATCCTTTCAGCCCACTTGGATTTCCCCCTCCCTCCTTTGTCCCCTCTTCCTGAGGTGTCACTTATCACAATCTGATTACCAAAGTGGCCCATCCAAGCCATTCAGTAGCCCATTAGACCCTTTGTTTTAATCTGTGAGAACCACCAAGTACAGCACCAGCCCCAGGGTACGTTTTGGGGTATTTAAGCTGGTCTCTCAGACCACTCGGTGCTTAGGCCATTCCTATCCAGACTTCCTTGCTGTCCGTCTGTGGTTCCAGTGCTGGCATTGGGCCACCTCGCTGTTGTGTCTCTGCTTCGCTTCAGGATAAGTGAGTATTCCCCCTATCATCGTTGGGAACCAGCTAATGCGAACGTCTCTGTATTTCATACTCTATGTTTCTTAGACCTTGTATGATTCTTTGTATGATTGTGCAAGCTAGGCTTACGCTACACTCAATACACGTGTTTGGACCTGACTCCTTGTCTGCCTCTTTTTCACTAGAGTGTCTGGGATCAGGACCTCCGTATACATAGGTTATGATCCTCGCTTAATATTAATAGTTACAGACTGCTACAGCTAATTCCCCATTATAATAAAAGAGCAGTTCTGGTAACAGTTTACTGGTGGAGAATGTGGGCATAACCCAGTTCGTGTGAATACACGTGAGTCGACACGCGTGTCTTCGGCGAACTGACTTAGAGGAAAATTTTCCAGACCTCAGTGTAAAGAGCGCAATTTAGCTCAGGGAATTAAAAGTGTGAGTGTGTGTGGCTCTAGCGAGCATTTCTATCTTGTGGGTTGGCTTTTCCCCATTTCCTCCTTCAGCCAGCTTTGGACTACTTGCCTTTTGTGGTGCACCGCGAGGCCCTCCAGCCGTTATAACCGGTGTACTGTGGGTGAGGACCTCTGAACTGGTGAAGTTCCTGGCCACCTTCCGGGCCGCCTAAACGCGTCTATGTGGGTGGGATCCCAGAAGTAGGCTCTATAGATTTATATATATATCCTGAAGCAGCACATATAAAATTCTCTTCCGCCCTCCCCCGTCTCTCCTAAGTCCGTCCAAACCCCCGTTCCTGCCAGCACTTAGGCTTCAATCCCCGCTCCGGAGGAAACGGGAAGGGATCGATAGTCCGTTCGTTCAGTCAGTTTAGCTTTGGGAATCTAAAGCCAGGTTCCTGAAGCCCCGCGGCAGCTGGCCGCACCGTGCTTAAGAGTTTTAAGTTAGACTCTTGGGCGCCTTTCCGCTTGCGAGTTTTAAGTCAGACTCGTGAGCACACCTCGCTTGGGAGTCAGTGGGACTCTTGGGCGCACCCTGCTTGGGAGTTGTTAAAACTCTTGAGCGCACCTCGCTTGGGAGTACAGTAAGCTTTACTCCTGAGCCATTTTGCTTGGGGACTTGCAGAGGCAGTCCTTGAGCGCATTTAGTCTTTTGGTCTTGGCTTGGAGACAGTTTAACCGTTTGTCTCTGAGCACGAGGCCTGGGGACACTTTGAGTTTAGTTCTCGGGCAGAGAGCTTGAGAGCATTTGCAGTTTCCGAGCAGAGGCTTGGGAACCCTTTTTGGTTTTCTGAGCGCATAGGCTTGGGAGACCCCTGAGCTTTGGTTTTCCGAGTAGAGGCTTGGGAGACCCCTGAGCTTTAGCTTCTGAGCAGAGGCTTGGAAGCACTGAGCGTTTTTGGTTCTTGGGCTTAGAGAGCTTGAGAGCACCCTCTGAGCCAGTAAACTTTTCCTGGTCCCGTGGCTTGTAGGCAAGCTTGAAACGGGAATAGGAATTTTCTCTTCTCCCCCGGTGGAGAAGAAACGAGTGTAGGACCCTTAAAATACCCTGTAAACCCTAAAAGTAGGACCTTAAAACCCCCTGGTAAAAACCCTTGAGGACCTGAGGGAAGGATAAACCTCCCAAAAGGGACATAGAGAGGAAGAAGTTGTTAAAACCCTTGAGCAGCTTTAATCGCCCCACCCCTGGTTGTCGCTGATCCACTCTTTAACCTCCCCCGAGATCAGCCTTAAACTAAAAAGTAAAAATGTACCGGGCAAACCCCACCGTGCCCCGCCTGGAGAAGTGGCTAGTTAAGAAGGGAGATTGCCCTTGGGAAGCAGGTTCCTTCAAGGGACCCGACCCACTCCAGATAGTCAGAAGCGCCTTCCAAGATTTTTGCGAGAAAGAGAAACCCAAGTCGAGCAAGAAGGACAGATACGGAGCTTGGGCACTTTTCACCGCCCTACAGGACAGCGTGTCCCTGATAAATAAATTACATATAGCGCAGGAAGATAGTGAGCAGGAAATAGAGAGGCTCAGAATAGCCCAGGACAAAGAGAGGAAGGAGCTAGAGGAGAAGGCAGCGCGAGAACAGGACGCCCTGCACCTAGAAATCCAGAGTCTCAGGGCCAAACTAGTCGAACAGGAAAGAGACCATGAGGAGAAAGCAGTTGAGTGGCGCGCTGAACGCGTCAATTTCATATTGGAAAAACAAGGATTAACTACCGCCCTCCAGGACGCCCAGCACAAGGCTGAGGCGGCCACCGCTCGTGCCGATATGGCTGAACATGCAGTAGTCGAGGGACAGGAAAGAATCGCTAAGCTAACCCATGCCGCCCAGTTCATGGCAGAGCATAACCACTCCAAGGTAACCTCCGCAGACCACTCCGCTTGTAAGAGGGAGCTAGAGGCTCTAAAGCAGCACCTGGGAATGCAGCAGGCCGTAATTTCCGCCGTGCATCCCGCGGCCCTCTTGGCCCTCCCCGAAGGTAGTACCGACAACTGGTCACCCCCTTCGCCCCAGCCTGCGGAAGCTCCACAGCCCCTCCACCCAATAGCCACCAAGGAAATTGTATCCATGGACGAGGATGGCAGGAAAACAGACCGGGTCGTTAAAGAAACCCGCAATTGGAGGCCCGATGAGCTCCAAGCCATAGCAGACCGTATGGGACCCCTAAACCGAGACACGGCCATCCAGTGGTTCACCCATGTGACCACCTCCCAGCCCTCCGCTAGTGGTTCCGATGTGGCCCAGCTGGCCCGCCAATGCGCTGCCCCTGAAATAGTCTCGGCCCTGAATGCCTATATCTCTAACCGAAGGCTAGCCACACGCAGCCAGTATGGAGCAATTAAGGAGATCTGTGCATTCCTGTGGCCCACCAAAAGTTTGAAAGCCCTGTACATCGCAGAGTCTCAAAAACCCGGAGAGGACCCAGAGGCATATTTAGCCAGAAAGCAGCTTCTTGCTGAGCTAGCAGATGAAGTAGATTTGGATGCCAGCGATGTACCCGACTTTGACGAATTAGAATTCAGGAGAGCAGTCTTAGATGGACTCAATAGTACCACCCGCCTAGCACTAGCAGGAGTGGAGCCCGGGAGCATCTCATGGGGAGACCTGGAGGCTCGCATCAGAAGCATTGCTGGCCTGTTGCGAGAGACCGGCGCCATCCGCCATGTGAAGTCCCCAGCCTCTCGTAGGAAGGAAAGCGAGCCGATTAGCGCGGTTACCTATGCCAATCATGGCCCTCACTCTCAGTACCGACCACAGGGACGCAGCCCGTATCCGGAGGCAAGGGGAGGAATCCTGAGGGGAAGGAGCAGTAGCTTTAACCGGGGAAGAGGGCCGAGGGACTACCGCCCGGGAGTTTCCTTTGCGCCTACCCCGAGTTACAGTTCCTCCTCCCAGCAAGGACCCCACGAGCCCCGACTGCAGGATGTACCCATAGCCCCTTCTCACTCGCGAGCATCGCACCCGTACCACCATCAGGTCTACCCGCCTCCAGATCAGTCTAATGCTTGGGGAGCATCGCAGGGCGACCACGAGGGCTACCGGGACCGAGGCAGCACGCCCCAGTCCAGGGACTCCCTCCGTTGGGAACTTTGGATGCGCCTCAAAAACATTGGAGCGAACATGGAGCTCTTCGACGGAAAGCCCACGTCCGTTCTAATGAAGGCGATCATGGAGTGGGAAGACCAGCAGCAGCCCCCAGTACCTCCGTCGGCGCCCCCTTTGCCGCCAGACCCTCCCTTCTCGAGTCCCCCGATAGCTGCGGTTCAAGAGCACCCGAGCCCCAACAACCCCTTTAGAAGAAGCGCCGCTTCCACCGACCAGAGTGCAGGATCAGAATAGGGTTGCCCCGAGTCCCAGTCTCCCTCCGTGGGCATAGTTGCCAAACTAAAGCCGGACACATGGGGGAGACCGACAGTAAAGGCAGGGATCGGGACTCCCGGGGAAAAGAAGAAGCCTGCCACTCTCCTTATAGACACCGGAGCTTCTCTTAATATACTCCGGCCCACCTTAGTTGCAAAGGGCACCCAGACCCCCACAACCATGCAGCTCGCCGGTTTTGGAGGCGGCACGCAGGAATCCCCGGTCTGGCAGGATATCCCCCTCTCCGTTGGGAACCTGGCCACCCGGATTTCAGCGTGCGCAAACCGGGGAGAAGACGATGGACTTTTGGGCATGCCATTTTTCCGTGCCGAGGGACTGACCATTGACCTAGCGAACGGGCTCCTGTGGCGCATCCCGGGAGGCCCCGACTTTGTTAATGCAGTCCATCGATGCGCAGCCCTCAAGGCCCCCCTTCCTCTCGCCCCCGTCACCGGAGATCCCTGGGTTCAGGACTTCCCCGAAGTGTGGGTGACAGATAAAGCCGAGTGTGGGATAGTGAAGGACGCCTGCGTCCTGATTGAAGGAAAGGACCCCCCCTCCCCAAAGACAATACAAGTACCCAGCAGAAGCTGAGGCAGGGATAGCCAAGACTATAGAAGGACTCCTTGAGTGGGACGTCATACTCCCGATGCAGTCCATCTGCAACGCCCCATTGTGGCCAGTTCTGAAAGCAGATGGAGTGACCTGGAGAATGACGGTCGACTTCCGTGCCCTGAATGCCACCACCCCTCCAGTTGCCCCGGTTGTGGCCAAGTATAATGAGATCCTAACGGCCATTGCCGCTGGGTCCCGGTTCTACTCGGTCATAGACCTGGCCAATGCCTTCCACTCCATCCGGTTGCATGAGTCTTGCTGGTACAAGTTCGCGTTCACTTTCCGCGGCCAGCAATACGCATTCAAGCGGACACCCCAGGGATTCCACTCCAGCCCCAGCATTTGTCATGCCCATGTAGTTCAAATGTGGGAACGCCTCCAACCCTCCTCGAGGCCCCACGTACTGAGCTACGTGGATGACATTTTAGTCCACGCCCCCACGGAAGAATTAGCCCGCCAAATCACCAGGGAAGTCCTGGAACTCCTCCGCGAGACTGGGTTCAAGGCAAGCAGGGAAAAGGCCCAATTGGTTCAGACCAGCGTCAAGTACCTGGGTCTGACCCTGGGACCCGAGGGTCGCACCCCGGACGCCCAGCGAATGGAGGTCATTTCCAAGCTGCCTGCACCCACCGATGTCCCCTCCCTCAGAGCCCTTCTAGGGACTTTTAACTTTTCCCGAGACTTCATTGAGTCCTTTGCAGACAAAGCTCGCCCCCTTTATGCTCTCCTCAAGAAGAACACTCCCTGGGAGTGGGGACCGGAGCAACAGACAGCCTTAGCCGAGCTAAAGCGCAGCCTGGCCGCAGCCCCGGCCCTAGCCCATCCAGATGTAACTCAGCCATTCTTTATCCAGTTAGCAGTATCAGACAAGAGTATAGGAGCCACGCTCACCCAGCAGCAAGCGGGAACCGCTAGAGTAGTAGCCTATGCCTCTCGCAACCTAACCGCAGTAGAAGCTAAGTTTAGCCCATGCGAGAAGACATGCCTTGCTCTAGTTTGGAGTCTGACCCATTGGGAATTTATCATAGGAGGCTCCCGCACAATAGTTCAAACTACCCACACGCCTCTCAAATATATTCTGTCTGGCAAAATACAAGACGGACAAGTCTCAAACGCCCGCATAGCACAGTGGACCCTGGCCCTGGTCAACCGCGGAGTAGAATTCAAAAAGGAAACCACTGAGCCACCAGCCCCCTATGGCCTATTGGTAACCGGGACCGAGCACGAGTGCCCCCTGGACCCGCCACCACAGGTTGTCTGGCCAGTTACTTGGGGAGTCCCGCTAGAGGAAGCCCGACAGAACGGCTTCACATGCTGGTTCTGTGACGGCTCCTCCTTTCACGTTGGAGGCTCCCCTCGGACAGGCTACGGCGCCGTGCGAGTGAGCGACGCCCATACCCTCAAAGGTCCAGCCCGCCCCCATTCCAGCCAAGCGGCTGAGGTGCAAGCGCTTCTGGCAGTGCTTGAGTTTGAGCCCCCAGAAAGCCCACTTGCCATTTACACAGACTCGGATTGGACGGCCAAAGCCGCCACGGTCTGGCTCCCGGTATGGCAGAATCAGGGGTGGAGAGCTAGCGATGGGAAACCCGTAGCCCACCTACAGCTATGGCAGCAGGTAGCAGCACTCCTCCAGTCCCGCTCAGGCCCAACGCAGGTGACCCATGTCAAGGGACACCAGAAGACAAACTCAGAGACCGCTTACTGGAATGACCAGGCAGACCTCGCAGCCAAGGCAGCCGCCACTGAAAATGCTCCCCTACCGGAATCAGCCACCGACTGTCCCCTCCGCCCTGTCACCACTCGGGCACAAGCCCGCAGCCAAGCTCAGGGAACCGCAGGAACACTAGACCTAGCACGACTGCAGCTATCTGACCCAGAAATAACTAACCTCCTAGCCGCAGGAAGGGATCAGACAGGGAGACTCATGATCAGAGAAGAGGAAGGCATAGTTTGGGCAGTAGATGCAGCCGGCGAACGCCATTGGGTAGTGCCATTGGAAGTTAGGGCTGACTTAATTCAGTTTGTCCACGAGCAAGGACACCGAGGCAAGGATCTGACTCTGGAAAGGGTAAAAGAGGTTGGTTGGTGGCCTGGCATGCGCACCGAAGTAGCGCAATGGGTGGACAACTGTCTGTCCTGCGCTATGGTCAATGCAGACCCCACCGGACCTAGAGCTCCCCTCCAGCATCAGAGAATTGATGGACCCTGGGCTCGCATACAGATTGACTTTATCGGCCCTCTTCCCCCCACTGCTCGCGGCAATCGCTACTGCCTCACTATCATAGACCCCTTCAGCAAATGGGTCGAAGCGTTTCCGTGCAAGCGCAACAATGCAGCCACCACAGCCAAATTACTGTTTAATAATGTTTTCTCGCGATGGGGCATCGTGAGAGTCATGGACTCTGATTTAGGCTCACACTTCATCGGAGAAGTAACACAGGAGCTTTGTAAAGCACTGGGCATCCAGCAACGTTTCCACATAGCCGGCCACCCCCAAGCTTCAGGCGCCATAGAAAGAACCAACCGGACCCTCAAGGAGGCTCTCCGCAAGATGGTTCGCTCCTCCGGGAGAGACTGGGATGAAAAACTCCCCATAATCCTAATGGCCATTAGAGGCACTACCGCAGTTCACGGGCTCACACCCCATATGGTAATGACAGGGCGAAGAATGCAGCTCCCGGAAGCCTTCTGGCTAGATACGCAGCTCCCTTCCGATATGCAGCCCGTAGTGATTAATGATGCTTGGGTCCAGGACCTGCTCTCATCCATACACGCCGTCCACATGCAAGTGGCCCAGAGGTTGGGCACAGCTCAGAAGGATATGGACCGCAAACTAGGATGGGTCAGGAACCCCAGGCAGTGGGAAGAAGGACAGCTCGTTCTGTACAGGAAGTTTTCGCAAAAGGCGCATTCACTAACAGCCAAATGGCAAGGCCCAGTCCCTATCACAAAAAGAGTCTCCCCAGCTGTCTATCAGGTAGCCATCCAAAGAAAGACAGGAGGAACGTGGTTAAAATACTTTCATGCCTCTCAATTAAAAGAATGGAAAGGGAAGCCGCTGCAAACCGCCCCCCCTGTGTATGACCCTGGGGGAACCACCACCAGCCCAGCCCCCCTCTGCCCAGTGATTCGCCAGATATCACTCCACCCTGGGCCAGAGATACCGTGTGTCCCCTTAGATCAGACTTTTGTAGCTTTAGAATAAAAGAAACAATAGAATATGTAGATATCGGTGTAAATGGTAAAAGTTTTTCCAGTTCTATTCTTTGACCTCATTAGGCGGGCCCCACAGTTGGGACCCTTAGGAGAAGACACGGCAATCAAAGCAAAATAGGACCACCACCGAAAGTGATTCTCAATTGGATTGTAAGCCGCATGTTCGGAAAAAAATTGCACAGGCAAAAGAGATTTGCTGTGTGAAAGTGGTTGGAGAGGCTTTAGCCCAAGAGTGAATGCATTTCCAATATTGGAGACACACCAATAAAGGTGATCTCTGTATTTGAAAACATTTCACCCGCCGTGCTGGTGAAGATCCCGCATCTACGTAGATTCGGGATCTCACCTGCCAGACCCACGCTTTCGCATGATGGTCGGCTTTGGCTTTGAGGGCCGTGCCTCCCCTGGAAAAGGTCCCCCAGATAGCCCAACACCTCTCTTTTACTAATGCTCATATTCGTCACGGTGAGTTGCTGTACGGCGCCACCACTTAGTACGCTTTAGTGCAAAAGTAAAAGACCCGCCAGTATTTTGTAAATATGTTACCCCTGGAATGTGTTATTGGGGTGCGTTCGCCACGCACAAGGGGCAGCGTACCTCATTTACATAGCCAGGATCCCCTGCGCCAAGATGACCCCCGATTCACCCAGACTCAGTGGCGCCGGCAGATCTCGGCCGCCTCCGCCGCTTTTCGATAAACGCCGCCGAGCGCCTTCGGCTCCATTTCGGCCCTTTCCGCCAGCAGCCGCCCGCCCCACGTATTCTTTTCCCTTGCCCGTACCGTATAAGGGAAAAGAAGGGGGGGAGACATATTGAAGTTATAATGAAGCCCTGCCAGGCCTTCCAAGTGAGGGCAACCCAAAAGTACCCCACACCCGTATGCTTCTTGCTCCTTATATTTTTCTTGCTCAGTGTATTTTTCTTTTTGCCCGGTGTACCTTTTTTTTTGAAACCAGAAAATGGGGCCTCCCGAGGGAGTCCCTCCAAAAATTGCTAGTCCTGCAAACATATGACGAAAGCCCATTTTTAGGAAATTAAAGCGAGGGCCCCCGTCTGCAGCAACCCTTATAGTTAATGGAAACCGCTCTTTAGTTTTTCTTCGCTTCAAAACGGCAAGGCCAGGCCGAGCCGGACCGATAGCTCTCAGCCCGCAAAATAAAAGTAGGCCGCCACCGAGCAAGGGGCACCTGAAGGCCACATAGCCTAGGCACCCAGGGACCCCTGGGGCGAGTTTGCATAATCCCGCCTAACGCACAGCCGACCCTTGCTCGACGCAAAGACGTCCCCCCTGAAATATACACGCTTGAGAAAGAAGCCTTCGCACAGGAGCTCCCCAGAGCAACAAGCTGGAAGGCTCGCTTAGTGCTCTGGGACTTCTCGTTCGAACCCCGCTTAATAAACAGTGCTGGCAGAAAAACCCCCTCTCTTTTTCCCTACTTCACTTTATTTTATTTTTGCTGCAAGAAACTCAGGGAACCTGTACTTATATCCGCAGGTCTCCCCAGGATATTTTCACTACAGAAAGGAAAAAGAAGGCCAGGAGATGAGGCACCTGGCTACTCTGTGTTTGCTCGTGCTGACAGGCACCCTAACAGAGGGACGCCCGTCCAAATTAATGCCCTACCCCCACTGGAGATGTATCAATACCCTGGCAGGAAATGAAATGATGGTCTGCAAAGTTGTGCAGCAGAGCAATATGACCACCCCCACGGATCGCACTAACTTCCGCAGTTGTGAAGAGCAGTGGATCCGGCCCCCAGAGCTTGTTATTTTATGTGTGGGAGTAAAAACTCTGTCCCAAGAATTAGTATGCTACTCAACTACTGACACAGTGTCACCACTTGCTCCGATTCCATGTATGTTTCTTCCCCGTATAAGGCCAGCCCCCACCGCAGTCCCGGTGGTAGACAAATATACCACCCCTGCCAACTTCGAGACCTCGCCATTTGTCACTGAGGCTTTCGGACCATACTGTGAAGTTATTTTAGTGTCGGCCGCAGTATGGAAGGCAGGAGACCCCTTTAGAATGACCATCCTACTAGGCACTACCACCACTGAGTCTGCATCAGTCACTATCACGCCCCCTTCAGGCGCAGTTCTCTCCTTTGCTATAGAACGCTGGGAGAACCTGACCTGGATTGTAAAAGAGGAAGACCTAGCCAAACATGGCCCACCCGATTGGATTCTGGTTCAACAGACGCCCGAATGCCAAACCAAGCCCCTAGTAGAGAAATTTCACCGGCTTGGGCTGCTCTTTGTAAATTTGACTCACGAACCAGGCAATTATTCCCTGCTGATCCGGACCCAGGAGACCCACACCATCCAAATTGACCCTTTGATTGCTAGCAATGAACAATTGAGCCAAGGCGGCACGCATATAGTGGGCTCCCATGTTTTGAAAACTGACATTCGAGAGAGAGTTCTAGTCCGCCCGCAAATGTCTTTGAAAGAGATCCGCATAGACTTAGCTGAGCTAAATATAACCCAGAGGCTGCCGCAGTGCGCTCCCTATCTGGAGGCCGGTAGCAAGGGTTGGAATGCATGGCTACAACTGTGGATCGATCCCTCTCCTTCTCTCTCGCGTGCCAGACGAAGCATTGCCGACTGGACTGCTCCTGCAGCCGGAGGCTTAGCAATCATGGATTCGGTCAACATTGAGACTCTCGCTAATAAGTTTGCCCATGTTACGACTAGCATCTCTGACTTAGGTAAACCGGTGGTGCAGTCCCTAAATTCCATTTCGAATGGGCAACACGAGATCAGCTCCATTTTAGTTAACTGGGAGAGTCAAATTGAAAGAGATTTTTCTCTGCTGCTCAAAGGGACACAGTCTTTTGAACGCAACGTGTCAATAGCTATGGCATGTATGCAAGCCCAACAATTAAATCAGGCTGTGGCCATGGGGCTAATTCGGCAAGCCATGGATGGGCACTTGCCCCTGGAGATTAAAAGATTGATTATGCCCAAATTGTCACCCATAGAACTGGAGCTTGAATCCTGGTGGTCTCTCGTAAATTCCTCATTCTCACCGACCACCCAGGAGCTTAAATTATTTTTATTAACGGCCAGTGCGCACGAGTCATTCCACGTGTATCCAGTCGTGCCTCTGGGACTCCAAGTCAGCGACACCGAAGTCCTCTACGCTCGCCACCCCGACCATTGGGCCCGCTTCACCCCGACCGGATGGCAGCTCGTCAGCCTCCAAGGGTGCCAGCATCGAGACCAGACCGGCTTCATTTGCCAGGACCAAGCCTTTGCACCTCATCACCCCTGTGTAGCCCCGCAAGTCGACGCCCTCAATGAGTGCCCTTTCGAGGTCGTCCGGGAGAACAGCTCCGCGGTGGTCTACATTGGGAAAGGATGTGCCTGCGTGCGAACGGCCTGCGACTTTGTGATCCTGAACTCGTTCCAGCTCAAGCCCGTGATCCCGGGAGTCAATCGCTGCTTTTGCAACCTGTCTTCGGTGGCAGCCTGCGACTTCACCTACACGGTACCGGTCTGGACCCAAGAAGAGATCCTGGTGGCACCCTCCATCTATCGTTATGTGAAGCCTGTCGCCCTTGGCATCGGTCTGGAATTAATCCACGAGCTCCTGACCCACCCGCAGCTTCACCGCACCCTCCAGAGCATCCAGAGGGACGGGGACACCACTGCTCTGGTTGTGTCCCACAACGGAAAGGAGATTTTGGATCTTGTCCAGCGGATTAAGACCACCGGCGAGCACTCGTGGTGGGAAACCCTCTTTGGCTGGAGCCCCACTGCCACTGGAATTTACAATTTGGCTTTGCACCCGATCATCGTTATTTTGGCCTTTCAAGTTCTGTTGTGTGCCTCACTGCTTTATTTGGGCTGTTGGAGCCGCCGACAGCTCCAGCAACTCCAACTGTCCTACCGTCTGGATCATTACAATCCAGACCTCCTCTTGCCCTAATGGTTATTCTTGGCGCCCTCCTTTAACCCTCGTTTGTTTGCTTATGTTATTATGAACTATGCTTGGATTTTATTATGTGTATGAATCCTGCACCGGCCCCATGGACGATTTGCTGCTGGACACCGCTCCGAGGCCCTCTTGTGGACTAGGGGGGGACGTGTTTCTCTGCCTCCCAGCCCACGGCCCGTCTCCAAACGACCGCCAGCGGCACTACCTCCATGAGGACTAGAACTGTGTGCCTGAAGCCCTTCTCGCCGCCTGCCGACCCTGCTCTGCGGATTGACGCAGACAGCAAGGGGGGGTGGAAGTGTGTTTTGGAACACATGGACTAAGTTTGCTTGTTCCTGTATATATGCAACCCAGTCCAGCAGCTGTACTGCGGACTGAGCCGCCTGTGATCTTTGTTACTCTATGGTTTTATGAGTTTCCCTCCACTGCTTTTATGAATTTTAACTCCCATGAATTTAGCCCCGAACTAGTCCCTCTCTCTATCTATTGCAAGTGCGCCCATGAACTTTATCCCTATGAATTTGATTTTAACCTCAGGAATTGCCTTTTTAACCCGACTCCCTCCGCCGAGGTAATTCTAGCATATCTATTATTTTATGAATTTGGTTTTAACCGGGACCCCTCCTGAACGGTCTCTTTTAAAGGTTATTTTATTTCTGATTTTTAAGCTCTATGAATTTGGTTTTAATCTGGCCGCATGAGTTGGTCTTTTGATTGCAGAGTTTATTTTTCTGACCCCCCCTATGAGCCCTTCCGCCGCTCACCCCTCATGAATTGTTTCCACGCACTTGCTTTTACTCTTGCTGCTTTATTGGTTTTAACCTCCCGAATCATCGCTTTTAATCCTATGTATTTATGTATTTATGGTTTTAATTATCTATGAATTAGCCTACCCTCAATGAATTATGCCTTGCTTGCACATTTCACTTTACCTTGTATGAATTGCTTTTACTCCTAAATTCATGAATTGAACCATGAATTGTCTTTGCTTTTAAACTTATGCTTATGAATTGATCCATGTATATGAATTGCCCCTGGTTTTAGTGCTTTTAATCCACCATGAATTACGTATGAATTACCTTCAATCATGAATTAATCAATGTACCCAAACATGAATTGTTGTTGTTTATATGCATGAATTGATCATTGCTGCCTATTACTATGAATTACTATTGCTATGAATTATTACTATTTATTCTGACAATTGCACTTAGCACACCCCCTGGTGTGAACCCAGAGACCTGCAGCCCATTGGCTGATCTAAATTTGCACTTATTCGGGTTAAGGTGGTTCTCCAAACTAAATTTTCGAGTGACGCCTCCCCCTCCTTCCCTTCCCACTCCTTCTTCGCTCGAAGCTCGACCACTGGACATTGCCGACCACCTCGCCTTTGAAGTCAAGTTCGGAGACCCGCGCGCCTGACGTCCCGGGGTCTCCGAGGGGGGGAATTGTTGCCAAGTAGGCCCCCTCCCCTGCTTTGAAGCCTGCTATGAACTGTGTTAAAGTTTCCTGCATTACTGTTTTACTGCTGCACCAAAGACTGCTTTGCACGTGTGTGCTCTGATACATGTGTCAGTTTCCTGCCTGCGTGTCAATTACCTTGCTGCTGCAATAGACTGTGTAGTTTACTGACTCCATGTTTGGTTGACTGCACAAAAAGGACTCTCTTCCTGGGCAAGCCCTGCCCTGGCCTATATCTGGACTTCCTAGTGTGTGTTTGGACTTTGCTACAAGTGTGCCCCGTGCCTACATTGCCATCTGCCACGGACCGTGCCTGTTCCCTGCTTTGGACTGTGTTTTAAAGTGTTGTTCCCGCTGCCTCCATGGAAGCCTGCCTCATATGGGCCCAAGCCGCTGCTAGCAGCCGGGCGCCTGCCGGGGAAACCTCCAGCGAGCCTGGCTAGGCGCTCCCTGGCCAGTTCCCGCCTGGAGCCTCCCGCGGGTAGGTTGCCGAGCTTGCCCTCGCTACCGGGCAGCCTGCTATCCAGCCCCAGCTATGCCCAGCCGGCATCCATGCTCTCAGGCAGCCAGAAGACCCTGGGAAGAAGACTGCTTTGAGAAGCCATTTCGGCGAAGCGGGCACACCACGTCCGCAGCGAGAGCCCCTCGCCCCGCTCTGCATATCTTAGGAGCCGCCCCGGAGAAGGAACTAAGTGCCGACCATCCCAAACACTTAGAGAATGCATCTCAAAGAAACCTCCGCATTCCAAAGCTGATGACATCAGGACAAACCCTGTCCGCTGGAACATCCTTTCAGCCCACTTGGATTTCCCCCTCCCTCCTTTGTCCCCTCTTCCTGAGGTGTCACTTATCACAATCTGATTACCAAAGTGGCCCATCCAAGCCATTCAGTAGCCCATTAGACCCTTTGTTTTAATCTGTGAGAACCACCAAGTACAGCACCAGCCCCAGGGTACGTTTTGGGGTATTTAAGCTGGTCTCTCAGACCACTCGGTGCTTAGGCCATTCCTATCCAGACTTCCTTGCTGTCCGTCTGTGGTTCCAGTGCTGGCATTGGGCCACCTCGCTGTTGTGTCTCTGCTTCGCTTCAGGATAAGTGAGTATTCCCCCTATCATCGTTGGGAACCAGCTAATGCGAACGTCTCTGTATTTCATACTCTATGTTTCTTAGACCTTGTATGATTCTTTGTATGATTGTGCAAGCTAGGCTTACGCTACACTCAATACACGTGTTTGGACCTGACTCCTTGTCTGCCTCTTTTTCACTAGAGTGTCTGGGATCAGGACCTCCGTATACATAGGTTATGATCCTCGCTTAATATTAATAGTTACAGACTGCTACAGCTAATTCCCCATTATAATAAAAGAGCAGTTCTGGTAACAAGCTTTAGCTCTTAAATCCAGAGGTCCAACAAACAAAAGCACAAAGATTGCTAGCACAGTGATCCACCAGTTGCACAGCATTCGGGAACAGGAGCAAATGCAGGTACGGGTGCAAGAACACCTTTAGAGCCTGGAGAAACAACTCTTTTCAAGACCAGCCACCTGCAGTTGGCCTAAACGCTTAGCCAATCAAAAGGGCCAAAACCTCCAATGACAGACCCGGCTGTAAGGGGGGGGACTCATCACTCTACCCCTATAAGGCTACGAGCTAACTAGGCAGGAGGACAGTACCAGCCTCCATCAAGCTTTGTCCTTGAAAGCTGTTTCGGGTTTGTGCCTGTGGCTCAAGGCCTCTTATCTGGCTGAAATAGACAGTGCCAACCAGATCCAATTGGGTAAGAGAATTTCTTTACAGTACTTACAGTACTTTAAGTACTTTACTGTACTTTACAGTACTTACAGTTATATCTAAGAATTCTTAACTCTGGTAGCATTAATTTGAAATAACTGAAGTATAAGAATTGTCTTAATATGCTTACAAGAGTGCAGCATAAAAAAAAGTAAGCCTTCAGGGGCCAGCATGAACACAGGAATGTCAGACTGATGCAGTGAATCTGTGCATATTTCCCATGATCATCTTATATATTTATGCATTACATCTTTCTGCCTTACAGAAGAAAAAGCAGCATGTACAGATCACCCATCAAATCTCTGAACGGATCCAGAACAACATAAAATCAGCAAGTTGGCCACAACACATGCCTTCCTCCTGGACCCTGATATATTCTATATTATATGACCTTGTATCTGAAGATATAACTGTGAATCTGTCTCCTTTGGAGAAGAGTCATTGCCCAGGGGAAAGGCTGTGGCTTGTATGTAGAAGGTCCCAAGTTCAATCCCTGGAAATTCCAATTTTTAAAAAAGGATCAAGTAGTCAGTGATATAAAAGACCTCTGCCTGAAACCCTGGAGAGCTGCTGCCAATCAGACTAGACAATACTGACCTTGAAAAACCAATGGTCTGACTCAGTGTAAGGTTGCTCTGCATGTGTTCACTGGCTCAGTTGCATCAAAAACAGCTGTTCCCCTTGAAAGTATAGATGTGTTCTTTACTGAGTATCAAATTGGGGGAGGGAAGACACTCTTCAGTTCAGGCCAAAGTTTCCACAAAGGGAGATGGGTCTGAAACCAAAGGACTGGTTTGAAAACAGTAATTCCTAACAGGAATCTGAAAACGGGTAGTAACAGAAGACATGTATTTGTTAATTTAAAAATAAAAGCCAAGCCCTTCCTGCACAGTTAGAAGCCACAGAGGGCCAAATGCAAGGAGATGGAGTGAGATCGTACCAGCTGTCCACGTCCGCTTCTGGTCAGAATCTAAAGCAGCATTTAAGAGAATAGCAGTTATTTTTCTAAATACTAAAGGTGTTGCGCAAGTCTGAAAAATAAGACACACGCTGAGGAGATAACTAAATTTTTTAAAGATCTTCTGTACACTTATCTTGTGCCTCTGATAGCACGACCAACCGTTTTCTTTTTATAATAAAATCTCCTGTTTCTATGCAGCAGAGAGCAAGGAGGAAAGAATACCTGTTTTACAAAAGAATGTAACACTATAGGCTTTTTTAAAAGCCTTCAAATTAAAAAGGAAAGTGTAGCATCAAATCACACACATGCAGACAGTTAAACAATATTCCTTATCACATTATCATTATGTAGCCTTACTAGATAATGAAAAGAAACAAGATCTGGGAGGGGCATTTTTACACACCAGTCAGCACAGTACTTTGCGTTGGCATAATTGTAATCATTATCCCTCAGTTGATTTTAAAGCAACACAATAAAGAGCAATGTGTTGCATTCTGTGTCCTACATAACCTTTTTTTGAATAGATGACCTTTACATAGCTGAAGGTTGCCTCTGAATTTGGCTCAGTTCAAACCAAAACATCTGTTCCCCTTGTAAGGATACTATAAGGACTTCTTTTCTCTGTTGGATTTAGAGCACAGTAAGCGAGCCCTTTCCTGTCCGATCACACTGAACCCAACCCCTTGTAAATCAAGTTCTGGGCTGACAACAAGAGATCCGCCTTCAGTCACCCTCTCTCAGCTAGCGAGGCCACTCGACTGCTGTGAGAACTGCTCTTATCATGTCATCAAATCAAAGCATGTTGAGAAGAGAGAGTACGAGAGGGCATCGGTAGAATTCCCACAATGCAGTGACTTTGGAACACTGACAGATGCATCTGTCATTTTATACCTTCAACTAACCTGCTGCTCGCTGGCTTGACATAGCAAAGCTGTCCAAGAGTAACTCCAGCTCTCTCATGTTGTTTTCACAAGTCTCTGTTAGGAAGGCCTGGCGTTTCTTGGCCTTTATTTGACAGGGGTGGGGAAGAAGGTAAAAAGTAGACATATTAAAGTACTAAATTAAGAGCGTATCACACAATTCATTCTGTTTTATGGCATCATGGGTAAAAATAAAAAGTAACCAACACCTCCCCCGTTAATGCAAGGTTGTTGCATTAACCATAGCATTTACAGTCAACTTCTAGGAGACAGAGACTCTATCCCATAAGATACTTTTTATCTACTTCATGCTTAAGATTACCATAATTAGGATGTATTTCCCCACTTGCTATGGTAGCACCCAAAACCATACTCTGGAATGAAGTATATGCAGCTTCTTGTAGCAAAATCCTCCTCTGTTACAAACTTCCCTCAGGAGAGAACAATTAAGAACAGAAAAGAGTGTTTTTGCTCAGTGTCCCAAATCCATGTTTATCTTGCACACACAGGTCTGGAAAGCCACAATAGTAAGAAACAAGCTGGAGGGAGGAAGTGGATGAAGGAAAGGACAGAGCACTGCTTTTCTTCTGCTCCTATAAAATCCCCTCCCTAGGGGGCACCTTGAGCATGCAGTGAAAGCCCTTCTATACCACACAGATTAGTTTGGTTCTCAATTCATACTCAAATGTACACTTGTTCCCAGTCCCAAAGAATCAGATCAATTTGTCAACTGCTGGAAAGTACAGATTCAATTTACATCACTCTCTCTGAATTTCTATGTAAAAGAGAAATTTTTAATTCAACAGGAAGATGAGAAACGTTCCTCTTTCCTTTTTCTTCTCTTTAGGTAAAGAATCTGATGGCCTTCTTAACTTTTGATTACCCAACGCTTTCTATGGCTAAAAAGTCTGCCTCCAAGATTTAAGGACACTGTTTTTACTGAGTAAGAAACATCTTTCCCCTATAAAATTGCGCTCTATTATGAGCCAACAGTGTATCATGACTGACTAGAAGACAAGCAATGTATGTGAATTTCTGCTGTGTTCTCCACCATTCTGTTTAAATATTTTATAAATTTGCTCTACTATTTCAATTTTAATTATATGTTCTGTATATCTACTAATATATTATTCATATACATTTCAGTGTTTGATCCCGGGTAGCATTTACATGGGTTTGTTTCCTTGTGTGATGGTTAGGACTATACTTCACAAGAATTTCCAGTGCCAATGGAATTCTCATGCTAGTGTTTTTGTTTCTAAACCATCAATATTCCATAATTATTAAGATGCCTGTTAGTGGACAGAAACAGTCTAGAATGATAACCTGCATAATTGCATCTGCATTACTTGATATTGCTTGTGCAATGCTGGGGTGAAAGCACATACAGGAAAAAAAACACCACTAAGATAAATATTTTCTTGTAAGTGTAAGCATTCCGAGTATTCAAAAGTCAACTACACTCTGTACACAAGATTTATTATTTGTACAAAAACTATGTTGTGAAAGTACATTCAGTTTTGACCAGTACAGGGTAGGCCTAGAAATTATTTTGTGGAGGAGGTCTTAGTTAACTTTTTATATGTACTAGGTTAGAGGTCCCCAAGCTTTTTGAGCCTGCAGGCACCTGTGGAATTCTGACAGTGGTGGAGCCAACCACAAAATGGCTGCAGCAGGAGACGGAGCCAGCAACAAAATATGAGGTTATGCATAATTCTAGTAGTAACTCTTCAGCATTTCAGGTAGAAGCTCTGCTTAGCAGGCAACTTTTTAAATGAACATATTATTTTCAAAAGTTGTCTTGCTAACACGCAGCTTATCTTCAGTCACACACTAAAGCCTTGTGCTGTGGTGGTAGCTGCAGCCAATGCAATTTTTTAAGACCTGCACAGCTAATCAAGTCGGAAATGGCCAATCAGACAAAAGTGCCATCTGACCCTAACCCACTGTCTAAAAAAACTTGGAAGGCATCAGGAAAGGTGTCGTATAAAGCCATGTTGTGGACCCCTGTAGTAGGTTAACTAAAAACGACAGAAGTTTTTAGAAAATTAAATTTCAGGGGTTTTTTTTATTTTAATTAAAGATGCGATCTGAGGAGAAACCAGAGTATCTAGATTTAACCCTTTGCAATCCTATATTGATTTCAGACCAGAGGTTCTGCATAGTTTCCTTTTAGAAGATACTTCTGTGATGCATGCTGTGGCTAAATTCTGCTCTCTAGCTGTTAAGAAACGCAGATTGCTTCTGGCTGAAAACATGGCTTAACTATCTTTTTGTTGCTATTGTCCCTCCTCTATCACAGAACTGCCCTGTTCTACTGGCTCCCAATGTAATAAAACACCAGTGGTGGTTTCCAGATTCAAACTTTTAAATGGCTATTTAGGATGCTATTTTATATTCTTATTATTCTACTTTAATCTTGTGATGCATTCCTTATTAGATACCTGATATTTGTTTATTTTTAAATGAAGTTTCTTTTAACTTGTACACTATGCAATATTTGTCTAATAATCTTGAATCTGGTCTGTAACCACAATAAAACTTACTTTGGCATTGTAATCAAAAAATGATGTATCTTTTACAAACACACTCAACGTTCTATGGAGTTATAAACTCTATAGATGTTCTACTTCTTGCCCCATGCTTGTGACACATTCTACTAGACTGGATTATGATTGATTGATAATAGTGGCCTACCTTCATCTTGAGTTAGAAACCTGCCCCTGGAGCAATATAGTTTACCTCCATCACGGTGCAAGTTCCAAACAGAAGCACATAGTTTGAAAACCAAGTATAGCACTTCTAATAATTGACACAGCTAAACTGCTGCAAAAAACGAGTAGACCGAACACAACATTGTTCCCGTTATATCCTATTCTGTCTAGCCCTCAGAGGCTCTCCATATGAAAACGCTGCACAACAAGGGAACCCGTTTCAATAAAAGCACTATTCGTGATCCTTATTTTACTATAAAGTTTCCCTTGGCGGTGCTCATTCTGTTGCAAAGTGCCTTTCAAATCTAGCAGCTCATTAAACATCTTGCCTGCCACCCACTTAAAAAGTCATTTATTTCCCAACTGGAATTCTGGATAGTTATGCTTCTAAAACATCCTGTTCCAGTACAGCAGAAAGGTGACAATGACACACTTTGAGAAAGAGGTCACCAAGAGCAACAGCAGCACTGATGACTTTTAGTATAACAACACATTGAGGGGGCTGTCCTCCTATGGTTAAGAAGCTCACAGTTGGAACAGCATGTCCCCTTGGAAAAGAGGACAGCAGAAACTGGTTGCTTCCAGAAGAATAGAAGCAAACAAAAGCAACAACCCAGATGCACAAAAAAATGAGATGGTTCAATAGCCATTTCTGTTTAGTGCTTATATACAAAATTCATTTGTCATGCTCATTTAAATATGAAACGATTCTGACACCTAAAATAAAGTGGTTGGATGAAATATAGAACTCCAGAGCGTGTTGCCGGATGATCTAGTGTAGGGGTCCCCAGTGTGGTGCCCGTGGACACCACGGTGCTAGGGCTGCCAGTCCCCCGGTGGGGGGTGGGGGATTCCCTGCTCCCAGAGTCTGCCCCTCACTGCCATTCACCTGGCTGATGTCACCACACTCGGCAGCGGGCATGTTCCCATGTTTCACAGGGGCCTGTGAAGCACAGGAGCATGCTCACTGCTGGGCATGACGATGTCACGCATGAAGGAAACACCCCCAGTAAGTGCCAGGCCCCCCTCTGCCAGGAGGGTAAGGGGACCTGGCAATCCTATATGGTGCCTTCCGACACCTTTCCTTGCACTCACCAAGTGATTTTAGAAATTGGGCAGTCCAAGGGGGCTTTTCATTTTTTTTTTACGCTTATGCTATAATGCTGACAGTTGCGTTATGTAGTTCTTTTCCTGTGCAAATAGCAGAACCCTATTCTAAAAACACAGTGGGAGCTGATTCTGACTAAATACGATTGGCATGCACTGGAACTTCTATTGGACTCATCAGATCTTTCCAGTTTGAACGTACTTTTATAATTCAGGTGGAAGTCAACCCTTCTTCACCAACTGTCATTGCTACAACTAATACTGCAGGTTAAAAATGGCTGGGCTCATAAGAGAAGGGCTTATGTAAAAGGGATAACCAGAAGAACATTTGTTTTCCTTTTGCATAAGTGTGTTAGATGTCTGCAAAATGAAGACAGATTCTTCCAGATGAGGGTTTCTTAGGTAACCCAATAGGTATACTTGTTTTGTGTGTATACAAGAAAACATTTTTAAACAGTAAGTAAATTTTAAGAGGCATCCTGTTAAACTGAGCTTCTGCCTGAAATGTTGAGGAGCTACTAGAGCTACTATCAGAATTGTACATAACCTTACCCCTTTACATTTTGGTTTTTATATTATTATTATTATTATTATTATTATTATTATTATTATTATTATTATTATTATTATTATTAAAGGTTATCAAGCACATAGTCCAATTCAAGTCTACATTCACATAACTTATTTAAAAGTTTACTATTAACATTTAAAGTTTCTTTTTCTTTAAATGGTTTTCCTCATATAGATCCATGAAAGTTTTGTTGTTCTTCAATTGCTTATACTTCTATTAATGACTGGTAGATGGTATTCGTAGATTGTATCTTGCTTGTTGTAATGTAGTCAAGAAATGGCTTCCACTTACTGTAAAATTCTGTTGTCTTTTCTTTTTCTGAGGATTGTTGAATTCTTTCTGTAATTTTTTCCATAATCATTTGGTCCCACACCTTACTAAGCCATTGGTCTATATTTGGTGCTGCCTTAGCATTCCATTTTATTGTGATTATTGTTTTTGCTGCTACAAATAGACTACTTATGAGTTCTTTTCTAATTTGTGGAACTTTATTGTCTTGCCATAAGTCTAGAAATATTATTGTCGGTTGCAGTTGTATTGAATAGGTAGTTATTTTATGTATGGTCTCTATTACTTCTTCCCAAAAGGCCATTATTTTCGGACATGTCCACCAACAATGGCTATAGGTTCCTGTACCCCACATTCCCTCCAACACAATGGCGAGTACTTTGTTGTTAGCTGTGCTAATTTCTTTGGTGTGTAGTACCAATAGGATATTATTTTAAATGTTTGTAATTTAGTAGATATTATCAACGAATTGAATGCCCCTTTACATTTTGTGATTGGCTCTACCTCCTGCAGCAGCCATTTTAGGGTTGCACCTATCTCCCTGTTTCAGAATTAAAAAACTACCCACAGCCTTAAAAAGTTTGAGGCCTCTGATCGTATCAACATATTTGTTAGCAACTTGCATAAAGACAAAAAAAGCTCACATACCTATATTAACACATTTTACAAAAAGAGACGTACCTTCCCCTTCTGGATGGATAATTTAAGTATGCCATATTCCCGGCTCCCATATTTATGCCTCACACATCTGCATCTGTCAGCAAAGCTCCAACTTTTTACATCAACTCCTTCCTCACAGCCTGCCATCTCTTTTTAGCTCTAATTATATGTAATTAAAATGGATTGATATTCTTCCCATTCTCTGTCCTTTTATACATCTTGCCTTCCTTTGTGTTGTTTTCTTTTAAGTAAGGTCTGCAGGACAGAATGCATATAATTGTGCATTTTGTAAGACACTCTGCACATTGCTGGTGCCCCAGAAAAATCATTGTTAACATTGCTGCAAGGTTTAAATGATTTGAAAAGGAGGCCTCGGGAGTGACTCAGAACCACCGAACTTGGCTGTTTGACGCTCTCATAGACCTGAAGCCCAGAGCACATTCCCATCTACTCAATGCACAGGCTGCCCCTAATGTTACTAACTCCTGCTACATATGCTGACAAAATTATTAGGAAACCAGCTGCACCTGCAAATAGCTGTTATGCACAGACAAGAGGCAGCAAGGAGTCTTGAGAAAACAGGAGGGGCGGGAGGGTTGGTAGGTTACTCCCAAGAACTAAAATCTGCTACTTGCAACAACTTCTGGAAGACTGACTTGTTAGCAGCTCATTATCCGAATTGTATGAAGCAGTTTTATTTCACTGAGCAATTTAAAACAAACTCCTGGAGAGCCAACCAAGCAATAAAAGTAGCTAATGCTCTCAGACATCGGGCTATATAATTACAGATATGGGATTTAAAAATTTTTTTTGCCAGGAAGCACCTATTTGAATCTCCTTCCAGTGCAGAGATAGCACACACTATTTAGAAAAACAACACACTGAAAATAAAGTCACTGCCTCTTCAGCATACACAGAGATAGTGATGGGCTGTAAGAGCTATGTTATCCCTAAGCCACATGGTGGCACCACAGAGAGACAGCTGGAATTTCTACTGCAGTTATCAGCAAATTTGCAATATTTAGTGGGTCAAATGAAGTACACTTGACAGACAAAAACATCTATGAAGTATTGCTGTTCAAAGCAAATTAAAAAATCAATAGCTTTGTGTGTTTAGTCAGAGACTTCATATCTTCCCCAAAGTGTGTAATGCTACCACTCAGCTACACTACCTTTTGGTACTACTCACTTTCTCTAGAGAAAGGTCATGTCGTGGGCTGGGTCAGCCCAAGCAGAATAGTCAAAGTCTGGTCCAAAATCAAAGCACAAGTCCAAAGCCAGGAGAGAGTCCAAAAGCTGAGCCCAGAGTGGAGATGGGCACGAACAGGGGAAAAAACGAACCATGTGGTTCATCAAATTTCACAAACCACAAACTTTCATGAACCTGCCCCCAGTTCGCAAACTGGCTCGTTTGGTTCATGAAAACGTCACATTCAGGTCAAAAAATTGTCACTTCCGGGCCAGCAGAAGGTCTGCAGGAAGTCCATCCCCTGTTGCCTAGGAAACTGATTGATCGGCACCAGGCTGTCTGCAGTGACGAACCAAAAAACGAACCAAACGAACCAGCCTAAAGTTCGTGGCCATTTGTCAGAAATGGGATCTGACGAACCGCTGGTTCGCGAACCACAAACCGGCCTGGTTTGTCATGAATTTTGGTTCGTGCCCATCTCTAGTCCAGAGGTCCGTAGGTCAATTATCAGTAAGTTTGAGGGCGATACAAAAGCAAAGTTAAGGTCCGGTCCGAAAGTCACAGAACAAGGCAAAAGGCAAGGCAAGGTTCAGTGGAGTAGTCACAGCAGTAGCAGGAACTGATGTGTTGCTTCCATGCCTCCTGGTCTTCTGTGGCTGAGTTTTATAGACAGGTTGGCTTGCAGCCAGCTGCTGTGTTAGTTATCCTGTGGTTACTCACCATTGTTTTCAGCCAGCAGCTGGCGTCTGGCCAGGAGGCATGCGCTTTGCCGTCTCTCCTGTAGCTCTACATGTTGCCTCTGTCTGCGGTGCTCTTTGGGTAAAGGTTTGGACGTCCCAGGCTGAGCGTCACTGGTGGTGTAGGAGCAGGAGGGTGTCAGTGCCTCTAGCTTGGCTGCTGACTGTGGGCATTGGTCAACCAGTGGCTGAGCTTCACCGGTGGTGTTGGAGCTGGAGGGTGTTGGTGCCTCTGACTCAGCTGCTGGCTGTGGACTCTGATCCTCCAGCAGCTGTTCCTCCTGATCACTGGCTTCTGCTGAGTCAGGGCTGGCTAGGCTGGTTACATGGGGCTCCTCTCCTCCAGAGGAGTCCTCACCATCACTGAGCCCCATGACAGGTCATATGAATTAGACCCAGTGAGCAGCCGTCTCCATAGTTCTGGCTATTGGAAAATGTGACCATGGCTGCATTTTTCCAGTACAGTACCACTAATGGAGATGACTGCCAAATGGACTGGCCAGCTCCACTAACCAGTTTTTCCATGTAGTTTTGAGTAAGGGGCTTACTGAATTGAACAACTTCACTTGTGAGGATCAACAGCCAGAAGATGGGATTCAGTAAATGTTATGCTATGGTTTTTATGCTGCCTCTTCTATAGTTCTTATGTTGCCTCTTCACAAGAAGTAGGTAATCTTTTCTAATCAGTTCTAAAACTGTGCACTCATGCCTTAGGTAGTGAGCCATTCAAGATGGCATAGTGGAGAAAGGAGATGCAATACTGACCTCCCAGGCTCCATCATAGTTCCAGGTCCCAGGCAATATGTGGGTTCCTTCTGATTGGGCCTGCCAAGAATTACTTCTGGATCAGGCCTGGGGTCCTTGACTGGACAACAGGCAGACTTCAGCCTTGTTCTTAGTTGACTGTCTGTGCCTCTGCTGACCTGCCATCCTCCAAAGTCCTTGCTATCCACGTGCCTGTCCTCCTGTTGCCTTTCTACATACAAGCTCCCTTTGCTTCATCTTACACCCTTGCCCACAATCAGCTTCCTCTCTTAGACTTTCCTCTGCTACCTTTGCAGAGACTATTCAGTGCAGGAGCTTATCCTTACCTTGGTCTGAACTCAGCATGGACCTGAACCCTCTGCTCTTCATGATAGGATTACCAGACTGCAGCTAGCAACCCCTGGGAGAAATCCGGGGTGGAGCCTGGCACACCAACAGCATGCCAATGTCACTTCCAGTAAAAACCAAAGTGACATCTTCAAATGCTTTAGCATTTACTAAAACGCTGTGGTTTTTATCATCAAGTTTTTTGTAAATGCTAGAGTGCTCACTATGTCACATCCATTTTTTACGGGAAGGGATCTCAGAACACTGGCACAGTGGCAGCATGCACACATACCCATTTCCTGCCACTTTCTCTTGAGGTGCCAGCAGGCAAAAAGCAGGGATGCCAGAAGATCTCTCACTATAGTGGGAGTCCTGGTATCCCTACTTTGTGGGCTTGGCTTCCCCATGGCACAGTGCTGACACACCACCTACTATCCTATGATTCCCTAGGTCCAGCACAACCCAAGCTTCCTCACTATACACAAAACAAGAACCCTGTACACCCTGGTAGTAAGGTTGCCAGGTCCCTATACTCTCCTTGCAAGAAGGGGGGACCTGGCACTTCCCTCATGTTGCTCGAGTGGTTAGACTTCACGTGCACCCCAGCGCTTCCGCAATGATGTTACTTCCAGAAGTGATGTTATCATGCCAGCTGCAGAAGTACTCTGGCGCTCCACGCAGGGCTGATTTGGCCCATTTGGGGCCCAAATGGCCCCCAAACAAAGCATGGGAACGCTCCTGTAGCCAGCGTGATGATGTCATTTTCAGAAGCGATGTCACTGCACACACACCCCTGGGAGCGTGTGTGCCTGCTAGTAGCAGGCAACCTCCAGGGGGCTTGCCACCTCCCACCAATCACTGGCAGATCGGCGCAGGGGGGGGGCAAAGCCCCAGGGGTTTGCCCACCACTGGCAAGCACCTGGGAACCTTACCTGGAAGCTATACAATCCATTCCAAATTTTAAAACACTTTCCACATACTACAATCCACTGCATGAAAAATCTTTCCCACAGCCTAATCCTTCCCTAAACCACAGGTATACACTTGAAGTTCTAGACTCCAACCAATCCACCGCCAACACCAGCAAATCCTTTTTTTCTAGCTGTACAGGCAATAGAAAGAAGGCCTGGCACATGCTGTTAGGGTGTTTTTCTCACAGAAGCTAACAAACGCTAGAGGGGCCCCAAGAGATCTCCTGATCTACAGCTTTCCTTGCCCTTATGTTGATTAAAGCTAGTAGCTTTAATCAGTTTCATGTGCAATGGAAATGTATCACTTCAGAATGAAATAAGAAATTACCTACTTGCATATGACAGGCAAATAAAAAATGAAAGAAATCTTTCAAAAATAGACAGGTTATCAGTGTCAAAATCCCATGCTTTCTGCTCTTTCCTCCCAATGTCACTTCTGGAAAACTACAAGATAATGACTTCAGCATGAACAAATGAGTTTTAAAGTAATAGTGTATCAAAGCTCTACTGGGGATTTTAATTTTTCATAATGGAACAGAAAATAATTTTGCCAGCTTCCTCTTTCTACACATACATACAAATTAGTCAACCAGAGAGGACTATGATAATAGCAAAAAGAAAAAAAAATTCCACCAAGTATAACTTACATTTTGCATAAGATAATGAGGGCTCATAATTTAAAGAATCCCAAACTCAAAAGGAATAAAGTACACTTATAGACTTTTAAGTTGCATAATATATCCTGACTTTTGAAGAGGGAAGAAATAGATTTTTAAAAAATCAGTTTCTAAATGTTTTCATAATCATTGTAATTTGACAATAGTAGAAATTTGCTTTGTTCATCATCCTTCTATAATAAAACTGCTGAGGAATTGTCCTGAAGCACTAAGTGGTTCTAGGAGGGACTCCATGTAGTAAAGGATCACAGCATTCCTATCTCCTTAAAAGTAAATGTCAATATTCTCCACACAGGAAGGAATGAGCAAGTGCTTGTGGCCCTTTCTTATGTGCCCAGGCAGCTAATGTTGATTGACATGGGTTTAGAAAGGATTTTTCCTCCAAGCCAGATTGGCCAGGCCTCCTGGAGGTTTTTTGCTTCCTCTGAGTAATGAGCAGGAGCCACTGGGGAAGTGGGGGGTGGGAGGTAGCTGTGAATTTCCAGCATTGTGCAGGGAGTTGGACTAAATGACCTTGGGGTTCCTTCCAGCTCTATGATTCTGTGTTGCTAATTATGATTCTGATTCTATATTACTAATTACAGAGAAAGCCCATACATGGACTTTCTCTGTGGTGGCCCCTACTCTGTGGAACGGCCTGCCTGAGGAAGTCAGGAGACCCCCACTCTCCTGGCTTTCTGCAAATGATGCAAAACAGAATTATTTACTCAGATAAAAGGGCTGTATTGTAGGGATAAAGTCTCAGATACTTCACTAATGAGTCAGGAACCACAGACATCACCATGTTGCCTTACATACTATCTGCTGCTTTAAATATATACACCTATACACTACCCTGCTTCATGTTGTCAACTGTTAGTCCTAGAACTGATTATGTTCTGTTTCAGCTTCATGTTGTCTATTATCAGTTGTAGAATTCATTATGTTCTGTTTCAGCATTTCTTCAACTCTGTATTGGATCCTTTGTAAACTTGTTTATATTTACCCTATGGCATTGTTTATGGAAATGTCCTTGACACTGTATGGAAATACAGATTGTACTAAGCTCATACTGTGTAATCTGCCTTGAGTCTCAGTGAGAAACGTGGACTATAAATAAATAAATATATAAATCCAATTAAGATTTGGAACACTTGATCTTTTTTGTACCATACCAAGCAATTTGAGGCATATATCCCTTGTAGTGAGTAAATGTTAGATGAGCAAGGGCAATTAAATATGTCTCCTCACCCCAGATGACTTCTCTATGGAATGGATGCATTCATTATACTAACCTCATCCGGACACAAGTGTTGCGCAACCATCTGCTGCCATGCATATGACATCCCATTGGTTTGATACTGGACAGATAATTTTGTGACAGTGTCCAGTTTCAGCTTCTGTCCATCAAGAAGTAATATACGACAAACTAGATACTCCTATAATGTAACACCTAGTAGTGTGATAACAGGCCAGTCTCTAAAAGGTTTCTGGACTGGATCAGTCCATTAGAACAGACAAAATGAAACCAATTTCTAATATACTTTATATCATATTATGTACTCAAAAAGAAAGAATACGGGATATATTCACAAAATGAGAAACTGTTCTGGAAAGTATCTCATCAAAAAAAGGCTTAGAATGCTTCCAGATGGAAGATTTTCCAAGTGTCAAAATGTGCATGAACAAGTACATCTAATACCCAGAGAAACAGATGGGGACTGTGCCAATAGCCAGTGTTGATCCCTAGTAGCTCAAACAGCAATCTGGGATCCATCCAAATAAAGTGTAAATGATTCAATCCAAAATGGCAACTATTGTGCAAACTCTCCATGCTACTTGATTTCTTTCTTGATATAATCTCTCACCTTCGTCACTTCTAACAATGATATGCCTGCCATCTGAGATAATATGGAAATAATGAAGTGGCAATCCTAATAAGAAACAAGAAAGTTATGGCTTGAAAAAACACACTGCAGGATGCTCACATGTTAAGCACCGTTCTTCAAGTAATATAGGACTCCGCAATGGGCTTGTAATTCTAGGCAAACTTACATCAACTTACATTTTGGGTCCCTGGGTCCAAGTCAACACACTCAGTAGGACTTTTAACACCCTAAGCCTTAATCTAAGCATACCAGTAGTTTGAATAACTATAGGCAAAACTGATCATTTTTAGAGCTGGTGAAGATTTAATGAAGTCTGTTTCTTAACCAAAATTGGATAAAGGGAGCATGCGAGACTTCCTCTTTTCAGCCTCATTGTCCCCATCCATGTTTTGCTGCAAACCTTGAAGTCTTCAATTCCCAAGTCGCAGCTTTCAGATTAATAATGGTAAATGTCAGTGCAAATACAATTCTTAATCATGGTAAAGGCCTGTACAGGAACTCTGTATTAAAAAGAGGAGAAAGAACCCAATACCACAGATCAGTTGGATTCCTTCATGGTTAATGGACAGGTCACGTTATTTCTGCACCAGTCCTTAATAATGCAAAATGAAGTGTTAAATGTGTTCTAATACCTGAAGGCAAAAGTTAAAAATAAAACAAAGAGAGCTCTAACTTCCTAGTACTGAGTATAATTACACACAGAACTACTTCAGAAACAAGGTAGTCAATTCAGTGCTACACGGAGTTTTAAATTGAAATGAGAAGTCTCTCTGAAAGATATGCTTTAATCCAACCAGGATAAATTCTACTGCCTGGGAGCACAAGAGGTCAGACTAGATAATTGTAATGGTCCCCCCTCTGGTCTTAAAAATGTGTGAATTTAAATTACTTCCACACTTAATAGTCTAGAAGAAGCTCAAGTGTAACTATTCCTTTGAGATTATCCAAATTATGGTCAGTGAGTGAGACCACAGACCACAGGTTTAAATACCAGCTTGAGCAGATAAAATAAGGAAAGAGTACATAACTTCTGATACACAGAAGGTTCTCGGAACAGAGAATCACGTTTTAACTCTAATGAATTTTTTTGTGTCTTATCGTTTAGTTTAAAAGTTCTTTTCAGAGCCATTTTCCAGGAAGTCATTTGGTCAAGTAAAAACAAAAAAAGTAAAGAAGTTAACTAAAACTTTGGACACTGGATATTTTCACATTAGGATAGTGAGTATAAAAAGATGATCATTTTTGTGATGGGGAAGACATCTGTTGTTAGTCTAAGGACTGCCTGGATGCAGCGTGTACATTTTTCTTCATTATGTTTTATATCCCTCCTCTTATAAACAAGTCCTTGCTAATAACCAGAAGAGTAAACTAGGGTTTAGCTGGTAAGCGGAGGGGATTTTTAAAAATACCTAGGAAGCAGCAGAACCAAAAAGCCCATCTTCAAACTAATACAGAAATTTATTTTCTGTACAACAGAACAACTGTTAGCTAGACCCGGATCTTTTTTCCCCTCTTTTGTTTTTTTAAAGGGAACAGACTCATTTACAGTGGGCATGAGGTGGTTTCTATTGTCAACCCATAATTTTTAAATTTGTTCTGTCCCAGTTGTTGAATAGATTTATTTTACCACATCATACCACAGTACAACTTTAAGGCCAATCAGAATGCCACGAAGCGAAGAAATCACATCTACAGAGATTTAAATTGCTTTGGAACCAAGCAGCAGGAATGAGACTGAGTGGTTTTATTGTGCCATGTCAGGCGTCAAAATGTGAAGCTCAATAAAATTCAAATGGTTTCGAATACAGCAGGAAAACAAACAGGAACTGCAGCTGACTATCAAAGAACGGACCCTCATCCTAGTCACAGATACTGACTTCTGGCTTCAAGATTGATAACTCCTCCCTGCAACTACACAAAAAGCAAAACCTCCCCTCTTCCCCAAAGTAAAGAACAAATCCTTCCACCTCCTCGACGCAAGAGGTACTGCAGAAAAGACGAGGAGATACCACATTTGCATCTGCAGAGAGTTCCTGTTCAAAAACAGTCAGCCGGAGCAAGGGAGAGTTTAAAGTTTAAAATGCTCCCCCTTGCTCCAGGCCCCAGAAGTGGCCCCATGGACCCACAAACCTGTCCGCAGTTCATGGAATTTCGTGGTCCATATGGCCTGTGAAACTCCACAGACCATGGACTGTTGGCCCATGGTCTTTTCCCAGTCCTTCCCCACCTCTACTCCCAACATTCTGCAACTGGGCCTGCCTCTGCAGCAACTATTTTGTGTTGGTGCCCACTAGTCTCCGTCAAAATTCCAGAAGTGCCCACTGGCTCGACAAGGTGGGGGCCCCTGTTAGTCTTCTAGACTAGTCACCAGCCAAAAGAGGACTACTGCTGTATTCCTTAGACCTGCCCAAAATATAGAAGGCATGTTGGAGTCAACTTAGCTTTACACAATGGACAGGGATGTTCCTGGGCTTATTTAACACTCCTGGGAGAGGCAGGGAAGTTTCAGAGATCTCACAGGGCAACACCCCTACACATATATATGATGGAAGGTGGAAAGAGACTAGTGCATATGTGCAAGTGCTTCCACACATTTATATCCATTTGTCCAATTTTGTTTTCCAGTTTGAGTCACCCCTACCCCGCCCTGTCCCCGAGCTACTTCTGAAACTTTCTCAAGTTTCAGATAAATTATTGGCTGGCTAAGGAGCTACAAATTATGATGAGCTGATGCCTGTAGGAAGGCTCTCTGTGTCACCCTTTGAACATCCAGTACACGGAAGGTCTACCGGGGGAAATAGATTGGGTCTAGTTAGTTCTCATTCAGAGTTAAGCCTGCAACAGTTCAGATTGAAATGCTGTCAGAGTATTGAATGGTACAAAATTAAAGCATGTTTAATATGTATACACAGCATCAGTGATGAAGACAACAACTTGCAAAGAAGCCCTCTAAAGGAGCGAGCATTTTTTAACATTCCCAAATAGCCCTTGCATTCATTATGCAAAACTGAGCTGAATGCTGGACCCAAATACACTCTGCCTTTAAATCTTATGGTGAAATAATATGAACCCTCTAGTGCAAGAAATGCCACAAACTCCAATGCAGCCATGATCCAGTCGAGGAGAGTTTTTTTCCAATGACTATAAAATAGAGAAAAATGTAACATTCTAAAAGCCTTTAAAGAGGTGACCTCACAAAAATTGTTTGAATTTATACTATGACAAACATAGTCATAGTATATCAACATCAAGTATTAGTATTTATATAGCAACCCTATGGGTTGAAGGTAATCAAATACAAGCTATAGTTATCTCTGAAGATGCTTCAGAGATACCTCAATTGGTTAATTAGTTCAAGTAAGTCTTTAGAATAGAAGAGTTTTAAACCTCTGCCTTGTACATAAATGGTCAGCAGCTTTAAAGCCATGGGGGGCAACATGGAAGGACAATACATAGTTTGCTATAACCAGCCATCCCTCAGGAAAATATCCATGCCCTTCCCTCCCCTCAAAATACAACCATTACCATATGACCATTGTCCATCACTTTCATCAAGCTGTCAACCCTTTCATTTTCTATGCTCCACACCCAGCATTCACAATGATATCATCATATAAGGCCAAGTGTAATGATATCATCATATAAGCCCTACAACAAAACACTACCATGAAACAGGGACTTGGTTACCCATTCCACCCACTGCACACACCACCCATATATACTCACTCTAAGCAAAGAGAGCAGCAGAAGTGGGTAGTACCAATAATCGTCTGCTTCCAAAAAAAAGTTTATTTTACATGGCAGCACGCACAGCATCTTTCAGACCAATAAAGAAAATGCCTCAGGGCTATTCTCTTACCAGGAGAAGCTCGTCCTGTAATTCTCTGTAACTTTTTTCATTATCCTGTAGTCTCTGTGAGAGCTCTGTAATTGCATTCTTCTTTTCCTCTACTTCTTCCTTTAGCCTCTTGTTTATGGAGAGATAATCCTTCTCCAGTCTGAAAGGATGGAACAGAATTTGCAAAAATTCTTTTTGACAACTAACATTTTAGGCGCTGACAACTGTGCTGTACATAATACGTTCCTGTAACATGCAGTTTCAAAGCAAGTTATTACTAATTTTTAATCTGAACAAAATATGAACAAAGGAAAGACTATATTACTATGTGCTACCTCTTGTGGGTTTGGCATAAAAATTAAACTATGTCAATTTGCATATAGTACCATTATTCACTTAATCCAGAAGTTTCTACAACACTTAGAAGTTTCTTAGATTAACCAAACTATTGAACATGCTGAGCATCAAAGTACATCACTTGCCAGAATACAGAAACAAACAGTAGTTTAATTTTAATCATACGTGTATATGTTATACTTGAACCTAAGTGGAGAAAGTAAAAAATCCTAAAGTAATGTTAGAAACTCTGTCTGGTGCTGATGCAACCTCCCCAGATCTCCAATCATGGTTTCGAAATTAGGAACATGGTAGGGGCTTGTGGGCTTCCTCACACCACTCAATCTTCCCACTGTGCGCAAATTCACCTCTCTCTTCCATTATTTTAGTTATACATCAGAACTTGCTATTGTTAACAGTTTGTAACAAACTCACCACAAGCCACTGTTTCAAATTGTTTGCCTTGATGCAGGTTTGATTAGCTAACCAAAGGTAGTCCCGGCAAAGATGTAAACCATGGAAAGGAGAAAAGAATTCAGGGGCAGCGCGGGAGGGACCATGCAAGCCAGAGGCTTGAAATCATGACAGTTAGCTCTGATGAACTGTGCCAGTGACTCACCTCCTCTGTTTAAAAATAGCTTCTACCTGGAGAATTTTGTTTCTGGATCACCAGGGCCCTAACAGAACCACAATTTCCAGGCATTCAGATTTAGAGGAGCCACCACCTTTAACTTTGGTTTTATATGTCCAAAATGTACAAAGTATTATTTTCAAAAACTGAACACGGACATTTTAAAAGCAGTATTTTTCATTAACATCTGCTCCATGACAGAAAGATGTTTTCAGTAATCTCTGTCACAAAAACTCATACCATTAATAGTCAAGAGAATGTTAGTTGCCACAAAACCCAGTATGAAGACAGCGAATGATAAGGTTCAACACAAAGGAAAGCATGAATATTTCCAATGAGAATTCAGATCAGGACATTACAATGGTGAAAAATGGTTGGAAAATTAAGATCATTGCTAAACACAAAGACCACTTAAATCAAAGAACAGAAGGGAAGAATGATGGTAATAAGTTATATACCATCATCATATATAAGAACTACCTGAAAGAGACAGTGGGTTAATGCCCATAGAAGTTACATCCATATCAGAATATCTTGCGAGGAAACAAAAATCCAATTATAAATTTAAATAAAATACACTAAAGCTGTGGCAACTCGAATGGCAAAACAACTGTCCTCTTACTCTACCAGTATATTGGGCCACTGACGGAAAAGCGTCTCACCTATTTCTGTCATCTCTAAAGTGAAGTTTTGAGTCAGGGGAATTCCGTTCAGTCCCCTCTAATCACACCAGGATATGCAGGACGCCACTAAGCTTGATCTAACATTTGGTTATCAAGCATTTTAACAGACATTACTGAGCCTGCCTGTTTTTTCATGAGATCACCAAATTCGCAAACGTTTTAACTGGTAAGAAAAACAGTATGCTGATTCCCCCCAAAATTTAATTTCTTGTTTTACTGCATTTTAAAACCTATTGGTTTAAAACCCTCTGTACCTTACCATTAATAGGTACTCTGTTTTATGCATTATGCTTTTTCCCTAATCTGCCACCAAAGCGTCAAGTTAGCATATACTGTCCCCTCACATCAGCCCTGAGGTAGATTTGGCTGACAGAAAGTGAAAGACTCCTAAGGTCACCCAATAAGTGATGTAGCCAGGGCTTTTTTCTGGGAAAAGAGGTGATGGAACTCAGGACCGCACAATGACGTCACTTTGGGTCAGCTGGAACAAGAGGAGAGTTTTTTAAAGTTTAAATCACCCTTGGTGAAAATGGTCACATGGCTGGTGGCCCCGCCCCCTGATCTCCAGACAGAGGGGAGTTTAGATTGCCCTCCGCGCTGCTAAGCGCTGAGCAGCGTGGAGGGCAATCTAAACTCCCCTCTGTCTGGAGATCAGGGGGCAGAGCCACTGGCCACGTGACCATTTTCAAGAGGTGCTGGAACTCGGTCCCACCATGTTCCAGCTGAAAAAAAGCCCTGGATGTAGCTAAGCAGGGACTTAAGACTTAAGCTCCTCCAGTTAAAGTACCACATTCTAGCCACTATGCTGTAACAGCAAAATTGTTGCCAAGCAAAAAAACCCAAAAAAAGGTCTTCTATGGTTCTAAGAATTAAAAAAAAAGAAGCATCTCCAAGTACTGCACATTCACTTATGAAGTATCTAAAGAGATTAGGCAAGATGATTACTTGTAAGAGTGATCTAGGAACTAGAGAAAAAAATACCTGTTAACAGTTGATTCACACATTAGATTCACTACACCTTCCAGCTCAAAGAACATAAACCATCAGTTTAGCTCTCTACAATATATGTTATCAATGTTGAGCTATTATTTTGTTTTCTAATACCCACATGAGCAAAGGCATACCGATTCTGATTAACAACGTACAGATTGAGTTTTTCATAGCTCTCTTGAGCATTTCGCTTTTCCCTCTCATAAGCATTTTCTACTTCTTTGAACTTGCTTTTGACAATGTCCAAATCAGAAAGTGCTTCTGCTTGGCTGGCCTTCTCCACTTGCAAAGCTCCTTCCAGGTCTCGAATTCTTAACTGAAAAAGTGGTAACAAACCAACAATCAGTACTCCAAGAGTGCTGTTAAAATGTCAGATTATTAGGCAAAGCTGTAACTGTGAGGGGCAGACAACATTTTTCACATACAAAGGGACATTTACACATATAAGGCTGGTGTACACTTAACTTTGCCAGTACATTACCACGGCCAGGTCAGTAACAAACACAGGTTTACTGTTAATCCTTAATGTAGGCTCAGATGTTAAACCAAACCATGGTTAAATGTAGATATGAATTCAGCCACAGGATCACATATTACCTTCTACTAATACCCTTCTCTCTTCAGTGCAAATTTTGCCCGCTTTTAGTTATAATTATAAATATTGTCTGTTAACCATGGTTACAATTAAATGGTATTCTCACTCCTCAACAAGAACTCGACTCAAGGGTTACATACTGGTTAGGAGTGAAATCTGGTTACCATTAGCAAGGTTAACACCGGAAGATAAAACACAAACGATAACAGGAGAAGCAAAGTTTGGCGAGTGAATGCAGTGTGGTTAAAGTGTTGGACTGGGATCTGGGAGTCCCAGATTCAAATCTCCACTCTATCCAGTTGGAATGCTTTGGGCCAGTCACTCCCTCCCAGTCTAACCCATCTCACAGAGAGATAACAGAGGATGGGGAAACACTGTTGTAAGTTTTGAGCCCCCATTAGAGAAAAAGGAAGAGTATGAATATCAAATTTGTCCTGTAGAGTGGAGGGTGTAAGGGTGAGCGTGTGATCCTGCAGTTTATTCTCTATACCTAAATCATACTTAAGAGGCTGGCAACTAAGGTTCAGGTAAGAAACTTCTGTGGCGACATTTACCCCATTGCAACGCACCGTGCATGTACGCCAACCTTCTGAGTCAGCTCACAATGCTAAGCGGCTGCAGCAGCCTAACTTAGTACGAGGATGCCAGAAAAATACAGAATTTACATATTCTTTTGGGTGCCCATTGCATACTCATTTTGCAAACAAAATTGTTTTACGAAGCCTGAACAGCTCAACTGTCAAATATTCCCCAACACAGAAGTTTCTATTGCATCCTTTACAAAGGCTAGTCTGAGGTATGTATCAAAACACAGCATTAGGCCTTAAATTATGAAGCATGTGCTAATTGTTCAGTTGCATGCTAACCTGGTACACATTTGTCAGTTCCATTCACTGGTTTACCTGTATTATTTCAGAATTAAATTTTGATTCCAGATGTGCTGCTCTTTCTGCTTCAATATTTTCTTCCAGTTTCTTAATTCTTGCTACAGCTGCCTAAAAAGAAAAACATACTACCTTAAAAAGCACCTCACCATGATGGCTTCAACCTAGTGCTGCCTCTTAGAACTGGATGGAACTGCTCTTGAAGAAAGCCTGGTACTTCCATCCTCCAAAAATTATGTCCCTTAATATATTACAACTGTGAAATGATACCCACTCAGTTCCATAAGGGTTATTTACCTTTTTGTTAAGCAACAAAGAAAGCTGGTCTCAGAGACCAACAATTCTGGTTTAAACATAACAATAAATCCATCTCTTCTTCTTCTGTATAAAGTGTTAAAATACTATTTCCGTCCAGTTTTTAGACACCTTTAAATTAACATTTTGCATTTTCACCAAAAACAAGAGCGGGCCAAACACATTCCCAGGGCCACATGTATCCATGGTCATGCACAATAGTCTAGTGGTATGGTTCAATGGTTATTAGTGGTATGGTTCAATGGGCTGGAGTGGCAGCATAAAAACTGTCTAAATAAATGAGATTCAAAGATTCTAAGTTTGTCAAGGTGCACAGAAATGTTTAGGTTGGGAAGAGGGACCCAGGAATATGTAAACTTCTACTCAAACAACATTCCGTATGGCATTCACAAGGTGCCTTCCTCGATATAATAAAAGGGCAATGTTTAAAATAATATTGTATTAGTAATGCTATGCATATATTTATTAATATTAAGGTAACCTCAGCATTAGAGGCAGTCCCTTGAAAATCCCAAGCCCCAGTGCAGAGAAAGTCAGACAGGCTGAAACCAGCGAATTCCACGTATATCAGTAGGACTTAAAACACAGCCAACCTCCTCCGAGCTACTATTTATAAGCAAAGAGGTTATTGTTATTTGAAAATCTAAATTGTAAAACAAAAATCCCATATAACATGTTGATTCTTCCTTTAAACAACAATATTAGAGCCCTGGATTTCCCACGTGTAGGAGGTGTCTTTTTCTGAGGACCACTTTCTGCGTTAATCCGACCCACCCAGAGCTGGCTCTTCTGCTTTGTGGCTTGATGAACCCCAGGCATTTCTCTTCAGAGAAACAACATCATAACATATCCATGAAGAAGCCTTTGGTGTAGGAGCAAACTAACTTGGTACTACTTTTTAAAGCAACACAGACTTTTTTTGTTACAGCAGGCTCCCTTTTACTGATTTAATCAAGTCAATATTTTGTTTCAACTTCTCCTGAATTTTATTGGAAACTTTTCTTTATTATTGCACGTGCAACTAGAATTTTATTGTTCACAAGCTGTTCTGATTTTCTTGTAAGAAAAGCGGGTTGAAATGTTTAAGTATAAGAAGTAATACATGAAAGCTCATGAACTAATAATGCAATGAACAAAATTTCATCGCATTATCCACAAGAGGGCACTATAGGAACAGCACAAATCTTCCTTAGAGAAAATGGCTTGTGAGAGCAGCGCTTAGGAATCTGCCAAATCGCTATGCTAAAATCAGTCTGTAGAGCTGGTTTTGGCCACAGTTACCCTTACTTAAAACGTATTCCATTTCTGTTTCATTTACATTGCACACTATAAAGCAGCAGAATAAGAAATTTTCTCCCTAATATTCAGCCTTTTTTTCCCTGCCCTGACAGCCGCGGTGTTTGTCTCATAGTTCATTCCAGAGGAACAGGTAACTAAAAATCAACTATACCGACGTGGAGACAAGGAAGCAAGTGCAGCTGATATGGTTGTTCCTTAGAAAGACTCTAGTTTTTGGATTACCCTCTAGGCCACTGAGTTGTTCATTTAAGATTTCTAACTTTTCCTCACAAAGAACCCCACAACTTCTCTTGGTGGCAGTACAGTTAAAGAGCTTTCTAGGAAGGAAGCCTAACATGCTACACAACACAGATTCCGCTGCAGGCAGTTATCAGACACTAACACCAAAGCATCGAAGGGGAGGGGAGGCAACAACGGCACTTACATCAAGTTCTTTTTTAAACCGAGCTTCTCGTTCAGCACTGAATTCAAGTTCATTGTTCTGCCGCCTCATCACTTCAGAGCAGTTGCTATGTTCTAGTTCCAAATCCTGCAGTCTCCGGTGAACACTTTGCACTGCACTGTCTTTTTCCTGATTGATAACAATACAGTTATTATCATGAGGACCAAAACAAAGCAACTCTTTGGTGCATGCTTTCTGATTTTTTTTTAGCAATTCAGACCCTACAATATCAATAACATGTCACCGCAGAAAACGTCAACGCACATCACCACAAAAGCTGCATGCAGACATCCAATATAATCATGGTTAAATAAAAACAGACACAAATCCAGTTTACGATGGACTTGTGCATGCAGATGACTCCCCCTCCCCTTTTTTACAGACAGCAAAATGAAGGAATGGTAGTTGGCTAACTCCAGTTATATACAAATATGGCTTAACTAGAGGTTTTCTTCCACAAACTGAACAGTGCACCTACATTCACACATCACAGGTAGCCAGAGCTAGTTTGATGGCTCTTCACCTGTACTCTTTGCTGGGAAGCAAAGATGAAGGAACTAGGCAGGCACAAGTCAGGTTTCTGCACATTTTTATTTAACTACAGTTAACTGAGATGTCTAAAGGCAACCAAAGATCATTGTTTTTCAGGCTTATTTCTAATTATGCTCCCTTTAGGAATTTGTGCCATAGAATCAGAACATCCTCTATGTGTGTGTGTTTGGGACCAGCATTACCACATTTCATACCACCAAGGAAACATCATTAACATTCAAGTCCAAGACTTCAAAGCCAAGAAATTTAAATAAGGCTTTCATAAGACACATTTTAAGTGTTTACATTTCATATTTGTGGTAGCCTTACACAGTATTTCTGAATAAGAGTGGATCTTGAATCTGGTTGTGGACTGTAATAAAATTTAAATTAAAAAAGACAGAGTGATGTGTCTGAAAATTCTTCCATCCTCAAAACAGTTATATCTAATGACATCAGAATATATAGCAAGGTTGCCACAAGATACACCTTGCTTACTGCATCAGGATCAAGCTTCAGTTAATAAAGGCAAACTGCAAAGCCTTATAAATTACAATTCTGGAGTTCAGCCTTTTGTGTCTGTGTGCAAAACCTTCCCCTACAGGGCCACCCAAAGTAAAGTTACCCCCTTCTAAGGCCACTCACTTCAACAGAAAGGGGTAACTGCTAATGAAGGCACTGAGACACCAGTGTGCTGTCACATTTTTTTACACGTAATGGCTTTGGAAAAGCGGGCTGTCTTCTAAAGATGTTATGTGCCTTACAGTCCTCCAGGGACACAACACTGGGCAAAAAACCACCATAAAGGATGAGTGGCACAGTGTAGAACCTGAAGAAGTTCTACTCTTGAAAGTGAATGGAGCGAAAGTGAGATGAAGTCTTCCTTAGGAAGGATTTCAAATTTGCAATTTCTTACCACAAACTACTATGATCAATTAGTAAAATGGAATGGAATGCATTGGTTATTAGTCCGACTGCGTGCTCAGACTGTGCCTTTACTGCACCACTGTAGAAAAACCCCAGGGGGGCACACATTTACTGCTGCAGCTTAACTACCCAACACAATGCTTTCTCACTTATTAATTTCCAAACATGTTGCTCTTGTTTTAGCACAGATGTATATAGCTCCTCTGTGAGGGGAGAAATATATATAATTAGCTTGTTTGCCTGATAAGAATTCAGCTGCAGGATCAGAGTATTTTTAAAAAGCACTTAACGCTACCAATTTAAGTTCTCCCCACAGCACCACTTCACCATCTTAATCTCAGACTCAATGCAAGTAAAGGAAAGGTTACTGTAGGGTCACACAGCCCCAAACCCCCACAATCCATTAAAAAGAACACAACATTTGAAGTCTGCTTTCACTGTTACAACTGGCCTTCTGATTCCACATCACTATCAGTCTGTTTCACTAGTGCAGGCATCCTGGCCCCTTGCTAACAAACAAGCTATCTTTTCTGATGCCAAAGTGCATCACAGTGCTTGGTTCCTACCACAGACGAAAGCCAACCGGAGTTCTGTGTGTCATACTCTTCGAGCTGAGGGATGCATCAGGAACGTATTCAAATATACACACAAGCCGATGAAATGGTCATCTATTCAGTGTTGTGAACTGGCTGAAGGAGTGCCGTGGTAAGATGCCAGAAGGACTTATTGCCATCCCAAATAACTATGGCCCAAATTTCTTTCACCCCTCTGTGGGATTAACGTGGTGAAATGGCACCATCAACAGTTGCCAGGCAAAGTGCAGCCTCTCACTGAAAATGGCAAGTAGATTTCGTTTTTTCAGAGGTGGCAGAAGAACATTAAAGTAACACCAGGGTGGGATCCTACATCAGACAGCGCCTAAGTTTAGTGCAGCTCACCAGCTTTCTTCCAGAACTGAAGTAATCATTTGACCAGAATCACTATACATGAAGGAAATAGCTAGGTTCTGGTGATCAGCAGATTCCTACACTGTTCACAAGTTTGAACTTTTCAGTCAAGCAGTCAAATTTGTCATTTCCTTATATTCTGCAGCCAACCCAGTCAGGTTTCCTTCAAAGTGGGACCAAACCCTTGGTCCATCTAGAAGCTGGAAGTGGTAATACCAGGCTCGTGCCTGGAGGACCAGCTGATCCAGCAAGGCCATCTTCCCAGGGCTCAGCATAAGCAGGCTGCACTACCAGCAGATGTTGGAGTTCCTGAGGCTATGCAGTGCTCTGGCCAGAATCCGGCAAGGAAGTACCACCCTCAGTGCACTGCTCTGGTTCTACAGTGGAGTTACATGCAGCCAGTCTGGCACTTCACTTCCTCTGTGTCACCTTGGCTCAGGCCTTCTGCTGCCACCATTCCTGTGGATTAGGAGAAGGTCTTGGGGTTCTACAGACCTAGGTTCGAGTCCTCCCCGGAGGAGGTTATCTCAGTGGTCAGTGGCAAGGTTTCCCTTGCAGGCTCTGGGAGCCTCTGCATTGCTGGAACGTTGTCAGCAGGCATCTCTGCAATACTGGTCCCTCCCTGGTCCTCTGGTCCTCCTCAGCCACCAACCTTGGCTCCTCAGGCTCCTCCCCTGAAGACTCCTCCAAGTAGGAGTCACTGAACTAGCTGGAGAGGGTCTAGAAGACACCAGGATTAAATTAAATTTTAAAAAAATTAAAAAAGAAGAAGACACCAGGCACAGATTACAGCCATTACATGCCTATTAAGGTTGTGTGCACCTCAGCAAAGCCCAAACTCTTTACACTACATTGAGATACTTTGGATTACTATCATACATCACGTCCCCATTCAACAGCATGCATAGTCAAGCAAGTGTAACACACAGTTCTAAAAGCTTGGGTAGAAACCCATAACTGCTTTAAGAATAGCTTTTAAAACAGCCAGACACAATATCAAAAATTTCTTAGTATTCATGATTAGTAACATCAGATAACAAGATAGCAGTGGATGAGATAATAAAGGAGGGACAATAATTCCTATAACACTAAACCAGCTGGGGGGTGGAAGAACAAATTAAATGCCGGGAGAAACAGGGATATCTTGAACTCGTAACAGTAACTCAAGATTTAGCATCAGATGTATGGCGGAGAAGCCATTCCACAGGGATACTACCACCAGTAGGACACTGTAACAGTGAAAATGTACAACTAACCACTCACTTGGTTCAAACATAATGGAACACCATGATTATAACTTAATTCATGAAACCAGGATTCAACTCACAGATGACCATTCGATTCAACAAACGCCCATTTCATCACTGGATGCTGTCACTACTACTGCTGGCTGGTGTGTGCAGGAGACCATTTTGGTAGGTTGGATCGCAAGGTGCTATCTGTCCTTGGGGCAGCCTGGAGCCCTTCCAAGGCCAGTGCCTGTTTCTCCTTGCTTTGTGAACAGTGGGGTGCAGCTTTGGGTTTCGATCATGCACAGGACACAACAATGTTGAATCCAGAAAACAGAGGCGGGGACCAGAATGTGTGGGAAGGACGGCCAGGGCGTGGGAAGGCAAGAAAAAGGCTGTGAGGCCCTTGGATGTCAAGTCATATCCCCATCCATCTTCGAAGAAGACTTGAGTATGAACCTCCTCCAAACAAGGATATTTATGAGGGAGAGAGAAATGTGACCCAAGCTTTACCTGCAAGACAAACACGCACACACCCCTCCCAGACTCATCCTTTTCTCTTTGGAGTAAATACATCTTTGTGCTGGGGATTAGTTGCCTCCATGAATTACATCTGGCTGAATACATTTGTGCATTCTAAATTTAAAGACCTTACAAATTGACTGTGGGCTTCAGTTTTTGAAGAGATCAGACCTTGACTGTAGTGATGAAGAATAGTAAAGACCCTTACACTGTTCCTGAGGGTTTACTGACCTACAGGAGCACAATTTTGGTGGACAAAAAGAGCTGCATGGGGAGAGAAAAGTTGCTTTCTTCAAGCATGACTCCACTTGTGCAGCTTAGCAAATAAGCCAAAGTCTGCAACAGCCGCAAAAAGGCTTTAATCAAACAGAGACTGTACATGGTGGTTGACCTATATCAATACTAAGCTAAACTGCATTTTAGAATACATCCATGCATTAGAATCCAAAAAAGCTACAGATTATATGACACCCCATAACACTATTGGCTAAGGAAGGATTTATATGACTGTTCTTTCATAAAGGTAGCTTTATTTTAATAACTTTATAGCAAGATTCACCCATGGATGCATGATCCAACATGTCCTGGAAATGCTGATATACATGAATTTCGGAGCCCTATATGTTCAAGGTTTGCTTGACATTTTGCACATCCTGCATATAGGCGGCTCTCACTGTAAAATAGTTAAAAATGCAATTGCATGAGGAAAGCCTAAAGGTTAAGCAGTAGCTTAACCATCCTTTCCTTGACAGCTAGCATTAGAAACAGGACATGAATCCAGTGATTTAGATGGAGGTTCACTGGAGACTCAATTTGTTAAAACAGATTTCTGTTCAGAGAAATAGAAAGATTATACTAAGTCATCAGACAGCTTATTCCTTACAGGACCATCACACTTAGCCAAATACCATCAAAGTGTTAGGCATTTGGTCTTCAAAACTCTGCTCCTGAAAAGCAGCAGCTGGATAAGGCTAGGCTGATGTTATCTCACACCAGCCAAAACAGCGGGGGGTGGGGGGAGCACAGGAATTGCTCAAAAGTTAGATGCAAAAGTGACTTTACACAATAAAGTCTTTGTTATGTTGGCCAAGCTCGTCATCCAATTCTGTTGCAAAGAAAAGTCACGAAGGAAGATTTTGAAAACTTCAAATCAGCTTTTAACACAACACGTGTTTCTTTTTGTATGTTTTAACAAGATAGCCTAATCGCTTTGGTGAAAACCTATTTTGAAAGGTGTCTGGGTCTTGAGTGGGAATCTTAGGACTTCTACTGCCAAGCTGCTGATACTTGTTGGGTGGGGTACATGGAGCAAGTGATGCTATTATCTGGATCAAACCCTTCATTAAAAAAAAATTGAATAAAAATGTGTTGTTTTCCTATCAGATTGGAACCAAAAACTGTAGTTCACAGAAGGGATCCTGTGCATGGCAACTTTCCAGCCTCCCCCATCCCGCAGAAGCCCAAAATTCCCTCTAAAGTGCCGCCCCTGGAAGATGCAGGGATCCACAAAAGCGGCATGAAGGAGGAAAGTAAAAAGGCTGCTGTGAAAAGGGGAAAATGGGGCAAATTGCCTCTTCTTGAACATGGGAAATCTTTTTGATGAGATCCAACACATCATTACGTACACATCAAATACCTAAGAATAAGATTATCCAAGAGGTAGAGTCAAAGCCGTGTGTGTGTGGGTGAGGGGTGGTGGTGGTATCAATCCCTCCGCTCATGCCAAGTGTCTTGGGCTCTTTTAGGGGTATGGAATCAACACCAGCCCGAAAGATCTGGCAAAAGAGTTTTTGTTATGTATAAGTATCAGTCATTGCATTCAAACAAAACGTCTCTGATCTCTCACATTATTTTTGTTTTGGCAGATATATATTTTATACTCTTTCAATTCAATTTATTTCCATTCAACACAGCAGCTTCATGAATATGGGCTTAAGTGAACCGTAGTCCAGGCTGTTCACAAATAAATTTTAAAATAACAGTGCAACACTGTTCTGCTAGCCACAAGATGATGCTGTTGCATTGTTATAAAGTCTCCGCTGTTCCTTTATTCAAAAAGCATCAGGCAGACAGGTACTCCAGAGAAGGACCACACTACTGTATCTGCCAGGAAAATTATGGTGGATTATTCTTATCAAATTGTTTATGGATGAATTTGTTTTCTGTGTCTTGTTATAGGCAAAAATTCCATGCCTGAACTCCGAAGACCTCATCTCAGGCTTTAATAATACAGATGCCAGCATACTTTTACAAACATGATTAAAGGACCTCAACTAAGCCTTCATTCTGAAGCTTGCAATTTTGTTGTTAGAGCACAACAGAAGGCATGTAGTATCAGAGTAGATACAGGCGTGTAATTCAAGATATTCTAGCACTTGCCAATGAGCATCTGTCCTATTTTAAAATATAGTTAAGACTTGACTACCAAAAAAAAAATCAGCATTCATACTCACACCACAGGAAATTACCAAGACATGGCTTAAAAATCATGCCAATCTAATAAAATGTATGGTCACACCAGTCCCTGAATCTGGAAGGTATCCAAATGAGGGGAAGGAATATATATGGATGCACAACAGGGAACTGGCCCATGTTTAGAAAAAAATTCTGCAGAAAAAGATGCCGGATCTTGCAAGAAAATGATGGTAGTCATTACCAGCAACCTCATATGCAATTTGAAAAGGTAGCAAATTTCAATTATCACATGCTGTTTAGTCCTTGGGATTTGTGGGAATCACTTAAGGATATAATGGGGTGAATCCTGTAATCTGTTGGAGCAAGGATCACGGATCTTTCTCATGTAACCTTCCCTAGAAGTCCCTTCTGATCCCAGAAAAGTTTATTCCCAATTTTAAAAATAGGCACATAGGTAGGCTATTTTGCCCCCTCCCCTCTTCACTACACAGAAGTGAGTCCACAAGAGTCAGTCCTGTTCTCAGAATGAACTGGGATAATTACCTCAGACAGAACTACTGGGGTAAAGAGAACATAGAAAACATCACAACCTCCAGCCCCTTCTGCTGATAATTTGCTGGATTCAATCCAAGAATTACTACCTTTATTTAAAATGACATAATATTGCCATTGTTATATCAAGGAGAGCTTTGAATCTGGTGATGTTTCCTTATTGTATTGTATAGTTATTTTAACATGATCCCTAGACAATCCCTTAAGGAAAAAGCTTTTGCTTTAGTTTCAACTTTCACTTGCTATGTTGATTACTAGCCATGGCTTGTTATGGCCTAGCAGTAGGGTTCCCAAGTGCCAGCAATTTGCCCCATTGCCTGTCAATCGTTGGAGATCAGCGGGACGTTGCAAGCTACCTGGCAATCTCCCACCACCAGCAGGCAACATGGGAAAGCACACAGCAGGTACATTACTGGTGTGGCACAATGATGTCACTTCCTGATGTGACATCATCAAACTGGGGCCGGGAGCATGTGTACACAAGCATTAACTCCCCAGAGAGTACCAGGATTCCCCTTGCCATCCTGCTGGAGGGGTATAGTTACCTTGCAACCCTACCTAGTAGGGCTCAAACCAGGCCTTGCCTATGTTACAACAAAGTTCTGATCTGTTATGGTACCAGGTGTTGTGGAATTATTACAGATATAATGGATACTCTTTCCCCCCACAAAATGTATTAACATAACATGGTGTCAACATTAATATCTGCTCAATACAAAAACAGACAATATAGGGCTGCCACTAAAATTTTATTTTTCATTTCCCTGGCCAACATTTGTCAATTTTCCCGACCACCATTCAAATATAACCACAAGTTAAAAAATGAATAGGTCGTGTTGCATTAATGCAAGGCTTAAAGAAATGTTCCAATCTACAACTACACAAGTCTCAACTGCAAAAATATTTGTCAAAGTAAGAGATTTAATATCAGCATCTTTCAACATTAACTGCAGCAGCATCTGTTTTGCAATTGCACCAAAAATTACACTAAGATACAAACGTCAGTTCAAGTAAACTCTGAATGCTAACAAATGACATAAATTTTTGTTATTGTTTTAAAGGTACACTAAAAATTATATAAACGTCCTATCTAAAATGGTTTCTCTGAAGCCACATTACGAAACTTATAGTTTTGACATTGCAGTAATAATCAAGTTAGAAATTAGAGTACAAGTAATCTGTTTTTAAAGAATGAAGATTTAAGATATAAAGCTATCACTTCTACAGTTTTCTCTTTTTATTTTGTAACTCTTTTAGTTTCTCATCAATGGTTTCCTCTTCCATTTTGGCTTCTTCTCTCAGTCTTTTTTTAGCATTTTCAAGATGTTTCATTTGTCCCTCAAGTTTCTTCTTTTCTTCTCTCTTCTGAATTTCTTCTTGTTGCTTATGGTGTTCAGCCTCCAAGTGCTCTGTGTAGCGTGCATGAGCATGCCTGACTGATTGCAACAGATTCCTATCAATTACAACAGATTCAAGTCCTCCACAGTTCAAGGCAGCATCGTAAACCCGACGTTGACAGACAACAGTTTCGTCATGCAAGTTCTCAATTAACATTAACTTATTAACTGAAAATCCACTTTCAACAGAAGCATTACCATGAGACAGGACAAGGCACATTTTGACAACCGTCCACAGGTCCGAGAAACTTTTGTTGGACATCAAAATACCACTGTAAAACGTATCCAGTCCAACTTCATCATTTTGTTTTGCAACATACGTTTGAAACTGAGCCTTGAACTCATTGTGGGCAGCTGTGGTTAAAGTAGTGTATTGTTCTTTGATTTTTCCGCTACTGTGTCACTGATCTGATTTGCTGCATGTAGAGCTTCAAGAACAGCCCCTATTCTGGTGATTCCAAGATTTGGCTTGTATAAAATGATAGTAGGATCTAATGCTGATAGGCCACACACCATCTTCAACTTCAAAGGACTTCTCTCAATCAACTTTTCAACAACAGCTACTACTACCATGTTTCGACACCCTAGGCAAAACTCGGCCACTTGACGGTCACTCAGTTTAGTTTCCTTCAACAGCTTCTTTGCTGCAAAGCCAATGTCAACCTTGCTTCTGTCAAGCAAGTTCTCAGACAATTTCATGTCAATTGTTAACAACTGGGAACCAGAAGACACGTTTTGCAGCGTTTCCGATTTTATGCAACGACTCATTAGCTTCTTGATTAGCTTACAAAGTTCTTCATACAAAAAAGGTGCCAAGATTTTTTGGTTTTGAAACCTTTGTAGAAATGGCTCACAATCTCCAGCAATCGTTTTCATGAAAACCATTTTGCACTTCATGAGTGGATATTGCATTGCAGCTTTTATACAAATGGCAGGTTTACTGTGGGGGAGTTTTGCTTCTTCCACATACTTCTTGATGTTGTCAAAAACAGTTATAGCTCTATCAAGGCACTTAACATTCTCCAACCACCTAGTGGAGCAAAGCTTCAGGGGAAATAGTGTGCTTCCAGTCATAGCAGTGCATGATGCCCTCCTAGCTGGGGAATCTTTGAACAGATAATACATGTTGTGCAAGACTGAATTCAGGTCCCATTTCACGGCTTGCAATCCTGTTTTAAAAGACCCATGTACAACATGAAGGCTACAAGTTCCAAAGTCAATCAATTCTTTTCCTTCTTCTTTACAGTCAAGGTTGGTTTTAATTTCTTCTTTTAGTTTTCTCGGAAAAAGGCGATTTACATTTGGCCCATCCATAGATACTTGTAATAATTTTGCAACTGATAAAGAAGACATACCTTCTTGAAATTTCTGAAGAAGGCCTTCAGCAGTAGCAGTCTGAAGAAAAACACTGGTTAGATACCGTGTGGAAACTTTATGACAGTAATCATCCTGAAAACGAACCACTAAATCCATCTGTCCCTTTTGAACCACCTTATTCAAAGCTTCATCAAAACAGATAACAAATGTTTGGCATTGTTTCAGCTGTTTCAGTAAAAGAGCTGAGAAATATGGTGCCAAGCCAAAAGCAACAACATACGTTGCTTTTGTTTTTCCAAGATGAAACTGTTGAGCTATCTGGCTATCTGAGAACACTCGCTTGAACAACTCACTGATGTTGTTACAAGAGTTAAATGACATCTTCTTCATCACCAGTTGCAAAGCCCACAGGCACTCTGCTGTCCTGACACAGTCCTTGATTACATAGGCAGCCATACTAGTTTGTGTGGTGGGTAATTCTTTGCCATTTTCATCACTTTGATAATGTTTTCCAGTTTTCGTAGGGGCTGTCTCTTCACCCTCTCTGGTTTTACTATCTGAACTTGTACTTGGCTTTGAACCTAAACATATTGCGATGGACTGTTGACTTGATTAAATTTTCAGGTTCTTCTGATGTAATGGTCCTTGTGCATGAGACTCCACAGCTCTAATTCCCATATTACTTAGTTCAAAGGTTTTGTAGCACACTTTACAATAACCTTTGCATTTGTCCCCAGCAACTGGTGATAGCCATGGAATGAAGTCAGGACGAAGTTTGAAATCCAGCCACTGCATATTAAAAACTGTCCTCTTAGAAACCATCTTCAAAATGTGATTTCATATACAGCCGTACACAGAACCACCTGCCTGACACCAAGATGTTAGCAGATTTGTTTCTGGCAAGTAGGAACTTTTCAAAGCTGGGAAAGTTTCACTTTCACTTTCTGGTTCCAGAAAGGGTAATGAGCAGATCAGCAGCAAGAAAGGAGGTGGAGTTTCTGCAATCTAGAGAAGCAGACAACCCTCATTTGCAACCTTTATGCATGGGAGAAGTCAGGAAAGAGGGTGAGAGAGCTGGTACTCTGTAAACTCCGGCAGGAACAAGCAATCACATTTGCAAAATTTACTTTGCATGGTGCAGAGTAGAAAGTGCTAGTTGTCTGTGAAATCCAACAGCGGCAAAACTCATTTGCGACTCTGTGCTGGGTTTAGCAGGAGACAAAACGTCCATTCCATACACAAGCATGACCCAAAAGCATGCTTATCTTTATATGTAAGTTAAATGCAGTACTAGCAGGTAGGGATGAAAACAGTTAGATGTTTAAAGTTTGTATGTTGCTAAACGTTTAAACTAGCCTTGCTTTGAAAATGCTACAAGCAGACCTTGGAAATCATGCAGGGACAGAGCTCAACACAAACACATTAGGCTGGTTGCTGGGGGTGGAGCTGAGAAAAAGGTGGAGCTGGGAAAGGGCATCATTAAGTTTTACTTGTGTTCTGCTACTCGTCTATTCCAGTTGCCACAAGAACAGATCATGCTCTTGCAGCAGCAGGTCAAAAATCCACTGCTTGAATGTATTTTAATCACAATTTCCCTGACTTTCCCTGACCAATTTCCATTTCCCTGACTTTCCCGAAAGTGGCAACCCTGCAATAATGAAATAACCTGTACAACCTACTGATGTTCTTTTCATCTCTGGGAATTCCCTAAATGCCTGTCCAATGTTTATTTAGCAACAATGGGAGTCTGAAGGGATGGCTACATTTTTCACTGCTGCTCTCTCTCTCTCTCACACACACACACACACACACGCACACGCACACTAACACAAAAAATACCTGCAATAGAAAGTGGAGTTCACTTCTTTCTGCTTCCCACTGCTCTGCCTGACACCTAAATTCTTCTCCTGTCACCTCCCTTATCTCTGACTCTATCATTCTCTTCTGCTCTTCTTGGTGCTCCAAGGTGTCCTTGACATGGATAAAGTTTAGCTTTTATTAATAAAATAATTAAGCACTGCAGGTCAAAAATAAACCTACTGAGCAGAAATTCTCAGGACATTAAGATCCTGTTTTTCTTATCGACAGCAAGGGCCACTTCACATAAGTCTAGTTTCTTTCACAAATATCAACCAGTTTGCACAGTTCACCATATGGGTGAATTAAGCATGAGATCTAGACATTTTAAACTCTAAGTAAACCAAATCCCTACGTTCCATGTAAAAGGGCCCAGAAACAACACGGTACCTCCTTTTTACAGAAAAGGCTTTTCTGTGGGGTATGCCTGCGGTGACTGCACAGAGCTGTCTTACCTTGTGGCCAAAGTCTTTCAAAGACCTTGAGCATAAAGACACTTTGTGGTGTCAAAGTTCATGGTTTTCTCCAATAAGCTGATGTGAAAGCAGAAAAGTGTCAGAATGTTTCTCTCCTGGGTAAATCTAACAGAAATCCTGTGACGGAAACAACCACGTTGTTTCAAGTCTACCTTGTCAATATTTTAATATTTCAAACTGTATTTTAAGCAGAGGAGTGTTTTGTAAGATTACAGTGACTTGGTGGTTGTTGTGGATTTTCCGGGCTGTATCGCCATGGTCTTGGCATTGTAGTTCCTGACGTTTCGCCAGCAGCTGTGGCTGGCATCTTCAGAGGTGTAGCACCAAAAGACAGAGATCTCTCAGTGTCACAGTGTGGAGAAGATGTTGACAGGTAATTTATATCTACTCAGGATATAGAGACTTGTTCTGGTAAATAATCGTATGTATCGATAACAGTAGATTCACACCATACCTTCTGGAATATCCCTTAAACAACTTCGAAATTGTGGTATCAGTTTTTACAACAGCAGTATCACCCTAATTTTAATGGCATTTCCACTGTCGGTGATGTTTTTAAGAACCAGTCACTCAATTTACATGCACAGTCAAACTATGGGCTACCAATTAAATGAATATCCCTTAGACCCACACATTCCCTCCTCCAGCATTTCCATGCTGTGACCTCTTTTCCCTTGAGGCAGGCCCCTGTATGCTTTTACACTCTATCCAGAAACCTATTACTTGTGCTTTGTTATCCCAATTTGACTCTGTTCTGCAATTCTAACAGGTTCAGATGCAATGACAAACAATTGCCTTGCCTCACAACAGGACTGAGAGGAAATCATGCAAGAGGCAGAGGCAGAATGTGATTCTGAGGCTAGTTCCTGCCATGCTAAACCAGGGTTTAGTATTACATCTGAACCAGCCAAATACATTTGAGATATGATTGCAGAACTGTAGCAACAATGTTGCCCAGAAAAAGAAAGTAACATTCCCAATTTTGTTAAGCTTATATCAAAGTGTTTTGATTGTTTAATTGTTTTATGGCTGTTTGAATTTATCAAAATACAGGGACTAATAATGTATAAGAAACTATATAGTTCTCATACCCCCCCCCCATGCCTGCACAACTTGAATAAAGGCATACCTTCAAAATATTTTCCAGTTGAGTCCTCTCCTTCAACAGTAATTCATATTCACTATTGCAGGACTTGATAATAAGGTCTTTTTCGGTGATGTCATTTACAAGCCTTTGCTGTTTTTCATCCCAGTGCTGCTGAGAAATATGAAAGGCTCTCTCCGTCTCATTCAACTTCTGCTGAAAAGCCGTAATTGTCGCTATTGAGAAGGGAAACAAGGCGATGTGCTCATTGAACTTAAAAGTACTGTGAACACATTATTAAAACCAGCAGAAGTTATTTTTGTACTCTTCTATCTAACTATATAACAGAAAAGTGACAAAGGAACGGTGATATTCTGGAACTGAAGATTTCTTTCCCATTTTATTTGCACCGGCTCTCCAGATTAGAGTCCCACGCTCTTAACCACTACACCAAACTGGTTTTAAAAAAGTTTTAAAAATTGCCTCCGATAAAATGTTGCATAGACCTCTGTGAGCAGTGAGCATATATATCTCCGTATGGCAAGGAGAACAGCAGGCAAAAAAACATGCCTCCTGCAGCACTCCCACCCCCACCCCCACCCCCGCCCCCGCCCAATGTTGTTTATTTAAACCAAGAACAGGGATGAGTCTCCACCAGGCAAAGTTCAGGCAGATTCTGGTTGGCTCAGGCCTTGAGGACTCAGGTGAGGTGGGGGAGGAAATCCTCAAAGTAAAATAAGAAGAAATGAAACACAATTAACATTTTGTCCAAGATGGAAAGATGGCAGAGTGAGAGGAAGGATTACATACATGGTACTTTACACAATCGCATAAGCAAATAAGTAAACAAGTAAACAACCCCTGCCTCTGAGGAGCATACAATCTAAATCTGATAGCAGGAAGTACAAGGGTAGACAATCCTTTTGCATTCTTCCCCAGTCAAATAATGTGAATGAGACATATTCAAAGCTGCTATCATGATCACATCCACGCATACAGTTGAAGATTCAGATGGTGTGGCTTGGAAACATGCTTTTTCAAGGGGCAATTTCCCTCTGATGTCTGATCTCACTGTAGCCCCATAAGGACCGCAGAGAAACAACAGAACTGGGAAACATGTTTCCCCAGAAACGAGGAGAGAGGCCTGGAGCCATAGACTATATTCCTTGTCCTGTTTTCATTTAAAAGAATTGTGGATTCTTTTTAGTTGATCGACTTGATCAAAAGGAAGAGTATAAATCTTTAAAATAAGTCGTTCTGTGATGCGATTTTGAGACGCAGCATTCGACTTCATTTCACCACATTCTGCTATTGCTACTGCTACCGAGTTCAGTGAATCCTTTGACAAATGCAGAGACTTGCATTTCACTTGCAAGTCTCTTTAAAAACATGTAATAAAAAGACAGATTAAAACAAAGAACAAAAAGGGGAGGGGAGAGATTAAAACAAAGAATAAACATCCAACATCACAATCCAAAATTATTCCTAAAGAGGGTAAAGACAGATGAAGGCCACATAAACCCGCGGGGGATCCCTTCAGACAGTGTGTCTCAGTATACCACAAAGCACACATTAAAGCACCAATCCCAGGCAATCAAAGAAAGAAAAGGAGAAGTCTCTAAGCAACTAGAGAGCAAAAGCATTAATTAAGCCACCACCTAGGAGAAACCAGAGAAGCAACGTGCTCAGGATTCTGCACTAAGAACAAGGCTGCAGCTCCTAAGCAACAAAACAATGTTTTACACATCATCACTAAGGACAATAACAATGTAAGAGTCAGGAAACCCAAAGCTTCCTTGAGTGTAAAATTCAAGCAAAGCCTTTTGTGTGCAATATTCAAAAGTATTTTGAAAGAAATGCCCTACCCTTTATTATATTTGTGATGTTTTGCACTTGGGTGTCAGAAAAGCAGATCAAAAGTTGCATGTGGTTCAAAAGAGTCTGCAGTTTCCAAAAATACGAACACAGATTTTGAAGGTGTTGGGTAACTGAAATCTCACCACCACTCCTGTTTTCATGTACAGGTTTGTTTGTTTTTCTTGAAGTTGTATTTGATTTCTTCTTTTAGAGAGGACAAAATTGAGGAAAGTATGAAAGAGTACAAGCAGTGAGAGAAAGCAAGCTATGAAAAAACCCACTCTGGGGAATGAAAACATGATTTTCATCTGTTATATCAAGTGAAATGCTAGAACAGCAGGTGGTAAAAGGTGAAGATGGGTGAAGGGACCAGGAGATGGCCTGAAATGCAACAGCTGTCTCTTTGAACTGCACTGAACAAGGTATAGCTTTCCAACTGTAGACTGTCATTGTATTGACCTGGGGTAGTGGGCTATGTTGGGTGTGACTTCATAAGCGGAAGAGGAGGGGAAAATAAAAGAATCAAAAGAAAAAGGAGATCAAAACACTATCAACTCCTTTGAAAAAGGTCTGTTCTACCACTGTTTTAGTGCAGACTTTAAAACGTACCTTGAAGCTGTTCAATTTGTTTGTTTGCTTCACATAACTTGTCTTCTGAAGAATACCGTTCCAATCCAACTTCTTTTCTTGCAATAGCAAGCTCATACTCCAGACTCTGTCGAACAGCCTCGCCTTTCTCAACTTCAGCTCGCAACTTGGCAATCTGACTTACACATTTTGAAAGCTGTGAAAGGAATTGGCACATAAAGCTAGAAGAAATAGCTTTGCTCGTAGGTACAGTATTTACTAAATACACAACCAAAATTTTTCCCCAAGGTATGACATCAAAAAAAAATAAGGGCGTGACCAGCTTTTTTTCCAACTTGTCATGATGCCTCTGACCAGCCCTTGGACCAAGCCAGTGACTCTGACCCGGAGTACTCAGACGACAAGTCTGAGGAACCAGGACCAGAGAACCAGAAATACCAGTGGGATCAGGGAGAGCCTGATGCTATAGAGGCACCGACCGACCATGCCCCAGCAGCACCAGAGACCAACCTGCCAGAGTCTGCAAGAGAGTTCCTGCCATATGACCCAGACCACTAAGCCTCCACCAGGCAGGACATGAAACCGGGCCCATAGTCCCTCAGAACCCTTTCCCACACTGCAGGAACAGCAATGGTGGATGGTCCAGGCAGACAGGCAGCAAAGGATGTGAACTGCAAGGCTGGCAGTGTGCCACTTTTCTGCAGACTTAGAACAAGGCACTGAGTGTGATACTTCATCACAGGATCCTGGCCAGAGCACAGTACAGCCCCCTAAGCTCCAACAACTGCCTGACTAGCTCTCAGCTTATTTAGATTGAGACCTGAGAAAGCTGCATTGTTGGTTCAACCAGTTCACTAGGCACTAGCCCTGTGCTCCAAGCTCCAGCTCCCAGAACCTGCCACTTTGTGCACCTATAAGTCCAGCCTGACAGAGCACAGGACAGTAGAACTAGCCACACAGAAGCAAGATCTGGTCGATGCCCACGTGAGGCTTAGGGTTCAAGTGAGCCTCTTCAGCATTCAAGTTACTGCATTAGGAGGACAGTTTTAACAGCAGGTAGTCCCACAGGTGCTTCTATCTGCTTCTCCACCAAGGAGATGCCCAGTAAGCCTCTCTGAGAAGTTCAAATGGGATGCCAGTTTCCATCTGTCCTGGCACAGTGCAAGCACAGGACAAGTGAGAGTCTGGAAAATTAACAGTGTGAGTCAGAGTGGCTGATTGACTGACACCCTTCATGCCTCGGAGAGAGAGACATAACTTAGGACAATGAAGTCTCCCACGAAGTTCCTGCCTTATCTTGTCAACGTCTGATCTCACTTTCCCGCACCCACTTACCCTAATCAAACTATTCAGCAAACATAATAGCTTTTCCCATCTGGTACTTAAAGTGTCATCAAGTACCTTTTTCACCTATAGTCTACCTCAGATAGAAACTATCAAACCTCCCCCAACTTATTGTCCAACCTCCAGACAACCTATTAAGTTATTCTTTGGGGGCTGAAGACATCAGCTTGCCCCAAGGAGCATTTTGCCCTATAACTAGACTCCCTAGTCACTAGTAAGTGTGTGCGTGTGTTCTGGATCCATCCACACTCCCCCAAATCCGTTTGGGCTTCTTTTCTTCTCCTCGTGAAACATTGGTTGTTTTGTTGCCACCTTTATGAACCTTCAAGACTGATCATTATTACCCTCCCACTCTTACTCTTAAGTTACCCTTGTATGTGTTCTGTGTGTAATTTTCTGTATGTTTGCCCTTTTATTTATCTTTAATAAAAAACCTTTCCTGTTGAACATCTGTCTGGCTTATTTGAGAGTTCTATAAGGGAATAATCCCCATAAACATAGGCTGAGAATCCCAGTTACCCCTTCTTGCTTGTCTCCTTAAGCTAAGTCTCCCAAATAATTAGGAAACTGTCTATTTGGTTAACACTGATCGACTAGAACATGATAATATACCTGGACATCGTAATTTACTCGAGGAACTCTGACCTCCACACTGCTCACGTCTGATCCGTCCTGAAGAGACAGCATATCTACACCAACTTGAAAAGTATACCTTCATCTTGACCAAGGTAGAATTCCTGGGGCACATTATCACCCTGCAGGGACTTCTGAGGGATCCCCAGAAAGTGAAAGCAATGATGGATTCGTGCACCCCAAAAAACATAAAGAAGTTGCAATGGTTCCTAGGATGTGCGAATTACTACCACCTGTCCATCCTGAACTTCTCCACATTGGTCTTCCCCCTGACCCAGCTGCTCTGAGGATGAATCCTGTTTGCTTGGGACACTGATGCTCAATGGGTGTTCCAACAACTGAAACATCTGATTGCTAAAGACCCAGCCCTAGCACATCCCGAGCCCAAGCCTGCCATTTGTGGAGGAAATGGATGCTTCCAATGTTGCGGTAGGAGCAGCGTTACTGCAACAGCACATTCTACGAGCATGCCTGTGGCCCTGAACCTATCACTTCTGGAGACCTAATTCTACAGAACCAAACAATACCATCTGGGACAAACAACTGCTGGACATGAAAGTGGCCTTCGAGACGTGGCAGAACTACCTGGAAGAAACACAACAACCCACTGAAAGCTGGACAGACCACTAGAATCTGGAATACCTGTAAACTGTGCACAAACTTATCCAATGATAAATTTGGTAGTATGTATTCTTCTTTTGGTTCTGCTTCAAGGTGACATACATCCCCAGCTCTCAGAACCTGAGGGCCAATGCACTGTCTTGGAAGCCAGAATACACATCACACCCCAAGAAAACAAAGTCCTCAGTGCTCCAACTTTGCCAACCCTCGGGAGGGGATCGTTGCTGAGAGGATTCAAGACTTACAGCAATGAGACCCCCAAGCACTAGAATGACCCCAGGCCTTATAAGCCACTCTCCTGAAGGCCCCACAGGGCTTTTCAGAGGATCAGGGCCTGGTGAGGTACCACAACAAGCTCTACATCCCTCCTGGGGAGCTTTGCACAGTGATTATACATCTGTGCCATGACACCAAACCAGCCAATCACTTTGGAGGTTCAAGACTCAGCATACAGTATTTTGGGAATTCTGGTTGTCCTGCTTCCATGCAGATATGTACCAGTATGCAGTGACTTGTGCAACCTATTGCCAAGCCAAGGATCGTCCCTGCAAGCCTAAGCAATTACTATAACCCCTTGCCTACCTTGCCCCAGCCATGGAACACCTGTCAATGAACTTCACTGAGCTACTACCATCCAAAGGATGCACCACCTTACCAAGATAGCCCACTTCGTGGCCTGGCAGGAAATGCCATCCGCAAGCTTAAGTCTTCCTCCAATATGTTATTTGCCTAAAAGAGCTCTTAAAGCACCTGATTTTGGACTGGGGGTTGCAACGTACCTCATAGTTCTGGAAGGCCTTGTTCACATCACTGGCTGTCCACCTCCAGTTAGTCACAGCCCATCACCCACAGACTGATGAGTAAACAGAATGGATCAATGCCATTCTAGAACAGGACCCGCTCTGTTTCATCAATTTCCAGGAGGACAACTGGGCGGAGTGCCTCTTGCTGGCCAAATTTGCTTACAGCAACACCCTCCACATGCCCTCCAAGCACTCCCCCTTCTCTGCTTCTTCCCATCCAGGTAGAGGGAGAAAAATAATATGAGATCGCACAGATCCTGCTGGCACAGGGGCCAGGTCCAAAACCTGACATAGCCCTAACATAGCCATCAGCCATCCCCACAGCTAACCAGAGGGTACAAGAACTAAGGGTGGTGCATACTGATCTCCAATAACAGCTGGACCTGGCCCAACAGGTGTACAAGGACCAAGTGTATCAGAAACGGTAACCTGGAAGCTCTTGAATGTGGGGGACCAGGTATGGTTGTCAACCCAACACCTCAGAATGAATCATCCATCCAAGATGTCTGGGATCCTTCCATCAAGTGGCCAACCCAATAAATAATAATAATAACAACAACATTCGATTTATATACCTCCCTTCAGGAGAACTTAACACCCACTCAGAGTGGTTTACAACGTATGTTATTATTATCCCCACAAGAATCATCCTGTGAGGTAGGTGAGGCTGAGAGAGCTCTGAGAGAGCTGTGACTGACCCAAGGTCACCCACCTGGCTTCAAGTGGAGGAGTGGGGAATCAAACCTGATTCTCCAGATTAGTGTCCTGTCGCTCTTAACCACTACATCAAACCCAGTAGCTTTTCAACTGCAGCTACCTCCATCAACATAGGTCCAGCTAGTGTTTTACTGCTGCCTTCTGATCTGGGATCCCCCAGGCCCACTGCAATTCCATCTCCCTGACAATCACCACCCATCCAGGTAGAAGGAGAAGAATAATACGAGGTTGCGCAGACCCTGCTAGTACAGGGGTGAGGTCCAGTACCACATAGACAGGAAAGGATGTGGGCTTAAGGAACGTTCACAGAAAAAGCCCTTTGACATCCATGTGACCAACATCCTCCAGTGCTTCCACTGCCACTAGAGCCATGAAACCCAGAGCCTGTGGCCATTGGGAGGTGCAGTCATGGGGCAAGGGGTGGTGTCATGGCTCCCTCTGACCTGGAGTGCTCAGAAGACAAGCTTGAGGAACCAGGAGGACCGGCAACAGCCCGATGTTGCAGAGACACTGGCTGACCATGCCCCAACAACACCAGAAACCACCCTGCCAGAACCTGCAAGCAAGACCTTGAATGACCACGTTGCAGCCACACCAGAGACTCTCCTGCCAGTCTGCAAGTAAGTCCTTGTCATGTGCCTCAGAAATCACCACTAAGACCCCACCAGGCAGGACACGAACCTGGGCCTATAGTCCCCTCAGAACCCTCTTCCACGCTGCAGTAACAGTGACGGCGAATGGCTCAGGCTGACAGGGTGCAAGCTTGACAGCAGACCATTTCCCTGCAACCTTAGAACCAGGCACTGAGTGTGACGCTTCCTCACAGAATCCTGAACAGAGCACAGTGCAGCCTCCTGAGCTCCAACACCTGCCAGCAGATGCAGTCAAGTCTGACTAACTCTGTCTATTTAGACTGAGACCTAAGAGAGCTGCATTGTTGGATCAACCAGCCCACTAGGCACAAGCCCTGTGCTCCAGCTCCAAGCTCCCTGCTGCTCCAAGCCTCTTCAACTCAGCCAGTGGCCCTACTCCTGAGGAATCCTGACCAGGCTAGCCTACAGAGAGCAGCACACAGCTGAGGGAACCCACACTGCCTCCTATAATTTGGGGGAACTAGATTTGTTTTAAAATGTAAATCTTCCCCTCAGTTACTAGCTCATTTTACAGTAGCAAGTGTAAAGATCATTCCTTTGTCTCTCTCAGCCACACCTTTTATCCTTTCTCCAACAGACACTCACAGCTAGATGCCTGCAGTCCATGACTGAAATGCCAGCGTTCTGTGTAGAGAACACTTTGTTGTCTTCAGTGGGCACAGGGAGAGACACTTTGTTGTCTTCAGTGGGCACAGGGAGAGTGGCATGCTAGGAACAAGAAGCAAAAAATGGAAGCCATCCAGATAAAAACGTAACAGCCAATATCTGATCAAAATGTGTTTCTGAGGCCAAACAGAATGCATAAGCCTTCTATAGGCCAACAGCAAGGGGGGGAAGTAGTTCTTCACCTGACACTATCGGAGTTCAGCTGACAAAAAACATGATACCACTTTGTGGTGGTATGACTAATGGAGCTTCCCAAGTTTTTTTTTACCTCCAGTTGAAGTGCCCTGCTCTTTAACAGCTAAGTTCTGGCATACCCAAAGTATACAAGAAAAAAAAATCAGCCATACTGATCCACAGCAAAATCCGAAAATGAAAGCCATGCAGTACTTGGTATTAAGACCAAGCAAAAAAGCACAACACAGTGCACAAGCTCATAAGTCCTCCAGAACATCATTGGGGGGGGGGAACTAACAGTGCAATCCTATGCAGATTTATTCCAGTCTAAACCCATTGAAATCAATGGTCTTAGACTGGAGTAACTTGGTTTAGGATTGCACTGTAAGTGTGTTTAAGGACTTTCACTTTCGTGCTGTGGGAGCCTAATCAGTGAGCTTAACACCAGTTGCCTGAAACAGAACTTCACATTTAGTTAATAACTGATTTTATAAAGTGTAATCAATGTACCTGCATTTTCATTAAACAAGCCAATACTGGAGTTCTTACTGATCCTCACAAGCGTTCCTTGATGTGCACAGGGAGCAGCAGATACACAGAGCTGTGGCATTGCCAAGTCATACAGTAAGACATTATATAAAAAGTTTTTCACAAAGATGAAGCACTTACCTCTTCATTATGTTCAGCAATTAAATCCAATTTTTCTTTCTTGGCTTGATGGAGTTTTCTTCTCAAATCATCCTTAGTATCCATGTCTGGTTCTCTGCTGTTATGCACAGATGTCTTTCTACCCTGCCTGCTTCAAAATACAAGCATTATCACAATGTTATATCAGCTCTGAACTACAGGATTTAGCCTTAATAAGTATACTTACTCAAAGTTCCAGAGGAATTAGCCGTGTTAGTCTGTAGCAGCAAAATAGTAGAGTCCAGTAGCACCTTTAAGTAAGTCTAACCAACTTTACTGTAGCATAAGCTTTTGAGAACCACAGTTCTCTTCGTCAGATGCATCAATAAAGTTAGTTGGTCTTAAAGGTGCTACTGGACTCTTTACTATTTTACTCAAAGGTAACTCCCACATCATCTCCCAAAGAAATATGGTTAATTTGTAGCAATTAATGAAACTGAGAAAGCTGCAATCACATTTAATAGTCTGCCACATTTATTTTAAATTGCAATTATCCATAAAATCTCTATTGCCCTATCTTTCCTTTCAAGGCTTCTGTCATGCTTTTTCTACTTCTACTTTTTTAGCAGTGACACTGAATAAAATTTAAGTTTTCACATCCTTGACTAGAAAAATCAAAATTGTTCCAACTTTTCAACTGGATTGGAATATAAATATTTCCCTACTTTGAAAATCAAGCCTCAAAGTCAAGATGTATAGATTACAGTTTGTATCCAAAAACTGAACAAATGTCATCATTTACAGACCAATTTCGTAAATAGCCAGAAACAAAATGGAAAATGGAGAAATATCTGATACACAAAAGTAAATGCTGGTATCCTATTTAGGCAAGCGTTAATATTCACTGACCTATGTGAATAGCTGGACATTCACAACATTAATCCGCAATTTATTAGGATTTATTCCTTTCTTGAATGAGGTCAGGCCAGTGAATCACTCCATTATATATCCAGACAAATTTATGAATTAGGGTTAGACTGGGAAAGAAAAAGAGGCTGGGCCAAGACCACCCAATGACCTTCACGAATGTGTAAGCATCTGCACCATGTTCTTATCCTTCTAAATTCAAATCTATCCGCTACACCACTGATTCAGTATGAATGACTATATTTGAATGTTAGCATCCGCATACAGTGTACTCATTGAGATTTTAAAAGCCAGGAAGTAATTGGCATCACTATCACCCTTGACCCAACCACCCTGAAACATGCACATAGCCCAAAGCATGCAACATTACCAACCTACCTGCACTACTATAAAACTGATTTAGCTTTTATTCTTAAAAAGGGCTTTTTTCAGCAGGAACGCAGTGGAAGGGAGTTCCGGAACCTCTTGAAAATGGTCACATGTCTGGTGGCCCCCACCCCCTGATCTTCAGACAGAGGAGAGCTTAGATTGCCCTCCGTGCCGCTGGAGCAGTGCAGAGGGTAATCTCAACTCCCCTCTGTCTGGAGATCAGGGGGCGGGGGCCACCAGACATATGACCATTTTCTCCAAGGGCAACCCACTGAGTTCCACCACCTCTTTTCCCAGAAAAAAGCCCTGTTCTTAAACAAGATTAATTAAACAAAAAAGAAACTGGAAGAGGAAGATATCATTAGAATGATATGAATTTAAAGGAAATATGGAAAAGGAAATACAGAAAAGGAGGTTTCAGCATGGCAAAGATTCCCCCCAAATTAGAAAATGCAAAAATTAAATGGAATTTAGAAGGCATCTTACTTTTTATACATGTACTCGCCCTTATAGGTTGAGGGAAGAAAGTAGTTCTACCTAGTATTATTAAATTCTAGTAGTTCTACCTAGTATTATTAAATTCAAGAATGGATAACAAAAGTCCAAGTACAAACAAAAGACTATTGTAAGGGAGGGACAGACAACTTCTGCAATCTAGGGGAGGCACTAAATTATGCAAGCATAAGCCCAAAGAGCAGAACAACTCAGCTCCATCACAGGTATTTCTTACAAAGCTGACAGCACTTAGCAGTACATTTCACATGCATGAATTTCATTAATCAAAAAAGGTGAAGAACAAGTGCGCTTTCTGAAATACCTCAAGGTATTCTCAAGCATATAAGAAATACAATACTATTTATGTAATATTCACACTCAATGCTTCCTTTCTTTACAAATGACACCAAGCAATAATTTTGACCATGTTTTGGTAGAAGCACTAGGGAGCAGATAACTGGTTCTGGGGCCAGATCAGGCTCGGCATGCCAATCAATCAGGCTGCTTTAATGCAGCCCTCTCTGCTCTTCCGGAGGCTCCACCAGAGAGACAGCCAATTCCCTGTGTTTGCCTCTTCTCACCCAGCTACAGCCAAAGGCTACTAGAGAAAAGGGGACTCAGAGGTTACTTTCCCTCAATATATGCTGCCACTATTTAATGCAATAGGCTCTTTCCATGTGACTAGAGTGTTTGTGTGTGTGCATGTCTTATTTTCACTTCAGCTAACAACATCAGGCCAGCCAAGGTGAAACCAAACAAAAATAAACTTTTATTTATAAGAAGGAACATAGGAGTGAAACAGATTTTAAACTAAAACACATACTGGGAGTAAACAGGAAAGGTTTCAAAATAAAAGAACAGATTAACAGCCAGCTAACTTTCTGCTGCCTCTCTTAGCAGCATCTCAAACTCTTCTCCCCTTCAGTCTCTCTAAAGCCCTCTTTTCCCTCCAATGGACTCTAACTCTGATTAGCCCACCATTCCACCCACTCCCATTGGCTGTCTCTCAGGCGATGCAGAGCTGGAGCAAGTCCATCCATCACAGTAGCTTAACCAGCAGGGCCAGCATTCCATGGAGTGAAAGCCAACTCAAAGAGTCTTTTCAACAAGTGGTCGTCTGTTTCCATATGGATACAGTTTCTATATTATCAGCAATAGTGTGGCTGCTGCTGCTGCTGCAGGAAGAAATCATGCAACTGGTCCCTGCCCCCCCTCATGATTGGCTTTCATCAAACATTACTAGGAGCAACATGGGAACAGTCACAGCTGGTAAAGTATGAATCAGGTCATATTTCCAGTTAATGAGAAGTAGAAAGAGAAGCGGATTAATTTGAACAGAGCCAAGGGGAAAACAAATATATATCAAACGAACACACTGCTTGCTTTTTAATTACCATAATATCAGTGTTATTGCAAGATGAATATACACAATTACCCCATCTTTTTTCAGCAGTGAAAACTTACTAGAGGCCAGTTATAAATTCTCACCTCATATTTACTTGGTCAGCTGGCATCTCAACTAAAAGTAGGAGATAACAAATGGAACAGAATTGCAACTAAATATTGTGCGCCTATACTGATGTTACTATGGCAGCCACACCCAAAGGAATCAAGAAGAAAGGGAGGGTAAATAAGGAGAAAACTGAGAAAAACAGGTGTGCCATTTGAAAAAACATTTTAAAATATATTTTTTAAAACATACAAGGTTCACAGGGAGGGCGGGATAGAAATTGAATATAATAATAATAATGATAGAAAATCATGGAAATTAATATGAAAATTGCCTTAAAGATCATAGCATCTACTATAGATTGCAACAGGAAAACTATACATAGGACTGGATCCAACCAAACTTGTGCAAACAGAAAGCACTTCTACTTGTATGGGGCGTATAATAACAACTGTGCTTATATACCACTCTTCTAGACAGATTAATTGGGGACATAACAGAAAATAGGCAGCAGAGAAAGATCAAGTCTTAGGAGGAGCTCTGCTCCCAGTTTTTGAGGTGTAATTTTGTGTAATTCACAAAATTTAAACAGGTCCAGTGTCTTTTGCTTATTTTATTTTACATGAACTTCAGTCAGAGTACTTAAATTCATGTCAGATTGCAGACAAAATGTATAGCCTCAATGACCTAAAAATATCTTGTTGGCCAAGATTATATTTTATAATTTTTAAAATTATCATATGGAGAACTTGTGCACTGAAGTCCTAAGGGAGATGCCTGGGCCTTTAACAGCCTAACTTTTTCTATACTTATAGAAAGGAAACATTAATAACCTGTCTCACGCACAAGTTTGTTTTAGGTGAACAACTGAGAACTGTAGAAGTATCTGACCATTATAAAGTTTAACACAATTAAAAACCAGCAATAAAACTGTTTTGGCTTAAAAACTGCAAATTACCCCAGGATTTAAAACCAGTATGTGCCAAAGGAAAGCGCTCTGCATTTCAAAAATATCATTTCTGTGGTCACATGTACTAGCAGAAACCAACATAAAGGATTAAGCCAGGATTCATATGCTGCATGAAACCACAGTTAGGGCTAACTCTGGTTAATAAGCCAACTTCAGATCCCAGTTGTAAAGAGCTAAACTCACTCTGGTTTACAGTTGTCAGTAGTATGTACCCTGGAGAGTGTTTAAAACAGCTGATAAACATCTACTGGTGGTCCCTGGCCCAGGGAAGCTACACCTCAACCAGAGCCAGGGCCTTTTTGGTCCTGGATGCAACCTGGTAGAACTCTCTATCGGTAGATATGTAGGCCTGCCAAGATCTTTTATCCTTTCAGTGGGCTTGCAAGACTGAGTTGTTCCGCCAGGCATATGGTTGAGGCCGATCCTGTATCCACCTGGAACCTCCCTACTGGTCTTCTACTAGGGGGGTGGTACAACTATTTGGCCCCTCACACAAACTGTAATGGGGGCAGAAGGATGGTTCCCTCTCACCCCCACCTCTCGTGTACTAGCAGTGGTGGGCTATACACTAAATGCTGTTGGAACTATGTTTTATGAAAATTGATGTTGCTGCTGTTTTATTGTAATTTTAAAGTCTATTGAAACTGTTTGTAACCTGCCCTGGGACTGCTTGCAGGGAGGGAGGGCTAGAAGATTAATAAATGAATGAAATGGAATGATAGTGACTGGCAACTGCTGGGAGTTAGAGGGTATGTGACGGGCTAAAGAAGGGACTTTGACTCTCGAAAGCTTCTGTTCTGAAAATCTTGTTGGTCTCCAAGATGCCACTAGACTCAAATCCTAATGTTCATAAGAAGAAATCCCCTTGGCACATTTAGAAGTGATGTCTGCATTTTGGCCTGTTGCAGGGTTGCTAGCTGGGTTTGGAAATTCCTAGCGATTTGGGGGTGGTGCCCTTCAAAGCTGCCATTTCTTCCCATTGATCTAATCTATGTAGTCTGGAGCCCAGTTGTAATTCAGGAGAACTCCAGGCCCCACCTTGTGGTTAAGTACACACCAATACAAGGAAGTGTGCCAACACAGCTATTATTATTATTGCAGCACAAGTAAATTATACAATCAATATAAACACAACAGTTTCGATTCCATTCAATTCAATGTGGCTGCAAACTTGTTCCAATAGACCTTGTGGTTGGCAACCCTAACCCCATGTGGTCTTTCTCTTTGGGAATTTGAGAATGTTTGGTACAAGGAGGTAGACTGGAATGTCAGAAAGCAAGCAGGCTGAAGAGTAGGTGAACAAGGCAAGAAAAAAAGTGAAGGGAAGGAACTGGATTTCTTAACGGGCCCTGTATTTACTTGTATATCATATATACTTGACCAAATTGTCCTTTAAGTGCTGTCTCCCTTTGCGTGAGAGTTATAGTGCAATCCTACACGGAGTTATTCCAGATTAAAACTATTATTCTCAATGGGCTTAGACTGGAGAAACTCTGTATAAAGTTTTTAATTAAGAAGGCTGCTTTATATACACAGTCATCAACACCAAGCATTTGGGATAAGGAAATTACATTCTAAACAAATCAGAAAAGTTGAATAAAATGGAGAGGGGTGGAGGGCTTTGAAATCTGGGAACAAGAATGAGAGAATGCGGTTGAGACAAAGTTCTACCAACGAAGCTGATGTGTAGATTTGGGCACCACAGAAACTGGTTGAAAGCATTTGGTGGCCTGTTGAAAGGGGATGAGGTAGCAACAGGAACCAAAAATGGAGAGCTGCTGTACCACAGTGGTTAAGTAGCTGGGCTGTGAACAGCACTCTCCTGGTTGAAATCCCTTCCTGCCATGATCTTAGCACATGGCCCTGGGTAAGCCACTCTCTCAGCCTCAGCTCCCCAGGTGTATTGCAGGGGTAATGATAACACTAACTTTGCTGACTGCTCTGAGTGGGGCACTAATCTGTCTAGAAGAGTGGCATATAAGTGTACATTTATTATTAGCACAATTAATATTCATGACTCTTACTGAAATAAGAACAATTATTTGCTTTTGCAAGTGCAAAGAACTGAAGTCTAAAATTAAAGCACTGCAAAGCTGTATTTTAAAATGTTAAATGAGCTCCTAAGTAGGCTGTAAAACTAGGACTTTGCCTGAAGGCAATCTAAATGTTGCTATCATAAGCTTGCCACAAACATTGCCTTGGTAAAAAGCATAGCATCTGTGGCATGTACCAAGTCAGATTACCGATGGGGGGGGGGGAAGAGGGCAGTGCATGTTTTGTTAGTACTCTAATATTGGACAACTTTCACACATAAAATCCCATGACCCTCTATCATAATTGTTCTGGTGCCAATTTTTCCTCCTTTGTTTCATCAGACATTTATCTTAAAAATACTTTTGCTGTTCAGTATAAGCTGCCCTGCATCCGGATTTTGACCATTTATGCCTATGTATCCGATTGCAGTATCTGAACAACCATATAGTTTGTGATTGGTGCAAGTAATGATCATGCCCCATTCTGAGTCTGAACAGAGCATAGGGCAGTGTTGGTACTGCAGACACTGCTTTATCTGTAACATCTCAATGATTCTTTTATAACCACCTGCATTCCAAGAATATGCTGTTATGGAAGGAGCTGAAACAGTGTGTCATCCTTTCAGAACTTACTAAATAACAGTTTCACTTTCAGCCTGATCCCATGTAAATCTATTCAGAAATAATTCCCAACAAACTCAGATGAGCAATGAGTTCTTCTGAGCAAACTTCTGTAGGATCAGATTACTGGTACAGCTGCATACAAAGCCATGGCTACATTTCCTTCTGTATACTATTATAATGTTTCTCATAGAAATAGTTTGCTCTTTGCCATGATACTGCCACCTATGAGACATATATGTAACAGTTACAAAGCAAATATAACCCTAAACTTGCACCCAACTATTAGACCACTGCACAATTTAGCACTGCAAGCTAATTCAGATTTTTATTCTATTTTTAATTAAATTTTATAAATCAACATAACAGTAAACAACTTCAAACATTATCACATAAACAGTATAGACGTATTTTTAAGTTCATAAAACTTCTTCAAGGTGAAGGCAGCCTAAAGAAACAAATAGTAACTCAAGTCTAGAAAGAGATTTTCAAAAGCTGCTCTAGGAACCCTGGAACCCCCCCAAAAGCTTATCATGCACTCCTCAATCAGCCCTTCAACAGCAGTGGTGTAGAGGTGGCCAGTGTTGCATAGTGGTTAGAGTGCCAGACTAGGATCTGGGTGACCCAAGTTTGAATCCCCAGTCGGTCACAGAAACTTGCTGGTGCCCATGGGCCAGGCGCATATTCACAGCCTAAATTACACCACAGAGTTGTTGTGAGGATAGAAAGGGGATGGGGGAATTGTTATAAGTAGCAGGTTAGGATGAGACAAATTGATTGGCCCAAAGTCGCTCAGTGAGTTCATGAAAGAGTGTGAATGAATGTATTTGCAATCAATGCCTCTACTATTTAAGTCAGCAAAAATGTTCTAACTTTGAAAACCATTGCTTGAAATTATCCAGGCATCTAATTTTGAATGCATAACGTTGATTTGATCCAGATGACCAACTAATTGTGTTCTCCACTCCACGAATGGCACTGTAAGGCAACCTTTTCCACGTAGCTGTCAAATAATAATTAGGTATCACCTTCTGAAGCAGTGGTGTTATACTTAACCATTCTTCTTTCTTACTATACTCTACTTTTATACAAATCATAGTCTCATAAAGCTATTTCACATCACAAATCGCCTGGACAATGCCCATCACTGGACACCTACTCCGGACAGGTCTTACAGTTTTGAACTGTTCCAAGGTATTTATACCTCATCCCCACAAGCACATTTTCTCATGGCAGTTCACAAAAATAATTCAATCCTGGTTACAAAAACCAGCAGACCAACAATACGACTTAAACAATAAAGCATAATAATTCAGCGGCAGCATTAGCAGTTAAACTTAATAAAGACTGTTCACCGCTGCGCCGTTGGGGTGTGCGTGTAGAGCTACGCAGCCAGTATGCAACTAGGCACTGCAATCACAGCAAACCCACGGGGGCTTTGCTTCCATGCTCTGACGGGCTGCTGGGCCGGATCTATGGTTGCCAGCGCCCAGGGCAACCGTAGTTAGGCTCTACGCGCGCGCTCCTGGTGCTCCATGAGGATGTCACTCCGGTGACGTCATCACGCTGCCCCCCCCTCCCCGCAAGCCGGCTGTCCCGGCACGCCGCGGAGCTGGCAGCAGTGCGAGTGGCTGCCCAGCCGTTCACCTGCCCCGTACAACAATGGGCGGCCGGCTTGCTGGGCGCCCCTTGTCCTGGGGAAAGACAAACGGCGCCGGCAGCCTCCCAGCCACCCGCGCTGCCTTTTGCCTTTCCCCAGGACAAGGGGCGGCCGGCTCCGTTACTGTAAAGAGTTACAGAGCAGGGAGCTGCTCCCCAGACAAAGCGTCGCCTCGGCTGAAACTAGGAAAGGCTGCAGTCTCTAGATCCGCTGCCCGTCACGCAAGTGTACAGAAAGGCGCCCAGCGTTTAACTGTCGCCACGGTTCTCCCTCGCTCTCTTTTGTTCCTACTCACATGGCAGAAGCGTTACAGGAGGACGTTGAGAACGTTACGCGTTTTAACTCCACCTGGCAACTTCTCTTGTGGGACTTCATATTCCATGCCCCAAAGAGTTGAGTTCAGCTTCCTATACCGTCCAAAAAGCCCTCAGCCAACTCCATGGACCTGTGCCACCCCCTCAAGCAAACCTGTCCCTTCCCACCCGCGTTGGTCTCCCGTCTTCAGACCTTCACGCCACCCCTGCAGTTGAGAGTAATGAGATCAAATGAAGTCACCTCAGCAACAGTCCCAAGAGCCCAGAAGTTTGAAAGGGCGCTAGGACCCAGAAATTCACACGAAAGCCAAGCCACTCCCAATACTTCTACAGAGAGGTTTTGCAAAGGCTACTTCCGGTAGCAGTCAGAACCTGTCTTAGAAGCTTCAACCAATCCCGTGGCTTCATCCCGCCCTTTTGCCTTAGAACACACTTCTCATTGGAAGATCGGATAATTGTGACGCCACACGTTCTAAATGGGCGGGGAATCAAGGAACTGCCATCGCTTCTTCAACTTCAAGTTTACGAACAGAGCATGCGCACCAAGGGGTTTAGCCCGTTTGTTCCCGCTCTCTTTGCCGCTCTACCAAATATTCCAGCCAACAACATTTAAAGAGCTGGCCATGAGACTGAAAGAAAGTCGCATGAGAGGTGCAGCCTTTTTTTCCTAGCTAGTACACACTTCTTAAATTCCTTCCTAAACAGCCCAATCCTGTGCGTATTTAATCAGAGGTAAAGCCCCCAACATGAGATGGAGTGACTCAGTAAAGGAAACCCTATGGCCTTCCATTTGCATGACTTGAGCAAAGCTGTTAGGGATGGGATATCTTGGAGGTCATTAATTCACAAGGTTGCCCTACGTTGGAAGCGACTTGATGGCATATAACACACACACAAATCCCAGTGGACTAAATGCACTACTCCCAAATTAGAGTATTTAGACTGCAACCAAAATATTAATATACAAAATCTGAGTGTACAAACCAAAATGTTATTTTGCAATCTTTGTTAATGCTAGTAATGCAATCCTACACACAGTCACACCATTCTAAGCCCATTGACCTCAATAGGTTTAGAAAGGTATCCCAGTACTACCCTTTATTGGGGCTAAATTGACACAAAACATTATGCAAGCTTTAGAGATCACTAGTACCCTTCATCAGGCTGGATGTTACAAAGTTTAAAAAGATAGAAGGGTGGAAAGCAAATTCTGAGGAATGCAAATAGGCAAATAGCTTAACTTTATTGCTGGCATGGTGTAACTGTGCTTTAGGAATTTGCTATAAATCAATTTTAAGTTAGTAGCTGTTAAGATTTTTAAAACTGTAATTCATTAGCCCTGGGCTATTAAATCAAGTAGATAAATTTGTACTGTACATTCTGATGTCATCTCCTAAACATTCATATATAAACTGACAAATTATAAGGATTGAGGGATGGTGGTGGTAGAAAGTACCATCAAGTTGTAGCTGCCATTGCCTGCCTCTGTGTAGAGGCCCTGGACTTTCTTGGTGGATTCTGATCCAAATATAAACCAGAGCCAACCCTGTTTAGCTTCCAAGGTCTGACAAGATCGGGCTAGCCTGAGCCAACAACACAAACCATGAAAACAATAAGATTTACTAGACAAATTGCAACAGGGATTAGTATTCTGCAAAATTGCCAGACACCTGATATTTCCTTCAACCCATGGGTCTTTCTTTCACTAACTTGGGTGGATTTTCAATCATAAATTACAACTTGTTTATATTTTGCCTTTCTGCCATACAAACAACACATGTAACAGTTTAGTTATTACATATTTATTTATTTATGTCATTTATAGTCCACCTTTCTCCTCCAAAGAGTTCAAAATGGCACATGTGGTGTACTTTTATTCCAACAGTCCTATGACAAAGATTGGGATGAGGGTCATGAACACCCAATGAGATTCTCCGTCTCTATCCATTCCAGGTCCATTACTCCACACTAGTGCTCATTCATTCAGGCTCATGGTGATGACATTGCTATTATATATGTCTTGAATTCGACAGTACTTAACTACATGCTATGATTTTCAAAATGATACAGTCTCCATTATAACTGGGAAAGTACCAAAGCATCAGATATTTTGCTGTCATCTTCAAGAACAATATTTCCTGGCTCAATGATTCCATGAAATATGTATGGAATTACAGAACTGAGACAGAGAAATTATGAAGTTTGGGGGTAACTGCCATAAACACAAAAACAGTCTTATTCAGGGGACGCTAAATATCAATTACCTAACACTGCAAGACAGTATCTGTTAATTTTTAACTAAACTACAATATTTAACTGCAGTACAGTACAAACATGATACTCTTGATTACTATGCAAAATCTTCAGCTGCCACAGACTGTACACCCATGCGTGCAAGTATTCATTTATCAAATATATTAAGAAAATGTATATGCTACCTCTCTAAAGACCTGCTCAAGGATAAAATAATTTTAAAAATTAAAAAATAGTAAAAAACTATCAACATTAAAACCAGCAATAAAACAAGCAATGAAACCGGAAGATAAATAGCACAATAATAATATTCAGCAGCATAAAAAGTTAATTTTAGTAAGGAATATAAAATAGGATTAATACAAGAGCCAACAGACAAGAAGATCATAAAAACCGTATCTCTAAAAGATGCATTTTCCAATTAAAGGCCTAGTTACAGAGAATATGTTGGCTTTGCACCTGAAAGATAATAAAGTAGGCACAAAGCAGGCCTTAAGGAGGAGGACACTACAAAACTGAGGTTCTACTATTGAAAGGACTTATCTCTGATTGCCACCCACCTCTTCCCTGTAAGCAGAATCACAAACAGCAGGCCTGGGAGGAGGATCAACTGGTAGTAGGGTTGCCAGCCTCCAGGTAGTGGCTGGAGATCTCATGGAATTACAACTGGTCTCCAGGCCACAAAGATCAGTTCACCTGGAGAAAATGGCTACTTTGGGGGGGAACGGACTGTATGGAATTATGCCATGCCAAGGTCCTTTCCCTCCCCAAACCCCACTTTCTCCAGGTTTCACCGCCCAGATCTCCAGGAATTTCCCAACTTGGAGCTGGCAACCCTAACTAGTAGGCTGGACAGTACAGAAGAAGGCAGTCTTTCAAGTCATTTAGGGCCTTAAAGTTTTGAATCAAACAGGCAGCCAATGTGGATCTTTCAGCACAATGTATGTGCACAACGGTGATACAATCACTATATCCAGCCCCAACAATAGCCTGACTGCCACATTTTGGAACAATTGATATTTCTGCACAGAAACTTCTAAAGGCAACCCCATGGCATATTGTAGTAACCTAATCCGGATATGATCAGATTATAGATCTCTGGGGTCAGATCACACTTTTCAAGGAATAGTCATAGCTGGCATATCAACTAAATCTGATGAAAGACACTAAAATGCCACAGAGAACTCAGCCTCCCATTTTAAGTCAACAGTAAGCACTGTTCAAGGCTTCACAGAGAAAAAAATGGCCCTGGTGCAATGACAGAAGCATTTGAACTGGATATGATATCTGCAGGGGCTGCAAGCACGTTTGCCCATTTTGCCACATGCCTGCTCAGATAGGGGCTGCTGTAGCATAGTGTTAATTCATACTAGGCTAGGCTTTGAATCAGCACTCTGCTGGATTGACTCTCATAACTACCATGAGCTCAGCAAGTGGCCTTGAGTAAGCCACTCCTCTCAGAGCCGAGCTACAAGTGACGCCTGACACAGGTTAGACACTTGTCAGCTTACCTCAAGTTCTGATGGGAAATGTAGGCGTCCTGGTCTTTCAGCTTGGCTCTCCATTTAATTGAAGTTTACAGAACCCCCACCCCCACACACACCCCCAGCAGAGGGGAAGGGGGGTGTCCGGCTAGAGCCCGACGCCTGCACTCCCCTCCTGACCACATGTTCTCCCTCCCATAAACTGCCGCTCTGTAAACTTCAATTAAATGGAAAGCCAAGCTGCAAGACCAGGATGCCTACATTTCCCATCAAAATTTGAGGGAAGCTGACAAGTGTCCAACCTGTGTCAGGCGTCACTCGTAGCTTGGCTCTCAGTCCCAGCTCCCCAGCTATATTGTGAGGATAATGATAAAGTGATTTTGTTCATCGCTCTGAGTTGGGCACTAATCTGTCTAGAAGGACGTATAAAAGCGCACTGTTATCATTATTATTATTTATTACTATTTCCCAGGCCTGCCTCCTCCTGCTGATCAGCGGATGGAGGCTAGGGTAGCCAGCCCCCCTCCCCTCAAGGCGGAAATCCACTGCCCTCACCTGCCACTCCCCTGCCCTTGGTCACCTGGCTAGCAGGACGGGAGTGTCAGGATGCTGGCTGAAGCCATGGGACAAATGGTCTATTGTTCATGGGACAAATGGTCTATTGATGTCACTTTCAGTTTTAAAAAGAAGCAATGGGGCCAAATCAGCCCCAAATATAGCAATGTTTGGGCCAATTCGGCTCTGCTAAGCCCCCCTCACTTCTATTTTAAACCAAGTTTAACATCAGTGGAAAGCCCCCCGGAGCTTACATGCACACAAAAGCATGCACATGAAAAAGGAGGACTAGCAGTTACCCCCTAGTTTGAGGGTTAGGGAAGTAGCAACATAGCGGAGGAAGGATTGCTGGGAATTCGCCCACCACCAGCAGGCATCTGCTAAGCCTAAACAACATATATACTTTGCATGATTGCGGATGGGCAGCCATGTTAGTTACTAAACTTCTATATGCTTTATATGGATTTGATTTAGTGTGTAGCTACTTGGGAAAGGGGAAAGCTAGAAGTTTAAATAGGGTAACAAATCTCATGAAATTGTAGGATTGCCAGCTCCAAGTTGAGAAATTCCTGGAGATTTGGGGATGGAGCCTAGAGAGGGTGGTATAATGCCATGGAGTTCACCTTCCAAAGCAGCCATTTTCTCCAGGGAAACCGATCTCTGTAGTCTGGAGATCAGATGTAATTCGAGGAGACCTCCAGGCTCCACCTGGAATGTTGTGGCCCTATGAAACATTCATGCTACCATTTTATCCTCAGTGGTTCCAATCTCAGTGAATAAGTTGCACTTAAGTTCTACTGAAATCAGTGGGACAAATCAGATGCAGATAAACGGACCTAAGCCTGACTAACTTGTTGGATGGGGCCTATGTCCGCAAATATAGCTCCACTACAAACTAAACAGGCACACACCATTTCTACTTCCTTTACGTCTTCTCATAAACATCCAGTCTGACACAGTCGTGTATGACATGAAAGTTTGTGTTAACAGAAGTTGGGCAAAACAGAAACACAGTTTAGTAGGACTTTGACCTATTTCAATCAAGTTTAATTTCATTTTCTTTTCCCTTTCTGATTATTCTTGTTTTGGGGACAGTGTAGCAGGCAGTACAGTTGGGGAAAACATTCAAGACTCACAATATAAACAAAATATGACAACTGACAGAATGTGATGATAAAATTCTATTTCTCTTCCACCTTGTTTAATTGCCACAGTTTCTATTTAGCCCTGGTCCTTGCAGGCACAGTATTTAAACTACATTCCAGTCCTAGGAATTGTTCGCCTTCTAGCAACAACTGTATTATCAGTGTGGAAAACCTGGCTGCATTAGGATTATTTTTTAAAAACTGAATGGCATCAACATTAACAGCTCTGACTTTTCTAAAATGATTTAGTTCAAATAGTGGGCCCTTGCCTCTAGGCAAAGCACCCAGGGAAAATCGTAAAGTAAAGACCATTACACTTGATTCTGTTTTTAGTTTGCATTTGAATCTGAAGAATAGAAAGACAATTTACTATATTGTCACAGGCTAAGCAATGCTTTTCTTTTTCAGATTTTCCTCCCACAGACACCACCAATAGTCGTAATGATCATGTTCTTTTAAAAACAAGAAAAGTACATAGCCTGTAATGTGAGCCACAGCTCAGCTCTAAAACCAGCCCTGACCTGGGACTCTTTAAATGCTACTCAGATGACTTTCCCCCGTTTTGGACATACACATAGAGTTTAATCTAGTATACACTGGCTCCTGCACACAGGGAGAGGGGGAGAGCTGCCAGGAAGGAATTTTAAGTAGTTACTACATATACTCAGTACTGACTGGCATCATTAAATTTAATGAACAGAGGTAGGAGGGGAAGGTGGCATCATACAGTCCGATCTCCTCAGATCTCAGAAGCTAAGCAGGGTCAGTACTTGAATGGGGGACCACAACCAGGGAAGACTCGGAAGAAGAAGACCACCTCTGCCTCTCACTTGCCTTGAAAGCCCCTTCCTGGTTTCACAATAAGTCTGTCGCAACAGCACATATGTAAGAATACAAGTAGATTTATTTATTAAATAGCTTATTTCATCATACTTTCATCCAGTGATTCCAAGGGCAGCACTGTAGCCTCACATCAAATCTAAGCGGTTACTTAAACTGGGAGGGAAGAACAGCTCCTGAGACTCTTGGCTGAGCAGGGATTTGAGTCTACGTTTATAGGCAAGCAAGAATTGCCTTGCTGGATCAGGCCACGGTTCAGCACTGTGTTTCCAGCAGCAGCCAAACAATTTCCTCGGGATACTTACAAGAAGCACATGAAAGTGATGGCCTTCTCCTAATATTTGTCCCCAGGAGATGATATTTATGAGGCACATTTGCTCTGTGAATAAAGGTTTGATTTTCTCATCAGTTCACAGCCACTGACATGCTCTAAAATGTTATTTGTAAACATTAAAAAGGTACATATCTCTGCTGCCTTTTCCGTGGGGGAATGCAGGATTTGAACTTATGACTGCAATCTAAACAAAACTGCCATGGCTTTATGACAGCCAAACTAGTAGATCACCACATTCAAACAAATTACCAGAAAACAGAAGGAGCCAGCCTTGCTGTACCGTTTCTACTCATGAAGAAGGCATTTTAGGAAGTGTTAACAGTTCTCACCCCAGTATAACAAGCTGCAACTGCCAAAATTCCCTCTTCATTATTAAAGATGCAAGATTTGGTTATCCAGCAACTGAGCTAGTGCCTCATTTCTAAGTGCTTTACAGAGAATCCTAAGAACACTTTCCTTGGAGTAAGCTGAACAATCAACTCAAGCAGGACTCTCAGTAGAACTGTTTATGGTTGCTCTCCCAGATATGCTGCTGAATGCTGCAGCTTGTAGCATAAGGTGGGAAGAAGACAGTGTAGTGTAGTGGTTAGACTAAGATGTGGAAAACAAGGTTCACCTCTCCACTCTGCCATGGAAGCTCTCTAGGTGACCTTGGGCCAGTCACACGCTCAGCCTAACCAACAGGGTTGTTGTGAGGATAAGTGGAGGAAAAGGAGAATGACGTAAGCCTCTTCGGGTGCCTACTGGGGCATAAGACAGGGTATAAATAAAATAAAGAAGAAGATGCTGCTACCTACTCCATCCAGGGGGCGTTTCAGGCAAGAGACAAGCAGAGCTGATTCCCCACTGCCTTCCACCATAATCGGCATAGCAACCTTCCTCGGTGGCCTCGCCCACCCAAGCACTGACCATGGCCAAGGCTAAGCAGGGCTATTCGGGCTGCTGACCCTAAGGTGGAGGAGGGGAGAAATTCTGATCAAGCCTCAGTTGACCTTATGAGAGGCAACCTTATGCTAAAATCCAACCAATATCTGCCTTTATACTGACAGCCTCTCATGACCCCAACCCAGAAGTTTACCCCACAATACTCTGTGAGATCACTTTTTACCAGAGATACCGGCTGACAGGGCTTCCAATGAAACAAAAATGAGACCTCTCCTATTACAACTGAACATCAAGAAGACAAAAGTAATGACTATCGAGGAATTACACAATTTTAAAGTTGACAATGAGGAAATGGAAGTTGTTCAAGATTTTCTATTTGGCTCAATCATCAACCAACAGGGGGACTACAATGAAGAAAAAAGAAGAAGATTGAGACTTGGAAGAGCAGCTGTGAGGGAGCTAGACAAGATCCTTAAAGATAAAGATGTCTCTCTGGGAACCAAGACCAAGCTAATCCAAACTATGGCATTCCCCATTGCCATGTATGGATGTGAAAATTGGACAGTGAAGAAAACTGATTCATTTGCAATGTGGTGCTGGAGGAGAGTTTTGTGGATATCATGGAAAGACAAAAAGGCAAATAAGTAGGTACTAGATCAAATCAAGCCTGAATTCTCCTTTGAAGCTAAAATGACAGAACTGAAGCTATTGTACTTTGGTTAGTCGTGAGAAGACAAGATTCTCTGGAAAAACCAATAATGCTAGGAAAAGTGGAAGGCAGCAGGAAAAGAGGAAGACCTAAAACGAGATGGCTGGACTCAATAAAAGAAGCCATGTCCTCGAGTTTGCAGGATCTGAGCAAGTCTGTTAAAGATAGAACATTCTGGAGGTCTTTCATTCATAGGGTCGCCATAGGTCGGAGACGACTTGACGGCACATAACACGCCCCTCTCCCCCCATGAATGGCTGCAATCCTATGCACCTTTCCTTTGGAGTGACAGGGGGTGTGGCTTCTAAGTAAACACGCAGAGAATCGGGTTGTAAGCGAGCGCCTTGCTTCACTTCAAGTGAGTCATTTGTCCCCCCCCCCAGATGCGCACACGCCCAAAATGGGTGGTCGGTGCAGGATATATTGGAAGAGGCAGGTAAACCCCTCATAGACGAGGAATCATTTCACATAGGATCAACACTCCCCCCTCCCCATCCAAAAAATTCGCTTTTTTTGCCTCACGGCCTACGGGAGCTTTGCAACAGAAGGGGAAGCAGCCGAACGAACCATTCTGCCTGCAAACGGGGGGGTGGGAGGATAAATTTCTGCCACAGACTTTTCCTGGAGCGGCGCGGCTATCGTCGTAGTTGGCCTCATCAAACCGGGAAGATAACTAGAGCAGGCGAAGAGATTTCCCCCCCTTCCTTGGGAAGGTTTGTAGGCCTGCCGTGGCCCGAGGGCTCCACCTCCCTCCCCTCTTTCCGCGACTCTCTTTGGTGCCAGCCTTGAGCGAGTAGCGAGCGAGCTTTTTAGGTGGCTGTCGCGAGGCGGCTCAGGCGCGAGCTGTGTTTAGCCTGCAGCGGCCGCTGTTTTGCTGTTGCGAGAGGCGGCGGCAGTGGGGGGGGGGGAGAGGCACGCGCGGGCGGGCGAGCGAGCAACGGGCAGCTGTGCTGTGGGGTTGGGGGCTGTGGCGCGCGTGCGCGGGCAGGTAAGCGGGGTTCGAGGTGCGAGAGCCTCAGGGTGGTGTTGGTGGGGGAAGGGGTGGCGGGGAAGGTAGGGGGGAGGGCTGCCTCCTCGCTCGGTGCGGGTGAGGCGAGCTAGTGAAGGGAGCATTTCTTCCCGCCAAAACGGATCGGGGTAGCGGGGAGGGAACTGCGCTGGCCTGACAGCACCGAGAGAGGGGCCGTTTGGGCGGCATGTGTGGAGCGGGCTTGTTGCCGTGGGGAGGAAGATGGATGAGGCGGGAAGGGGAGGAAAACCCGTGTGTGGAATGACTACGTTTCGGCTCGCTTACCTCAGACCTGTCCCACCCTGCCCCCGTTTTCTCCTCTCCCCCTTTCAGAGTTCGCCTTGAGAACGCGCGGGAGCCCGGCCGGTTCTCCCCCAGCCAGCCACAACATGACCCGCGATTTCAAACCCGGGGACTTGATCTTCGCCAAGATGAAAGGCTATCCCCATTGGCCAGCTCGGGTAAGGCGCGACCTCCTTCCTTCACCTCCCCTGCGGTCCTCTTTGCCTTGCTTGCAGAGACCCATGTCTCCTCTGCAGCTGGAAACCGGCATCCTCTCGAAAACTCTTTATCCCCCTCTCTAACGAGAGTCGTCTTCTGAAGTGGCTGCTGCTATTGTCCTCCTTGTGTTTTCGTTCTGAAAATTCGTGTCAGCAAGGGGCAGGGGGTGTGTTTGTGGGGGTAGAAATGACTTCTAGATCACATTGTGGATGCCCACATAGGCATTTTAGTATTGTAGGAGGGTTGTGCCCTCATTTGTCATGAGTAAGCAGCCACCTCTTTGCAGGACTTCCATTCATTGTTGCATAGCACTTTTAAAAAACTTTAAGCACAAGGGCAGTCAAACATTTGCTTTAAAAGGGTAACTTGTCAAAACTGAGTGGGTTGTTGATAACAAACCTACAGGCATCACTCTGATTTCAAAGGCTAGAAGAATGTTGGAAATGTGGTATGTAACTTTTGATTTTAAAATTTTGAGAGAAGGCCTAACAGTGAGCTAAACTACAAGAGGCAAATTACATGAAGACGCTCACGTGAAGGGGACTCCATAATGTTAGAGGGGAAGCTGAATTTTAGAAGAGATTCGGAAGGTTCTGTTAATTTCCCCTCTCTACAGAGCCAGCAAAGGTCTCCTCAGAGGTTTTGTTTGTTTCCTCTTCTCCTCCTAGAAGGGGAGGTGAAACTGACAGAGCCTTTGGGAGGCAAAAAGGAAATTAGCAAACAGTTGGAACAGCAATCTTTCCTGGCTCTGTAGAGAGGGGAAATTGTCAAAGCCTTCCAATATCTTTTAAAACTCAGCTTCCCAGTTAACATTGTGAATCCCTTCAGGAGCACATCTTTGTTTAATTCGTATCTTGTAGCTTAGCTCAGTGTCCAACTTGGAACTGAGAAAATTAGATGGTAGTCTGTGCAGTACAGCTGATAAAGTTTTATCCAAAAACATACAGAATCATTCTGTTAAAAGTAGCTCCTCTATCTGCAGGATTAACAAAAATAAATGTACCACATAAGCAAAGCAAAGGTAGATCAGAGTACAAATCATGATTTTAGACAGCCACCTTGTAGAATAAACAGTTCATGACTATTCTTCTGGGATACAGTATAAAAATAAAGGATGCTCTGGTGGCTCAAAATCTTTATTTTTTTTCTTCTGATTCTTCTGCATTTATTCTCCATATATACTTGGTCTCATCTTATTGGTTTGTCCTAATGACTTCATACACATACCCTTGGGGTTTTTTACGAACCTGCATCCTGAAATTACGTCTGTTATCTGACATGTCTACAAAAATTTTGGATCCAACACCTGTTGTGATGTAAAACACACATCTGGACTAGATTCTCCTAGAGTCTTACAGTTCTTACAGTGTTTCCCTATTCAATAAAAAAATCACACCAATATTTTCCAATTGTAACATGTCCTGGTGTGGTTTTAGTACAAAATTCTCAGATCTAGAAGATCCATGTCATGGTTCTTTCAAGATTATTTTTTAATGATAACTTCATCTAATCTTGTAGCTCTCTAGCTGTAATCTTGGTGCGAGTTACCAGAAACAAAGCAGTGTTACAGTACTTCATTAACATAAAGTTATCTCATCTTGAGCAGCAATAACTGGGAAATCACTTCTGCAAGGTGAAGTGCTGGGGACTGATCCTAACTGTAAGAAATCTTGTAGAAGGCAAGGTACCACTTCCTTTTAGCTGTCAGTCATAACAGTGGCAGAATAACTGGGAAGTGATTTCCTCATTAATACAGTAATTTTATCAGTTTGCTTTCTTTGGTGTTCAAGTCACCAGACTTTGTAATCACATTTAGTAGGTCTTATTTTCTATTCTTATTCCCAGTTTACATTTCACATTTGCTTTTCCTTAATTTGATAACATATACAGTGTTGATATTGAGGAGAATGAGGTAGCTGCCCCCAGTGAGCAACTTTTGGACACTGTTAAAAAGACAATAATGAGTCAAATTGTTTAGCTTTTTATTTGCTTTGAGGAATAAGGGGTGAAAATCAGTAACTGAAAACATTATAATATTAGAACAATCTCAGTTTCAGGTTCTTAAAATTCCCATAATTTGTTTTTAAAGGCATGCTCTACCCCCTTTTCATTGTGGAGATATAAGGGGAAAGGCATACCTCTGCAAAGAAAAGGGATAGGGATTTACTTTTTAAATATGAAATCTAGAATTCCAGAGAGTGTAAAGCATATTGTCATAAGAATATTCACTTGTCATTTTTAAAAGCCCCCCAGAATTGTTGGAGTTATGTCAAGCATCTGTTAAGTTTCTTCATGATACACATTCACTATCATTAACAGGCAACATGATTCATTTTTTTACCAGATATGATAAATTCAGTTCATTGTAATAGATGCAGTAAAGTGGGGAGTTAGATCCATATTTAAAAACAGCAAGAAATGCCTATGGTGTGGATCTTATATGCCATGGATCTTATGGTGTGGATTTTACATCCTTCAGATGTGGAATTTCTCACTACAGCTGTTTAACAATATGGTGGATGATCTTTTTTAATGATAGTTTTATTATGATCTAACTATGATTCAGAGTGTTGAAATCTTGGTTCTGCATGAAAAAAATCATAAAACATAGGTACCTTTTAATATGGGCCTCTGTGTGGCTGGACTATCAGTTGATGCAAGAATCAATAGCTTTTAATTACAGTGTAAATAGGGATAGAGAAGAGAAGTTCTGAGATATTCAGTGCACTCTTAAACAGAGTTACTCCAGTAAAAAAGAGCAAGAGTCCAGTAGCACCTATAAGACTAAAAAAAATTGTGGTAAGTTATGAGCTTTTGTGAGCCACAGCTCACTTCTTCAGATACTGCTAGAATGTGAGTCCATCTGTCCTTATATCTTGGCAAGTGGAGTGATTGCTAAAGCCAAATGATAATAGCCAGTGGATGACAGTGGCAGGCATGAATGAACAGGGTAAGGTATGCAGAGAGGTAGTGGGTGTGGAGAAATCAGCATTGGTAATGAGACAGGAAGCCAATGTCTCAGTTCAGGTTAGGTGGATGCATTGACTTGAGCTTCCCTTATCAGTTGCAATTCAGCAGTCTCTCTAATCTCCCTTTGAAATTTCTCTAGAGGATAACTGCTACTTTTAAGTCAGCCACTGAATGTCCTGGAAGGTTAAAATGTTCCCCCACTGGTTTTTTGACTTGAGTGACTCTGTTTGGAATTGCACTGATTGTATATGTAAAAATCATCAAGTTCTGGATCCTTATCTAGGCTTGTTGCACGGCAACATGCTAGATCTATGATTTTATCATGTCGGAGGTTTCATGAAATATATGTTACGGATGATTTTATATAGTTTTAATCTAGAAATCCTCTGGATCTCTGTAGATACCCTTACTCAGAATCATTCATACTTTATTTACGTAAGCATTTACACCTCAGTCTTATCCATTTCTTAAGGCTTCAGTCTCTGCACACTTGCTTGGAAATGTCCAGAGTAAACAGTCTTGGGCTCAAGCTGTATACATTCTTTTCCCAAATGTTTTTCCTGTAAGACTCAGATTATGGTAAGTATATTGAAAGAGAGATTTATCACCTCCGATGTCTTTATCTCCATAGTGCTTGTGTCAAGTATTTCGCTTTACCTGCCCATCTTTAAGTGCTTTCCTTTAAGATATTTTTTTCTTTCCTTAGGTCGATGAAGTTCCTGATGGAGCAGTTAAGCCACCTACCAATAAAATGCCTATATTTTTTTTTGGCACACATGAAACGTAAGTCATATGGAGTCAAAGTTATATTGGCTTTGGAAAATCTTGACTGTAAAATTATAGATAGTATAAACAGTCTGCCAATTTTTAAAGATTTTAAAAATGCAACTAAGTATATTGTTAAAATTATTACGCAAGGTTGAATTCGATTAACCTGACTTATCTGTATATATTCAGACTGTTTTCTAGGTGCAGATCCCAGTTTGTTAACTTGTATTACATTGCACTTGCAGTGGTAGTCTTGCAGCAAAAACTGTTCATGCTTCAGATGATGACAGGCAACGGAAGAAGGGGAAAATGTTCATGGGCTCCTGGCTATGGACTCCAGGACTGTGTATCATACTTAAGCCTGACACAATAGGGATCTGCCATGATTTGTCCTAAGTTGTGGCTGCTGAAGCTTAAAAGGAAGGAGCATAAGAGTAAACTGGCTGGTCCTAGAGATGAAAGGTACAAGACAACCAAGTGTGCTGCCTCTCATGTTGGTCTCCCTCATGCTGGTTCTCTGTCTTGAGAAACTATCTAGCCCAATCTTTTCCCTCCATGTTTCTGCTGCAAGTGAGCATGTAAGCAAAAGTGACCATAAAAGTCATAGGTGGAAGGAAAGAAAGAACATGCAATATGGAAAGGGTAATGGGAAAGGGCCACTGGGTAGCATAATGCATATATAGCAGAACTGCATGTGTTAAAATTTGGCAACCAATGCATTTGACTGCAATAATTTTAATACCTGACTCTTCTGCATAGTTTTTTACTTTTGTTCATTCTCATTATATCTCTTGGTTTTCTAAAAGCTGTTCTCCTATTTCTGTAAATAGAAAAAAAAAGTGAGAGACCCACAAGACCTTGTGGGGGAGCATCTTATTTCCCCCTACCCCTCTATTTCCTCTTTCCCCCATATCCTTGTTGAGGAGCTTTATATCTCTTGCAGGAGGAGCATTACTTTTAAACACACATGTGGTAACAAAAGAGTCTTTTTGTCTATTTTAAAGCAATATTCTAACCTCTAAATCCCAGAACTGTGTTAAAAGGGCTGTTCTCTTCTTTAGCCTCTTTTTACAGCCATCTGACTGAAGAGGAAACAGTAGTTTGTTTTTATTCCAGGTGTAAATTGGAAACCATGTATCCTAGCCAATAATCACTTACTGTGGTCTTTAAGATTTTTTTAATTTATTTTACTTAAAATCGGTCTAATCAGTCTTGAAATAGACAAATTTACATGATCATAAATATGCAAAAAATAATTCCATATGTCAAAAAATAACAGAAGCAGATAAGCATACATCATAATTCCATATCCTAAACATCTTAGATCTAACAATAAAATACAGTTTTAAGAATTTCAGCAAAGTGCTTATGAAAGACTAGTACAACTCAGTGCAACTCAGGTCTAAGAGATTCAGGGGTCTTTAGAAGTGGCTATTTAATATAAGTTAGTGATATGAAAGCCGTATGATCACACCAAAATTCTCTGATTTGTCAGTATCCATTGATCCTTTGAATTTCCCATGAATTCTAAGCTGAAGATTTGCTCATAGAATAGATGTAGTGGACTTTGGTCTTGTTCAGAACAAGCTGTTGAGATTAGTCTGGGCATCTCTGTTATCATTGTGCCTTATCTTTATTTAGGATGTATAGCAAGAACTTAGCAGAAAAAAGCAGCTATCTTGCAAATGAAGAGCCAGTGTGGTATAGTGGTTAAAGTGTCAGACAATAATCTGGCAGAAGTAGGTTTGAATCTCTACTCTGCCATGTAAGCTTGCTGGATGACCTACCTTGAGCCAGTCACAGACTCTCAGCCTAACATACCTCACAGGATAGTTGTAGGGATAAAATGGAGGAAAGGAAAATTATGTAAGCCACCTTGGACCCTATTGGGGAGAAAGGTGAGGTATAAAATAAATAAATTTATGAAAATAAAGCTAATGTCAGGCCTGCTTTCTTTTGTTAATTCAATATCTATTTCAAACCAGGATCTGCAACAGGCTTGTCCCTTTTCCTGCTACTTTCTCTTTCTGCTCACCCACTTTTCCTTTTTCAGAGCTCCTGTGATCAAATGACCTTGAGCTATGACCAACCAGAAAATCTTCCTTTAACAGCCCTCCTGACTTCAGCTTTGCCTGCTTCTTTCCCTCTGGCAGTCCCTCTCTGAGAAATCTCTGGCCAAGTGGTGAGGTGCCCGTAGCCAGACCATGTGGTGGGAACCTGCAAGGAGTTGAGTGGAGGCACCTTGCTTTCTCCTGTATTCTCTGCTCATACTATTTTCTCTTTCCCTCTTCCTGGCAACTCCAATATTTTCACCTTTCCCTGTTTTCTTCTCTCCTTCCCAACCATCAACCAACCTACCTTTTATCTGCCCATCATCTTCAACTGTATTTATTATTTATAGAAAAGAGCAAGAGTCCAGTAGCACCTATAAGACTAACAAAATTTGTAGTAGAGTATACCTTACTACATTTTTGTTAGTCTTGGTGCTACTGGACTCTTGCTCTTTTCTACTGCTACAGACAGACTAACATGGCTACCAATCTTGTTTTATTATTTATGTCATTTATACCCGGCATCTCTCCCCAAGAGGTGCTCAAAGCAGTTTACATCATTCTTCTCTCTTCCATTTTATCCTCACAACAGCCATGTGAGGTAGTTAGGTTGAGAGGGTATAATTGGCCCAAGGTTACCCAGTGAGCTTCCACAGGAGCGTAGTGATTTGAACCTGGGTCTCCCAGATCCTAGTCTGAAATTCTAATCACTACACAACACTGGCTTTTGTGGGGCAGCTACTGTTGAACACTGGCTGCTTTGATGCGTCATGCATATCAGGTGGCAGCCCGTTTCCTGGTGGTTGCAGGGCTTGGCTCTGATAAGTTCTCACTCAAAAGCCAGTAGCCCTTGAAAAGTGCTTGTCTCTTGCCTTCTCCCCCTTTTCCTGATAGAACTGGCAATAGTGTTGCAGTTATCTATCAGTGGCCACTGAGAATATTCATTTCTTAAAGTTACAGGTGCTCCATTTATCATTGAGGGAAAGGTTTTCTCAGGTTTGCAGAAATATCTGTTTTGTTAGTTCATGTGTCTCTGTTTAAATATCTGCAGATGGGGTTGATGTTGAGAATTAGCAATGTTGATGATAACTATTGTTACTCTTGTTTAGACTCAGCATTTCTCTGCCCTGTACAGATACTATAGAGGAAGATTCTGGCCTTGCAGGAGCAGGCATTCTTTAAGGCCTAGCCTTGCAGCAAAAATAGGAGTGGATGTTTAGAGCCAAACAAGAAAACTAAAGTTTGTAAACCAGGATTAGAGCCTGTCTTCCTAACAAAATGGTTCTTTACCCCCATCCTCATTTACTTACTTTTTAGTATCTTGCCCAGCTCTATAATTTTTTTTTAAAACGATATACCATCTATACTATAACTAGTATTCCGTAGTGCAACACTGTTTAGTGGTGGTAACTGTGTCTAATAATGAATTGGCAGGCTTTGCCAGCATGACTAAAGCAAACAAACAACAAAAAGAGACTACCCAAAAACAAAGTCATGGTCTCCACTTATTTGGAGTATTACATAGGAACGTAAGAAAATATTACTTGTAAATTCACTTTTTAAAAAAATCTTGAAAAAGGGAGATGAACATTAGAAAAGATGGAATGTTGAGAGCTGCTGAGTGGCAGTTAAGGAAATACACTTGGAGGTTAGCATGCTCAGGGCCCTCAAAGTTTAACCAATGTTAGGGGATGAGAGGATTCCACGCAAACCACCAGCAACCTGGATTGCTCATATCCTAGTCCACCATTGCTAGCTCGTAAATCTAGAACATCTGTTAAAGAATTTGCAAGACCTAGAAAAAATGTCTGCTGAGACGCTCAAATAATTCTAAAAGAATGAAATTTAAAGCAGGCTACATCCAAATCAACAGTTGTGGTGAGAAATAGTTTAGTATAACACATAAAGTGAAGATAGAATGTCTGAGTATTTCACTTCCTTTGTAGAGCGTTTTTGGGACCAAAAGATATATTCCCTTATGCTGAAAATAAAGAGAAGTATGGGAAACCAAACAAAAGAAAAGGCTTTAATGAAGGACTGTGGGAAATTGACAACAACCCCAAAGTTAAATTTTCCAGTCAGCAGGTAAGTACTTTCTGATCTGGAAGCATTAACAATTTGATCCATTACTTTCACTTTCTTTGGGGCCTTCAGATTTTCCTGATGGCCTTTGTACCACCACACTGTTGTAGTTAAGATACTAGATCATAAAAACGACAGCTTTAAGAAAGCACCTTTTGTAGTTTAGTGGGCCATATTCCTACTTACAACTAGATGGACATTATGCTATCCATTACATAATAATACACTAATCCTCTATGTATCTGTCTTAGAACCATCTCTCTTCCACCAGCAGCCAATACAAGCAATGGGGCTAGAGAGGATCCTCTAGTACTTATGTACTATTTGCTACCCACCTTTCCCTCTGTTACTCTGCACCTCTTTTTATTCCCTCTGGCAACATCAGCTTTATTTACAAATTTATGATCAGCCATTTTGTGACAGTTCAGAAGGAGCTGGGAGGAGGGGGTTGTTTATTTGCTAAGGAAAGAACAGAAATTGTCAGTATAAAAGGAGAGCACACCTGATGTTGGATGAGTGAGTGGCAGTGGCTAAGGAGATTACTTTGCCAGGAGTAATGTCAGGGTAGCTTCCAACAATATTTCAATAAATACAATAAAAACATTAAAACCACTTAATCGAGATAAAAAGATAAACATTAAATTCTGGAACTATTCTGTAGTCAGTGGATGCAGTTTCAGAAGCCTATGCAGACAAGAGGAGGCTTGATTCTGTGTGTTCTCTCATTAAGTGGACAATGTATAAATTAACCTCTGTATCTTAACCTATTACCATTTTTCCCAGTAGAAGATAAAAGAACTGCATTTAAACTTGTGTGTACTTTACATTGTTGTCCTGGTACTGTATTTCTTGGTTCAAGACCTCCAGCACCTTCCAGACTTTTTTTCTGTATTTCAGTGATTGTCCGTTCATATTCAATCCACTCTTGTTAAAATTTTCACTAGAAATGTTTAAGCAATTGCGCTTAAACTCAAGCTTACAAAATACATTTCCTAAATACAAATGAATTTTTTATCAGTCAAATTACTTTTGTTTTAATTGATTAGGCTGTGTGTATATTGAATCCATCAAAAATTACTCAATCTCTTGCCTTGAAATTGATTACAACTCTAACATTTTTATTTTCTATTGATTTACTTATGTGATGGTAATATTTATTCATAGCCCCATCCTGCTGTTGACGCTGCAGTTGTTAAAGAAAATGTTCAAGAAAGCAGTCCAGATGTTACAGAGGAAAATGAAAAGATGGGTCCTAAAAGGAGAAAGCCTACAGTTTTTAAAGTAAGTGATTATGAATAAATGGCATAAAAGGGCATTTTTGTGATAGGATTCTATGATCAATTTTAAAATTCCCTGATTTCTTTCCTCTTAAAATGAAATTGGAACAACCTAAGAACCTACATGGGTTTGCCACCAACCAGCCTTTTGTACCTGGAGCATGACATCAGAATTTACATTCCAAGATTCATTCTCATTCATTCATTCTCTCACACACAAACTCTCTTTCTCATACACGCTTTCACACATTCACACACAAAGTTTCTTATAACACTTGGTGACAGGCCCCTCAAACTGCCAATATTTTTTCTCCATTAAAATTTTAAAATCATTTTTCTACACAAGATAGTAAATATAACAACAAATGCCATGTTACCCTACCATCCACCCTCCTCTCCAACAATAAGAGAAGAAAACTGCGCAACGTCAGGCAGTTAGGAGTAGAGATGGGAAGGAGGTTGCAGTTCTTTCCCTTATACAGAGGTCTAACATCATTGACCCAATCATCCACAGGGGGAGGAATATGAGATTTCTAGTGCTGTAAGATTTTGCTTGGCGACCAAGGCTATCCTTTGAATCCATAAGGCTTAATGTTTGGGAAGTGCACACAGAAATTATATATAGCCTAGGATTAGCTTATTAGCTGTGAGGCACAATTTGGTAGGTAATCTAAGATTAATCTGAGACATAACCTCTTGCCAGCAGTGTGCAAGTTTGTAGTACTCTTAGAGCATGTGGACCAGATTGGTTCTAGGAGTTTGACAGCACCAACAGGCATCCCTCTCAGCAAGACCTAGACAGCTAACAGTGCAATCCTAAGAAGAGTTACTGCAGTCTCAGCCCATAAACATAATGGGTTTAGAATGGAGTAACTCTGTTAGGATTGTACTGTAAATCTAGCAGGATGCCAGTATACTCATAAAAGGGTTTTTTTTTTATGAATAAGCCTTAGATGCAAATCCAAGGTAGCAGATTTAATGGATGTAAGGAACTGCTAGTGTTTCTCTGTGACAGCAAAGGAATCCAGAGAGCATTTTGCATAGGTTGACTGTACCATGGCAGCATATCATCCAATTTTTTACTGACAAGACATGCAAGCCATTGATTATGATCATGCTAGTATATAGAAGTTTGTATAGGAGGAGTTAGTTTGAATGTGGCTTCTCAGAAACAAGTTTTTAAGGAGAACAGAGGGAAAATGCAAATTCTGTGAACATTTCTGTGAACAGGACGTTTTCTTGCACCAGCTCAGTTGAATTGGCTGTACTGACTCTCAAGGTGTAATCTGCTGAGTCTCAGTGAGAAAAGCAGACTATGAATAAGGCAAATAAAAATAAAATAAACAAGGGGCTTCTGTCCACAGTTAAGCTTTCTTTGAATATAGTACTGGAAACAGCTTGCCTTGCATCGATAATCATAGTTCTCTTTCTCAGTTTGTCTTATAGTATAGGAAGGCTTAACTGTAGACTGACAGAATGGTCAGCTTGTAGGGATGGTATGAGGCAAAGGTAATATGAGGTAAAAAAAAGGATCCTTTATTCTTGATAAAACGTTTTATTTAAGCAGAATTAGAGTTTATTTATAAGTACGTATGCATAATGGTTTCATAGTATTTCATAAGTATAATGGTTTTGAAACAGGTACAGATCTTCAAATGTTACTAAACGGTTTTAGTAACAGAGACTTATTTTTTTCCAGTTGCCCCTTAGGCTGATAATATCTACAAAGAAATGAACACACAGACTTTCCTCACATTAAACACTTCACTCCTTCTCCCTCTTTCCCCAGAACAACTATGAACAGTACACTGAATTCTTTCCATCTGAACAACTCCGACTAATTTGCAATTCACTCCGCCCCCTAGGGTACAGCTGCCATCCAATTATAATGCACTTCATTCACTCATCCAGTCCCCCACTTCTCTTACAGACCTGCTTTTTAAACCACAATAAACATATATTCAAAACCCCTCCATAATTACAGTAAACATACATGCAAAACCCCTCTGTAATTATCAGAAATAAACTCTTTGTATGGCAAAGCATTACATTTATCCTATGAGCTCTTACCAAATATCTGTAAGTAATCTATTGTGCATAGGTTGATTGTGCCATGGCAGAAAATCATCCAATAGTTCACTCACAAGATTTGCAAGCCACAGATTGTGATCACACTAATATATGTAGAATATTGTGTGGAGGGGGTTAATTTGGATATAGTATCTTAGAAACTAGTTTTTAAGGAGATGTGTTTAGGATATTTCTGTGCCTCTTCTTCAAAGTCCTGCTTGAAGTGGCTTACAGTTAAAACAATGTAATAATATAAAAGCAAGCCATTGGATAAAAATGGCATTAAAACTATTCATAAAACAGAAGAAGACCATTTAAAAAGCTGGTAAGATAAAGCCTCTAATTAAAAGCCTATGTTAAAAGATGTGATTTGGTCTGTGGCCTGAAAGAAAGTAAAGTAGGTGCCAAGTGATCCTCAGAGAGGAGGGCATTCAAGAGATGAGGTGCCACCACAGAAAATGCCATTCTACTAGCCCCTGTCTCACCTGAAGGTAGGGGACACAGAAAGCAGGCCTTGATCAGCAGATCTTAACTGGCAAACTGGATTAGGAAGAGGCAGTCCTTTTGTCTGTTCTGTTTGGATTAGTTGATCTGAACTAATACTAGGGAAATAGCTAGGTGTCTTTATCCCTTCCCATATGAAATAACTAAACTTTTAAAAAACTTTCTGCCACTTTTTAGAGGGAAGCAGCACAGAACCAGAGGAAGGACAATTGATAGGAATTCTGTTTTAAAAGTTGATTTCCACAGGCAGTTTGTGTAAATCTTAATAACCTTAAAACAGTGTTACTGTTTTGATTCTAAAAAATTTTATGGAATTATTAGTCCCTGAGCCAATGTATGACAACAGGCAGCTTTGAAATGCAATAATGTTTATTTACTGGCTATTTACATGCAAAAGAACTACAGTAGTTGAGAGGAAAAAAGAAAATTTGGTATAAGCCATTATGAGTGAAAAATATAGTATAGATGAACAACTTCAGAATGGCTATACCTCTGGTAGTTGGTTATGTCTATTTGTCTGCAGCTTTTCCCTTTATACTGACAGTTTGAAGGGAGTAAATATATATGCATTTAGGGAAATCTTGACTTGATTTAGGGAAATTTTGATAAGAAATCAAAGAGAAGGAAGGTGTACACTGAATGAGTTGTGGCACTGTAAAGGCTAAAAGATGATTTATTACATAAACATGTGACCTCAACCCTTCTTCATTGGATGGGTGCCTTTGTTAAGTCTTTCCCAGTTTTTGTTGACTCTTGCATTTAAGAAAACCGTTCTGTTCTAATTGATTTCTAGCTTAACATGCCGGACTTCAGCTGGTGAGAATGCTGCAGTTCCTTTACTCTCAGGAGCTAGAGGGAGTATGCATTCCTCTTTACAGTAGAATTCAGTTTTAGCAGAATTGTGTGCTGATCCTCCTACTTAGTGTGACTAGATTATTTATTTATTTATTAGATTTGTATCCTGCCTTTCAGTCCAGTCAGAGCTGCCAAGACAGCTAATAACTAAAACCAGAGCAATATAAAAACACGTCATAGAACAAAACAAACATACATTGTGTGTGTGTGTGTGTGTGTGTGTGTGTGTGTGTAAAAGAGACAAATAAAAAACATAGGGCAGGGAGGAGGGATTTTTTCCCCATTTTAAAAAAAAAATTATTGAAAAATTTAAAATCCCATTAAAAAGGGGGGGAAAGAAAAAAGAGAAAACGAATAGAAAAAGAAAGGGAAAAGAACAGAAACTAGAGGAAAAGACAAAGAAAAATAATACATTTGTTTTCCTTTTTCTCTAAAACACCTGTAATGTCTTTTCAAACATTATACTTGTAGTCTTATTAATACATCAAAAATGTACCTTTTCTGTATTTTCCCCCTTTTATTTAATTTTCCCAAATTTATCTTCTTAGAAATCAAGTCCACAAATCATCAGTTCATCTTTTCTCGTTTCACACAGAAAGTCAATGAGGGGTTTCCAATTTGTTATAAATGTAGGCAATGTTTTATCTCTGATCAAAGTGGTTTAGCCATCTCAGCTAACTCCATCATTTTCACAATCCAGTTTTCCATTGAAGGCAGTGCTATACTTTCCCATTTTTGTGCGTATAAAAGCCTTGCCACTGTTGTCATATATAAAAATAAGATGCCATATTTTTTTTTCCAACTGTTTGTCCATTAGGCCCAACAAAAAGGCTTCTGGTTTAAATTGTATATTGGTCTTCAAAAAGTTCTGAATTGTCATATGAATATGTGACCAAAATTTTTTTGCAAGTCCATCACAGGTCATCAAATGTTCCTTCATGCTATTCATATTTCCAGCACTTGTTTGACCTTTGACCATTTTTGCTAATTCATCTGGAGACGTATACCACCAATGCATAATTTTAGAAGAGTTTTCTTTGATTGTAGAGCCCCTTTACTCGCATATTCTCCCACGGATCCATTTGTATACTATACCCAAAAATTTTAGCCCATTTTATCATGCTACCTTTAACACATTCTTCTTCCGTATCAAATTTCGGTAAAAGTTTGTACATTTTAGAAATAACATGTTCTTTATTTGTACAAAGCTCTTTTTCAAACTCTGTCTTCTCTTGGTCAAAGCCCCATAATTTTTTTATCTGATTTAAACCTTTCTAATAACTGTGCAAAAAAAACACTGACATTTGTAACATTTAGCTATTAGGTCTTCCTTTTTAGGGAGGAGGGATCATTGAGGGAACATCAGGCAAAACAAGTCTTCACCCCGTGGCAGAAGATTGTGATATAAGACAGATGGATTTCTCTGCGGTGGGAGTTCCGCAGTGTTGACACCATGACTGAAAAGGCACTGTCTTGGGTTGCCACTTTCCTAACCTTAGAATGCAGCAGCACCCAAAGCATAGCCTAAGAAGATGACCATAGTGGTTGGGTAGGGTTGTGTGGGAATGGAAGTTTTTAACCCCTGGCCTTTTCTTTCCTTTTATTCCCTTAGAAGCTCATCAATTAACAAATCTTGAGCAGCAAAAAGTTCTTATCATTTTTTGGACACAAGGAATAGAAGGACGAGACAAATTTTGCTACTGCCAAAGTAATCTTAGAATCATTATATCTCAGCAAATAAAACAGTGTTTCTGAAGTTTAGGAAGGGATGAGTGATCAGTAATAAGTTGCTTAATATAGTAGTCTCAGATATACTTATACAAATGGCATTCAAGCAGGACATGTAACAATCCGATTAAGAATGCAAGGGCAGATTCTGTCAGAATAGGGTCTATTCAAAAATCTTCCTTTTGAAACCATCGAAGGTATAATATTCAATCTGGCAAATACAAAAGCCCTGCAATAGCATGGAATAGTTAAATAATAGTTAAATACATACGGGAGGTAAAGATTTCAGAGGAGTAATGCCAAAGAATGCCAAGGAAACAGACACGACAAGCCCTAAATGTTAAACTTCCATGGTTGTGAAAGGCTTGACAGTTTGCATGAAGAAATTCTTTTGTCAACAACAAATAATCCGCAAGGATTTTTCAAGACAAGACTGCCTCATTCATTGTGATTCTCTGGTCACTTTTTTCTGTCCCTACCACACTCATGCCTGGCTTAGATAAATGAATCTATGTGAGTAATTTATTTTTTTAGTCAGTAATATTATTGGTGGTTGTATTTAGCATTTCCACTTTTAAAAATTTAAAGGACAATTCACAAACAGTTCCTTTTTTAACAATAGAAGACATCCATTTATGGATACAGTTGACTGTTCACCTTTTTGAAAAAAATCAGAGGTATGAATACAGAGGGCTTAAACAGTTGGTCACCTCTGTTGACTTTATATGGATGTAAGTGGAAGACAATGATACAGATTTTTCATTAGGGATCTACCAAACAGGATAATATACCTACTGAAGTTGAAATAGAAGAAAAAGAGATGGATGCTCCAAAAGAGGAAGACTCTTCAGAAAAACCGAACAGTGAAGTAAGTAGACAAGAACTTAAATTAGTTCTGTCGTATTTGTTTTTTGCTTGCACTTAACCTTGAAACTGTATGTCCTTACCACCGCCACAACACACAACTCTGGTCACACTTGCTTATTTTCATATGAATTCCTTTAACAGATACTTGTGTCACTGCTCATTGAAATGATACTGCTTATGTTCCCACATGCAACCAGATTTAGTTATGGTATGTTAATGTGACTTTGAGAGGCCAGTTTAACAACTAAGTACTTTCAGGGATGGGAGAGAATTTACACGTAATGCAGAAGAAATGGTCACAAATTAATGTGTGATCCCACAGTTTGTCCCTGATCTATAGAACCAGGTTTACAATTAAATTTACTTGGTCTGGTGACACTGTTTTGACAATTTAGAGGACGGATATAAATCTCCAATTTCTCTGTGAGCTGTTCCACTAATAACTATGGAATAATAATTTTTGCTACCGTTCTCACTCTTGTTTTCTTTTCACTGGATTCATAAATACATTGGGCAGGGTCTGCTGTTTCTGTTTTAAGTGTGTTTTTTATCATGTCCTTTATAGGGTTTTTAATCTTTTCAAATAATATTGACCTTTATCCATGCAAATGAGGACTCTCTTGCTAGTGGGGTATAAGGTGTTTTTAATATATTTTATGGGAGGGACGGCAGTATAGTATAGCCTAATCTCATCGGATCTCAGAAGTTAAGCAGGGTCGGTACTTGGATGGGAAACCACCAAGGAAGATTCTGTAGAGGAAGGCACTGGCAAACCCCCTTTGCTTCTCACTTGTACTCAAAGCTCTTGCTGGAATCTCTATAAATCGATAAATCAATATAGGTTTGATAGCACATATACACAGACAATGTATTTTATATTGTTTTAATGTTTAATTGTCTTTATATCTTTGTTGAAACCTGAGTTGCTTAAGAGAAAGGCAGGCGTATAAATATTTTAAATAATGCATAAAATAAATAAACCATATTGTTCCCGAGACTTAAGAACCAGTTTTCTTAAACTGGGGTAGTGATATCTGCCAGTTTCCCAACCTCCCAGTGCAGCCCACTGAGTCCCCCTTCTTGCAAATTTTGCTCTGGGCAGTCAAACCCTCAAGAGCATCATGGGGGCAAAGTGTGGGTTTCTAGTGCAAGGGGGAAAATAGCAGAAATTGTTACTTTCTCCTAAGAAAATGTAAGTGCCCTTAAGTCTTTTGAATGTCTGGTTGGATACAGGCCATTATTACTATCTACCCTGCATTTCTCTATATACCGTGTATTTTCCTCTTTGTGCCATCACAGGCATTTCTGTGCACAACTCTGTAGTCCTATTTCCTTTTCCTCTGTTTGACTTATCTCCTGAGCATACTTTTTATACCACCTTAGTTCATTATCTCCATCTCTGTTAGTCCCTGCTCTAGTTTTTTTTTCATCTGTTTATGTTTTCACTGAGGTTTTCAACAGCACTCAGTGCTTTCATTCAACTATTCACACAGTGAAGGAGTCTCATATGCATATGAGGTATGCAGCATGGACTGGCTAAAATAGGCTGGAAAACTGCTATGTACCTTTGAATTGAGTGACAGATGTTGTACAGCAGACATAATACCAGGAATTCTCCCATCTCCTTTTCTTGATGAACCTTAGAGTCCAACTAAGGTTAGCCCAGAAAATGACCTTAACTTAGATGATCTGGCTACCTGGATTCATACCATGATAACATCAAAACTAGACTACTGTAATGCATTTTGCATAGGTCTCTTGGAGACGTCAGTTGGTGCAGAATGCCTCAGCTTGGTTATTTTCAAGAACTAGCTGCAGCATGCATATCATTCTGCAATCATTCAGTTGGCTGCCCATCAGCTACTAGGTTCAGTTCAAGATACTAGCCATCACATATAAAGCACTTCATGGCCTTGGACCTGTATATGTGTAGGGCCACCTCTCTTTCTATGCCCCAGCACAATAAATTCACCCATCTGAGCAGGGCCTCCTACAGGTACCAGCCTGCAAATGAATAAGATCAACAACTGCCCATACAGTGCATTCTTGATAGTGGCCCCTACCTTTTGAAATGCCCTGCCTAAGGAGGTCAGGAAGGCTATTGTGCTTCTTGCATCACTCAATCTATGTAAACAGAATTGTTCCAGAGGGCATTTTTATAAAGATAAATATTATAACAGAATGGTTCAGGAGATGTTTCAAGGAAGGGAATGGATCTGTGGACTGCTACTGTGTATCGTATATGTTATCTACATTGTCTTGTTATCAATGCATTGTATTTCTATTTAGATAATACCATTTACTGCTTGTTTAACATGTCATATTTAATATATGCTTTGTTTGAATTTCTGCTTTGTTTCAGATTTCTGCAATCCCAGTTTTACATTGTTTATTAGATGTCTCATTGTTTGTTGTATGTATTGGTTGCATTGACTTACACTGTGCAATCTGCCTTGAGTCTCAGTGAGAAAGGTGGACTATAGGTAACATAAAATAAATAGGCCCCCATGTAAAGCTGCCATGTAGTTGTGATAGTTATTGAGTTGTAGATCTTTCCCATGCAGTTAAGGGACTGTAAGAAGATTCAGCCCATGTTGGAGCAGCAATGGCTGCAGGTTTTCCATACCAACACTGTAACAAAAGAAGTTCCTTATAGGTGGGAAAGGGCTGCAAACAATAGATAATTAGAATTTCTTCAGAAGACCATAAATAGTCAAGGAGAAGCATGCCCACAGTGCTTATATTGTGCAGGTAGAAGAACAGTAAAGCATTTCACAATGGATTAAAAAATTTAGGAGGTAGATCTCAAAACAGATCCCATTTCATTAAATATACTAATCATAGATCAGGGTCCAAAGATTTACGTAGTTTCACAGAAGAACTCTTGTATATTTGATGGATTTGATGGAATTTCCTTGATATCACAAAATGCTTTTACCATATCACAAAGTGCTTTTTAAACTCACAATGATTTCAAAAGTAGCTTATTGTGTGGGGCCATTGTTTAAGAGAGACCAGTCAAGAGACCCATTGAGTTGATGGATCAATTTCCACGGTTCTTTACATTCTGGTCATAGTTTTGGGAGTAAGTTCAGTTGAAATATGGGTACATTGAAATAGCTGTTTTTAGAGTCAAAGTGCTGATGATAGACAATCAGCACACATGTTCTCTGTGAGGTGAAAGATGTGATTTAATGGTCTGATTTTTTGTTCTAGTTGTGTTTAAATTGAAAAATATTGATGACCTTAACAAAATTCTCTCATATAAACATTTTTTTCCATTATAGACTTTTGAATTTCAAAATTAGACAAAGCTCATAATGAATGTTGCTAATTTTCCCATCTCTAGGATGTAGACAAAGTGAGTGATGTACCAGTTCCAAAGGTTGCTAGAAGGGGGAGAAAAAGAAAGGTAAAAATTCCATCTTGTAGATTGGATTGTTATTTATTTTTAAAAATATACAGCTTGTTTTTATGTATTTCACCAAACAAATTCATTATGAAAGCTGCATTACAGTAGAATAAATGCTAATATCCATGGTACCCATGATTAAAATAGATAAGATCCATTTTCTGAAATACTATTATTGATATCTTGCCCTTGGAGCATAGAAGATATTTTTTTCATTAGAGATCCTGAGAGACAGTGACTGATTGAGCATCACATCTAGTCAGGATTTCCACCCATGTCTTCTCATCCAAGGCATACAATGTAACTACTCTGGCTGTGTGAAAATGCATTTAATGTATTTTCCTGTGAACAGTGAACGCTGTGAATTTCACTGATGCTTAGGAAGTTTGACTAAACTAGATTGTCCTGCCACCCTTATCTTGAGTACATCTTGCTAAGTTCACTATGTCTGCAAGATACACATATAGTTCTTCTTTATAAAATATAGGCTGTTGGTAACATTTGGAACAACAATGAATTATTTATATAAAGGAATTAATTCCTTTCATGCAGATTGAAAAACAAGTGGAAACTGAAGAGGAGGCAGCAGCAGTGGTGGCGGCAGCAGTAGCAATAACAACTGCAGTGGCTGCAGCTCCAAAATCAAGCCCTAAAAGAGGAAGGCCAGCTGGTAGGTTATAAAAATGTCCATTGCCTGTTAAGTTTTAATATATTCCTAAAATATACAATCAGCTAAATCAAGTGGTGAAGTTTTTCCTAGACTACATCAATTAAAAGATTCACCCTAAAAGTTAAATGAAATAAGACTCTATTGCGCAGAAATCTGGTTTTCATGTAATCTTTTAATTCTTTGAATTGTAAGTAAGCTATCTTGTGGAAATTAAAGAATTATTTATTCAAAATATTTTTATGCCACCTTAACACCCAGTTCAAGGTCCCCAGACCAGCAATTAGTTGACCAGTAATCAGTCAGAATATTAAAACAAATTTTAAAATGCTTATACATAAAACAATAACAACAGTTCAGAAAAACAAACAGGAAGGAGGGTCACTGTGGGAACCCCAAACAAAATAGAAAAGTCATTACCTGCTGGCAGAAGACAGGGGAACAAATGAATTTCCCTGAGAGTGAATGCCACAGTTTCAGTAACATAACTGAGAATACCCATTCTCAGGTTGCCATCCACCTAACCTCATATTAGTGGAGTTACCCAAAGATGACTGTAATAGTTTGGTAGGTTCATATGGGAATAGATAGTCCTTATTGTGGTGCAAGCGTTTGTAAACTAAATAATACTATCAAATGCATTGATAAAATGAGTTCTACTCCACAAAAGCCAGTTACCATCTATGATCCCCTTTACACACTGCCACCAATCAGAAACCTGCCTTTACAGCTTTGGAGCTCACAGACAGTTAATGGCAGTTACAACATGCCATCTGTCTAGTCTCTATTTATCGAGCAGAGAGCCCTGATCTAAATCCACATCAGGTCCTCTCTGTCCTCCTAGAGGTTCCACCAGACAAGCAACCCATCCTCTTCGCCTAGCTACTGCCCAGGGCTATTTGGAAAAGGGAATTTAAGAGTTAACTTCTCATATATGCTGCCACCATTAAGGCCCATTAGTTGTTACCTGAGTGTGTGAGGTTTTTGTGTGTCTTATTTCCCCTCAGCCAACAGCTTTAAGCCAGCCAGAGTTAAAACTGAAACAAGAATACATTTTATTTACAACATAAACCACTGAAGTGAATGATTTTCAACTAAAAACACACAGATATATTGTGGTTAAATAGGGAATTATCACTGTGCATCAGAACATGTGTCAACAACCAACTGTATCTCTGCTGCCTTTCTTAGCTTCCAAAACCCTTTTCTCTCCCTAACTCATCTTCCAATGGACTTTTAACTGCCACTAGCCCAGTATTCCTCATTAGCTGTTCTTTAGGAGAGGCAGAGCTGGAACCAGTCTTGTCTGTCACAAAAGTGCTGCCTTACAGTGACCACTCTGAAAAGCTCAGTGGGTGACATGGTGTCCATGGATGTCTCATTGGGGAGCCCTGCTAAAGAGAAGATACTTTTGTGTTCAATGAATGTAGACCCTCATTGATACTGAAAACTCAAAAGATCTAAAAATACTAAATTATATACATCACTAGGTAGCATACCCGCCATTAAAATATTTGTTTTAATTTTAAAAATTAAAATAAACCTCAAACAAAATAGTAATAGAAATATGGCAGGCCTATATACAAGCATATCTAAATATCTAAAAATAAGTCCATACACAATTGTTGTCAATATGTCATATGTTCAAATATTGATTAGTTTGAAAGGTTCTCAATCCACTGAATTACAGAACATGAGCATTTCTTTGTTTTGTTTATTTTACTTCATTTATACCCCACCTTTCTCCCCAGTGGGGGTATACAGCATCTTACATCATGCACCTCTCCTCAATTTTTTCCTCATAACCATCCTGTGAAGTAGGTTAGGTGAGAGTATGTGACTATCCCATGATCATTCAGCAAGCTTCAAGCAGAGTGGAGAATAGAACCTGGTTACCTAGATCCTAGTCTGTCACTCTCGCCACTACACAACACTGCCTTTCCACAACTGTAGTGTTGTAATATAAATCCAGTGTTGTTTTGGCTACCCTAAGGGCAGTGAGGGTCCATTTTCAATGACCATCAGTTAGCCTCCAAGTAACAGGGTAAATACTTTAAAAATACATAAGCATCCTCGAAAATCAATGAATATTTTAACACAAAGTTAATATGAGTAATGACCTCCTCCTGAAAAGACAAAATATATTCGCCATTTATTGAAATCCACTATTGAGTCCATTGCACAATATATCACCTGGAGGAATTTTAAATTTATGTATGACTTGCGAGAATGCAAACAGATAACTTCATTGTCCATCTTCTGTGCAGTCCCACATGGGACTGTGCATGCACAGGCTTGCCAATCAGACAGTTTTTCTAGCTAAGTCCACAAGGGGCCGCTCGCCTCCCAGTGTGCATGAGTGAGACTCCCTGCCAAAATGGCACTGGGAGGCGGCGCCCCCAACCCTCCAGTTTCTTTTTTGCTGCCAGTAGAGAAGGTTCTAGTTTAGCTCCATTTGTCTTTGGATTGTTATTTAGGCCTTTATTGGTGAGATCTTGTTCATTATGGCTGATACAGCTTTGTTCAAGAAGTGTGCTACCTGTGTGACCAAGATGACCAAGACAGACGGTCACTCTGGAGTGCCTGGGGGAGGGCCAGCCTTGACTCCATGGAACAGAGTCGCAGGTTCCGTCAGAGGCAGCTAGGATCCACACGCCCGCAAAGTCACCAAGGGTGTTGGATCCACTACCATTGAGCGCCCCTAAGAAGAAGAGACGGCTGGAAAAACACCAAGAGACTCCAGGATCGAATTCTTTGGAACCAAAGAAATCTGGACCGGGGAGCTCAGATCTGAAGATGGCAACACTGAGGTTGGACCTGAAGCCCTCGGATCCAACCATATCGGAGCCGAAGTGCTAGGATCTGAAGGGGTCGGAGGCGAAGGAGCGCTCTTTGGAGCCATCTCGGTCCGTACACAAGAAGGCTGAGTGCAAGACCAGACATGGGGAACCAGTGTCTGAGGTCAGACTGCACACTCCCTCCCCATGGTCAGCTTCCCCTTCATACCACTCCTCGGCTGAGGAGGGTAAGCTGCAGGAAGGCTTTCTCTCAGATGAACCCTGGTACTCCGAGAGTGAATTTCATCAACGAGACTCACCTAGAAACAAGTGGCCTCATTTGAGGACCTCCCGATACTATCTTGATCTTGGGGAGCCTTACCGTACGCATTCCATAGCATCGGAATTTGAGACGTTTGAGGAGCACAGGGGCTCCAGATCACCCTATGGGATCTCTGATTGAGCCATGTCTTACCACCTGTCCAATAGGAGCAGGGAACAGACTCCCAGTCCAGTGTCGGATCTGTCTCCCAATGAAGTTATCATCGTATCCGGCCAGGCTTCTCCCACTGAAGACTACCATATGTATACAGAGCAACTTCTCAGGATGGCCCGTTCCTTAGAAATCGAGATTGAGCTGTTGCCAGAGGTGTTTCCTTACAAGGCCATTCACGTTTCAGGCATGGTGAATGTGACAGCGGACACACTGAGCAGACTAAAGTCAGAGAACTACGAGTGGTCCTTGATAGATGTGTATCTGGAGCCTGTGTTCGAGCAATGGGATTACCCAGAAGTGGACCTTTTTGTGAGAGAGGGGAACCAGAAGGCGTTGGATTTTTACTACGGGGAGGGGGGGGAAATAGGACACAACTCCCTAGGAGAAGCTTTCCATATCACTTGGAAGGGGCGTCTCTTTTATGCATTCCCTCCCTTCCCATTAATTGCTCAGGTGGTGAGCAAGATCCAAATAGACAAGCCACATGTTATATTAATAACACCCTTCTAGCCCAGACAACCGTGGTTCCAGCATGTGTTGCATCTATCCAGGGTTCGATGCCATCGTTTTGGTCTGCAACCAGATCTTCTCACTCATGATAGGGTATGGTTTCACGACCTACCGAGACTGAGGTTGACAGCATGGCTCACAGAGAGCAGGGAACCCTCTGCGCTAGAGTAGCAGAGGTTGTGTTATAACAGAAGGAGACTGAACACTAGGAGATCCTATGAGTTTAAATGGGGAAGATTTGTTCATTGGGTCATGCTGAGGGAGCTCAACCCATTTAACTGTCAAATTTCAGACATCCTAGAATTTTTACTGCCTCTCAAGGACAAAGGCCTTTCTAATTCATCTATTAAGGTCTACCTTGAAGTTATCTCGGCCTTTCACCCGAGGGTTGATGGGAAGACAGTCTTTTCCCATAGCATGTCAAAATCATTCCTCAGGGGTCTTCAAATTTTGTTTCCCCTAGTTAAAAAAATAGTACCTCAAAGGTTGCTTCAGCTGGTTGTCTCACAGCTGATGTGCCCCCCCCCCCATTTGAACCTCTAGCAACTTGTGACCTTGCTGAGCTTTCGCAGAAGGTGGCGGTTTTAGTAGCCATTACTTCTAGCAGAAAGGTGAGCGAACTGGCAGCCCTTCTCTCAGACCCCCCCTTTCTGCAAGGTTCATTGTGGGAAGGTAGTCTTGAGACCTGATCTCAAGTTCAGACCCAAGGTATCTAGTCATTTTTCACATGGTTCAAAATACTGTTTTACCCGTTTTTTCCCAAATCCAGGTTCAGAGTCAGAATGTGCATTGCAATCCTTAGATGTGAGGAGGGCACTGCTCTTCTACCTACACCGTTCATCTGAATTTAGGAAGGACAGGCATTTGTTTATCTGTTATGCCGGCCCAAAAAAGGGATGTAGGGCTACTGCCCATTCGATTTCTCGTTGGGTTACTTCTACGATTAGACAATATTACAACATAGCCAACATACCTTGCCCACTCGAGGTGCAAGCTCATTCCACAAGAGCCCAGGCTTCATCCTCCACACTCCTGAAGGACGTCTTGCTTTTCGATATCTGCAGCGCTGCTATGTGGTCTTCTCTGGACACGTTTGCGAAGCACTACACCCTAGACGTGATGGAGAGAAAAGAATCAGTGTGGGACAAGCTGTGCTCCATTCTCTGTTTCAATGAAGACCACTCCCACTTCCAGGTAAGAAGCTTGTGAATCTCCCATGTGGGACTGCACAGAAGATGGACAATGAAAACCAAGTTACAATTACCGTAACTGCTGTTCATTGACGTCTTCTGTGGAGGTACATATACCCTCCCTCCTACCCTGCTGTGTTCTTCAATACTTACCTATTGGAACCAGCAGATCAGAAGAACTGGAGGGTTGGGGGTGCCACCTCCCAGTGCTGTTTCGGTGAGGAGTCTCACTCATGCACACTGGGAGGTGAGCGCCCCCTAGCAGACTTAGAAAAATTGTCCGATCGGCAGGCCTGTGCATGCACAGTCTCATGTGTGCCTGCACAGAAGACATCAATAAACAGCAGTTACGGTACAACTCTGTTTTCCTACTGCCTTAATGTGAAAATACCAATCCTGCAGCTAAAAACTTTTCAGTATTCCACTTCAGTTGCACTTAGTTTAGTGAGTTCTACTGATTTTAACAAAACTTGTTTTCAAAATAACACAGTTAATAGAACAGCCTAAGACGGATGTGCAGAGAAATAATTTGTGTTCAGCCAGGGTGTTGTTTGCTCTTCTCGTTGTAATTCCACTGCCCAAAACAATATGAGAACTTTCAAATGAACAACTACTCTGTGCGTGCACATGCCTTCTGTATCTTGGATTGAGTGTGAAAATACTGTAACTTATACTATAAAACTGTCTTCCAAAGGAATATAATAGGTCTTAAATGAAATGTCATCTAAACATAACGACATCATTATTACAGAAATACACAGTAGCATGCAGGCACCAGAGGTTATTCTTTCTGTATCCCTAATAGCACCTTCCACATCAACAACCTCTTCCTGTCTTCTTTTTATACTACAAGTGTTGTAGTTTGTACTTAGAGTGTGCTTATGCACCGCTCTTCTACACGGATTAGTGCCCCACTCAGAGTGGTGAACAAAGTCAGTGATATTAACCCACAATACAGCTGGAAGCTGGGGCTGAGAGGAGTGGCTTACTCAAGGCCACCTGCTAAGCTCATGGCTGTAGACGGATTCAAACTAGCAGAGTGCTGACTTGCAACCCAACCACTTAAATCACTATGCTATATCAGCTGTTAGTTCTTAGTTTGATTATAGCATACTGTAGTCAAAGATGTAATCATATGCTGTCATTAGCAACAAGAGGCAGCAATATTTTGTCAGATGTACAACACAGCTTCTGAGTTACTAAATTATAGAATGCAGATATTAATAAAATTGTGCATTATTTTTATGTACATATATTTTATCCATATGAACATGTTAGTTATTGGCCAAATTGGGCTACCCTTAGCTGGAGAAACAAACCAGTACAGTAGATCTTCTGTAATGCATTAATTGTAGAGATGATCTCAAAATCCAGTGAAATCAAATTTTGTCTGGTTTGTCATAGGAGTGCTTCTGAGTAAAAAAAAAATCCTCACTTAATCAAGTTTATACACTATTATTAATACAGGTAACATTGTTGACTGGATGTGGTGAACATTAAACTTTGGACAACTGCATTTCAACTAAAATAGTGTTAAATTAGAATAATTAAACTAAATGTTTCTTCATGGAATTAGCTACTGAAGCAAAGGTTCCAAAACCTAGAGGGAGACCCAAATTGGTGAAGACACCTTGTCCTCCTGAGAGTGACACGTAAGTTTGTTTCCAAGCATTGATACTGTTTTATTTGTTGTGGCAAGTTCTCAGCATTTGTTTACTTGCAGCCCCCAATTCAGGCAGTTGATGAATTAGTTATTAAATATGTATTTAAATATCCTATATTTACAGAGATTATAACTGTCAACAGCTCACTAAAGCATCTTTCACACCATACCTCAGAGATGTGAACTCAAAATACAAAATATAACACTGATTCTGCTTACAACCTAGCTTTCGGTTTGCTCTACTCCAGTTTGAATCTCTGATGTATTTCTGTACTGGGGCAGGAAGTCTCTAGGCATTGCGGAGATATAAAGGAAAAGGTCTGTTTCCTCAATGAAAAGGGCTAGAGACTTTTTTAAAAAATAAGCTTGCGAATTCAGAGGAACTAGTAGGCAGGCTGTTATGACATTATATTGCTATAATAGTATGTTAATTGCCACTTTTTAAAGTGGCAGGGTAGGGATTTCTGCTGTAGGGGATTGGTGCAGGAAAAAGGACCAGGAAGATCCAAATTTTCCCATCCACATGCATGTCACCTCAGCTTTGCTGTGATCTTTCTCATAATAGCAAAGCAGGCTTGGGAAAGGTTACAAGATAGACAAGGAAAATCTATGAGGTGCATGGAAGTGTTGTAGTGCTGTAGGGAAGGGAAAGCAGCCTGTGAGTAAGTGACCTGTCTATTATGGGGATGAATTTTTTGGTAGTCAGGTGCTCAGATTTCCATTCCCAAATACTCATTCTTTAATGTTCCCATAAATTCAGTTGGTTCTGTTTCTTTTATTCTTTGTCCTTTTCCACTGTGCTATTTCCCTACCCCTGAGAAATGCAATTTGAATGGAAGAACGGCACAGTAGTGTTTTAAAAAAAAACCTTCCTCAGAACAAAATGTGTTGTTTGATAAAGAGGAATAGTCTGAAATACCTATTTCTTTATGTGAGAGTCTTACAGTCCTTAGAAGAGTTGCACTCTTCTGAGCTGTGAGCTCCAGGAGGGGGCAAAGAGACAGGAGACCTCCCCATGTGTTCATATGTGTATGTGGTTTTTAAAGCAAGGGATGGGGGGGTCTATTTTTAAACAGCATGAAGCAGAAGGGTGAAGGGAGCTAAACCATGTCAATTTCTATGTCTTATTGCTGTTATTGATACTTTTTTCTCCCAGCCCAGTTATCTTCTGCTATTGAAACCTAGCTGAGAGAAAAAGGTTTTAAACTCCAGAGCACAGAGAGGTAAGGAACAAGAGAGAGAAAGATTTGGCTCTCCTCACTTGTGTCCTTCATTGTTGTTCAAAAATAGACCACAGCTAAACCCCCACTTAGGGAATTTTAATTCCTCTAAAATGGGAGTTCATTCTCCTGTTGACCTGAAATGTGGCAGGGAGGACTCCTTGGGTATCAGCTGGTCTTTTTTGTGGCAGTACTCACCAGTTTTGAGAACCAGCCCCTTTTGGGGCCATGTGGCACAACCTTATATATGAATATCAGCACCTTTTTTAAAAAAAGAAAAGCACTGGGTAGTAATAAAACCTATATTAATTTCATTTGGAGTAGAAAAAAGTTGCATCAGTAATCGCACATGTGAGACTTGGTTGTACAGCTCTTACGTTGAGAATCCTCTTCTTACAATTAGTGGTGCCTTCAATCCTTGTTTGACTTGCATGTCAACCAGTAGCTACATGCTTTCCTGGAGTTGGTTTGCACCGGATGAGGAGAGGCGCTACAAGTTATATGAACCAACCCTTAGACTTCACTTAAAGGCATGTTCATTGCAAAGAAGAGATGTGGGGCTGGTTAAAGGGAAAGTAAATCTTGTTCTGTCTGTTTTGGGATTGTTTTAGTGTTCCTGAGGAAGATAAGAATAAAAGAAAGGGAGCTGAAGAAAAACCACCCAAAAAACAGCAGAAAAGGGACGAGGAAAGTAATAGGGAAGAAGAAAAACTAAGGAAAGAGACAGACAAAAAAGAGGGGAAAAAAGAAGCAGAGACAAAAAGGAAAACCATTGCTAAAGTGGGATCTGCATCAGCCTCTGATTCTGAAGAAGATGCTGAAGAACAGGAAGGAAATAAAGTATGTATTTTTCTTTTTGTGTTTCTTTTCAGTTAGGGAACCATGTGAAGCTACATTAAAGTATCCCATATGGAACACAGGCTGCATTCAGACATCTCAATAAACTCTAATGAGAAATTTGTCAGTGTCTGGCATGACTGCAGCTTGGTTGCTGTATTCACCGATGTAATCGAAAATTGGAACTTAATCAAACTCCATGTCCTAGAGGAAGAAGGAGGGGAGCACTTGAGCTTCACAAACGTAAATAGCATTGTTTGATCAAAACCATTAAGATATCTCAACTGTTGATGTTTTGTAAAATCTTTAAAAAGAAACTTTTAAGTTTTTGAAACATTTTAGCTTGCTGTTATTTTCTAATTTGATTGAGTTTTTTTCTTTTGTCTCTCACTTGTCTCTCACTTTTGTCTCTCATCTGTCTCTCACATAAATATTGTTATTAAACAATGAAGGATTAAACTCTTGTTCATATATTCATAAGTCTGCAACTCCTTAAAGACAAGCGGCTTTAGTGTCTAAAATACTATTTTTCCCTTCTATTCAAAATTAAAATGAAATAGAAGAAAAAAGGAGGAAGAAATATTCAAGGGCCTCATAGAAGGAATATTTTAAAAGGTCAACAACATGAACGTGAAGTAGCAGAAAGAAAACGTAAGCAGGAAGAGCAAATGGAAACAGAGTTGTGAGTATAACTTCAGTGATTGTGCAGATATTTAGAAGTTACGTGACTAATGCGGTATTAAACAAAGAGAAATGTCCTTGAAGACAGAAACACAAAAGAAATAACCAAAAATGCAGGTAGCCAGTTCAGTTAAACTAAACAAAAATCAGATGCGGGGAACATTCACTGCCCAAACCAGAATTTTTTTTTAAAAGCAATGCAAAACCACCTGTCACAAGCATGAGAAATATAACAATTTATAGGAGCTACACATAATTCTGTTTAGGCTATAGCTGAATTGGTTTGAGACCTGGATTCAAATTCCCACTCAACTGTGAAACTCACTATTAACCTTAGATCATATCCATGTTCTCAGCCTTATTTTCCTCTTAAGGTGGTTATGAGGATAAAACAGATGACGGGAGAATTATGGGTTCTTCTTTGAATGCTTTGAAGCAAGTGAAGGATAAAAATATGAATCATAAGCCAACTTGACCCAGTTTTAAGAGGCAGAGTTGCATATAACACTGACTGAATATGGTTAGGACAATCCAGGACTTGCTATGTCCTCCTTCCTAAAGCTTTCCTAAAACAAGTTTTGCTCTTGCATCAGTTTTGCAACCGAGATTCCTATAAATATACAGATTGAGCTCTTAATGAGTCTTATGTTTAGAGTTAGTAATTCTGTGCATTTTAAACTTATTATATTGGCTAAATAGCCTGTGAGTTTTTTTTATTGGGGGGCGGTTTCTAGCTAATTTCACCTAGCTTTAATGCTTTAGTTCTCTTCTGTAACTTACTGTGAATATATATCAGCCAACTCTAACATAGAGCCCACCTCTTTCAGTCTCCAGTGTGGAAGAAAAGTAAGGCAAAAATGCTTAAACGCTCAAATTCAGTGTCAAATCACATATCACAGATTTTACCATAACAAACGAGGATCATTGATTTCTAAGTCCGTAGCGGAAGATTTTTTAAAATCAGGAGAAAGATGCTCTTCTCCTTGAATCCTTGTGTTTCTGCCCTGAAATACCAGATCTGTGCTTCAGGGAACAGAATTTTAAAAATTTAGGAAGAATTTCAATGGAAAACTTTTTTAAGCTTCTGCAGTGCTTCCAGTGCTAAAGATCATAGTCATGTATATAAGAATTAGATATAACAGGAGATGTCTGGCAGTCCCTGAGAACCACAGACTCTTCCCGTTGCCTCTAGTAGACTGACTAGCATAAAAAAATGTATGAAATGGCATCAACATGTTCCAGGTTTTCCTGACCCTGAAAACAGCAGCCGATGAAGATGAGAATAGGAGGGAAAACTCAAGTTCAAAGATACACAGGCGATTTTGAACATACGTTTCTGAGAAGGAATTAGAAAAGAAGGGTTGCCGGTTTCAGCGGCAACCATGCAGCTCTCTTCATATGTAATTCCAGTCTTTCCTGTGTGCCTGTATAACTTCTTTATACAACTAAGTTCTGTCTAAGTCAGCAGTCGGTAGTAAATGATCAACATGGTTTCTCTGTTAACCATCACCTCCCCTGTCTTCACCAAGATGCCAACTTGCTCTTCACTGAGTCTGCTTTTGAGTATTTTCTCTCTCAGTACACAGTACTACACCATCATCTTTAAAGATCAAAGTATATATAATAAACTATACCTAACCCTTGACAGGCTACATCATTTTACAAGTCAGTAACCATCATCTTGGTGGAAGAAATGTGGCAAAACAAGCTACTATTTTCATACTTGCTGGAGTGTGTCAAGATCCAATTCTTCTGGACACTAATTATATATCATGTCAGTAAAATAACAGTTTATTACCAGGGGCGGCGCAAGGGTCTGCCACACTCGCGGCCGGCCGGCCGGGCGCCCCCGTGCGCACACGAGTGTGCGCGCACACCAGCCTGCGTGATGATGTCATGCATGACATCATCACGGGGCGTGTGCGCCGCCGCCGGCCCGATTGCTGCAGCAGGCAGCCTCCGAGCTCTCCCGCTCGGTTGCCTGTGCCGCCGCAGATGCCTGCCCGCGGTGGCTGCGCCTGGCCGGGGGCTTGTGCTGGCAGCGGCAGTGGCGCGGGGTGGGAGGGATAAGAGGCTGGTGCTTTGTGGCGTGCGCTCCCGCCCGCCACGCCTCCTCCGGCGCTCCCTCCGGCACCCCATGCCTGCGGCCACCACCTACCTGGCCTTAATAGGCGCGCCGGCCCTGCTTATTACATTTCCCCAAATCTCACAGTAATTTTGGGGAGTTTTAAACTATAAAACAATCCCACAAATCAGAAGAGAATTCACAATATTATTATTAACAACAGCCAAACTCCTAATTGAAAGGAGCTGGAAAGGGGCGGGGGGAATCACAAGCTTGTATAATAAAATTTGGGAAATCATAAAAATTTACAAGATTTTGGCACAATTGAAAAATATGGCAAATCCCAATTATACCTCACATGTCTTAGAGAAATAGTTCTCATTTATTTCATATGTAAAATCAGTGAAAGAATGTGGTACGACATTCTAAATTTAACAGAAAATATACTGAAAAAACAGTATTATTGTATGTTTATTTAAATGTATTATAATGTATAACAATGCAATGTACTGTTGACAACAATTTAATTGTAAGTTCTCACATTCCATTTTTATAAAATGGTGAAAGATTCATGTCTTTGTAAAACAGGTCCTGTTTCATTATTTCAGGACCCTTTGTGTTACAATGTGTTACAATTTCACATTTAGAAATAAAAAATGTCCCACTCCAAGTTTGAAGACAAGACAATCAACCCCATCAACCTTGACAGTTCAGATTGTGCCACAGGCAGCCAATCAATTAAATATTCTTTAGGAAGACCTTCCTTATATCATTTTAAAGGTTACAGTCACACACTTTCCCAATATATTTCCCAGTAACAGTTACTCCATTCGCCTTTCTATTTACATGAAATGCAAGGATTTTGAATCTCTTTTCTAGTCTGTCCAGATGGAAGATTTTATAGGGGTAGTATGTCATACTGAGCACCCAGAACTGGAAAATTCTGTGTTACCATTTCTAACAGCAGCATTATTGAATATTTGTAGTAATAGCTATAGTCAGACTTGAGTCTTCAGGAAATCCATCCCCTGTTGCCTAGGAAACTGATTGATCGATGCCAGGCTGTCTGCAGTGACGAACAAAAAAAGGAACCAAACAAACCAGCCTAAAGTTCATGGAGGTTTGTCAGAAATGGGCTCTGATGAACTGCCAGTTCGTGAACCACGAACTGGCCCAGTTCGTGCCGAACTTTAGTTCGTATTTCAGTTTGTGCCCATATCTACAAGTGACACAAAAGGAACTGTCTAGGTTCTTGGAGCCTGCATCTTGTGAGACTGCTATACTACTTAACAGCTTGCAGACCAAAGCATAAATTTATTGCCCATCTGTAAACAAATTCTATATTTAGCAGTTAGCCATGACAAAATTTTAAAAATGCTTCCAGAAGCTATGTGATGTGTTTGGGGAATCTCCGCCTTGGTACCACTGCCTTTTCCCTAGCATACAACAACAAAAACTGAAAAAAGCACGCCCAGGACGGAAAGAAATTCAACCGTGAAGAGTAGTGAAAATGTAAATGCAATATTTCATAAAGGTTATACGTTATAACCTTTATGAAATATTGCATTTACATTTTCACTACTCTTCACGGTTGAATTTCTTTCCGTCCTGGGCGTGCTTTTTTCGGTTTTTGTTGTTGTATTGGTTGGAAGCTTAATACCCCCCCCTCTGTGTTGGCGATTTTCCCTAGCATAGGCTCATGGCAGCTAACTAACAGTTTAGTAACTGATCTCTTTGCATCCCTATTATTTATGGCCGTGCCAAGCAAGTCTTAATGGATGTGAGTCCGCAAAATGCTGGACAAACAAATCACAAATCTTTTCTGAGTTATTATCATTAAATGCTTAATATTAAATGCCTCAGTTCAAACAGCTCAACAGCACAACACTGTACAGGCACAATGGTGGTAGAAAGTGTAACTTTGTCGCCATCTCCACCACAAAATAGGCACAATGATACGCTCTAACTTGTGTTCAGGTATGTTCCTTTCAAGATTTTCTGCACTTATGTTTCAGCTGTTTGCCTATTTACAGAAAAGCTTGAGTAAATGAAGCAAAGGTGCAGAAAGGGTCTTGCAGGATATAAAAGAACATCTGAGTCATCAGGTCAACTACTAGGTTCGCTTCAATATTCCACAGATTAATCACGTCTAACAACAGCTCCAGGGCCCTCAGGGAAGCCACATGAATCTTTCAGGAGCAGACCACTTTAACTTTTCTGAAACTTTTACAGTGGTTTTGAGTTCTTAAGTCTAAACCAAATAAAATAATGGTCTGGCCATAGTGAGGGAAATTTAGAGACTTTCCATTACCAAAGCACTTATCATTTTATCAGTAGGGGATGTATGATGGGATATGGGACGGAGACACTGCTGGTCGCCCTCACAGATGATCTTCTCAAGCACCTGGACAGTGGGTGGAGCTGAGGGAGGAGTTGTCATTCCGCCACCTGCTGGTGTGCGGTGTCCTGCAGGGGGCAATACTCCTCACTCTTGTTTAATATCTATATGCGCCCCCTCGCCCAGCTGGTGTGAAGCTTTGGACTTGGGTGTCACCAACATGCAAATGACACCCAACTGTATCTGCTGATGGACAGCCGGCCTGGCTCGGCCCCAGATATCCTGGAACATGCTTTTGAAGCCGTGCCTGGATGGTTGAAGCAGAGTCAGCTGAAATTAAATCCTACGAAGAAGGAGGTCCTCTACTTGAGTCACGGGTGCGTAGGTTTGTGACTCCGGCTTCTGGCCCTTGATGGGGCGTTACATACGCCAGTTCTGAAGGTCAGGAGTCTGGGGGTGATCCTAGATGTCTCCTTGAAAATGGAGGCTCGGGTTGCAACAGTTACCAGGTCTTTTTTTCATCTTCGACAGATCAGGCAGCTTGTCCCTTTTAACTACCGTGAACCAGGCAACGGTCATCTCTAGGCTGGATTACTGTAACGCACTCTACTCAGGGCTTCCCTTGAGTCTGATCCGGAGATTGCCGCTCGTCCAAAATGCAGCAGCACGTGTCATCACCAGAGTGTCAAGTAATACACACATAACACCGGTATTGCGCCAGCTGCATTGGTTGCCAGTGGAGTACCGAATCAGATTCAAGGTTTTGGTATTAACCTCTAAAGCCCTATGCAGACTGGGACCAATCTGATGTAATCCGCTCTGGGCCTGCTTGTGAAGGGAGGGCAGAATAAAAGCTAAATAATAATAATAACAATAACCTTCACATGCATTGGCACTAAGATGTTTTGAGACTAAACATCTTGACGTACTGAACGCTAACCATCTCCAGCAGCTCAGGCAGGGAGATGGTTAGATTACAAGCTAGGCGCTGAAAAATCCCCACCTTGTCCCAAGACTAGGTACCTACATTAAAAAATTTAAATTCTGACTTAAAAAGCACATGGAGAGGCCAATATTGCAACAGACTGCTTTAGACTGATGTTTCACTGAGAAACCAGTACAGTTCCCAACTTCCAGGTGGTAGCTGGCAATCTCCCAGAATTACAAATGATCTCCAGGCAAACCACCTCTGCAAGTCCAGCAGGGGTCGCCATAAATTGGCTGTGACTTGATGGCACTTTACACACATACGCGCACCACTGACCTTGCATTTAGTATTTTCAGTCTTGATGGTATACTGGCAAGACTACCAGGATATTGTTGGTTGACAGAGTGACCAAAATAGGGGGAAAGCACTACTTGTCTCAACACCCTTCCAGCAACCTGCCTCATCCATCTCCTACCAGTTTGAAGTAGTGGTTAAGAGCAGCAGGACTTTAATCTGGAGAGTTGGGTTTGATTCCCCACTCCTCCATGTGAAGCCAGCTAGGTTACCTTGGGTCAGTAACAGCTCTTCTAGAGCTCTCCCAGCCCCATCCAACTCACAGGGTGATTTTTGTGTAGATAATAATAATACACTTTTTAAACCATTCTGAGTGGGTGTTAAGTTGTCCTGAAGGGTGGTATATAAATCAAATATTATTATGTTATATTACCACCCTTCTTGTCTAAAATGCAAAAAATGCCACATTCTCGTTACCCTGAAAAATATGATGATGGTGGATGATGATAACAACAACAATAATAAATTATTACACTTATTAACCACCTCTTCCCAAGTAAAAAGTGTCTCATTGAACTTTGCCTTCTGAAGTGAACTCTTACTCAGTTCAACTTTCCACCTCTCAAATTCTGACCAGACCCTCCAAATGATGAATAGTCATAAACAGCCCCTGAATTATAACCAATTGAAACATTAACTGGCCATCTCCCTTGTACCCCCCAAAGTGATGATTCAGACTCATTAACTTGCTTTATTCTGTGCTGCAAATCAGCAGTATATTGATTTTAAACTGTTAACTGATTTTTAACTGTTAACTGATTTTAAACTGTTTAAACTGTAACTCAAATATTTACATTTTACAATGTCAATAAGAACTGAATAATTTGCGATAAACAGATCCCATTACTTTATTAGCTGAAGCAAATGAAAAAGAACTAGTCAAAATGACCCTTGTAATCTGATTGATGCATTCTGTATGGTAATGCTTTCTTGCTACAATTTTCACACTGTCACAGTGTAAGTTTGTATTATTCCTGACATGCTGAGTTAATTATCATACATTGCATTTTACTGTTTCATGTTTGTAAATGTGGGGTATGGTTTCATTTAAACTTTTCTTTTTGGGATAGACAAAGCAAAGAAGAAGGCAAGAAACCAGAAGTTAAGAAGATGGAAAAAAAGCGAGGTCAGTAGTGCAAGCTTGCTCTTTTTTCCTTTTTTAAGTTTTAGACAGTGATTAAGTTCTTACCAAGCTGTATCTATGTATTGTCATGCAGCAGATTTCTTTTCTTGATATACAAGTGACTTATTGAAGACTTTGAAAATCCTAAGACATTCATTACCTGAGTTCATATATTGTCTAATAAAAGTGACTCATCCAGCTGCTGGATAGTTTTCAATAAAGAATAATAGCTGTTATTTGAATTTTGGTTTTCAAAGCTTCTATTCTAGCCATGTGCTTAGAATCTGACTGCCAGGTTTTTTTGTTTGTTTGCTTTTTGCAGACGATCAAAATAATGCTAGTTTATATTGTTTAGATTATTAACGTCAGTTTTTCAGTTCTATTGTTTAAACCTTTATGAGGTTTAATCTCAAAACATATTACACAAAACAGCATTTTACAAATTAACAAAACTATTCCAGCATAAGCGTCTGTGCATTAGGCCTTGGTGGTCGTGGAAATTGCCCCCAAGTCATAGCTGACTTATGGCAACCCCTAGTGGGGTTTCCATGGCAAGAGACTAACAGAGGTGGTTAGCCATTGCCTGCCTCTGCAACCCTGGTCTTTGTTGGAAGTCTCCCATCCAATTACTAACCAAAGCTGACCCTGCTTAACTTCTGAGACCTGACGAGATCAAACTCATCTGGGCTATCCAGGTCAGGGTTGCGTTAGGCATTAGTTCATCAGATATATTAAAAGTGTAAATTCATTAGGTTGATGCTTTTATACTCAGAATAGCCAGAGATGGGCATAAGTGATACAAAGAGAGACCATTTTAAAGTGAAACTAAATAAGTAAACAGTTAATTCAAATGAGTGGGGGGCTACCCCCACAACTGTTGCTAAATAAGGCAGAGTAGTAACGTAAAATCTAGTGCAAGAGAAACAGATACGTTGTGAAATAATAAAAGTATAACTGAGCTAATAGAAGTTCCATTTTTATTGGCTCTTCTCCTGCCTTTATAACATCTCCCTGTCCCTACCACCACCTTTCTGTTGAGTATAAAAACCACAGTCTAACAGATGTACCCTCCTGTGCATCTGATGAAATTTTCATCAGATCATGAAAACTTATGGTGAAATAAATTTGTATTAATCTTTAAGATGCTGTGGAACTTCTGTTTTATTTTGCTGCTACAGACCCATCTGGAATGATCAATTATGCTATGCTTTGTCGAGCATTTACTGAGAGGTGCTTAAAGATGGATTTTAAATTCAACACCCTAAAAATATTGTTTCACTATTTTAGAAACTTCAATGGATTCTCGTCTTCAGAGGATACATGCAGAAATAAAAAATTCTCTCAAAATTGACCATCTTGTAAGTATGCTAAATAACATCCATAAATATATTGAAGTAAGAAGATTCTTAAATTCCTTATTAATGTTAGATTTAAAAAATGTGCTCTGCGAAGAAGAGTTGGATTTTAGCTGAAGGTGACTTTTTGTGATTTAATGGTGGATTTTTATGTTTACAAAACTGGTGTCTTACGATATATGAACTAAAGCTAAATTATTTACTAAACATGAGTAAAGGCAAAATTCAGCCCTTTAATAATCTGTTAAAGAGGACTGTAGAGTTTGTCTGGAAGAGCTAACAACATATCCTCTAGTTTGATGACAGGACTTTCTTAGGAAAATCATGTGCCACAGTTGTTAGAATCAAAGACTGAGAGTAGAGGAGTGGTTTCCTGCTGAAAAGAATTTCCCCCCTACCAGGTGGCTAAAAGCTTTCTGACATCTGATCTTGAAGACTCATTAGTGTTCAAAAGTCTTTATTTTTACAGACAGGTTTCCCTGGAATTTTTAGATATGTATAACTACATTGATCAGAATGATGTAGAACAATCTCCCATAGTATTACTTTAAAAGAGAAGAGGATACCAAAGTATCCTTTGGTAAAGTTACAGACAGTACAGCTATATGCAGAGTTACTTCTATCTAAATCCAGTGATACCATTGGATTTATATGCTGTGTAGATTGTCCCCTTCATTTGAACATTTTTGCGGCCAGCTCCAGAGATCTCAGCAGGAGGGTAGATTTGCTGGTACCTATTAATTATGTGCCCTGAATTGACCTTTTGTTAATGTTCACATAAAGATTCAGACAGGCAAACAGTATTATTGTACCAATGCTTAGGCAGATCAGTGGCCTGCAGGAATCTGAAACCATTAATAGACATCTGAAGTCAGTCCAGAGGAAAAAAGAGAGAAAGAGAACTGCTAGAAAGGGCTAGATCTGGAAAGGGCAGGAGACCACTAAAAGTTGGTGCTTGTCATGGTGTGTTCTGTACATGGAACTTTTATTCTGTCTGCAAGTTCAGTGACATGTATTCACAGTTCATCATCCTGCTAGCACCAACTGAGTTTGTTTCTCAGCTGCTTACCTGACCTTTGTGTGGCCAGTGAATGAGATTAAGGACAAGAGCCCATGGCTCACCTGTGCTAGGCAATGAGATGGATCAGGTCCAACCCAGGATGTGTTGGGGTTCTTTTTATTTAAATGAGTTGTTAAAATTATTTTTCTGTAAGCCACTTGGATTCCTTTTGCAATTAAAAGAGAGATAAAAATGCCCAAATAATAATAATTGAATATTTCTGTCAATTTTATAATATTCTATGTTTTAAAATCATGGAGTCATTTCAGTCCTAAAACTGTATATTTACTGGTGCATGATAAACCTACGGTTTCTTCTGTGACTATTCATTCTTGTATGTCTAAAGAAGGGAGGGAGGCAGCATGCTATACCTCAATCTTATCAGATCTTGGAAGCTAAGCAGGGTTGGTACTTGGATGTGTGACCACCAAAGAAGACTCGCAGAGGAAGGAACTGGCAAACCATCTCTGCTTCTCACTTGTCTTGAAAGCCCTTAACTGGTGTTGCCATAAATTCATTGTGATTTGATGGTACATACATGCACACACATATGCCAAAGGGAAATAAAATGATAGGGTTTATTTTTCCTTTGCAGCTGGTGTAATGCTCAGTGCAACCTCTAACTTCTTTAAATTTCTGAGACTTACTTTGGGAGTTATACTGGACCTTCACACAGAGTAATATATTTATTTTTAAAAAATTGTAAGCCTACCTTTCTCTGTAGAAAAGTACAATTTTTGTTCTGTCAAGAGTTTAGACACAAGAGATTTCAAAAAGAAATGTGTGTCAGTTTATGTGTATGTGTGAGATTCAATGTTTGGCTTCAATGTTTGGCTTCCATTCCATTCAGGATGTAAACAGGTGCATTGAGGCTTTGGATGAACTTGCTTCTCTTCAAGTAACAATGCAGCAAGCACAGAAGCACACAGAGATGATTTTGACTCTCAAGAAAGTAAGTTATTCCTATAAAGAAATGTAGAAGTTTAATTTGTATTTTATCATTGCATCTTTTATGAATCTTGATTTATAAAACTTTTTCTATACAAAATTGGAATTCAATGGGAAATTGCTATTGGTAATAAAATTTATTCATTTTCGGTCTTCTGTGCTATCCTACATTGAACTGCACAGGCCTGCAGATCGGTAGGTTCTGCAGCTTAAAAATTCCTCTAGGGGGTGCCTGCCCCTCCCAAAAGCACATGCACAGCCGCTTCCCACCAAAACAGCCTACGTTCTGGGAGGAGCAGCACTCCCAACCATCAGATCCTCTTTTGCTGACGGCTCGAGAAGTTCTGCAGTTCTCCTCTGTCCCCACTATGCTGGGCATTGCCTTCCCTGTGCCGCTTTTTGTCTGGATGAGGAGAAAGAGAGAATAAAGGTCAGAATGGCTGAAAAAGCCTTGTTTAAGAAATGCACACAGTGCAATATGAAGATCACCAACACAGATGGGCACTCTTTTTGTCTCCTCTGCTTGGGAGAGGGCCACAATGTAAGATCTTGCAAGCACTGCCAGAGCTTTACCCCTAAAGCCCAGGCCAGATGATAAGAGTGAGTGCTATCAGTGGCAAGTAGCCCATCTGCTAAATCAACTAAGTCTTCCATTATCCAAGAGCTAGCCAAGCAATCAGATTCAACACCACAAACCAGCTCACTGTCAAATGTCCAGAGACCATTGGAACCAACAACATTTTCTCGGATCCAACAATATCACTTGACTTCAAGCACACCAAATTTGTCAGATCCAACACTACTTCGGATCTACCAACAACAACCACCTTGGGTACTCTGAGCCCATTGAAACTGACAACTCCTCAGGTTCTCCAGCAACAGCTGGCCACTGAGCCCCTCAGATCTGTCACCATCCCGGGTCCAACAACGCTCCAAATTTAAAGGTTCATTGGATCTGATGGCTAGGGTTACCTCATCAACACCTATCTCTATGGGTAGGCATTCAGCCGTGAAATATAGCAGGCCAAGGTCTGAGGGAATGGAAGGAACAAATCTGGAGTCCTCAGAGCCACCCAGGAACAAAGCTGGATCTAAGATGAAACACTCATCCAGGCTTAAGGAGAGAGCTCACAGAAGCCAGTAATAGAGCTAGAGGTGGGGAAGCTAGGGGTCATGGAGACCCCACGCACCTACTCCTCTCATGCAAGATCATGTTTTAAGTGCTTCATGGAGGAGAAAGGAGAGAGCCCTCTGGCTCCCTCGGACCCAACTCATCAGGTACAGGAGTGGATACCACATGAGAGTTTCTGTGCACACAGATACCTATTGTGGTACTGAGAAGTATCTCCACCCTCAGTGATAGATTGAGCAGAGCCCTTTAGAGTGTAATCTGTGGGATCTGCATACATCAGTTTTGCACAGTCAAGGCACACCATCACTAACACTCCATCTCTAAATCATCTATGGCCTTTTCCTTATCAGAATTGGATCCAGAGCCCTACTCAAGGGAACAGAGTCCAAACCTGCAATCCGACCCATCATCAAATGAGGCAGTGGTCAACAGGGAGCCAGTTTCCGCGCCGCCGCCCCCCCCCCCCCCACAGATGACTTCTGGCTCTATGCTGAACAGATGCTCAGAATGCTCTGAGCCCAAGCCCAGAGAAAAGATACTGAAACACCTATATTCAGAAAACTCAGCCACCGTGTTCTCAATAATTGAGGGGTTTGTAGAGTTGATATGAGAAACCAGCTTCAGTTCTTCCTACATTCCAAAAAGGTAGAAGGGCTTTATAAAACCAAACAGGACAAATGTCCTTTCCTATTTACTCACCCTCTTCTGTCTTCATTGATCACCAAGAAGATGCGATCAAGGCATAGTCAAGGTAATGACTCTACACCTGCCAACAAAGTGGGGGAATTAATATGTTAATAAAAATATTACTTTAAAAAAAACAAAAAACAAAGGAGGGGGGGAAGCTAGATGGTCTGGAACAAAAGGTTTATGCATCTGCAGCCCTCAACATAAAGATTGCAAATTACACAGGCATCATGAAGGTTTACCAGATCTTTGTGTGGAACAAGATGGCAGCATATAATGACCATTTGCTGGAAGACCAAAGGGTTCTCATTAAGATCATCCAGGAGTAGGCAGTTAGACTCTTTAAGCAGCAGATTAATGCTGGAAAGAACATGGCTGACTCATCCACCAGGGCATTCGTTTCAGCTGTAGTGCTGAGGAGTCACGCATGGCTCTAGTCCACTGCTTTGCCTGTTGAGACGAGAAACAGGATAGAAGTTCTACCATTTGAAGGTCAACATTGTTCTCAGTAAAAACCAAGTATCTTTCCCCCAAACAGAAAGGCTGACAGACTGTGAGATACTATGGAGTTTTGCTGCCCTCCTACCAATTAGGATCTTGGCCTCTCAACGACAACAGCAACAACAGTATAGAGGTCATTATTCCAGATACCGGCCATACCAGCACCTGTATCCTCATAGCAGCTCAACACCTACCAGTCAAGGACAATATCAGCAGCATAAACCTTCTCATAAACTAAAATAAGGTGCCTAATCAGCCAGTGGCAAAGACCTGGGCCAGAGTCAGAAGCAATTAGCACAAGGGGAATCTGGTGTATTTGGAGATAGAGTCACCCAATTTTATGCAGCTTGGGCGGCTATCACCACAGATGTTTGAAGTTTTGAGATAATCAACACCAGTTATACAATTGAGTTTAACAGTTCCCCATGTCTGGCTTTTCCTTGTAAATTAACACCTTGCTCAAGTGGCAGATCTGATCTGAATTATGGATTGGATCAAAGACAACGAACAGTAAAACTGGAATCAGCAGATCTAGATGAAGGCTTACCTTATGGATAAAGAAATCATCCAGAATGTGTATAACACAAGAAAGGGGTCATATAATTAGAAATGGACTCTTGAGAATATGGTTTAAACGTCAGAAGTTACTGAGTCCCCCAAACTCTCCACTCACGTCTCTAATAGAACTTATTACGACAAGAATATAACAACAACAACATTCGATTTATATACCTCCCCTCAGGACAACTTAATGCCCACTCAGAGCGGTTTATAAAGTATGTTATTATTATTTCCACAACAATAATCACCCTGTGAGGTGAGTGGGACTGAGAGAGCTCCTAGAAGCTGTGACTGACCCAAGGTCACCCAGCTGGCTTCAAGTGGAAGTGGGGAATCAAACCCAGTTCTTCAGATTAGAATCCCACACTCTGAACCACTACACCAAACTGGTGTATGATATATAAACATTTTTTTTAACATGGCGATATGATAAATGGTCTGCGGAAACTCAAGTCCTGGCTAGATATTAGAAATGAAGGAATTAATATTCTTTCTTGGACAAGACCTTTCTACCTGTGGAGAGGGCACAAAAATTGAAGTCCCTAATCAGCTCTGTGATAGCTTGTAGGTTCCAATCAGCACTAAAGATCCAAATGCTCCTTGAACTGATGGTGGAGAATACAACCATGACACCCTAGCTAGACTCCACATAAGAGCATTGCAGCTATGTTTCCTATCAGTCCACAACCTCAAGTTAAGATGTATTCCATTCCGAGGGGAGTCATTAAATCACTGCACAGGTGGCTGTATGACTCCCATTTATTTAAAGGGTTCCATTTGTGTCTCCCAAGATTGAGGTCACAATTACCACAGAAGGTTGGGGGACACACTGTGACCACCTGACAGCCTGTGGCACATGGTTGGAGGATGAAAGGAGACTGCACATAAACATACTTGAAATGAGAGCAGTACATACACACTTATCCTTTGCAGATATTGTGCGAAACAAAAATATACAAATAGTTACAGACAATTGTTCTACTATGTTCTACATAATCAAGCAGGGAGGTACCACATCAAGAAACCTCTGTCTGGAATCCATGTTGATTTGGGATTGGGAAGTACATCACAATGTTTTTCTTCAGGCTGTTTATATCCCCAACTACATCCAGCCTAATTTTGGACAGACTGAATAGGTTAGGTTCTTCCACTCGTGAATAGTTACTGAGTCATGCATACTACTGATCTTCCATTAGTGGGGATTCCCAGACATAGATCTATTTGCAATAAAGGAAAACAAAAAGGCCCTGTTATTTTTTTGTAGAGGGGGAATGGACCCATGACGCATTCTAGATGACATGGTCAGGGTACCTATTTTATGCCTTCCTGCCCATATACCTAATAGCTCACACCATCAGCAAAATGCACGTGGAGAAGACAAATGGTATAGTAATAATACCCTTCTGGCTATGTCAAGCGTGATTTCGCAGGTTGTTACTAATGGCCAACAGCAACTTCCAACAGCTATCTTTGAGGCCAGACCTGCTCCTGTACGAAGGAGTGAAGTATTGCAACATCCCAGACTCAAACTGACAGCCTGGTTAATCCCACAGTAGGTGGCCTCCCTGAAGAAGTAGCAGAAGTTATACTGAATGCTAGAAAGCCTAAGACTAGGAGGTCTTATATTCACAAATGAGATAAATTTGTAGCATTGGTCCAAAAGCAAAAGGATTAACCCTTACACTTGGCCATTAGCCCCTATTCTAGAATATCTGTTGATCTTAAAACATGCTGGGCTTTCTACCTGTTTGATCAAGGTATATCTAGCAGCAATATCAACATTTCACTTCCCTGTAGACAAGAAAGCAGTCTTTTCACACTACACGTCCAAACTGTTCCTAAAAGGTGTTCACAACATGTTTCCCCCAGTATCTCAAATCGTACCTCAGTGGTCTTCATAGCTGGTACTGGCAAAGTTGATGGCTAAATCGTTTGAGCTCCTGGCCACCTGCCACTTAGGGACTCTATGAAAGTGGCATTCCTGGTGGCTATTACTTCTGCCAGATGAGTAAGTGAATTAGCAGTGTTGTGCATAGATTCATCTTTCGTGAAGATTTATTCAGAAAAGGTAGTGCTTAGACCTAGTTTGGAATTTCTTCCAAAGGTAGTTTCTAAATTTGATACCTCACAGGAGTTAATACTCCCTGTCTTCTCTCCTTCTTTGGTATCCAAGGCAGAGAGGACACTCCATACACTAGATCAGATCAGATGTTCAATTGTTTGTTATTCAGGCCCAAGTAAGGGGGGGGGGGAAGGCTACTTCTCAGAGCATTGTCAGATGGGTAGTTCAGGCCATTAAAATGTGCTATGAACAGACTAACTTACCTTATCCACTGGAACTCCATGACTATTCCATCAGGTCTCAGGCAACGTCAGTAGCCTTTCTCAAAGGTGTTCCCTTGCAAGACATCTGCAGAGTTGTGACAGGGACATCAGCTGATAACTTCATCAGGCATTATGCCCTAGATGTACATAACCGGAGGGAAGCAGCCATGGGTCCAGCAATACTGCAAACACGGCTCCCATGGAGAGCACACCTCTCCTCCACAGATAAGCAGCATGTTAATTTCCCATGTAGGACTGCACAGAAGACCAAAAATAACAACAAGGTTGCACTTACCTGTAACTGTTGTTTATTGAGGTCTTCTGTGTAGGCACACACACCCTCCCTCTCCTTCCCCCTGCAAGCTGTTCATTACTTACCTAAACAGTCTGGCAGCTAAGGAGGAACTGAGGCTTGGAAGCACCACTTCTCCCAGAATGTGGGCTGTTTCAGTGGGAAACAGCTGTGCATTCACTGTGGGAGGGGCAGGTGCCCCTAAAGGAATTTTTAAGCTGCAGAATCTACTGATTAGCAGTCTTGCTTATGTGCAGTCCCATGTGTGCCTGTACAGAAGACCTCAGTGAACAACAGTTATAGGTAAGTGCAAACCTGTTTTATTTCTGTAGCTGCTTGATGATTTTGAGTTGCTCACATACTGTAGCAGATATAGACGCATCTCTTTTTTTAACATCGCTACAGATACGGAAGTTCAAGGTCAGCCAAGTTATAATGGAGAAGTCCACTATGCTCTACAACAAATTCAAGACCATGTTTCTTGTTGGAGAAGGAGACTCTGTTCTTTCACAAGTGTTGAATAAGTCACTTGCTGAGCAGAAGCAGCATGAGGAAGCAAACAAAACCAAAGAACAGTGGAAGAAAGGACCAAACAAGAAAACAGAAAAAGATAGAGAGCAAACAGGTATGTGAAGCTTCATCAGGACTATTTAAATTTTAATTCAAAACAACTATGGCAGACCAATTTCTGTATATGTTAGCTTCCAGTTAGAATAAGATCTTGGTTTCTAAATTAATATGAAAAGCTTCTTTGACCATCTCTACACTAACAGTGAAATCCTAAATAGAGTTACTCCAATCAATGGGCTTTGACTAGAGTAACTCTACTTAGGATTTTGCTGTGTCAGTGTCTAAAAGATACATTAATGTTTTGAAAAACCAGGTTAATGGGAACACTAATTAGCTTTCACAGTTCATTTCCTTTTATTTAAAAAAAAGCAACTTGGTTGCATCACTATTTTCTACATCGATACAGGGTGTAGAAATGCATCAATGGAAAATGTGAATTATGCTTCTCCCCTCTCCTTCCCCCAAACTTTGAAGTAGGCAGGTTCTGGTGCAAACTAATGTGTCTTGGTTTGAATGTACTATTGAACCCTAAGTATAATCTGGGTTGACATAGGGGGACATGGTCATGCATCAGATCAGATACTACTTTCTAAATGGGGAGGAATGCAGGGGGGAAAGACATGTACGTTCCTGAGGAAATGGTGTCCTATAACTGGGTAGAAAATACCTTATGAACCTACTTTGAGTGAGAGCTTTACAGATGTTTTCTTGCAGGTTTACTGATCTCTCCTCCAAAAAGATAAAGCGATACTATTTTCAGAGCTGGCAGTTTGCTGCAGCAAAAGGACATTATCCAGTCTTACATGGTTCTGTCCTGCACATACTTGTGTTTCTTTAAATCATGTCTTTTGTGTTCACATTTTAGTATATAATTCCTTGAAGCAGCCAATAAGATTCAGCCTGAAAATAGCCAAAGCTGTTCTTCTTTTGATGATGCCATTGCTTGGAGTTATTTCTATAAAAGCAGGACGCTGCAGTTTAGAAAAATGAACATGAATGATCAGGAAAAAAACCCTTGCAGACCCATGCTATTGAGTAGAGGCCATTTTGTAAAATGTTGGGGATGCCGATGCATTTGATATAGAAATATTAAATGTAACATTAGTTTAGTTGTAAATCAAAATCCGCAGTTAGAATAATATACAAGCAGGTGGCAGATCTGTACGGTAGCCACTGCCAGCATAGATACATTTTGTTTAAGAAAGATTTCAGGCAATACATTCGGTGTGTAGAGAGAATTCAGTAATAATGATCATGCATTTAATATCTGTTGCTTTTTATGATTGGAAAACTGTTTTTCATGTTGCCCAATTCTTGCCATATTGTCAAGCTGCCTACACTTCATGGATCTTTAGCTTTTTCACAAATCTTGTCAACTTTTTAACTGTCTCATTTTATTTACATGCTGCATCTGTTCAAAAAGAATGTAGCAGCAAGTTGCGTAGCTACGAAGACTGCTTTAAATTTTATACAAGAATGATCAAGAATTTAGTAAAAACAACCTGTTCAAATCACACCTTTATTTATCAATGCTATGGTTTTACTTAATCTTTTTTTATTTGATATTTGTAAAGAAAGATACATTATGTGCATTGATTGTTAGACCAATTCTTTCTTAACATTTAACAATCTGTAAATTTAATTTGTTTGGTCCATAAATTTTCCCACTTGCTCAAATCACTTGAGCAATCTACATGCATAGATTGTACATGTGAGTGTACTCCTAATCATATGGCTTACTCCCTATATATATTGAGTTGCTTAAGCAAGAGAATCAATTGTACCTCACCATCTATGCAGTCTTCATATTACCATATTTACTCAAAAGGAACATAGCTTTCCCCCTCTTTTTTGCTTTCTAAAAAAAAGATCAAGGGGGTCCTCCTCTAATCTACTGACTCACGTTTATGGCTCAGAATAGTATCCTACACCAGCTTTTGTTTTCCCCCCTGTGCCTCAGGCCAGAATTGCCTAGTAATTCGGGTTTATTTTTTTCTAGGAGAGGAAAACTAAAAAATCCTGCAGGTTTTACAGTAGTTTATCACAACATTAGCTGTTGCTCTTATGAGTTTCTGGACATTTTCAGTAGGGAAGGATAAGACAAGTAGTTAATTTTAAACAGCCCTGCTGTATTGATAGTGTTGCCTGGTAGGGCAGACCTAGGCAACCAGTAACTTACTTACCAGTGATGTAATGATATCACGAGATCACTGACAATGAGCTGACATCATTCCTTGTATGCCTGGTAGTGATGTCACTGCATTGCCAGGGATGCTCAAGCCAGTCTCTTGTCTTTTAAAATGTGAAACATGATCCAGTACTATTTATGAACAGTTACAATGCAAGGAGGAGCAAAAGGTGAAAGTAATTATTCTATTCTGTAGTGTATATTGCTTGAATATTGTTGTATATTGAGTACTATGTGATAAACTTTGTTTATATTGCTACCTTTTAAGGAGAAAAGAAAATTGAAGCAAAAAAGGAGAATGGGGGCTAGAAAGAAGGACGGGAGCAAAGAATGGGAAAAAGTTGAAGTCAGGTTATGGGGGAAGTGAGATAAGTGTGGATTAGAGGAGCAGCAGAGGGATGAATTTCTTCTTCTCCTCCACTCCCATGAGTTCTTGAGGTTGCTTCATATGTTTTATCTAGATAGAATCTTTTAAGTAAAATGAGATTGTGCTGTCTGTTGCCATACCAGAACTGAGGGAAGAAAAGCTAACCTAACACTTCAACATGATTCTTTTAAATTCCTATTGGTCATAATACTAAATTCCATGAAAACTACTGGAATAAAAGTTACCAGTAAACTCCAGTGTCTTTGTTTTCAGTAGGAATTAGTGTCAACTAACTTTAGTTGAATTGGGCCCATTAGCTTGAACTTTAATTTTTCCATTTGCAAAAGGGGGCAGTTTTTGCCAAACCCCTCTTCCTGCCACAGATTGCCATGCCCCCTGAAATCCTTATCCTGCGGGGCAAATGGACCCCAGCAACTACTTGAGCAAAGCAGGGTCTGTGAAAAGGGAGATATCAATGAAAATTCTCCTTCCAGTGGCAGAAGTGCCTTCTGCAAATGGAAAGTGCAGGTAAGATCCAAACCATTGTCTTTACGTTTGAGGAAATATGGAGATTTTGTTGCTGTATTCCAGAATCCACAGTTTAGGAAACTGTAGTTCTTAACAGTGTTGGCATACTTTCATGGATGCTTTTAAGCAATGAAGGCGTATTGTGAAGTTGCCAAAATTGTCTCTGATCTTGTTTTAATTATCAGTTTTTAGGCATGCAGTACTGTGTTAGTTACTGCTTTCTGCACTAATAGTGCAGTTACATCAGTACAATCAGTAGAACTGCAGTAGTGCAGTAGAAACAGTACTACTGTTGCAAAACTGACATTAGTTACTATTTTGTCCTTTAAAAACCAATTTTTTTCTTCTTCATTTTAAAGGCACAAAAATAGTGAATGGAGGATCTGATGCTCAAGATGCAAACCAGTCACAACAGAATGGAAGTGGCATAGAGGAAAAAAGAGAGAAGACTGATGCAGGCGGTAAGAAAAAGTAAGTAGTGGTTTACAGTTGTAAGATAAGCAATAAGGATATTATTTATTCTGCTTCAGTTATCTTCAACCAGCTATATAAAGCTTAAAGAAGTTTTGAACGTGGTCCTTTTTTACTTGTTGTCTTAGGGAGAACAAAAAGTACCCAGTTATGCTCAGTGTTCAAGTAAAAAACATGTTAGAATTGTATGTTCATGGATAACCAAATTATATTAATATATTTTAGTGATAAATCAGTTCACCTGAATTGACACACTAATGCATTTCCTGAATTACCCTGTTCTCTTGTTCTTACTAAATCATTAAGGATTGCTAATTTTAATGTTCTAATAACTGTTTTTGAAAGCTGTATCAAGATGTTGTGTAGAAACTGTAGTCTTCTACATTGATTAAGATACAAGCTTTTAGTAAACTCTGATATTACTTTTTGAAGGCTGAATCTTTAGCTGTAGTTAGCGTCCAAGTGAATTACTAGCTTAAGAGCTGGTGACTGCATACCACCTAAAAGAATAAAAAAGAACTAATTCTAAATTCCTGTGGGTTTGAGGCATGGTGTTTAGCATCTAAAAAGAAGCTAACAGGCCACTTACCAATCCCACTTTACTGGGATTTATTTCTATACTATATCAGGACTGCTTAGATAAACTTGACAACACCATGGATACTACCCAAGACAGGAGTTCCCACCCTATATGCCATGGCAGTGAGAGAAAGAAGTGCAAAAAATTAACTGTTAAAGTCACCTATGAGCCCAAAGGTGGCTGCAGGATTTACTGCTTGGTCCTTACCAACTGTCAATCAGCCTCCACTGACAGTGGGTATTTCTGTCACATCTGTGGTCACACAGAGATACAGCAAGCATTACCCTGAAAAAGAGGCCAAAATAGTGACATGCAGACTCCATTAGGCATAGCCAGTTGGTAGACTTTGAGATACAATATTTTCTGCTTCTGTTATTTGTACTTCCAGGAAGTATAGTGGGGAGATCACCATTTTGTTTTTCTGACTCTAAAGAATTTTATAACTGTAGGCTGTTTCTGATTTTACCCACTGTCCCAAATAGAAAAGAACCTTTTCAGTAATCAGTTATGTATAGTGTTTTTAATTTGTTCAGTACCTATAGATATATACTGGACAAAAAAAATATACCAGGCAAAATACAATTAAAATAATTCCACTTTTTTCCCTCTAGAATGTCTGGTGATGGAAGAGAACAAGAGAAGACGAAGGTTACAACCTCTGACAATGAATGAATGAATGCAGCCTGATTTTTGTAAATCACACATTAAAGAGGACTATAAGGGTTTGCATTTAAGAATTAGATTGCTGAAAGTTTTAAATTTTATAACCATAGTATTTTACCATGTACAATTTTGTGAGGGGTTGTGAAGAATCCCCTTTAACCTTTATTTTAAAAGTATTTAAACATCCTGATAGCGTTGGCCCAGTATTAACAGGCAATACTCAGTTCAGATGTAAAGACCAAGTCAATTTAGAGACTGAAAAGTGTTTGTATGTTTAATGACTAGCACTGTAGTATTTTTTCCTAACTATTCTATGTTCATTTTTGGTTAATGACAGGAAAAAAGTTACTTTTCTTTTAAAGTTGCCAAACTGCTTCACTTGTAGAAATCTATTTTCTTCCTGTTGTCTGTGCATAGTTTTCAGAGTTGTTGTTTGCCAAAGTGTTGTTCACTGTGTTTTGTAAGAAGCTGGAAGCATTTTGTAGCAGCAGTACAAGTATATTCAATCAGTCCTTTATACAGAAGTTAGTTTTGTTCTTGAAAGCTAATTGTGCCAATTTAATATGCTCTTTCTGTGGTATGCTTTTGGTATTCTAGATATTATACTAAGGAAACTGGTGTTTCCATTAAAATTACTGATGCACATTAGTCAAAAAACACTGTCTTGAAGCCATTTGTTTTTAAAAATTAAAGTTATGCAGAAAAAAACTGTATATTTAATTGAACATGTTCCATTTAATACTGGGTGTAAAAGATCACTTCAGCTGCACAAAGTAGTAGAACCATTTAACTTCATAAATTTTCATTCAGTGACTGTCTTGGTTTTGTCCGTAATAATGTCTCTAAGCATTGGAGTTGTCAATGCTGTTCCTCAAGCCAAATAGAAGTATATATGTGAAAGTGACATACAAAAGATCATTTCTGATGTCTCTACCAATGAATATGAAACCTGCAAGCCAAGAATTGTCTGATTATTAGTTCAGATCAGTATATCATATTTAACCTTCACAGCTCACTGCTTTTTGGCTCTTGCTATCCCATTAGGATTGCCAGGTTACAATATAAATAGCAGATACGGTCTGTGCCTTAATGGGATATTGCTGTGTATGTTGTCTAGAGCTTTATGATCATACACTTGTGTAGGCATATAAACAAAATGAATGGAACTTTGCTCCCTTCATTTCCCCCCTCACGTTTATGCACCTTGTGTTCATTGCCATGTCTTCTGTGCAGTACCACACAGGAACTGTGCAAACCAGCCATGGATGTTCTGAAGCTCCTTAAAGGCATGAGACACTCACCTAGCCTTTTGCACACTTTTCTCTCAGGCACAGCCATGAAAGGTCATCATGGCTGAAAGTGGCTCTTTGGGAGATAGCACTGAAGGGCGCTACCGATTCCAAGAATAATGCCGCAGATGAAGGACCACAGCACCCAGAAGAGGTCTCCTCAGCTTCTTCAGCATGCTCAACACCTCTTACCACAGAGAAGGACCAGTCGGTTCTAGTTGCTCCTTCGACAGTTCTACTTTGGTGCCAGTCAGAGTGCCCACAAAAAAGGCTAAGCTCAAAATGAAGCAAGCCAATAAACAGTCAACTTTAAAGACACAAAAAAGGAAAAAGTCCTCCTCTTCAGCTCCAATCACATTGGTTACATCAAATCTACCCAGGATTCCAAGAACTGCATCTCCAAACCTCCAAATACCATTCTGCTTTGGCTCCATCCCTTTCAGAGGGTGAAATTCGAGAACTGGAAAAATTGTCAATAGCCATTTCTCCATTGCCCGTCACCAATACAGCCTGTGGAAAGACAGAGGGCTACTTCTGGCCAGTTGGAAAGTGACAGTCACTTGGAACTGGCTCCCCACCATAGATGCCATTGGTTCCATTATTCTCTGTACAGTTCCCCATACTGTTACTACACTTACGGGTTTGAAGGGTCACCAGGCATGTACTTGCTGTCAGTTTCTGTTCAATGGATCTTCTCAAAATATCCGCCCCGATCAGACTAGGCAGAGACAGATTCGGTAAACGGTTTTATTCAGGAATTCCAGTACAACCAACTAACAATTGCTGAGAATGACTGTTTAACTGTAACAATAATGACTATATACTCCTTGCCCCTCCCCTTTCTCCCTCTGAGGCGGAGGACATCTTGGGTGATTCCCACCATCCAATCAGGGAGGCAGGAACTAACTTTCTTCCTCTTCGTGTCTAGCCTGTGGGACCACCCTCTCTTCAGTTCTGTTCCTGCCTCCAGGGAGAGCAGTTCTGCAGCAGACTAGCTCTGCTGCCTTTTTTCTCTCTATCTCTTATTTATCTTTCTTCTTCCTCAAATCATTCTTTACCTTACTCCTTACTTACTTCATTACATTACTCTCCTCCCATTTCCTCTTCTTTTACCCCTCTTGCCAAAGAAAGAAAAGAAGAGGACGAGATGGTCTCTAGAGAGTCATCGGACTCTGAGGAAAGCTTCATAGAGAAGAATTTGGGCTGTTCCCATGGAGAGCCATCCTACCGGCAGCGGGAACAGGCCCAGCCAGCACCAGCATGCCTCTGAGGCTGTATGGGTTCCCTGGCAAGGAGAATATGGGCTGTTCCCACGGAGCTGTCCTACCGACGGAGGAAACAGGCCCAGCCGGCACCAGCATGCCTCTGAGGCTGTATGGGTTCCCCGGCAAGGAAATGGCCTTGGAAGAGACACAGGCCTCTCAACAGCCCCATCTTCCACAGAGGGAGCTTGTTAAAACAGCGTGCCTCAGCCAGCCAGCTGAGAACAGCGTCACCTGGTGGAGCTCAATTTTGGCGGGAAACAACGCAACATGCTTGCCAATCTCCTGGCAGGAGAAACGTGGCTGAAACATAATCCAGACACCCAGAGCTCCAGCCGACAAGCCCAGGAGGGCCATGTAAGTGTTCCCCCGAGCGTGTTATACCTCCAGAATTCCTGTCAGCAATTAGACTGACTGTGAGGGAGGAAATCCTGTTACTTTACCAGTCAGAAGCACCTTGGCCCTATAAAGATTCCAGAAATCTCCTCAGCCTTGGCACCATGTGAGTGTGCCCATGCCAATCTCCTGGCTGGAGATTTTACAGCAGGCCTTTCCTCTTTGGATTTAGCCCTGCTTTTACAACAGGATCTAGCCCTGCCTTTCCCTGTCAGATGGGTAATGTATAAAGGGCGCAATTTTGCCGGTGTCTTTGAACTTTTTAACTCTTAAGACTAACCAGGAGAGAGGAAATAGTGGTGTGGTGTCTACCTCCTCCTCCCTCCATGAGTAAGGCTGTAGCTCTGTGGAAGAGCTTCTGCTTTGTATGCAAAAGATCCAGGTTTGTTCCTCATTAACTCTAGTTTAAGAGATTAGGTAGATGAGGAGAAAAACCTCTTCCTGAGACCCTGGTGACCTGCTGCCAGTCTGAGGAGATAACACTGACCAATCGTCTGAGTCAGAATAAGGCAGTTTGTAACGTTTATCAGTCAGGGATCCCCACGGAGCAGGGGGATCGCCCTCAGACAGAGTTTGTAATGACAGGGAGGATGAATTACTTCAGATGTGGAAAAGGAAGAAGTACCCCTACCAGAACAGTCAGCCCAGCTGTCAGAATCTGAGGTCTACCAGTATTTACTACCTAAGACATTCTCAGCCTTAGAGCTGTAAAAATTACCCTTGGGGGAGTAGGACCCTTAGACTGGGAATACCAAATCCAACCCAGGGAAACGAGTCACTTCCTAGTGAAGGTTCCTCAGAAAAGGTCCTCCCATTTTCAGAATATTTGTGGAGAAGGTTCAAGGCTGAGTGGTCTAAACCATAAGCCAATTAATAATCCCCAAACTTGGTCCCAAAACAAAACAAACTGTACTCACTACCTTTCTTTGCTATGAGTTGTTGCAGGTACCTGCAATGGAACCTCCAGTGGCTACACTTCAGTCATCTGGGCTCTGGTCAGAAGATGGGTAAGGATCAGTCAGAGACCACTTAGACAAGAAGAGAGAGGCCATGCTAACGAGCTCACGAGGCCGTGACCATGGCTATTAAGGCTACAGCAATTGCCTCAAGAGTGTCAGGAGTATGGATCTGGAAACTGATCCAACTCCTCCTGTACAACAATAGCTGCCCCCATTGAAGGGGCAAACAGAAATGTAAGGGCCAATACCTTCAAGACAGACATCATCCTGGATACATTTAACCCCCATCATACGTTTCAGAGACGGAGGGTATTCATGTTCACTTGTACCCAGATGATCTCCTGATCGGTTCAAGAGAAAATCTCACCACAACACTCAATTCACCATTCAGTTCCTACAAGCTTGAACACCTGGGTTAGATCACAGTCACCAAAAGGGTTTTTTCTATCCCTCACCAAAGAAAAGGTCAGGAAGACCAAACTGCTGACTGAGACTGTCATCAGAGTGCAAAATCGCTTCTCACAACACTACTGAAACTGATGGGTTTGCTAGTTGCTACCTACAATGCAATACCTTTGGGGTCGTCTATAGGCAAGACCACTTCAGACCTTTCTTAGATCTCATTAACAACAAATCATGGAGAAGACAGATCTTCCCGTTCAGATACCACTTCAGATCAAAACCCATCTGCGCTAAGGTCACCAATCCAATGCAAAGTAAAAGATTCATGATCCCTCGAGAACAATAAATATTTACAGGTGTAAGAATCAGGTTACGCATGTCTTCCTATCGATGACGTAGAAAGAGGAGCAATTTGTCTGGCCCTGTTCCAGTTCAGAGATCCGTATGGACAAGGTTGCAGACAAAATATATATAAACAAGCAGGGGGGATTCAAAACCTTGAAGTGACACAGGTGGCAGCAAGGATACTTACCTGGGAGGATGGTCACCTAGCTTCGATCAGAACTGTACACATCAAAGGCATATCCAATGCCCAGGCAGACTGGCTGAGGGGACAACAGGGGAATAGTCCCTTAAGAAACATCTCATAACGTTGCACTTCACAACACCTCATGAACCTGTGTGCGTCCCAACACAGCCATCAACTACCGGGGTACATGACAAGTTTTATTCTACCCACAAGCAGATGTCCTGACATTGCAGTGGCCATTAGGCCTCCTCTATGTATTACTACCCTTACCAGTAACAGACCATGCCTTTCCACCCTCCAACAGGTGGTGATATTTCCACCTTTCATCCTACTGTTCTCTCCGGTCAAGTTACAGCAGGGACCAATTTGGCTCTCTCATTTAGAATCCGTAAACAAAGTCCAAGTCCAGTCCAAAGATAAGTTTTACCTAAAATATCCATAGAAAATTGATGAAGTAAAAGAAGTACTAGCGAGCTCAAAACAAAGTTCCTCTCTTCGCAGCAGTCAGGAGAACTGAAGGAAAGGGGGTCGCTCCTCCTAGGTCACGGGACTCATTTTTGGCAGGAAAAACAGCCCCTAACAGAGCTGTAAAGAAGCTAATAAGTTTCTCTGTCAGCAGGCCTGCACATGTACAGTGCCAATGTGTGTCTGCATAGAAGAACTCGAACAGTAATTACAGGTATGTATGACCCTGTTTAATACAACTAAACTCTCAGCTGTATTCCTGGCTTTAGACATTGAAAAAGGCATTTGATAAATTAGAAACTAGTTATTTAAAATACGTGGTACATCTTATGGGCTTTGGTGAACGCTTTCTAGGTGCAATTAAGACTTTATATACGAGATTTTGACTTTAGTCAAAATCAGTGGAGTCTGTTCTGCAGACTTTTATTTATCTAGAGAGGCATGAGGCAAGGGTGCCCTCTTTCCCCTATTCTTTTTGCTATTGCAATAGAATACTTAACTTCTACAGTCAGAGTCCATCCTCGAATTAAGGGTATTTTAATGATAGAGAGTTCAAAATAGTTCTGTTGCAGACAACATCGTTCTTTATTTATCTGACCCTGTGAACTTTTTTACAAACTCTAGAGCCAATACTCTCTTATTTCAACCAACATAAAAAAATACATTTCTAGATTATGTCAGTCTAAAACAGACATATCCTATTAACCTAACACCAAGAACCAGCAAAAATATTAGATACATATTTCTTACAAAGGGATCTCAAAATACTGGATATATCTGGGCATAAAAATCCCTGTGAAGTTAAAATATCTTGTAAAATGTAATCACCTGGACTTACAACAATCTATTAATTTCACCTTAAAAGATTGGCGTACCCTAAATTTGTCCTGGATGGAAAAGAATATGATCGTTCCAAAAGTTCTTTTATTTTAGAGCTATCCTTATATTGATCTTTATTAAAGAATTAGCAAAGGTCATTTAATGATTTCATAAGAAATAAAAAGAAACGTTGGATCACCTTCCAAAGTATGCATCACCGCTCAAAATTAGGCAGCCTTGACCTCCCTCATCTGAAATTATATTATTAATTTTCCCAATTATTGTACTTTCTTGCAGTGTTAAATAATATATTACAAGCAGATCAGCTGATAATTGAAACCTTTTATACATATCCAAAAAATTACAGGCAGTAATTTGGAATAAAAAAGTTGAACATCCTCCAAACATATCAAGCAATGTTTTTTTAACCAATACCTTGCCAATCTGGGATAGAAAAGACAAATTAGCCCCTGCAATATCTCCATTCACTCAACTATTAGGCCAAAAATGGTTCACACCAGGCAAACATCAAGATTCATATAAATCATGGAGCTGCCAGAGAGGGAGGGAGGGTGAAGAGCAAACACCTACCTGCCTGTGAGAGAGAAGCCAGCCTCTCAGCCCCACCCTTCTCTGTACCTGAGGTACTTAAGAACCGTCGCCTCCAGGAGCCTGAGCTACCAGGGAGGGAGGGTGAAGAGCCTGCCTGCCTGCCTGTGAGAGAGAAGCCAGCCTCTCAGCCCCACCCTTCTCTGTGCCTGAGGTACTTTAAGAACATCTTGAAGTGCCTCAGTTACTTGAATTAATGTTGTGCTTGCCTGTTGTTGTTGTGGGGAATGGAGAGTATGTTGGATGATGGTGGACATAGAGAGGAGGGCTGGCATAGGGTCAGAGATCCCAGTCCTCTGGGGATGTGGGAGGTATGACAGTGGGAGCTGGTCTCAGTGGAGAAGGGCACGGAGATATGGAATGGCTTGGTGCCCTTCTAACCTGTGTCCCATCCTGAGAAACTCTGGTGATGGAGCTAGGAAAAAACCTTCCAATACTGATGTTACGCAATGCCAGGTCCATAAACAATAAGACCGCAATGCTGCAAGATCCCTTTGCGGTGAGTGATTTGGACCTGGTGTGAGTGATGAGGACCTGGTATGTGTGACTGAAACCTAGGTGAGGGAGGGTGAAACAGTTGCCCTGGGAGAACTGACCCCCCCCCCAGGATATTCGGTCCTCCATCAGTCCCGAATAGGAGGTCAGGGGGGAGGGGTGGCAATCCTTGTCCGAGAGTCTCTCTCTTTCAGGCTGCTCCCCGCCCCTGAGATCTCTGGCATTGAATGTGGCCTGGAGTGGGGTGCCGAGGAGAGTTTGGCTATCTGTCTGCTGTACTGACCGCCTAGCGCACCAGCAGATACCCTGTCGCGCCTGCTAGAGGTGATAGCAGGGTGGGCCTTGAAGTACTCCAGACTGATGGTGCTGGGGGACTTCAACATCCATGTTGATGATGCCTCCTCTGTGCAGGCTGTGGACCTGGTGTCTTCCATGGCAGCACTAGGACTCTCCCAATTTGTGTCGACCCCTACACATCAAACAGGCCACACGCTAGATTTGATCTTTGGGATGGGGTTAAATGTGGATCTGGAAGGGGTAGAACCAGTGCCATGGTCAGACCACTAGGTCCTGAAGGCTCGGCTGGGGATGCCACCCCCCCCCCTTGCAAGGGTGGTGAGCTGATTTATGCTCGCCCACGGAGACTTATCCGCCCTGAGCCTGCGAAAGCAGGGAGGGCGGAATATAAATACAATTAAATTAAATTATGGACCCAATTGGGTTCCAGAATGCTTTGCAGGATCCAATGCTCCATGGCGGTTCATTAGATGAGCTAGTGGAGGACTGGCAATGCCAACTTTCTGAAGCCATCGATGAAATCGCCCCCCATCGCCCTCTTTGCCCTCGTGCAAGACGGGCTCCCAGGTATACAGAGGAGCTCCGACAGAAGAAGCAGGAGCTAAGATGGCTTGAGCGAGTGTGGCGGCGATCTCGGGACGAAGAAGCAAGATCATCTTATAGGACGTTTATGAAAGCCTATGAGGTGGCAGTGAAGGCTGTGAAGAAAGAGTTTTATGCAGTCTCCATCACGTCAGCTAGCTCACACCCAGCAAAATTGTTTAATGTGGTTTGGTCATTGGTCTCCTTGCCAGAGGGAGGCCATCAAATTTTGAATTCAGATATTAGCTGTAAGGCTTTTGGGAGCTTTTTTGCTGATTAAAATCTTGTCTCAACCCCTTGGATGTCTTTGGGGCCAATATTTGATCATTTCAGCCCACTCTCTGGGGAGGAAATTGACAGGACCCTGCAATCAGTTAGGCCCACCACATGTCCCTTGGACCCATGCCCATCGTGGCTGGTAAAGGCCAGTGCCGAGGGGCTGCAGTCCTCACTGGAGGCCATTGTTATCCTATCCTTAGGCACCAAAGTTTTTCCTGGGCCATTAAAGGAAGCTGTGGTGAGGCCTCTTTTAAAGAAACCATCACTGGACCCCACTGACCTGGTCAATTACCGCCCGATTTCGAAACTCCCGTTTCTGGGAAAGGTGATTGAGCAGGCGGTGGTGGAACAGCTGCAGGGCTTCCTGAAGGATGTCTCAGCCCTAGACCCCTACCAGTCCGGGTTCCATCCGGGACATGGGACAGAGACGTTGCTGGTTGCCCTCACAGACGATCTTTATAGACATCTGGATTGAGGCGGCTCGGCGCTGCTGATATTATTGGATCTGTTTGCAGAGTTTGATACAGTCGATTATGATCTTCTGACTCAATGCCTCGCCGATGTGGGGATACGAGGGACTGTCTTACATTGGCTTGTCTCTTTTCTCCATGGTCGGGGACAGAGGGTGGTGCTTGGGGAAAAATTGTCATCCCACCACCCTTTGGTGTGCGGGGTCCCACAGGGAGCAATACTCTCCCCTTTATTGTTTAACATCTATATGCGCCCCCTTGCCCAGTTGGTGCGAAGTTTCAGACTTGGGTGTCATCAATATGCAGATGACACCCAGTTGTATCTGATGATGGACAGACGGCCCGGCTCAGCCCCAGGTGTCCTGGAACATGCTTTTGCAGCCGTGACTGGTTGGTTTAAGCAGAGTCGGCTGAAACTGAACCCGACGAAGACGGAGGTCCTGTACTTGAGCCACGAGGGATTAGGTTTGGGACTCCAGCTCCCGGCCCTCGATGGGGCACCATTAGTGCCAGTTCCAAGGGTTAAGAGCCTGGGGGTGATCTTGGATGCCTCTCTGAAAATGGAGGCACAGGTCACAGCGGTTGTCAGGTCCTCTTTTTTCCATCTGCGGCAGACCAGGCAACTTATCCCTTACCTATCAACTCGTGACTTAACTACAGTGATCCAAGCAATGGTCATCTCTAGGCTAGATTACTGTAACTCGCTCTACACAGGGCTGCCTTTGAGCCTGATCCGGAGATTACAGCTGGTACAAAATGCAACGGTGCGTGTTATTATGAGAGTGCCAAATAAGGCGCATATAACACCATTCTTACGCAAGCTGCATTTGTTGCCAGTGGAGTACCGGATCAGATTCAAGGTTCTGGTATTGACCTATAAGGCCCTGTGCAGACTGGGACCAGCGTATCTACAGGACTGTCTCTCCTCATATATTCCCCAGAGGACACTCCGATCAGGGAACAAACAGCTGTTGGTGGTCCCTGGCCCCAAGGAGGCCCCCCTAACCTTGACTAGAGCCAGGGACTTTTTGGTCCTGGCTCCCACCTGGTGGAATGCTCTGTCTGCTGAAATCAGGGCCCAGCAGGACTTACTATCTTTTCGCCATGCCTGCAAGATAGAGTTGTTCTGCCAGGCATATGGCTGAGGCTGGGCCTACGCCAGCCTGGAAAAAAGGGGTGTATAAAACCCTCCCTGTGAAGGCTGTCCACCATCTTGTTTTAAATGTGTTGTTTTTAATGAATATGATTTTTAACTGTATTTTAACTGTATTTTAATATGTTGTTATCCGCCCTGAGCCCGCTTGCGGGGAGGGCGGAATACAAATTTGAAATAAATAAATAAATAATAGGTTAACACAAGTGATAGGAATTACAAAAAAGAGAAAACTACAAAAATTGGAGCTGGAATCTCAAATTGGCAAAAATACACTGGTAAAAATATCTCCAAGTCAGCCACATGCTGAACCACCTAGATAAAAAGAAAGCATTCTCCTTCAAAAAAACTGATTTTGAAAATATATTAAAACTAGAATTTTCCAGTTTTCAAGGTTCCATTTCAAAGCTTTATAAAATTCTAGTCTCTGATGATTACTCCAAACCTCTACCATATGTAAAGGCCTGGTACTCTATTTTTTAAACATGTTTTCAATTAATTCTTATTAATATCTTATATATAACAGAAAAAACAAGTGTAAATTACAAATATATCATATCTAACATATCAACAGACATGAACAACAATTAAGAAAAGTAAATAACAGAGAGCAAGTTTTCGCAGTTAGAACCTTCATACAGTTATTTCTGTGAAATAATTCAAGAAATGAGTATAGATTTGAACAATTCTGTTAGGTTGTAAATTATTCTTTTCTATATAGTCAATGAAGGGAGACCGTTTCACTAAAAAAATAGTCTCATTTGGAAAATGTTCAAACTAATAGATTTTATCATGCAATTTTTCTAAGATTAAGTGGTTCCATATTTTGACAATCCAATCATCTGATGTCGGAATTTTCTTCTGCTTCCAAAAAGTCACAATAGAGCTTTTAGCTGCTGTAAGTAAAGTTGTTATTATTAAGTCTCTTCTAATTTTAGGGATAGTAAAGTTTTCCCATAAATCTAAAAAGATTATTTCCAGAGAGAATGTAATTTCATATCCTGTTATTTCTTTAATTAACCCTAAAATTTATTTCCAAAACTCATCAAGAAATTGACACTCCCACCAACAATGGGCAAACATACCCACCGCTCTGTATCCTTTCCAACACTTTAGCGAAATTTTTGAAGAAATTTGCAATAGTTTACAGGGAGTAAGATACCATCTATTCAACAATTTAAAAGTTTGTAATTTAGTCACAACTATGTGTAAGTTAAGGGCACATGAGGCCCAAATCTTCCATGCTAAATTGCTTCCAAGAACGGGTGTATGTTATAGTCCTGGGACCATTTGATTTGACATTTTAACATCTTGATTTGAAATGTAGAAAGTACAATATTATATACTTTGGAAACCAGACCTTTATGCTGAAATGATGGAAGGTCCAATAATTGTTCAAATTCCGATTTCATGGCATTCATTATTTTTTTCAGTTTTATTTTATCTGCCATACTTTAAAGTTGTAGATAGATATACCAATGTATTTTTGTTTGAATCTTTTTTTCTAAATCTGCTTTATCTAAAAGACCTTTATGGGAAGCAATATCAATCAATTTAGTGTATTGAGATTGCCTCCAAAGTGAACAGAATGTTGGATTTTGGCCTGGTGGGAACCAAAATTGGGCAAGGAAAGGAGTGAATCTAGATATATCAGGAACTAATTTGCCTCTAATTGCATCCCATTCTGTTTACAATGAATTTAAGAAAATGTTATGTCTGGCGGATGGAGAATGATTGATCAATTTATTCCAAATCACCTCTGACAAAGTATTGTGAGTTAATTGAGACTGTAGGATGGATATCCAGTTAGGTTGATCTACATAGTGTAGAATTTGCAGAATGTTATCTAATCTTATTGCAGTCTGTTACACGGAGAGATCGAGGTAATTAGTTGTTTTTAGTCTTAGAGTTCCAAAGGCAACTCTTGGATTCTTATTATGCCATAAGAATTTATTTAAAACACTCTGCCAATGTTTTAAGTGTTTTTGAGGAATTTTAACAGGAATTGCTCGAAATACAAATATGAATTGAATGTAACTGGGAGAGGGGACATCCTTGTCTAGTTCCTCTTTTAAGAGTGATTGAGTCAGAGAAACATCCATTAATTTTAAAAGTGGCTGTAGGAGCTGAATAAATCACCTGAACAGCCTTTAAAAAGGTGTTGCCAAAGCCCATAAATTTAAACGTTTCATACAAGTAATTGATTTCTAAAGTATCAAAAGCTTTTTCTATATCTAATGATAGAAAAGCTGAACCTAAATTTTGATTTTTACAATGTGAGATTAACATTAGGGTTTTAAGTATATTATCTGTTATATCTTGTCCAGGTATAAAACCCGTCTGGTCTATTTGGATATATTTAGCAATAAGAGAATGTAAATGCTTAACCAAGATGGAAATAAATAGTTTATAATCCTGATTAAGGAAAGAGATGGGGTGATACAATGCAGCGTCCAAAGGATCTTTACCTTGTCTTGGAAATACAACTATATTTTCCTGTTTCCAAGAAGGGGGCAGATAACCTGAATCCAGAATAAAATTACAAGTCTCAGTTTGTGGTTTGGCTAAGATATTAGCAATTTTTTTATAGAATTCAGATGAGTATCCATTCAGCCCTGGTGTCTTGTTGTTTTTTCATTGTTTAATAGCTTCTAACATTTCTTGCAGAGTGATGGGTTTGTCTAGTAATACACAATGGCTTTCATCTAGTTTTTTGATATTTTTAAGAGAACTTAAAAACTGGAGAATCTTATTTTGATCTGGATTTTTAGAGGAATATAGATGACTATAAAAGTCTTTAAAGGGCCGCTGACCTCAACTGGGTCCACCTCCTTTCCTGGCCTCAGCCACCTTCTCGGCTGCAGTCACCCGTGCCCAGGGGCGGCTGAGGCTCCTTCCCACTGGCCTCAGAATGGGGGTCCCGGGACTAGGCCTCTCCTTGCCTATCCGTCCCTGGGGCACCCTGGAGGAGCGGTCTCTTCACATCAGAGACAGACTTCCTCCCTCTCTTTTCTTCCCCAGCCGGGGTTCCAGAGCCCTCCTTTATACCTCCCTCTATCCCTAGCCCCGCTCCCAAGCCCCCGACCCCAAGGTAAGGCCCACCACCTGGACCAGGTGCAGTCACATACTTGAGCCCCACCCGCGGCTATGTTGCCTCCTGGGGCTCGCTCCCTCTCTGCCCAGCCGGTCTCCCTGTCCTGGTGGTTTTGTCTGGGCCAACCCCGCCCTGGCCCAGTTGCAGTCCGGCTCGGTGGGGGCGTGTCCAGGTGGGAGCCTTGCACCCTAGATTTGGGTGAGGATGGCGTCAGCCTGGGCAGCGTAGCTCTGGCCAGCTGCTCTTCGGGGCTTGGCTGCATTGCTGCGTCTTCCCTGCCTCTCAGCTGTTTGGAGGGTTGCCACTGCCACTGCGGCGGGAACCTTGGCGGCTGGCAGTGTTGCACGCCAGCGGCCTCTCTGCCTCAGCCCTCTGCTGCTTCCGCAGGCTCTCCAGCCTCGCCCGGACCGGGCTTCCCCCGGTAAGTGTGCTCAGGTGGTGGGGGCAGGCTCCTGAGCGTCCGGTGCTCAGCCACAGTGGCCAGCTCCAGACAAGACTATAAATATTTCATTTGATTTGGAATGAATTGATTCGTTCTTTCCTTTGATAAAGTTGATAATGTTTGACACTCTTTTTTGTCTTACCCTGCTCAAAAGCAGACACAAAGCTTTGGGAGACTTGAACCAAAATTTTTGCGTAATATTTTATTCAAGCTTGTGTTTCTGTTTTTGTTTGTTGTTTGTGACTTGTAATGGCCTATAGCTGAATACAATAAACCTTTCACTACTTTACTCCTGCTTAATATAAAGTAAAATTTTGTGGATGGTATTAATTTCCAAAGATTCAAGTAATTTACACTGCGTCAACAGCCTTTTATAAACCTTACTGCTACCCGTTTTCTTGTGAAGGTTTTCTAGGTATTTGATGTTGTCCAGCAATTCCTGCAACTGGGCTTTCTTTTGTTTATTTAGTTTGGAGGATAATGCAATTATGTGGCCCCTTGCTACAGTTTTAACAGTATCCCATAATATGTTAGGATTATTTTCTGAAGAAGTATTGTCGGCTATGATAATTTCCAACTTTTTTGCTATCTCTGCAGAAGTATGGGGCTATGATAATTTCCAACTTTTTTGCTATCTCTGCAGAAGTATGGGGGTGCAATAAGAAGGACTTAGGTAAACACCATTGCTTTCCCACATAAGGTTCAGCGCCATATGTCAATAACATATCAACCCAAGAGTGATCTGATATGGAAATATTGCTGATTCCTGAACTATCTATTTTAGGTAACAAATATTCTGAAATGAGTATATAATCTATCCTGGTATACACTTTGTGCCTAGTAAAAAAATAGGTAAAGTCTTTTTCTTTGCCATGCTTATGTCTTCAGATATCTACAAGATGATTTTCTTTTAGAATTGATGCCATTTCAGTATAAACTTTTTTTCCTGGCACTTTGTACCACTAAAGTTAGATCTGTCTAACTTATTGTTGATTATATAATTAAAGTCCCCTCCAATTATTAGGTGACCCTCTTGAAATCGACTTAACTTATTCAGTGTTTCTTTTGTAAAAGTAAGTTGGTGTTTGTTAGGGGCATGCATTGAAGCAATTGTGTATGTCTGTCCTTCTAAGGAACCTTTCACAAATATGAATCTACCTCAGAGTTCTTTTAAGGTTTTTGTATGTTGAAATGGGGTGTTTTTGTAATGAGGATTGTGACTCCTCTTGACTTTGAGGTCCCCAAAGCATGGAATTGTGATTGAATTCAGTGTGCCTTAAGCTCATTGAAAGAATTTCTTCGAAAATGTGTTTCTTGAAGAAGTGCTATATTAGAGTTAGTTTTAGCTAAACTTGTTAGAACCCGTTTACATTTAATTGGGTTTCCCAGACCACGTACATTGTATGAAACGATTTTAAAGTGTGAACACATATCATAGGATAACCTATAAATTCAATTCTATAATAGTTTTGTTACTTATTAACCTTATTAACTTATTTGTTACTTATTAAGGGGGGACACTCGGTGGTCCTCAACCAAAGGCCTAGTGGAACATCTCTGTTTTACAGGCCCTGCAGAATTGTAATACGTCCCTCGGGGCCCGAATCTCCAGCGGGAGAGTGTTCCACCAGGCTGGGGCCAGGGCAGAAAAAGCCCTCGCCCTGGTGGAAGCCAGCTGGATGTCCCTCAGGCCAAGGACCACCAGGAATTGTTTATCTGCAGAGCATAGCACCCTGCAAGGGACATAATGGGAGAGGCAGTCCCACAGGTATTAAATTAAATAGATCAACCCAGAGATTCTTGCTGTAGTCAGTGCTTTAAAATTGAAGGTTCAGAGTTAAAGCAAGGAGTTCAAGATCACCTATTAACTATAGAAAAGATACAAACCTGTTACAACAATGTTTAATACAAATCAATTTAAATTGATTTTTAGATATTCTGAAATGTCGATCACACTCACTTATTAAATTTTCTTATTTGACTCTTAACAAAACTACAGTACAACTATAATAAAATACTATCCCACTTTCCCTCCCTCCTCCCTCTTTCCCCCACCTTTTCGCACCACCCTTCCTTAACTGCTAAAAACTATTGATCCTCACAATATAAACTTTAAATATTAAACTATTTTCAATTTCAACAAATAATGAGTTTATAACAGCTCTCTTGAACTAGAGTTTTAAATTAATACTCTAGTTTTTTGGGGGGGGAGGGAACCAAATCAGTCGAGCGATTAAAACAACCATTGAAGCTGTGTTAAAGGAACCATTCCCTCCCTCCCCCCTGTCAGGCTATGGCATTCCAGACTTGATAGTCTGTTTCACTCCCTTCTGCAAGAAGACGAGGTCTTTTGATTTCAAAGGTTTATTGTGAAAGACAGCATTCAAGCCCAGATGTACATATTCCAGGATTAGAGATCCTGGCCGAGCAAAGCTTTGTTAGGAATGATTCATGGAGTAAAGGTTGTTACATTTCACACTCCCGGAGCCCAGCCTCCCCCCCCCCCCCCCGAGTTCATACAGCAAAACTTCTCAGAGGTGCTCCGAGCTAGCCGAGGTCAAAACAGCAAATAAGACAGTATCCGTTCCCATGGAACCGGCTCCTTGCAGGTGTTGCCTGGAGGGAAAGAAATCTAAATACTACAGGATTAAACATGGCGTTACTTAGGTTAAAACAAGTTCTGACACCCTCAACCTCTTGGATATAAACTATGCACAAAATTAAAACTACAATGAAGTCCTTGTGATATACAGACTTAATTTCCAAAGTAGCTTTAAATATGTCTTATAGGAATTTTGCTTCCTTTCTGAGGTGAAGGAGATGATGTTGATTTTCTTTTCTGATTGATCTTGCTGATGTCCATAGTCAATTCCAGGTCAAGAGCATGCAATAGATCCATCCCCGTGTCAGGATCTGAAGCCATATAGTGTTTTATGAAGCCATATAGTATTTTAATGTGATTAATCCATTTGTATCGCAAATTTGCTTTCCTTAAAGTTTCAGTTATAGGTTTAAACTTTTTTCGTCTTGCTATCGCTTGTTTGGGAAGATCAGTGAAAACATGAATGGGGGATCCTTTATAAGGGATGAATCCTTTAATCCTGGCTTCTTCCAGTATTTTTGAGCATGTTCTGTAATCAGGAATTTCTATTATGATGTCTCTTGGGATAGTTTGTACTTGTTTTACTGCACCAACACGGTAAGCCTTAGTAGTAAGAGGAGCAAGCCTCTCCTCTAATTTTGGATGATTCGCAAGCCACATTGAAACAAATATAAGGAGATCTACATTTTGAGTATACGACTCATCCAGCCCCCTTAGCTTAAGAATTCGCTCCCAAGCATTGATTTCAAGATTCAAGATCCTTTCCTGATGATTATCAGTTATTTTTTGTAGATCTGTGAGATCTCTTTGAGACATTAGACCCATGTCCAAAGCCGTTTCAGCCTTTTGATTTACTTTTTGAAATTCCAGTTTTATTTCAAAGAGTTGATCTGTTAAAGGCTGTATAAGCTGAGCCATTTGTTTTAATATATTTTGCTCTAGCTAAACAAGTTGTGGATCTAAACATGACAGCAGATTTTACCTCAGCACAGGCGCTGTTACTAACTCCTCACACCATTTTCTGACAGACGTTAACACAGCCTTCCTCAGACAGAGATGTTTTAACTGCCAAAAAATAATGCTGCAGGTTTTTTGTGGCTTTTAAATGGTTTCTCTTTTTCTTATGATCTGAATGACTCATAATATTTCAGACAGGAAAATTGTTATAGGAATAATAATAGAGGATAGGAAATCGGGAGGGACAGAGCACCTTCAACATGTGTCCATTCCTGAAGGCTGCAAAGCCATGCCCCCAAGGCCTGGTACTCTGATTTGTAACCTTTTAATTTCAGAATCACAACGGTCAAAAATTTGGAGTTCATATATCTTTACTACAAGCTCAATCAATATTAGAAACCAATCTATAAAATTGCTAACTAGATAGTACCTAACTCCCAAAAAATTACATTATATAAATTCAGCAATTTCTCCTTATTGTTGGAAATCACGAGGTGAAATAGGTTCACTTTCATACTGCTGGTGATATTGCATAGGCATAAAGAAATTTTGGCATGACATACTATCTCATATTACTATAATAACAGGTCATTCTTTTCCAATGAAACTGGAACTGATATTACATAATGTATGGCCAAATACAGATCTTCCAAAGAAAACGAAAAAAGTAATAGCTATCCTTTTGTATGTGGCCAAATCAACTATTACAGTCTGGAAAAACCCGAATCCTCCATCTATCACCTTATAGTGCCACCTGCTGTCTCAGCAGTTAAACAGGATTGCACTAACTATAAATCATATTTTATGGAGCAATGGTTTCCTGTCCTAGATTTCTTGATGAAAGATGACTAAGTTAAAAGTCTCATGCCACTCTATGACTATTATGGCCTACTTACCCATTTTGATAACTTTTATAAGTGCATTAGAATAGTATAAAAATAATTGTTGTTTAAATTCTTTGAAACTGAAGTAAAATGGTATTTTATTTACAAATCTGATGAGTCACTTATGTTCATAGCTTTCTGGAAGTGTGATATTGTATATGTCTTAAGTTTATTGTGCAAGGTTATGTAACTGAAATTAAATAAAAAAATTTAAAAACAGGGTTGCAATCACCTGCAACTGCTGTTCATCAAGTGGTCTTCTGTGCAGGCACACATCCCTCCCTCCTTCCCTGTTGTGTGCTTTTTTAATTAACATCCCTCTACACTGGCAGCTTAGAGAACTGAGAGTGCCACTCGCCCCATCTTTTATAGCTGCACCTGGGGGAACAGCACGAAAAAAAGCTAGGCAAGCAACTTGCACCTTTAGGAGCTTTAGAATGTCTGCACAGTTTCCATGTGTACCTACATAGAAAACCACGTGATACAGAAGACCAGAGTTACAGGTGAATGCAACCCGGTTTTACTGCTGAGACAGTAGGTGGCACCATTGCATTGTAAGACAATTGTGTGTATTTCAGGAGGATGCTGCCACTATCTAGAAACACATTCACAAACCTGCCTTCCGAAATGCTTTGTCTTGACAATAGGAGTAAGAAAGAAGGGCCTGTATAGGGGCAGATGTATATGTGCCCTGTACACCAAAACATTGTGTATGCATCCACTGAGGCTCCTACCAGCAAGAGGGTGGAGAAGCTAGATGGGTCTTGCTTTCCATGGCAACTTTGTCCTCAAGTGCATTTTTCATTTATTCATGAGCAAATAGGAACCATTCACTTGAATCAAAGAAAGGGAGTGTACTTGCAAACACCCAATATTTTAGTCTCCCAGGATATTCCATCATTGACTTAAGAGTAGTAGTTCTCAAGTAGGGAAACTTCAAAGAAAAATTACAATGCGATGTTGCTGAGTTTATTTGCAAATTTGGAACGATGGATCCCCCAGTTGAATTGGGATATAGGATTTTTCTCACATTAAATGCTAATTTTCTGCACTGCACACACCTGCTCTATGTATGTATTTTAGCTACTTTCCCAACGCTCTTAATTTACAATACTCCTCCCACCCTCTGCCTGGATTATAAAGACTCCTTCCTTTTTCCACTTGTATCTGACAAAGGTTTGACTCTCAAAAAGCTCATACCATGGAAATTTACTTGGTCTTTACTGGTAGAAAAGTTGTGGGGTTTGATTCTCTTCCTTCTTTTGAGGAAACAAAACTTCAGCGATTTCCATCAAAATGGAATTAAAGGGGAAAGGTTGCCTTTCTCCTACCCAATTTCAATCTCAAAAATTATGAGGCAGTGACATTAGGTTTCTTCCTGAGGACTAATCTCACTTTTAAAAATTCTCTGTATATTCTAAAGCAAGTTTCTAAAAGCCAAGCCAAAAGGAACTATATTTTTACAATTAGTTTACAACTAAAGTGTAAAAAAGTAATGATCGAATGCTGGAAATTTATGGATGACTGAATTGAGGGAGAAGATTCTGACTTGTTGATCTTTGTCTTTCCTTGATCAGCAGAAGAAATTAGAATCAAGAAAGTGTTTGTTGGCTACCTATTTCCATCAGGAGTTGGCCTTCCTCCAATCCTCCCCCTGCAGTCCAAAACTGGCCCTTGAAATTCTGCTTACAAGGAGCCTCAAAAGAGCCACACAAGCGGGAAAGCAAAATATATATTCTGTCCACATAAGCCTTCCACTGGCTCCAACCTGACATGCTTATCTTCATGGTTATGCATGGGACAAAATTTGAATTAACTTGGTGCAGACCAGTTCCATGCACTGGGAGAGGACACTGAAAAGTAGCTTAGTGGGAAGAGCACTGGCCTGACTGCAAGCCCATTACCATGGTACAATCTATTTATATCCGTTCCAGAATTAGACATTGGGTAAAGTATCTGAGCTTTTAAAAAAAAAGTATACAGAGTCCTATGAACAGCCACAGGCACTATAGGCATAGATAAAACTAAATCCAGTGACCCTGCCATTTTCATTAACTCAGCCTGAAAAATAAAACACATCCTTCTTGCTTATTCTCATATGGTAAAGTATGAGCTTTGATGTTGTGACCGCTTAAATGCTAACAGCATTAAACAAGTAGCCAAAACACAAATATCCAGCTGGTGTGAGGAATTTAATTAGAAACCAGCAGCTGGGCCCAATACTCGGTTGGACTCAGAGGACCCATTCAGAAGAGGATTCTGAACTGAAAACATACCCAGCTGTCCTGCAGCAGCTCCTGGGACACATGGCATTAAGGATGCAATGTTTTCCCTATAATTTATTGTTCAGTGTGTAAACTCCATATAGCACTGAAGGTCACAGTATTTGGGATGCAACAGGATGAGCACAGAATACAATTTAATCAACATAAGCACTCCTCCTTTAGGAAATGGATGGATTTCAAACCACCACAAGTGCCATGTTTTCCAAAATGGAAAACAGCCGTCCCTAATGAGAGTCTTGTTCTGATCCAGTTTTAGCACATGGCTTGCTTAAATGGCTCAGTAAGTTGTTTGCATAGCAATTCCTTGGGCAACTGGAGCACTCTTCTACTACTGCTCCATCCTTGATAGATTTTACTATAAACCCCCAAATGCACAGTTCAGGACCCGTGTTTCCAGTCTGCCAGGTCCTACCTGTGAGATGAAAATGAACAGGGTCAGACAGTCTAGTTGTTTTGTTTGGTTTGTTAACCTTGAAAGTGCTTTCAACAGCATTTTGCTTATCATGCTATCTCTGTATTTACACAGTTGCAGATAACATACTGAAGAACAAAGTGACTTGTTTGTACGACATGATACATAAAGTTTATGGAGAAGATAATTGTACATGCAGTCTAATGAATCCAGAGCAGTGTTCTAATCACTGGTGGTTCTTCCTCTCTGCCAGAGAAGTGTTACATGGTCCCATATTTCACTTTAAACTTACCTGACAGTTTTAAAAAAGAAAGTCTTTGACAGGGTTTTCAGAGCACAGTTCTAAACATTTTTATTTACTACTGTGTTCAAGGGGGCTTACTAAAACATGCATGGAATTACAGCCATATGGTTTAGACTAGTTAGAACACCGCAGGGAAAATGAGTACCAGAGCTGGTCAGTATCATATAAGCCTTATGTAAACGTCACTTCTGATGCAGTTGGTGGCAATCACCATACTGTAGGTGATTCATTTTGGTCTTCATATTGTTGTGATATTGTTTGTTCACTTGATGCTGCATGGCAATGGGTGGGGCTATAACATTAAGGATGCACTTATTGGGAGAAACGGCGTTTTCAGAATCAAACACATTTGCTTTTGAGAATGGATGCAAATAGTTTCTTGCAACATGACATTCCATTGGACAGCTGGCAGTTCATAATGCATACTGGAGAAACTTTATATTAAAAAAAACTATTTTAAGAATTATTACAAGGTAAACAAAACAATTACCCCCTCCCCTGATGTAGCTTCCAGTTGAGCTGCTATGATGGCATGGAATGTTTACAAATATTGTATTTGGAAAACTTTTTATCCTACCTCACTCCCAGCAAGGACTCAAGGTGGCTGCTGGAAGGGGGTGGGGGGAATCAATTTATAGAATGATGACAAAGTGCACAATTTCAATTTCCTCACAGCTTGGGCTGGAGAAAACAAAGGATCCAAGGCCTGGAAAGCCATTTACTGACAGCCAGCCAAAATGTTCGGCTACAGCTCTCTACTATGGAATAAATTCTGTTGAGTCAAGACACTGAATGCAATATATGTCATTAACATATTCCATGTTATTATTAACATATTACATACAGAATGGTACAATTTATATTTAAATAAACCAAAAAACATCAGTACAATAAAAGCAAATAACACTGAAATGCTTAACCCATAATATGTTATTAATTCACTTAAAAAGGACATAGACACATGCTGAAAAATGTAAGAATTCCCAACATTAAGTGGATGCTGCCCTTAGTTCTCTTCTATTAGGGGAAGGCATCTAGCAGTGCACTGACACTCAATGCCTGGTGTGTGAAAGAGGAGGAGAGAGAAGATTATCTTGTCAGTCCAGAACGGGACTTCCTACTACTCTTTCTCCTTTCTCCTTGTGATTCCTGAAGAGCTAGAAAAGAACCCTGCACTTACCACTCAGCAAAAAAAAAAAAGGAACTGTCTCAAGTTCCTGAAGGTCTTGTGTAAATCATACAGTGAGAGGTGCTAATACTAATACTGACATCCACTCATCTAGGCCACCATGCAAGGACCAAACTAGATATGGTGGAGGCAGGGCTCAGCAAGTATTTATGACTCAGTACCAGAGCTGGTCAGTATCATATATGATACTGATATATGTCAGCTGCTTATATCTACAGCAAGGGTGAAGGAGACTGACTAAAAAAACCTGAGAGTGTGGGCAAAGGGAGCTAGATCCTGCTGCTCCTTACCTTGCTGTGGGCTTAAGTGACTTCCAGTGACCAAGCTGAGCTTGAAGAAAAAATCCTTTAAGTAACAACACAACAAGGTAGGGCAATGGATTTAACTCCCCTCAAACGTTTTGCCTTTGCCTATTATTTTGTTTAAGTACGCGCATGCTTTACACGTAAATGAGTGAACATATGGACCCACTGTCACATTTACTATGCACCAAAGCAAAGAAGCTCTCATTTAAATCTAATTTTTCTTGTAAGTCTCAACTGAATACACACAGAGTTTGGTCAAGATCACACTAATAAAGAATATTCATCAGCATATGATATGAACTTCTTGTAATTAACAGGGTCTGGAGTTTGAGGGCCCTCATCATCTGAACGGCTTGCAAAATTTAAAACATCATATGCATGGAAGAAACAATGTTTTGATAAAGACCATAAGGGCGCTGCTTAATTGTACTCTGATGTTGCACATTCCAGCAGTCACTGAAGAAGATTAATAGAACAATTTTGTTGTCTTGCTCTTTGACAGTCTCAGTTGAAAATTCCAGGATCGACATACGGGTATGCAAGAAATTCCCCTAATTTGTTGCCGTCTGCATCATAGTGGAGCATTTGGAAACAAACATCGCAGAAGAAAGAAGGATCTTGAGGAGCAAGGCTGTCGTCATTGGTCACCCATCTGTAAGTTTCAAAGTAGAAGCACTCACTTTAGATTGACATTTGCTGATCTTTTACTCCCTTCTAACTTCTGAACAAACTGTCTGAAAAGCATTAATATTTACTCTGCAGTCCATTTTGCATAATGCCACTCCTCAATAATCAAACTACTCTCTCAACTTTTCTATCAGGTTTAACATCTCTTTTTAAAGAAAGGGACTAAAAAGTAAATTGTGACCCTTATTTATGAGCCACTTAGCTAATAACACATAAAATTAACCACCTATTTAACAGCCAAACCAAAAAAAAGGTGTTAAATAAGAGGAATAGAGGAAACATGTTAAAAAAAACAGGTGGTCACCAAAATGTTAAAACCCAATTAAAGACCAGAATGTGCAAGGAGAGGACTCATTCCTCAGGCTGCAGGGGATAGGATTACAATGTATTAAAAAAGAACTTTCAAAACTATCTTGAACTCATCACTCATGATATTGTTTTAAGCTTCATTTGAAAACTAAACTACCTAGTACAACTTAGAATTTACTTAGTATGCTCAGAATTTAAAATACTTCATGTTACACTATTACAATAATGTTTACTTTGCAAAGGCCAGCATTATTAGACCAGTATTGCAAATGGAGTATCATGGTGGGGAGAGGTCATCTAGTGACTTTGCGGCTAATATTTGAACTCAAGACCTCCCAAATCACTGCTCCTTTGAGAGGTAGAATTTCTGGAAATTGATGCCGTGGAAAAAATCATTACCATAGCACCATCTATTACCATAGCATATGTATCTTTAATTTTTGCCATTCAAGAGCTAATATAAAAGTTGAAGGAAAAAACAATTTTTTGTTTAAACAAAAGAAAGCATATTAATATAGATGGAAACTCTCATACAGTCACAATAGTCAGGACTGAAAGCATATTTGACTATTAAGTTCATGAAAACATCAAACTCTTTAACAATGTATTATCATTAAATATATTAAAGGTTATTAGCAGCACAATCCTGAGGGTGAGGGGCTGAAAGCGCCCTCGGAGCTGACTAGGAGTTATGCCAGCATATCCCGGATTTACACCAGCATAACGCCCCCATGCCAGCTGGGTGTATAAGTTCCTGAGCAGGCGGGGGGGGGCACGACTAGGTAGGCTCCCTAAGCCGTTTCAGCCACGAGAACACCCCCCATAGCAGCAGAAAGTAGCACCACAAAAAAGATGGTGTAGCCCACAGGTGCCCATTATATGGGTCAAGTTGATTCCCTCCCCACCCCCTGCGCTTAGCCCCACCCGAGCGGCCCAGTGGAGCACAGGATGCAGACCAATCTGCTCAAGCCCCCACAGCCAATTTTAAAAACTATTTTTATCTATTTATATTTGTACGTAGCCCTTCCTCCAAAGAGCTCAAAGTGACATATGTGGGTTTTTTCACTTTATCCTCACACCACCTCGGGCAGGCAGGTTTCCACAGTTGCTAAGTGAACCTCAGGGCTGAGTGAGGATCTGAATCCAGAAATTCCTAACTAAAATCACCATTTATTTGGTTAAATTGGTGTCTGAAGGAGTCCTGACTTAGCTAACAATCCTAATCATAACACAATTATACAGCATTCAAGTCCATTACATTGTTCTACGGTCATATTTGATTTGCACTGACATCAAATTACAAATTTTAAGATCCATCATCTACCATCAACATCAGACAGATTGTTCCAGTGGATATTACTTCCTGCTCTGTCTCACAGCATTTATGATTTACATTTATTCAGGTCTTTGCAGACATTGGTTATGAGACAGCCATATCAGTGTGATAATCTCCTTAATAGGAAAGATCAGTAACCACAAACAAGGAACCCAAAGGCACTATGCAGCTCAGATTAGAGAAGCAAGGTACCCATCAAAAATGCTGTGCTCAGCCTTTAATCCTAGCTCTTAATCCAGCTCAGTTTAATATAGTTAAACAACAGCTCTTCAGTAATGCATTTCTCAACCTATCGTCTGCCAATAATGGACGCCACCTAATACAGAGTACAGCCACCATGGATAGCACCTATGAATTACCATGGAGACCCAATGGGTAAAACAGATGACCCCACAGAGAGAAAGGTCAACATTTTATTTAGAAGCCACCTGGACAATGAGAACTATAAATCCCAGAGAAGCTAATAATACTCTTTTGAGATAGCTTGCATCAAAGAAATAAGCTATCTGCCTTTGTTGGCAGGCAGCAGTATTCTAAACATGGACAAGCAGAACAGTAATTAGAGGACCATTAGCTTGCTTCCCACTATTTGCAGCACAAGTGTGAATGACTGGAATCAGCACTTTGGATGCGAGTTCATTGTCTGCCAACAGCAGCATTCTCCACACAGAAGAACCTGAAGATGCATCTTTTCAGATTGCAATGTCCATTTTGTAGTACCCATGATGGCACATTTTCAGTTATGGTTCACCTATTTTAGGTAATCAGAGTATTTTCTTTCTTATTTGATTTATTTATTTTATGTCATTTATAGTCTACCTTTTTCACTGAGACTCAAGGTGGATTACACAGTGTGAAATTAGTAAAGTCAGTATCAAGGACATTTCCATAACCAATGCCATAGTAATAACATAGTAATAACATCTGATTTATATACTGCCCTTCAGGATGACTTAACACCCACTCAGAGCAGTTTACAAAGTATGCCATTATTATCCCCATAGCAACAACCAGTCTGTGAGATGGGTGGGGCCAAGAGAGCTCCTAGAAGCTGTGACTGACCCAAGGTCACCCAGCTGGCTTCAAGTGGAGGAGTGGGGAATCAAACCCAGCTCTCCAGACTAGAGTCCCACGCTCTAACCTACTACAAATACATAACATTAGCAAGAACCCAATACAGAGTTGCAGAAATGCTAAAACAGAGCATAAACAATTCTAGGACTGAGATTAGACAATATATAATCACCCAGTAGAATCATACTTGAAGCACAGGTAGCATAGGAGCACATGCTTAAGGCAACAGAGAGTATGTAAGGCAACATGATGGTGAAGTATATGGTCCCTAACTCATTAGCGAAGCATCTGAGACCTCCTCTCTACAATATAGCCCTCCTATCTGAGTAAAAAGCCTTTTTGAATAATTGGATTTTGCAGTTTGCAGAAAACCATGAAGGTGGGGGCTCTCCTGACTTACTCAGGCAGGCCATTCCTCAGGGTAGGAGCCACCACAGAGATTTCTTGTGTATGGGCTGCTGTTGATTTTGCCTATGTGCAGGGTGGCACCTGCAGGAGACCCTGTTCAGATGAGCGAAGCTGCCATGGAGGAACATAGGGAGGGAGGTGGTCCTGTAGGTAAGCCAGACCCAGGCCATGAAGAGCTTTGTATGTGATAACCAATACCCTGAACTGAACACGGTAACTGATAGGTAGCCAATGGACTGACTGCAGGATGGGAGTGATGTTCATGCTCTTACTTGCTCCCGATAACAGTCGAGCTGCAGCATTTTGCACCAACTGAAGTCTCCTAGTTAACTTAGACTGGAGACTTATGCATAGTGTGTTGCAACAGTCAAATCCTGATATTACTATAGCTTGAATCCGGGTGGCCAGGTCAGCCATGTCAAGGTAAGAAGCCATCTTCCAGGCTACAGTGAGATTGCTAACAACAACAACAACATTCGATTTATATACCACCCTTCAGGAAAACTTAATGCCCACTCAGAGCAGTTTATAAAGTATGCTATTATTATCCCCATAACAAAACACCCTGTGAGGTGGGTGGGGCTGAGAGAGCTCCAGGGAGCTGTGACTAGCCCAAGGTCATCCAGCTGGTTTCGAGTGGAGGAGTGGGGAATCAAACCCAGATCTCCAGATTAGAGTCCCGCGCTCTTAACCACTACACCGAACTAGGCTCTTAACCGAGTCTGCAAGGGTCAGATGAACTCCATTGAAAGTGGGGATTACAATGTCCTTCAAGAGCTCTGCCTTCCCAACAAGCATCACTTCCGTTCTGTATGGGTTCAATTTAAATTTGTCATTTCACCACAGCTGTCAGGCAGCGATCCAAGATATCTACTGAATCTTGTGGGGACCTGGATAGCAAGATATAGAGTTGGGTATCATCTGCATATTGATGACATCCAGCTCCATAGCTGCGAATGAGTTCTCCTAAAGGCTTTATGTAGAGGTTGAATAACATGGGAGATAAAACTGTGCCCTGCAGAACCCCGCAAAGTAGTTCTCATCCTGGAGATAACTGATCTCCAATGGCAACCCTTGAAGTTTGTTCCATGAGAAACGATTTAAACCAGTCCAAGGCACATCCTTTGGTGCCCACTTCTGTCTCTAAATGCTCAACAGAATGGCATGGTCTACTGTGTCAAAGACTGCAGACAGATCCAGAAGGAGCAATAAGGAGGCCTGGACTTTACCAAGATAAAAGCAGAACCCTGTGGCAAATCTTTTTTAAAATAAGAATCTTAACTAATTCCAATCTATTAATTTTCCCATAATACGTAAGCAATCTTGCAGATACATGTACAAAAATTACAAGCCCACAAGCTTTTTCTCACTAGCTCATACATGCTTTTATTACACATCTGTGAGATACATCCAATTACTGTGAACAGGTCTGCTTTGCTATGAGTTATGTCTGCTTGATGAGAATGTGCCAAGCCTGTTGGGTAAACCGTTGGTCTGGGCCTGTGAGAAAAAGATAATTTCATCCTCAGAGCCAACTCTAAGCCTGTTAGTGTTAACAGTGCAAGGCCTGCTTGAAACTGGTAAGGAGGGGCATCAAGGCACCAAAGGTTGTCATGGCCATGGAATATTCCATCTTGTGAGCTTATCCTGAGCCACCTCACTGGAGGAGGGACATTGGTGTGAGAGCTTCATTCAGCTGCAGATCGAGCCCTTACATCACCACCATATTCTGATTGGTCAATTCCCCTTGTGCTGTTGCTAGGCTTTGGGAATAAAGGTTGGTTCAGTTAGCTACATAGTCATGCATTCAGACAGAGTGTCAGCCCTTGGCCATTTTGCTCTGGGCTTGGCTCTTTTGTCACATTGTTCTTGAAGTCTGGGGTCTAGACTTGACTGTGCTTTTTGGATTGACAATCATGCTTCAGTCCTTAAAAACTCTGATGCTGGATTCTGTATATTTTGTGTTGGGTTACCTAGCTTTCTTGTTTTATCTATCCTTTTGTGCCCCCTTTCTAGTTTAATCATTTTACTCACTTATTAATAAAGCTGTGTGGTGTCTCTGATCCCGCAGCTTCAATCTGAAGGCAATGTCTAGGACAGTTTGGCCCCATGCTGCCTTTCATTAACTTTTGCTTGGGATTCAGCTTCCCATCTCTCAAGTACAGTCTAACTAGGCCTGAGATGTGGTTTCTGCCCAGTGCCAGGACTTAGATGGGAAACTGGTAGCAGCAGCCATTTTGTTAGGCAGGTGAACCCTTAGCTAGGCTTCCCCCAAACCATGAATCTAGTTGGTTTCTCCATAACTGAGTCTATTAAGAGTGCCATGGGATTCTAGTTGCTTTCTCAGAATTCCCCTTCTCTTCCACTACAGCTCAACTCTGCTGGCCTCCAAATGGGAAGGGGGAGAAAAAATTCTTGCAGTATCCCTTCAATAACAGCTTGTCCTCCTTTTCTCTCCCCCCACCCCCACCCCACTGCTGAGGTAGATGGCAACATTAGCACCTAGATGCATTCTGGGAACTGTTTGTCCCAGAACAACTAATACTCCACCCAACTGCAGTCCTCATCAGGAGGGCAGATACTGGGGTGGTGTGGAGGAAGGGGGGATTATTCCTGGCTTGGATTTACCATCCTAGCCAAAAAAGGAATACAGCAGGTTGGCAGCTTGTCTTGCTTTGAAGATGGCCATTCTGAACTAATGAAAAATATATTCTGAGCCACAGTAGTTCAAATTTTATACCTCATCTTCATCTCCAGAGAAAAATAACCCCTTCCTACTTACTTAAGAGCATCTGGTGGGAATAATATTTTAAATGTGATTGTGTGGATTTTATAGTAATATGCCAATCTGAGAAAATCATACTGAGAAGGAAAGAATGGACAAGAGCATTATTTACCCCAGGCAACTGGGTAAAGCTTGCAAGCCTGCATTAAGTAGGAACATATTATCAGAGCTGCTCAAGCCCTTAACACTGCAAACCTCAGCACTGTTTAATCTTCTTTTGGTAGTCCTTTAAGCCAATGATTCCCAAAGGAATGATTCCTAACTGATCACAGAAGTCTCACAAGTAGCTTTCGTAATTCTCTCCCCTCTTGTCCTCCCCCACCCCCACCTCAACATACAGCCTGTTATCTCCATCTCGGGAATCAATTGATTGCTCTTTCCACTGAAATGCTGGTGCATCTGTGTCTGGCCTAACTCCCAGTGAGGGTTCATAACTGAATGTATTCCCCCCACCCCCAAATCATAGACCTAGAAAATCAAAGCTAAAATCCACATTCCTGACCTACCTCAGTGAAAACTAAGCCTATGAAACTGACTAATAGTAAAGACGGCAGGTAAGAGATATGCTTAATTTCTCATCTATCAGAAGCACCGGTTTAGCCTGTAGCCATAATAATCGGCTGCAAAGCTGTTGTTACGTCCTTGTTCTAGCACAATCAGATATCCATAACAGCTGTTTATGGTCTAAATGCAGAGCACATATAAATGCATCTCTGAAAGAAGACATGGTGTTCAAAACCTAGTACATTAAGATCACTCACCTGGCTGTGTACATTTTGCAAACAAAGCATTTCTTGGTCCATATCCAATGTTTCTTGGTTAACAAGGGATAAAGGCTCCTATCTAGACAATCATCCCGATGAATTAGCCTTGCACAGGGACAGAATATGGAACTAAATTAGAACACATTAATATCTATGGAACATTGTGAAAGAGTCACAACATAAGTTCTCTTTGGTCTGAAAAAGCATACCTATTACCAAGTGAGTATCTAAATGGAACAAACGCACACAGCATGGCCTTTTCTGCAACTAATATAGTTTACTCAATGCTTTTTGGCACGAGGGAAGCTGGAAGCTAGTTTCTTCCCTCTTGTGACATTATGCACTATCTATAGAAAAAGGCTTCGGACGGATTTGAGACTGTCCTACTGCCTGGTTCCTCCTCAGCCACGTTGGGAAGGGCACGGTCCAAAAATTCCCAGAAGAGAGCAGACACTGAAGCAGGTTATGACTACCTACCTATGAGACCCAAGTGAGTTGAATGGCCCTAGCAAAGAACACTCCAGTACCTTTGGATGTGTGGAAGTGACCACATCCCAGAGTCCCATCTTCTCCAAATTGCTGTATTAAAGAACTCAGAGGGAAAGGAACAAACCTATCAGAGGGCAGAGAACACTTTCCCTATCTCTAAATATTTAATTTTTGTTTGATTTATTTTTTGAAAAGTGCAGAAATGCTAAAAGTGCTATAAATATTGAAATACAATAAATAGAATAAATACAAATTTTTGGGTCCTTATAATAAACAGTAATTAATATGCTGTCAGAATTATCATATTACAAAACACCACTAGATGTGTAATTATTCCATCGTTATCACACCAACTGGGTAACATGGGATTGTCTGGCTAAATGCTGTATTGGTCGTTCTGCTACTTTGTGAGCCTTTGTGAAAGTTTTATTATGAAACGGTATATAAATGCTGGCGATGCCCGTTAGGCTCCGCCCTCCAGCAACCACGAAGCAGTCATAAGGTTTACTATCTTGAAGAATCCTGTATATATTTTTGTACCAGTAAAAGAAAGGGAAAAAACAGCTGTGAAAAAACTTGTGACAAGCTACTCACCTGTAAAGTCTACTTGGAAGTATTTCTTCTTCAGTCGGATCTGCAACATTGCACTCTAGATCAAGTCAAGACTCTAATAGTATATTTAATACATCCAGTGGTGTTTTGTAATATGATAATTCTGACAGTGTATTACTATTTATTATAAGGACCCAAATTTTATATTTATTCTATTTATTATATTTCAATATTTAGCACTCATATATCACTTTTAGCACTTTCGCACTTTTTAAAAAATAAACAAAAATTAAATATTTAGAGATCGTGAAAGTGTTCTCTATACTTCAATAGGTTTGTTCCTTTTCCTTTAACTGCATTGCTCTTGGAGGAGCCCCTTTATTTGTTTTTGGTATTACTCAGCTGCTTTGATTTTTTTATCAGTTCTGTTTGTAAGTTTATGATGGGAGGATGCTAATATGTTCTATTTCAGTCTTCTTCTAAAGGTCAGTGATGGATTTATACCCCCAGTCTACAGACCTTGGCACGCAACCCATAACTGCACATGAAAACCTAAGCATACCCATATATGAAATGCATTTTAGATCGAACAGAATGGGGGGAAATTATAGTCTGTATCAAAGAGAAATGTAAATTCAAAGACCCAGGCCAACAGATAGCTATTTACCGGATATCTGTGATAATAACTATGTGCTCACAGTCTCCCTGGTGGCAGTAAAGGTACGGGAAGCCAACTTTGATGTTCAAATTATTAAATGTGTAGTCTTCCATTTTAGCAGCCTGAAGATTAGCGTAGCCTCTATCTCGAGATTCTGCCCACTCAATAATTGTCCTGAAATTATCAACAACATGGTTAATTCTATACATTATATTCTCCTTGGTGGTGTAGAGTGAGAAAATGTACAGAAACAAATGACAAAACTGGCTCTTGAATGTGTCAAAGTTGAGAGCAGAAATATTTTATCTTAAGTTCCAGGTAATTTTTCAGAATGCTCCAATTTTACATAAGCCAAAGCACATGGTAAACAGAACCTCAGGGAGAGGGGAAAGGGAAATATTTATCTTGGCAATTTTGCTTCATGTTTCACACAGAAAATTCTCTATGACAAAAAAAAAATGCTGTTACTTCAGAAGGTGGTAACCTACTCCAAATAAATATAGTGAGACATACAGTAGGTGTCTCTAAGACACTCTACATAAGTACATGCAGAATTAGATGTTATGAAGGAAACACAGTTCCCTGCTGCAGGTTTCCCTAATAATCTTAACATTTGTAAGGTATGTCAGTGAGAGGAAGTGTGATGTTTAATCCTTTTTTCTACAAGTGCCCCTTGAGTAATTTGTAATTTTAATTTTTTCCCCTTCTAGTAAGCAACAAAATTAGAAGTGAGCCCAGCTAGGACAAATCAGCCTCTGGAAAATGAGGAGGAGATCCTCATTCATTTTCTGAAGTCATGTCCAAATCTATCCTCCCACAGAAAAATCCAATTAATGGAATCTTCGTAGATCAGCAAGCAATCATGCCAGTTACAGCTACCTTGCTCAAGGCTAGGATCAGCATATACAAATGTGAATTCTTTTTTACCTGCTTAAGTCTCTGCACTCTTGGTACCTCACGTCATTGTAAAAAATCCCCTCAAAATAAAAGAAGGCAGACTTGTAAAGATCCTAATGGAGAGACAAGAAACAGAAAGAAGAAAAGATGTTAGTGGGGAAACTAGTATCTAAGAGACTGTATCTTCCCCACTTACCCAAAAATATGTTTTAAAAAAAACCCTCAACCAATAGGATCACCTTAGTTATATGTTCTAAACACCAAGTTAGAACACACTGTTTTTACATTTTCATACTCTCTATCCATGAAGATTGTGCTGGTATTGCTTGTTACTACTTCCACAGTACTGAACATTTTCTTCAGAGATCCAAAGTCTAAGTAGGATCTTTTTTAGCTCTGACCCAGCAGCACCCGCCATTTAGGTCATGATATAGCCACAAAGGCACATGATCATCAGATGCTCCCAAGAAGCCTGTGTACAGAAACTGGAGCCTTCTCTCCTTTGCGATCAACTGGACTAACTCTCAGGCCACTGTTTGGCCTACTCTACAAATGCATAAGTATCAGGCAGTTGAATCCTGAGGTGTCAGAGTCAACCGTACCATGTCAGGTTACAGGCAGCAAATGGCATTTTAAATGTTTATAATTTTAATGAATCCTGGTTTTCCCCATAACCTGCTGTTACATATAGATAAATCTGTAAAACATCAGAACGTTTCCCTCGACCAAGCTCTGGCAATTCCAGTAGCACTAGACAAAGCATATCACATCATGGGAAGCAAATAAGATTGCCAACCTCCAGATGGGACCTGGAGTTCTGGAATTACAACTAATCTCCAGGCTGCAAAGATTAGTTCCCTGTTCCTGCTGAGCTCCTTCCCTTCTCCAAACTCTGTTCTCCCTAGACTCCACCCCCAGATCTCCAGGAATTTTCCAACCTGGAACTGGAAGCCCTAGATGCTATTAAAATAGTCTTTTCTCGCTGAGGTTGACGGAACCTCCAAGTATTTTGTGATTGGACTCAGCCTCCACAGCAGCCACTCTTAAAATTCTAAAAGCAGTCACAGAAGTTCAACAAACGGGGGACCCCATGGTAGTTCTTACTCCCCTCCCTTCTCCTAAGCACTCTGAGGTCATTTATCTTACAAAATAATCATCTTAATATAGAGGTAGAAACCGGCCTTTTGCAGAAAACACAATTGCCTTTCCAAAAGACAATTCACATTTTTTGCTATTTAGGTCAGCATTACCAAAGCTCACACGCATTCTACAGCATCTCAGTAAAATGACACTAACCAAACCATTCATTATTTATACTGAAAGCCAATGTTTCAGCAGGGCTGAATTTTCCTTCTTAATACATGGCAGCTCTCTAGAAAACCAAGGTATGAATTATTGAAAGAAATCCACAAGTGACTGAAAGCATTCTGCTGTTCAGCAGTACAGCCTCTGCAATGACACTGTTGTTTCTTCTAGCAAGTAACAGCCAGAGCAAACTTTCAGTTAAAGCTTGATTGTCATTTGTATAACTCTGTCTATTAATCTTTCTAAGGACATTTTCAGGTGTTATAGCTTGTAGGTATACTTATTAGATACACACAAAAAGATAAACTTCCAAATGTGTTTGGAATCATAAAGACAGACTCTTCAAGACAAACTATATTTATTTTTATACTACCTTTCAAGAAGCTCAGGACACCCATTCACCATTATATAACGTTCACAATAATCCTGAGAAGTAGTTTACTTTGTGAAAGACTGTTGAAACTGATTAATCACTGAGTGGTTTGTGAAATAATCCCAAATCTTCTGAAAAAGCAACACTTAAATGGAGGAAAATGCAAAACTGAAGCACCTAGAGGGCAGGCTTTAATTCGACCAGAGGATTTCCAGAGTGCATGCAGGGACACACGATTTCTCAAAATTTTGAAGCCACAGGCTTAGCCATTTTCCTCTTTTTTCTGAAATGTAGAAATTTGGGGGAAACTGAAGTAATACTTGCCTAGCAGGCCAAAACTTCTTTTACTGATTTAACATTAAATGCAATATTTATATTATACAATTGTACTTCTTGGAATATGTATTCAGCAGACCAGCAGGGGAAGAAACAGCAGGAAACAGGGGGAATGACAGGGTATGCTCATCAAGTTGCTGCGTGAAGTCCTGTTATTTGGGCAAAATTCACAGAGTTTTTTCCCAAATACGAGAGTGGTCCCAGTGAGCTAGTGATATGACAATGTCACTTATGGAAGTGACATCAGCACATCACTGGCAATATCACTGCATCACTGGCAAGCACACCCTGCAGCCAGTAAGTCCCATCCTTCACCTTCCTGCCAGGGGGACCTGGCAACCCTACTAGTTACCAGGTAGGTCCATAATATCAGACCTTTCAGGAAACGACTCACTATCTAGAGACCTGATAGAGAAATTCCTCCATGCCCATTCTGAAGTGCAAATACTTAAAGAGGCCAAAAAGAGTTTATGGCCTTCCAAGGTATATCAGCTAAACTCCCAGAACCACATATTGTGTAATGGACAAGCAACTAAATCAGGTATAAACTAATAAAGGCCAAAATATGCTATTACTCAAGATTTTCTTTCAGCCTAATCATGATATGCAAAGGCAACTCTGTTAAGATGTGGACCCAGGGCACAAGACTATCATAATCCTGAACATCTCAATACCAGAGTGCTTGGTCAATATAGTCATTACAGATCTACAAGCTCCAGCACAAAAGCAGAAACCTCAGATCACACTTTGACCCTTGTGCCGATATATATATATAAAAATATATAAAGAGAGCTTTAGACTGCAAGTATGCCTAGTCCTATTAGCAGCAAACTTAATGACTATTTTATATTAGACCACATTATAATCCAAGTCTGAAGCTAGGTTATGAATCTCACAGCTAAAATATCTCCTGCACATTCAAACAATCTGCTAAATATAGAAAGAACTTTTGCAAGGCAGCAGACATTGGAAGAGAGTATGGAAGTCAGCACACTCCTGCTTTACAGCTATCACTGACGTATCCAGCCCAATAGCATGGAACAACTGAAGTAAAACTTCAGCTCCTGGAACCTCTCCAACAGCACCATCCAGTCTAATGAATGGGCTTAGACAGGAGTAAGTCTGTACTGCCTCGTACTTCGCCCATTCCAGACTACACTGCATTCTATTCAGTAGGGGAGGGCGGGGAGAGACGAAAGGAAATCTTGCACTATGGCATTTATTGTCAAACTGAAACTCACAACTCAAAATTGATAATGCATGTGTCTCATGTTAATAACAACTCATGATTGACAATTTAATTATCAAGCAAACTCTGGCTTTTTAAAAATGATTCATTCTATCAAACCGGAGGATCACTCATTATAAACATGTTGTTCCTCAGACTGTCAAGGGGTAGCCAATAAGAACATATCTCACCTATTTTAAACACAGCTACATTGGCTGCCAGTTTGTTTCCAAGTACAATTCAAGGTGCTAGTCATGACCTTTGAAGTCCTTCACAATCTAGGTCCACACATCTAAAGGACCTTTTCTCTTCATGCATGTGGCCATCTATGGTCTTCAAGCTGCCACCTATAGACTATTCCCCCACTTAAGGTACCTCACCCAGCCTTTACTACAGCACATACTTTCCCCAGCATATTCCCCACCCTCCTGAACAGTCTCTGAGATGTTTTAGGGAAGGACTGCCATCCATGGAACTTTTAGGGGGCAATGAAGATTATTTTGTTTGCTAGAGCTTTTAGTGGAATGTAAGCTATAGGCATTTGGGGAGAGATAATATTAAAGGTTTTATTTTACCTTGTATGTTTTAAATCTGGATTTGTAAGCCACTTTAAGCCAAAAAGGAAAAGCCAGATAAATATACAAATACCAGGGTCCCATGTTCAAGAGTTCCTACTTATGATATTTAACCTGGACCAAGGATTCTGGTATGCAACCTCACCCTATATTAGGCTGACTGCAAGTCTATGTCTCTTGTAAGAATACTGTAACATAAAAATGGTTAAGACACCAAACAATTCAAACATATAAATAGAGAAGAATTAAAATGTAAGATATTCATCCAGTAGTATTTTGTCCCCTGACAGAATACAGTGTGTCTTCCTGATTCCTGAAACTTACAATGGAAAAGCTGTATCAGAACAGGTTCTTATCTTCATGTATGGTAGCACAGCCCAAGGTTCAAAGGTTTGAGACAATATAAGGGTCATGGCGTGATATGCTATTACTTTACTCCCAGAAATCACTGGGTCAAACTATTAAGCAATTCATAGGCAAAATATAAAGCCTTCCTTTTATAACTCAAAATAAGGCCTGCAAAAACTAAAAATCCTTTCCCATGGCTTCATGAAAATTAACCACTACAGATATTTTATTGTTCAAGTGAAAAGGAACACTTGATCTTGCATGTTTTTACCCAGAACCTGCTAAGCGCATTTTGAAAAGATTAGCCATTCCAAGCAATACATTCCAGTTAAATGTTTAAGGATTAAAAAAATTTAGAAACATAAGCCATTTTAAAAATTAAAGTTACGGTACCTTACTGATATGTTCTGGCGCTTGGTCGGGATGACTGCTGAACTCCCCACCAATCTGAAGGTCACTGACACAGGAGATCGAATCTCTGACTTCAGTCAGATTTTGGCTGCCTAGAACCAGCATCGTTTGATAGGGCTTGCAGATCTTATGCTACGGAGGATATGAAGAGCTAGAATCAACCATAACCCACTTCAAAGCATTTCAGACTCTGCTACTGAATAATGGCATGTGCAGAAGGCAGTAAGACACCAGACCGAGCATTCTGCTCCTTGCAAGGAGGAAACAATAACTTTTCAATTAGTTTCTGGAGTAACTTATGAGAGATATAAACAAGACTTTTCCTTCCTAGGAAGCAGTGGGGGAACTACAATTGACCTTGAACAACACAACCTGCATACCCTGTTTGGGGATATTAAGGGGATATGAGTAGCAGTGGATCACATGGCGAGCCAAAGGGAGGACTATTCACCACTGAGGCAGAGGGGATGTAGTGTCCTTAAAGGAATGATTCATGAGGCAGTAACAGAGATGCCAAGGCCACGGCTCCAGTACCATGTTCGCATTCAGCTATTGAGTAGCTAGCAAGATCCAGTAACTGACAAGTGAAGTCACCAGATAGCATCCTACCATGCTTGGTTATAGATACAGTAACTGCATACCTGTGCTGCTGCAGAACTGATGCAGCGGCAGGTGGCTCAGCAAAGAAAGGAAGCCAGTCTGCCTATAATGAAGCCTCACTTCCATCAAACATGCTTGTCCTATCCGGGATTAGATCTTCCCACCCACCTCCCAGAAACTGTACTTGTGACAAGCAGCTCTCTAGCAGAGACTCACTTCCCCCAAAACCTTCTGCCGAGGCTGCTGGCCTTGTGCGGAAAAGAACCAGGCTTCTCTCAGATCAGAACCACGGTCCTTCTCCCATATATCTACAAGTTGTTTCAACCTTTTTTTTTCCTCCACTAGAGGTTCAACAGCTATGGCTGATGCTTACAGCCTTTTCAAAAGAACCTAAGGACACCGTGCTGAATCAGACCAGTGGTCCATGTAGCCCAGCATCCAGTTACATGCAGCAGCCAGTTACCCTGGAGGCCCAACAAGCAGGGCACAAATTCCAAGATCTTGCCCTGATGGTGCCTCTGAATGTGGAGGTTCCCTTTAATCATCAGGATTAGTAGCCACTGATAGACCTGAACCTATTCTCCATGAATCTCCCTAGTCATCTTACAGTGTGTATGAGCTTTGTTTCATTTTAGCTAATATCGATATCTTGCTTTGCCTCCCTCACAAGTCAACCTTTGCATTATCTCTTTAATATGAGTCCTACCTGAATGGCTTAACATGCTTTATATAGCACTGAACACTGAAACATCATGGAGTCTGCATCAAAACTAAAACTCCCTTCCACTGGAGAACATCCAAGTCTAAGCTGTCATGGAAGCACTGTAAGGTTTTATTTAGATTGGGCTTTTGGTGGCTAAACAGGCTGAGTGCAGCTGATCTGTTTTTAACCAACTTATTCCCACATTTGACTTTAAGAGTCCTTCTGACTCAAAACCACCCAAACTTTAAACGTCTTGGAGCACAACTGGACACAGCTCCCTTTCACTTCCTCACCAAGAATTGCCCAGAAGGATTAGGGCTATTTGTGAACAAGCCATGATTAGAAATGTCAATCATTAGCAATTTGACCCCCCTTCTCATTTGTTTTTAAAAGCACACCAACCTTCTGAAATATAACCGGATAGAAAATATTGAGGGTTAAAAGAAGCTCTCCCTCCTTTACTAAGTTAATGGGATCCTTGGGTCTCTTTCCAACTGCATGAGATTCCTAAAAAGAAAAGAAGCCAGAACACTATTTTAATGGTTGGACAACAAACCACCAGAAATGATAGAGAACACATAGAAAAGGCCAGAAATTATTTCAGAATGTTCAAAGCATTTCTTATAAATCCTCTTGCCATCCTTCAAACAAGGCTATACGCTACAGTCAGTCTGATCTCCACATAAATCTTTTTATTTTGTACATTTTATCCCATTTTAGCCAAGGAAGAATCTCTCCACTCCACTCTCCACCCCTCTATTTTATTTTCACAACAACCATGTGAGGGAGATCAGGCTGAGAGATTGGCCCAAGGTCATTCATTAAGCTTCAAGGCACAATGGGAATTTGAACCTGGGTCTCCCAGATCCTAGTCTAACTCTTTTTCCACTACACCAAGCTGACTTTGATATTGCAGACAGAGGGGTTGAAAGAACAGCTTGCCTAAGGCCACCAGCTGGGAAGACACAAGATACAGACTACTTGACTCATATCTCAGCCTCTTTCTTTGACCAGCTTCCAATCCAAACTCAAAACCTGAGCATCATGATCACTGGGCTCTCTTATGGCTCTCTCATAAGCAGCCCTTCAAAACACAACCAAATCACCTTTATCCATCATGTGTTACATAGAATTTTTTCTCTTGATCATTTGTAAACCAAGTTCTGTGCTCTCATTTCACAAGATCGGTCAGATTATTTGCCCTAATTTCACACAGGCGTTTCCTCCTTTTGAGTGTTTCACTATACACTGGCTCAGGATAATCTGGCCAAATGCCACTGAGTGAGCATCATGTCATGTCAGAATGCTACCTGTAGTAACTACAATCCTACAACCCACATCAAGAAGATCATCCATAAAGAAAGACAGAACCAAAGATTCATGATTAGGGTCTGTTCATCTGGAAATGGATTAACAAAATGATGCTTTAATTGCATTAATTAAGACAGGAAGAAGCTAAAATATAGTTGATGAAATACTGGCCGGCTGTACTACTAAACTGTATCTCTGGGGCAGAGAAAGATTCCACTAAGTTTCCTACTAGACAGAAGAAGTAATTTTAAAGCAAATATGTTATAAACTGGAGGGGGCGGGGTAAACAAAGATTACTAAGAAAAGGCCCACGTGCCAGTTTTGCAGCACCATTTTAGCATTATTACTTATCATTATTAATATTGAAGCCTCGTTTTCTGCCCAAGGGGCACTCATTAGAATTCTCCACTAAAGCAGTTCTGTCTGCAAAAAATGCAAGGTCCTGCCCATGACTGCTGCAGATGGAAGGATTTCTGTCTGTGAAAGCACACCACATCCCAAAATGCCCCAGAAATGCTGCTCCTGGGAGACGGGGCCACCAAAAGTAACTTGCGGGGTTTAGAGGTATGCTGTGGAATACAGAAATCAGCAAAATTCCACAGCACCCCACCCTGTGTAGGCAGAACCTTTAGGCAGGATCTAACCCAAAGTCTAGAGAGATTAATCCCCAGAAATGCTAGCTTCCGCCAATTTATTGGCAAGTAGTCTAATCCATTTTCTTGTACAAGCGTGAAATTGAAAACTCTTAGTAGTTTGTTGTCCACTTATTGATCTCTGGACCCCATCAAGAACAAATACCTTTGCAGTTAAGATATTTCACTGGCCATTAATCACAGCCACACTGTATCCTTTCTGAGTTTAAAAGGCTCGATACAGGATAATTAATAGGAGCCCCATGGCGCAGAGTAGTAAGCTGCAGTACTGCAGCCCAAGCTCTGCTCATGACCTGAGTTCGATCCTGGCAGAAGCCGGGTTCATGTAGCTGGCTCAAGGTTGACTCAGCCTTCCATCCTTCCAAGGTCAGTAAAATGAGTACCCAAGTTCCTGGGGGTAAAGTGTAGATGACTGGGGAAGGCAATGGCAAACCAACTCGTAACAAATGTCTATGAAGAAAACGTCATGATGCAAAGTCCCCCCATGGGTCAGTAATGACTCGGTGCTTGCACAGGGGACTACCTTTACCTACAGGATAATTAGCCACAGAAACATGTATGTTACCACCTTCCTAACCAAGCTAGGGGAAGGGGAACCCTCTTCCTGTAGAGCAGTGAGTCAAAGATCCGCTCCTATGGAGCCTTATTTTACTTCCCTTTGGAAAGACCTGCTGCATAGAGACAAAGGGTGCCATGCTTCCTGCCCTGGTTTGCATATAAACTAAGGACAGAGAGGTGAGGTCATTCAGTGGTAGAACAGATTTCTCTTTAGCTCTGACTCATGGCTTATCCTTCCTGGAGCTTGGTTTGTGTTCTCTGTCCCCAGCAAATTAGGTCTGTTGTCCAAGGCCCTGGCACTGGCACCAGTGAGTCCCCCCACTTCCTGTCACATGTATAGCTGTTATTTGCTTTCAGTTCAGTGCATATCATGTCTGGAAAGGTGGAGTGCCACTGCTGTAAAGGATAAGCCACCACTCTCAACTAAGGACCAAAAGAGATGTAACACAGAAGACTTGCGACTGGACCCACAACATTTGTTTGTTTTTAAAAGCAGCTGCTGGGCACTGCAAATTAGACTACATCACCAGTGACAAAGAAGGCTTTTAAAATTATGTTTTCCTTTGTGCCATTTTCCTCAGCCTAAACTGTCCCCCAAACCCATCCACATACCAGCCAAAATGCAGATTAATAAATCATACTGAGGATATAAATAATCTTAAATATAAACCATCCTGGACTGTGATCTGATTTTTTAAAAAAATAGGTACTTGGATTAGCTTTACTTGTCACATTGAGTACGTAGAGAAGACAGAGGCAGAAAGAATCTCACCATCTCATAAACAAACGTTTCTTGTCTACATGCACGATCTATAACGTGTGTTTCTTCTCGTCTTTCCAGGGCCTTCTTTCTAATTCTGGAGAATAAAGGAAGCAAAAGTGACACACATTCAAAGAAAAATGTGTAAAGGCTCAAACAGCAGGACTTTAAAACTACACAAAGACTCAAGTGCTCTTCATTACAAGATAATCTCTTTTTTACAAATTCCCTGTCTATGCAGCTGGGTTTACCGGTTACCCCAGCAAATACAGCATACTGAAGTGGCTTCCACATCATTAGGGTAACATTGACAGAGGGGGCTAAACTCAACATTTCTTACAAGCACTGTCTCTTGTCTCTCAAAGGACAGTGTTGTACCAGAAAATGGGAGGTACCGCTTCTGGCTATTTCCATACCAATACTCCGTACTGGCCTATACCAACTTACTTTCATCCAGTGTTTAAAGAAGCCCTGGCTAAGAACCTGATAGAGCGAAGATCTGCAGTTCAATCCTAAGAAAACTTTTGTGGGAGTAAATGCCACTGAATAAACCTGAGTATGATTCTGAGTAGACCTGCTTAGGATTGCTCTCTTAGCCACTGAAACTGTCCAAGTTCCCAGCCTTTCATCAGCCATACAATCTTACCTTTTGAAGTTTCTACATAACATAATAACATTCAATTTATATACCGCCCTTCAGGACAACTTAACACCCACTCAGAACAGTTTACAAAGTATGTTATTATTAACCTCATGATAATCACCTGTGAGGTGGATGGAGCTGAGAGAGCTCCAAGAAGCTGTGACTGACCCAAGGTCACGCAGCTGGCTTCAAGTGGAGAAGTGGGGAATCAAACTCAGACCACTATACAAAACTGGCTTTTATCCACTGCTCCCACATGTAAAATAAATCCTGTTTACACAATCCTGTTTACTACAGGAATCTCACTTCCATACAGAAGGCAGCATGAAACCTATACACAGTTTATCACATGCAGCAAACGTATGTTTCTATTTCACCATGTGAAGAATAACTGTCCCTTTTTTACACATGACCTCTTCGGCCTTGAGTTCATCCCGAAAGCCAGTCCTGCAAAACCTGTGACCCTACTCCTCAAATCTAATTCAGCCCTGTAGGACAGCCCTCCAGGCACTCAATAAAATGTTTCCTGCCTGGGACTGCAGAAAACAGGGTTAAAAAGAAGGACTGTGTCAACTGCATTGCAGGCCATAATACATGGCTGGCAGGAAAAGTTGAGATCAGTGAATCACAAATTCAGCAAGCCTACTAAATAATAAAAAGATATGATCACATGATGTAGGACTGACAGAATGACTGCAGCCCCTCTCTTGTGTATTTGTATCTTCCTCCCAGAAAATTCCAAATACTCATTGTTTGTGGCACTTACCCAACTTGCTTATGGTACATTCTAAGGCCCATGCAAGCCTATCCAAAGTGGGGGCAGGAATGGGAGAAATGTCTGCATTTCTGCATCTGCATCGCACCTTCTCTCCCTGGATTCAGAAGCTGAATAGCACACTGGCATCATGGTTTGATCACATTCCAGTTAGCTATCATGTCCTAATCCAGATAGATCAACCAACTAGATTGTGTTCATTGGAGCAAAACTAGGATTTTAAATTACGGCTTGCAGCTAGTTTGCTAACTATCACTTATACTAATTGTAGTTTGCTGCAACATCTGGATTCACAAGCCACTGTTAGTTAAGTAGCACAGCCTTTAGCAGCTGCCTGGACACAGATGAGAGTTTACCCAGAGACAGGATGCAAGCAGACGAGACAGAATGCTACTCACAAATCTAGATTTTACACTTATGTCATGTATGCTAATCAGAATCGGCTGTATAAACCATAGATTATTGTGCTATCAATCAACCAATAATCCACAACTTCCGGGATGGGGACAGGAATGGGAGAAATGCCCCATTCAAGGAGATCAATCCAGGATGGAGAGCTCTGTGAACATGATCGAAAAGAGTCCAGTAGCACCTTTAAGACTAACCAACTTTCCTGTAGCATAAGCTTTCGAGAATCACAGTTCTCTTTGTCAGAGCAAGATAAGATTAACAAAATTGTGGTAGGGTATGAGCTTTTGTAAGCCACAGCTCCTGTCAAGCTCCTCTGATGACAAAGCAGCATACTGCTAGAAGGAGCTCCTTTTGGGTGAGAAAAAGGTGATAGAGAAGGAGGAGGAACAACACCCACAAGTTTGCTTTTCAGAAAAAAGCAAGGCTAAAGGCAGGACAATCATCAGAAGAGTCTTAACCACAGGACAGGGGCTTATCCTTCACTGCCCACTCTGCCAACCAATGACTAGCAAAACACACAAGCAGTGAAGTAAAATAACTCATTTGGATTTTGATGAACATCAAGTGCAACATACGTGAGAGTTACCAAATTGGTGCCTTCAGGTATTTCTTCTGTATCTTCTTTACTCCGGCTCTTTAATGCACCAATACTAAAACAAAACAAACACACAACTCCTGCATCAAGTCATGATGTAAACTCATAAGAAGAGCTAGACAACAAAAATGCAACACAGGATTCTTGTATTCCTTATAACATATGATCTTGCTCTTATGTGCGATGCATTCATACTTGATTGCAAGAAGAAAGGCACCATTTATACATCATCAGTTGGAAGGGAAGGCATAAGAATATATTAAGTGGAAAAATGACTGTAACTACAGAGGAATACGCAACAGATCCTGGCTGGCTGCAGCTCACTAATACATTTACAAATGTGCATTCCAATTTTGCTGTAGCATCTAAACAATGAAGAATATATGCAAACATTCTTGCTATTCATAGTTCTGTTTTAAAAGGCTCTCTGCATGCTTGCAATGGGGACACCCAAATCCCAATAGAACTTTTAAGGGCAAAGTTGATGGGCCTCATAAGCTGGAACATTCATCAATAATACACCAAACAATGCATTGCTTAGAGCCATCTCATAAAATACCTGTAAGCAGAGGGGTCTAGCAGGCACCCTGTGTGGAGAGTCCTGAGGAAAGCATCCCAGGGCTTTTCTGATAACTGTATGGTTCAGCTGCCTTTCCCCCTATCATGAAACCCCTACCAGCTCCAAGCAAATAAGTTGCTTCCCGATAAGCAAGCAATCTTTTTTTTTTCTGAATCTACTGTTAAGTCTCAACGGAGCCTGGTTTTGAAGCCACGTTAGAGAATCAGGCTCCCAGTACCTTAGGGCTAGATCTTTACACCCTGACCCTATGAGTGCAACTCCACTGAATACAATAGAATTTACTCCCAGCGTGCATAGGATCGGCCCCCTACAGATCTTAGTGAGGCTGGGGGGTGACTCGAGAGAGGTTTACTTCCAGGTAAAATGTGCCCTGGACTGCATCCTAAACGAGTTGGGTCGCATGCATCCAGACCCTAAAAGGCTCCTGGAGAGGCAAGCCCCTGCAAACACAACCGCAGCGGGGCGTGTTCAACAGCCAGGCGGGGGATTCATCCACAGCTACCTGCACACATCCCTCAGCTCCGACACAATGTCCGGCGGACAACTAAACTCCTCGGCCACCGCGTCGTCGCCGTCCTCTTCAGACGCCGCCTGCTGCAGACTCAGGTCTTGCGGCCGCAACATCTCCCTCCAAAGAGCCCCAAAGGAGCCCACGTGGAACACCTGAGTGTGCTTCTCCAACGTTTCCTCCTCATATTGGGGAACGTTGCTACGGGAACTGCCGGCACCGCCATCTTGGCTGCTACTTCCAGCCATCTTCGCATCAAGTAGGCCGGCGCGGGCGTCCCCATAGACGCGAGTTGGATTATGGGATTCGTAGTTCCTGGTTCTTCTGTCATCAGAAGGCCTTTAAAGGGTTAGACCGAAAGCTGCGCGTCCTGCTTTGTTATTGTTGGTTTATTGGCTGGCAATCTTCCACTTAGAAACACGACATTAAAGGGAGTGACGCCAGAAAAACGGGCGTTGTATGAGGGATCCAGCTTCCTTGAGAGCATCATTGCATTGCTATGTAAAAGTAAGCTTCGTATCTACCGATAGGAATGTTTTAAAAAATAGATGTAAGCTTAAACTGTATATAATTGAAAAGTAACAATAAAACACCAATGAGAAAATGATGCTACAACCCACGGGAAAACAAGAGTTAATGGGGTCAGTCAGTGAGGGGTTGCCAGGTCCAGGTTGGGAAATTCCTGGAGAGGGGATGTACTAAAACGAATGACAGGATTGCCCATCGGAAATAATGGGAGAGGCTTGAATGCCCATAGGAAATAATGGGAAACTGGAATGCCCATTGACTTGCATGGGCTCCATTGAAACACATTAGAGCAAAAAAAGAGGTGCAAAGAAAACGTGGAATGGATTTTGAAGGAAAGTGTCTGGGCACAGATAACCTGTTCTGGGACTGGATTGACAGGCCCCATGCTGGAATGACGGGCCCTGGGTGTGCCAGAAGGGCTCTGGGACTGGAATGACAGGCCCCTGACTGGAATGACGGGCCCTGGGTGTACCAGAAGGGCTCTGGGACTGGAATGACAGGCCCCTGACTAGAATGACGGGCCCTGGGTGTACCAGAAGGGCTCTGGGACTGGAATGACAGGCCCCATGCTGGAATGACGGCCCCTAGGTGTGACAGAAGGGCTCAGGGACTGGAATGACAGGACCCGGGCTGGAATGACGGGCCCTGGGTGTACCAGAAGGGCTCTGGGACTGGAATGACAGGCCCCTGACTGGAATAACGGCCCCTGGGTGTGCCAGAAGGGCTCTGAGACTGGAATGACAGGCCCCAGACTGGAATGACGGGCCCTGGGTGTACCAGAAGGGCTCTGGGACTGGAATGACAGGCCCCTGACTGGAATGACGGGCCCTGGGTGTACCAGAAGGGCTCTGGGACTGGAATGACAGGCCCCATGCTGGAATGACGGCCCCTAGGTGTGACAGAAGGGCTCAGGGACTGGAATGACAGGCCCCAGACTGGAATGACGGGCCCTGGGTGTACCAGAAGGGCTCTGGGACTGGAATGACAGGCCCCTGACTGGAATAACGGCCCCTGGGTGTGCCAGAAGGGCTCTGGGACTGGAATGACAGGCCCCAGACTGGAATGACGGACCCTGGGTGTACCAGAAGGGCTCTGGGACTGGAATGACACGCCCCTGACTGGAATAACGGCCCCTGGGTGTGCCAGGAGGGCTCTGGGACTGGAATGACAGGCCCCAGACTGGAATGACGGGCCCTGGGGGTGCCAGAAGGGCTCTGGGACTGGAATGACAGGCCCCTGACTGGAATGACGGCCCCTGGGTGTGCGAGAAGGGCTCTGGGACTGGAATGACAGGCCCCAGACTGGAATGACGGACCCTGGGTGTGCCAGAAGGGCTCTGGGACTGGAATGACACGCCCCTGACTGGAATAACGGCCCCTGGGTGTGCCAGGAGGGCTCTGGGACTGGAATGACAGGCCCCTGACTGGAATAACGGCCCCTGGGTGTGCCAGGAGGGCTCTGGGACTGGAATGACAGGCCCCAGACTGGAATGACGGGCCCTGGGTGTACCAGAAGGGCTCTGGGACTGGAATGACAGGCCCCTGACTGGAATGACGGGCCCTGGGTGTACCAGAAGGGCTCTGGGACTGGAATGACAGGCCCCATGCTGGAATGACGGCCCCTAGGTGTGACAGAAGGGCTCAGGGACTGGAATGACAGGCCCCAGACTGGAATGACGGGCCCTGGGTGTACCAGAAGGGCTCTGGGACTGGAATGACAGGCCCCTGACTGAAATAACGGCCCCTGGATGTGCCAGAAGGGCTCTGGGACTGGAATGACAGGCCCCAGACTGGAATGACGGGCCCTGGGTGTACCAGAAGGGCTCTGGGACTGGAATGACAGGCCCCTGACTGGAATAACAGCCCCTAGGTGTGACAGAAGGGCTCAGGGACTGGAATGACAGGCCCCAGACTGGAATGACGGGCCCTGGGTGTACCAGAAGGGCTCTGGGACTGGAATGACAGGCCCCTGACTGGAATAACGGCCCCTAGGTGTGACAGAAGGGCTCAGGGACTGGAATGACAGGCCCCAGACTGGAATGACGGGCCCTGGGTGTACCAGAAGGGCTCTGGGACTGGAATGACAGGCCCCTGACTGGAATAACGGCCCCTGGGTGTGCCAGAAGGGCTCTGGGACTGGAATGACAGGCCCCAGACTGGAATGACGGGCCCTGGGTGTACCAGAAGGGCTCTGGGACTGGAATGACAGGCCCCTGACTGGAATAACGGCCCCTGGGTGTGCCAGGAGGGCTCTGGGACTGGAATGACAGGCCCCAGACTGGAATGACGGCCCCTGGGTGTGCCAGAAGGGCTCTGGGACTGGAATGACAGGCCCCGTGCTGGAATGACGGCCCCTGGGTGTGACAGAAGGGCTCGGAGACTGGAATGACAGGCCCCATGCTGGAATGACGGCCTCTGGGGGTGCCAGAAGGGCTCTGGGACTGGAATGACAGGCCCCTGATTGGAATGACAGGCCCTGGGTGTGCCAGAAGGGCTCTGGGACTGGAATGACAGGCCCCTGACTGGAATGACGGGCCCTGGGTGTGCCAGAAGGGCTCTGGGACTGGAATGACAGGCCCCATGCTGGAATGACGGCCCCTGGGTGTGACAGAAGGGCTCGGAGACTGGAATGACAGGCCCCATGCTGGAATGACGGCCTCTGGGGGTGCCAGAAGGGCTCTGGGACTGGAATGACAGGCCCCTGATTGGAATGACAGGCCCTGGGTGTGCCAGAAGGGCTCAGGGACTGGAATGACAGGCCCCTGACTGGGCTTCTGCGCCCAGCTGGGACGCGCGGCAGCGGCGGCACGGAGCTGGCTGGATGGCTGCAGCAGCAGCTGTAGCCAGCCCACGCCAGCTCCGCTGCGCGCTCCTCCGCCCCAGCTGGGCGCAGAAACCGCGAGCTGCTGCTGGGGTGGCGCACGGAGCAGCCTCCGCGCGCCGCCCCAGCCCCGGCTCGCAACTTCTGCGCTTGGATGGGGCGCGCGGCGGCGGCGGCGGCACGGAGCTGGCTGGATGGCTGCAGCAGCAGCTGTAGCCAGCCCACGCCAGCTCCGCTGCGCACTCCTCCGCCCCAGCCGAGCGCAGAAGCCATGAGCTGCGCTGGGGCGGCGCACAGAGCAGCCTCTGCGCGCCGCTCCAGCAGCAGCCCGCAGCTTCTGCGCTCGGCGGTCCGTGCGCCGCCCAGCCCCCCTGCGGCGCGTGATGACGTCTGTGATGACGTCATCACGCCACGCGGAGGCGCAGGCGCACGCCGCCGCAGGCGCTAAAACCTCTGGCACCGGCCCTGCTGGGTGTGACAGAAGGGCTCGAGGACTGGAATGACAGGCCCCAGACTGGAATGACGGCCCCTGGGTGTGACAGAAGGGCTCGGGGACTGGATTGACAGGCCCCATGCTGGAATGATGACCCCTGGGTGTGCCAGAAGGGCTCGGGGACTGGAATGACAGGCCCCATGCTGGAATGACACCCCCTAGGTGTGACAGAAGGGCTCAGGGACTGGAATGACAGGCCTCAGACTGGAATGACGGGCCCTGGGTGTACCAGAAGGGCTCTGGGACTGGAATGACAGGCCCCTGACTGGAATAACGGCCCCTGGGTGTGCCAGAAGGGCTCTGGGACTGGAATAACAGGCCCCAGACTGGAATGACGGGCCCTGGGTGTACCAGAAGGGCTCTGGGACTGGAATGACAGGCCCCTGACTGGAATGACGGGCCCTGGGTGTACCAGAAGGGCTCTGGGACTGGAATGACAGGCCCCATGCTGGAATGACGGCCCCTAGGTGTGACAGAAGGGCTCAGGGACTGGAATGACAGGCCCCAGACTGGAATGACGGGCCCTGGGTGTACCAGAAGGGCTCTGGGACTGGAATGACAGGCCCCTGACTGGAATAACGGCCCCTGGGTGTGCCAGAAGGGCTCTGGGACTGGAATGACAGGCCCCAGACTGGAATGACGGGCCCTGGGTGTACCAGAAGGGCTCTGGGACTGGAATGACAGGCCCCATGCTGGAATGACGGCCCCTAGGTGTGACAGAAGGGCTCAGGGACTGGAATGACAGGCCCCAGACTGGAATGACGGGCCCTGGGTGTACCAGAAGGGCTCTGGGACTGGAATGACAGGCCCCTGACTGGAATAACGGCCCCTGGGTGTGCCAGAAGGGCTCTGGGACTGGAATGACAGGCCCCAGACTGGAATGACGGGCCCTGGGTGTACCAGAAGGGCTCTGGGACTGGAATGACAGGCCCCTGACTGGAATAACGGCCCCTGGGTGTGCCAGGAGGGCTCTGGGACTGGAATGACAGGCCCCAGACTGGAATGACGGCCCCTGGGTGTGCCAGAAGGGCTCTGGGACTGGAATGACAGGCCCCATGCTGGAATGACGGCCCCTGGGTGTGACAGAAGGGCTCGGAGACTGGAATGACAGGCCCCATGCTGGAATGACGGCCTCTGGGGGTGCCAGAAGGGCTCTGGGACTGGAATGACAGGCCCCTGATTGGAATGACAGGCCCTGGGTGTGCCAGAAGGGCTCTGGGACTGGAATGACAGGCCCCTGACTGGAATGACGGGCCCTGGGTGTGCCAGAAGGGCTCTGGGACTGGAATGACAGGCCCCATGCTGGAATGACGGCCCCTGGGTGTGACAGAAGGGCTCGGAGACTGGAATGACAGGCCCCATGCTGGAATGACGGCCTCTGGGGGTGCCAGAAGGGCTCTGGGACTGGAATGACAGGCCCCTGATTGGAATGACAGGCCCTGGGTGTGCCAGAAGGGCTCAGGGACTGGAATGACAGGCCCCAGACTGGAATGACGGGCCCTGGGTGTACCAGAAGGGCTCTGGGACTGGAATGACAGGCCCCAGACTGGAATGACGGACCCTGGGTGTACCAGAAGGGCTCTGGGACTGGAATGACACGCCCCTGACTGGAATAACGGCCCCTGGGTGTGCCAGGAGGGCTCTGGGACTGGAATGACAGGCCCCAGACTGGAATGACGGGCCCTGGGGGTACCAGAAGGGCTCTGGGACTGGAATGACAGGCCCCTGACTGGAATGACGGCCCCTGGGTGTGCCAGAAGGGCTCTGGGACTGGAATGACAGGCCCCAGACTGGAATGACGGACCCTGGGTGTGCCAGAAGGGCTGTGGGACTGGAATGACACGCCCCTGACTGGAATAACGGCCCCTGGGTGTGCCAGGAGGGCTCTGGGACTGGAATGACAGGCCCCTGACTGGAATAACGGCCCCTGGGTGTGCCAGGAGGGCTCTGGGACTGGAATGACAGGCCCCAGACTGGAATGACGGGCCCTGGGTGTACCAGAAGGGCTCTGGGACTGGAATGACAGGCCCCTGACTGGAATGACGGGCCCTGGGTGTACCGGAAGGGCTCTGGGACTGGAATGACAGGCCCCATGCTGGAATGACGGCCCCTAGGTGTGACAGAAGGGCTCAGGGACTGGAATGACAGGCCCCAGACTGGAATGACGGGCCCTGGGTGTACCAGAAGGGCTCTGGGACTGGAATGACAGGCCCCTGACTGGAATAACGGCCCCTGGATGTGTCAGAAGGGCTCTGGGACTGGAATGACAGGCCCCAGACTGGAATGACGGGCCCTGGGTGTACCAGAAGGGCTCTGGGACTGGAATGACAGGCCCCTGACTGGAATAACAGCCCCTAGGTGTGACAGAAGGGCTCTGGGACTGGAATGACAGGCCCCTGACTGGAATGACGGGCCCTGGGTGTACCAGAAGGGCTCTGGGACTGGAATGACAGTCCCCTGACTGGAATAACGGCCCCTAGGTGTGACAGAAGGGCTCAGGGACTGGAATGACAGGCCCCTGACTGGAATAACGGCCCCTGGGTGTGCCAGAAGGGCTCTGGGACTGGAATGACAGGCCCCAGACTGGAATGACGGGCCCTGGGTGTACCAGAAGGGCTCTGGGACTGGAATGACAGGCCCCTGACTGGAATAACGGCCCCTGGGTGTGCCAGAAGGGCTCTGGGACTGGAATGACAGGCCCCAGACTGGAATGACGGCCCCTGGGTGTGCCAGAAGGGCTCTGGGACTGGAATGACAGGCCCCTGACTGGAATGACGGGCCCTGGGTGTACCAGAAGGGCTCTGGGACTGGAATGACAGGCCCCTGACTGGAATAACGGCCCCTGGGTGTGCCAGAAGGGCTCTGGGACTGGAATGACAGGCCCCAGACTGGAATGACGGGCCCTGGGTGTACCAGAAGGGCTCTGGGACTGGAATGACAGGCCCCTGACTGGAATAACGGCCCCTGGGTGTGCCAGGAGGGCTCTGGGACTGGAATGACAGGCCCCAGACTGGAATGACGGCCCCTGGGTGTGCCAGAAGGGCTCTGGGACTGGAATGACAGGCCCCTGACTGGAATGACGGGCCCTGGGTGTGCCAGAAGGGCTCTGGGACTGGAATGACAGGCCCCATGCTGGAATGACGGCCCCTGGGTGTGACAGAAGGGCTCGGAGACTGGAATGACAGGCCCCATGCTGGAATGACGGCCTCTGGGGGTGCCAGAAGGGCTCTGGGACTGGAATGACAGGCCCCTGATTGGAATGACAGGCCCTGGGTGTGCCAGAAGGGCTCAGGGACTGGAATGACAGGCCCCTGACTGGAATAAAGGCCCCTGGGTGTGTGAGAAGGGCTCTGGGACTGGAATGACAGGCCCCAGACTGGAATGACGGCCCCTGGGTGTGCCAGAAGGGCTCTGGGACTGGAATGACAGGCCCCTGACTGGAATGACGGGCCCTGGGTGTACCAGAAGGGCTCTGGGACTGGAATGACAGGCCCCTGACTGGAATAACGGCCCCTGGGTGTGCCAGAAGGGCTCTGGGACTGGAATGACAGGCCCCAGACTGGAATGACGGGCCCTGGGTGTACCAGAAGGGCTCTGGGACTGGAATGACAGGCCCCTGACTGGAATAACGGCCCCTGGGTGTGCCAGGAGGGCTCTGGGACTGGAATGACAGGCCCCAGACTGGAATGACGGCCCCTGGGTGTGCCAGAAGGGCTCTGGGACTGGAATGACAGGCCCCTGACTGGAATGACGGGCCCTGGGTGTGCCAGAAGGGCTCTGGGACTGGAATGACAGGCCCCATGCTGGAATGACGGCCCCTGGGTGTGACAGAAGGGCTCGGAGACTGGAATGACAGGCCCCATGCTGGAATGACGGCCTCTGGGGGTGCCAGAAGGGCTCTGGGACTGGAATGACAGGCCCCTGATTGGAATGACAGGCCCTGGGTGTGCCAGAAGGGCTCAGGGACTGGAATGACAGGCCCCTGACTGGAATGACGGGCCCTGGGTGTCAGGGCCGGCGCGCCCATGGAGGCCAGGTAGGCGGTGGCCTCGGGCGCGTGGGCGCTGGAGGGGCGCTGGAGGGGGTGTTGGGGGTGGAGGCGCGCGCAGCGAAGCTGGCATGACTGGGCTGCCTGCAGCTACTGCTGCAGCCAGCCAGCCAGCCAGCCCCTTGCTGCCGCTGCCGCCACACACCCCAGCCGGCCACAGCCTCTGTGCGCCGCTCGAGCAGCGGCTCGCGGCTTCTGCGCCCAGCTTGGACGCGCGGCAGCGGCGGCACGGAGCTGGCTGGATGGCTGCAGCAGCAGCTGTAGCCAGCCCACGCCAGCTCCGCTGCGCGCTCCTCCGCCCCAGCTGGGCGCAGAAACCGCGAGCTGCTGCTGGGGTGGCGCACGGAGCAGCCTCCGCGCGCCGCCCCAGCCCCGGCTCGCAGCTTCTGCGCTTGGCTGGGGCGCGCGGCGGGGCGGCGGCGGCGGCACGGAGCTGGCTGGATGGCTGCAGCAGCAGCTGTAGCCAGCCCACGCCAGCTCCGCTGCGCACTCCTCCGCCCCAGCCGAGCGCAGAAGCCATGAGCTGCGCTGGGGCGGCGCACAGAGCAGCCTGTGCACGCCGCTCCAGCAGCAGCCCGCAGCTTCTGCGCTCGGCGGTCCGTGCGCCGCCCAGCCCCCCTGCGGCGCGTGATGACGTCTGTGATGACATCATCAAGCCACGCGGAGGTGCAGGCGCACGCCGCCGCAGGCGCTAAAACCTCTGGCACCGGCCCTGCTGGGTGTGACAGAAGGGCTCGAGGACTGGAATGACAGGCCCCAGACTGGAATGACGGCCCCTGGGTGTGACAGAAGGGCTCGGGGACTGGATTGACAGGCTCCATGCTGGAATGATGACCCCTGGGTGTGCCAGAAGGGCTCGGGGACTGGAATGACAGGCCCCAGACTGGAATGACGGCCCCTGGGTGTGACAGAAGGGCTCGGGGACTGGATTGACAGGCCCCATGCTGGAATGATGACCCCTGGGTGTGCCAGAAGGGCTCGGGGACTGGAATGACAGGCCCCATGCTGGAATGAGACCCCCTAGGTGTGACAGAAGGGCTCAGGGACTGGAATGACAGGCCTCAGACTGGAATGACGGGCCCTGGGTGTACCAGAAGGGCTCTGGGACTGGAATGACAGGCCCCTGACTGGAATAACGGCCCCTGGGTGTGCCAGAAGGGCTCTGGGACTGGAATAACAGGCCCCAGACTGGAATGACGGGCCCTGGGTGTACCAGAAGGGCTCTGGGACTGGAATGACAGGCCCCTGACTGGAATGACGGGCCCTGGGTGTACCAGAAGGGCTCTGGGACTGGAATGACAGGCCCCATGCTGGAATGACGGCCCCTAGGTGTGACAGAAGGGCTCAGGGACTGGAATGACAGGCCCCAGACTGGAATGACGGGCCCTGGGTGTACCAGAAGGGCTCTGGGACTGGAATGACAGGCCCCTGACTGGAATAACGGCCCCTGGGTGTGCCAGAAGGGCTCTGGGACTGGAATGACAGGCCCCAGACTGGAATGACGGGCCCTGGGTGTACCAGAAGGGCTCTGGGACTGGAATGACAGGCCCCTGACTGGAATAACGGCCCCTAGGTGTGACAGAAGGGCTCAGGGACTGGAATGACAGGCCCCTGACTGGAATAACGGCCCCTGGGTGTGCCAGAAGGGCTCTGGGACTGGAATGACAGGCCCCAGACTGGAATGACGGGCCCTGGGTGTACCAGAAGGGCTCTGGGACTGGAATGACAGGCCCCTGACTGGAATAACGGCCCCTGGGTGTGCCAGAAGGGCTCTGGGACTGGAATGACAGGCCCCAGACTGGAATGACGGCCCCTGGGTGTGCCAGAAGGGCTCTGGGACTGGAATGACAGGCCCCTGACTGGAATGACGGGCCCTGGGTGTGCCAGAAGGGCTCTGGGACTGGAATGACAGGCTCTGTGCTGGAATGACGGCCCCTGGGTGTGCCAGAAGGGCTCTGGGACTGGAATGACAGGCCCCAGACTAGAATGACGGGCCCTGGGTGTACCAGAAGGGCTCCGGGACTGGAATGACAGGCCCCTGACTGGAATGACGGGCCCTGGGTGTACCAGAAGGGCTCTGGGACTGGAATGACAGGCCCCATGCTGGAATGACGGCCCCTAGGTGTGACAGAAGGGCTCAGGGACTGGAATGACAGGCCCCAGACTGGAATGACGGGCCCTGGATGTGCCAGAAGGGCTCTGGGACTGGAATGACAGGCCCCAGACTGGAATGACGGGCCCTGGGTGTACCAGAAGGGCTCTGGGACTGGAATGACAGGCCCCTGACTGGAATAACGGCCCCTGGGTGTGCCAGAAGGGCTCTGGGACTGGAATAACAGGCCCCAGACTGGAATGACGGGCCCTGGGTGTACCAGAAGGGCTCTGGGACTGGAATGACAGGCCCCTGACTGGAATGACGGGCCCTGGGTGTACCAGAAGGGCTCTGGGACTGGAATGACAGGCCCCATGCTGGAATGACGGCCCCTAGGTGTGACAGAAGGGCTCAGGGACTGGAATGACAGGCCCCAGACTGGAATGACGGGCCCTGGGTGTACCAGAAGGGCTCTGGGACTGGAATGACAGGCCCCTGACTGGAATAACGGCCCCTGGGTGTGCCAGAAGGGCTCTGGGACTGGAATGACAGGCCCCAGACTGGAATGACGGGCCCTGGGTGTACCAGAAGGGCTCTGGGACTGGAATGACAGGCCCCATGCTGGAATGACGGCCCCTAGGTGTGACAGAAGGGCTCAGGGACTGGAATGACAGGCCCCAGACTGGAATGACGGGCCCTGGGTGTACCAGAAGGGCTCTGGGACTGGAATGACAGGCCCCTGACTGGAATAACGGCCCCTGGGTGTGCCAGAAGGGCTCTGGGACTGGAATGACAGGCCCCAGACTGGAATGACGGGCCCTGGGTGTACCAGAAGGGCTCTGGGACTGGAATGACAGGCCCCTGACTGGAATAACGGCCCCTGGGTGTGCCAGGAGGGCTCTGGGACTGGAATGACAGGCCCCAGACTGGAATGACGGCCCCTGGGTGTGCCAGAAGGGCTCTGGGACTGGAATGACAGGCCCCATGCTGGAATGACGGCCCCTGGGTGTGACAGAAGGGCTCGGAGACTGGAATGACAGGCCCCATGCTGGAATGACGGCCTCTGGGGGTGCCAGAAGGGCTCTGGGACTGGAATGACAGGCCCCTGATTGGAATGACAGGCCCTGGGTGTGCCAGAAGGGCTCTGGGACTGGAATGACAGGCCCCTGACTGGAATGACGGGCCCTGGGTGTGCCAGAAGGGCTCTGGGACTGGAATGACAGGCCCCATGCTGGAATGACGGCCCCTGGGTGTGACAGAAGGGCTCGGAGACTGGAATGACAGGCCCCATGCTGGAATGACGGCCTCTGGGGGTGCCAGAAGGGCTCTGGGACTGGAATGACAGGCCCCTGATTGGAATGACAGGCCCTGGGTGTGCCAGAAGGGCTCAGGGACTGGAATGACAGGCCCCAGACTGGAATGACGGGCCCTGGGTGTACCAGAAGGGCTCTGGGACTGGAATGACAGGCCCCAGACTGGAATGACGGACCCTGGGTGTACCAGAAGGGCTCTGGGACTGGAATGACACGCCCCTGACTGGAATAACGGCCCCTGGGTGTGCCAGGAGGGCTCTGGGACTGGAATGACAGGCCCCAGACTGGAATGACGGGCCCTGGGGGTACCAGAAGGGCTCTGGGACTGGAATGACAGGCCCCTGACTGGAATGACGGCCCCTGGGTGTGCCAGAAGGGCTCTGGGACTGGAATGACAGGCCCCAGACTGGAATGACGGACCCTGGGTGTGCCAGAAGGGCTCTGGGACTGGAATGACACGCCCCTGACTGGAATAACGGCCCCTGGGTGTGCCAGGAGGGCTCTGGGACTGGAATGACAGGCCCCTGACTGGAATAACGGCCCCTGGGTGTGCCAGGAGGGCTCTGGGACTGGAATGACAGGCCCCAGACTGGAATGACGGGCCCTGGGTGTACCAGAAGGGCTCTGGGACTGGAATGACAGGCCCCTGACTGGAATGACGGGCCCTGGGTGTACCGGAAGGGCTCTGGGACTGGAATGACAGGCCCCATGCTGGAATGACGGCCCCTAGGTGTGACAGAAGGGCTCAGGGACTGGAATGACAGGCCCCAGACTGGAATGACGGGCCCTGGGTGTACCAGAAGGGCTCTGGGACTGGAATGACAGGCCCCTGACTGGAATAACGGCCCCTGGATGTGTCAGAAGGGCTCTGGGACTGGAATGACAGGCCCCAGACTGGAATGACGGGCCCTGGGTGTACCAGAAGGGCTCTGGGACTGGAATGACAGGCCCCTGACTGGAATAACAGCCCCTAGGTGTGACAGAAGGGCTCTGGGACTGGAATGACAGGCCCCTGACTGGAATGACGGGCCCTGGGTGTACCAGAAGGGCTCTGGGACTGGAATGACAGTCCCCTGACTGGAATAACGGCCCCTAGGTGTGACAGAAGGGCTCAGGGACTGGAATGACAGGCCCCTGACTGGAATAACGGCCCCTGGGTGTGCCAGAAGGGCTCTGGGACTGGAATGACAGGCCCCAGACTGGAATGACGGGCCCTGGGTGTACCAGAAGGGCTCTGGGACTGGAATGACAGGCCCCTGACTGGAATAACGGCCCCTGGGTGTGCCAGAAGGGCTCTGGGACTGGAATGACAGGCCCCAGACTGGAATGACGGCCCCTGGGTGTGCCAGAAGGGCTCTGGGACTGGAATGACAGGCCCCTGACTGGAATGACGGGCCCTGGGTGTACCAGAAGGGCTCTGGGACTGGAATGACAGGCCCCTGACTGGAATAACGGCCCCTGGGTGTGCCAGAAGGGCTCTGGGACTGGAATGACAGGCCCCAGACTGGAATGACGGGCCCTGGGTGTACCAGAAGGGCTCTGGGACTGGAATGACAGGCCCCTGACTGGAATAACGGCCCCTGGGTGTGCCAGGACGGCTCTGGGACTGGAATGACAGGCCCCAGACTGGAATGACGGCCCCTGGGTGTGCCAGAAGGGCTCTGGGACTGGAATGACAGGCCCCTGACTGGAATGACGGGCCCTGGGTGTGCCAGAAGGGCTCTGGGACTGGAATGACAGGCCCCATGCTGGAATGACGGCCCCTGGGTGTGACAGAAGGGCTCGGAGACTGGAATGACAGGCCCCATGCTGGAATGACGGCCTCTGGGGGTGCCAGAAGGGCTCTGGGACTGGAATGACAGGCCCCTGATTGGAATGACAGGCCCTGGGTGTGCCAGAAGGGCTCAGGGACTGGAATGACAGGCCCCTGACTGGAATAAAGGCCCCTGGGTGTGTGAGAAGGGCTCTGGGACTGGAATGACAGGCCCCAGACTGGAATGACGGCCCCTGGGTGTGCCAGAAGGGCTCTGGGACTGGAATGACAGGCCCCTGACTGGAATGACGGGCCCTGGGTGTACCAGAAGGGCTCTGGGACTGGAATGACAGGCCCCTGACTGGAATAACGGCCCCTGGGTGTGCCAGAAGGGCTCTGGGACTGGAATGACAGGCCCCAGACTGGAATGACGGGCCCTGGGTGTACCAGAAGGGCTCTGGGACTGGAATGACAGGCCCCTGACTGGAATAACGGCCCCTGGGTGTGCCAGGAGGGCTCTGGGACTGGAATGACAGGCCCCAGACTGGAATGACGGCCCCTGGGTGTGCCAGAAGGGCTCTGGGACTGGAATGACAGGCCCCTGACTGGAATGACGGGCCCTGGGTGTGCCAGAAGGGCTCTGGGACTGGAATGACAGGCCCCATGCTGGAATGACGGCCCCTGGGTGTGACAGAAGGGCTCGGAGACTGGAATGACAGGCCCCATGCTGGAATGACGGCCTCTGGGGGTGCCAGAAGGGCTCTGGGACTGGAATGACAGGCCCCTGATTGGAATGACAGGCCCTGGGTGTGCCAGAAGGGCTCAGGGACTGGAATGACAGGCCCCTGACTGGAATGACGGGCCCTGGGTGTCAGGGCCGGCGCGCCCATGGAGGCCAGGTAGGCGGTGGCCTCGGGCGCGTGGGCGCTGGAGGGGCGCTGGAGGGGGTGTTGGGGGTGGAGGCGCGCGCAGCGAAGCTGGCATGACTGGGCTGCCTGCAGCTACTGCTGCAGCCAGCCAGCCAGCCAGCCCCTTGCTGCCGCTGCCGCCACACACCCCAGCCGGCCACAGCCTCTGTGCGCCGCTCGAGCAGCGGCTCGCGGCTTCTGCGCCCAGCTTGGACGCGCGGCAGCGGCGGCACGGAGCTGGCTGGATGGCTGCAGCAGCAGCTGTAGCCAGCCCACGCCAGCTCCGCTGCGCGCTCCTCCGCCCCAGCTGGGCGCAGAAACCGCGAGCTGCTGCTGGGGTGGCGCACGGAGCAGCCTCCGCGCGCCGCCCCAGCCCCGGCTCGCAGCTTCTGCGCTTGGCTGGGGCGCGCGGCGGCGGCGGCGGCGGCACGGAGCTGGCTGGATGGCTGCAGCAGCAGCTGTAGCCAGCCCACGCCAGCTCCGCTGCGCACTCCTCCGCCCCAGCCGAGCGCAGAAGCCATGAGCTGCGCTGGGGCGGCGCACAGAGCAGCCTGTGCACGCCGCTCCAGCAGCAGCCCGCAGCTTCTGCGCTCGGCGGTCCGTGCGCCGCCCAGCCCCCCTGCGGCGCGTGATGACGTCTGTGATGACATCATCAAGCCACGCGGAGGTGCAGGCGCACGCCGCCGCAGGCGCTAAAACCTCTGGCACCGGCCCTGCTGGGTGTGACAGAAGGGCTCGAGGACTGGAATGACAGGCCCCAGACTGGAATGACGGCCCCTGGGTGTGACAGAAGGGCTCGGGGACTGGATTGACAGGCTCCATGCTGGAATGATGACCCCTGGGTGTGCCAGAAGGGCTCGGGGACTGGAATGACAGGCCCCAGACTGGAATGACGGCCCCTGGGTGTGACAGAAGGGCTCGGGGACTGGATTGACAGGCCCCATGCTGGAATGATGACCCCTGGGTGTGCCAGAAGGGCTCGGGGACTGGAATGACAGGCCCCATGCTGGAATGAGACCCCCTAGGTGTGACAGAAGGGCTCAGGGACTGGAATGACAGGCCTCAGACTGGAATGACGGGCCCTGGGTGTACCAGAAGGGCTCTGGGACTGGAATGACAGGCCCCTGACTGGAATAACGGCCCCTGGGTGTGCCAGAAGGGCTCTGGGACTGGAATAACAGGCCCCAGACTGGAATGACGGGCCCTGGGTGTACCAGAAGGGCTCTGGGACTGGAATGACAGGCCCCTGACTGGAATGACGGGCCCTGGGTGTACCAGAAGGGCTCTGGGACTGGAATGACAGGCCCCATGCTGGAATGACGGCCCCTAGGTGTGACAGAAGGGCTCAGGGACTGGAATGACAGGCCCCAGACTGGAATGACGGGCCCTGGGTGTACCAGAAGGGCTCTGGGACTGGAATGACAGGCCCCTGACTGGAATAACGGCCCCTGGGTGTGCCAGAAGGGCTCTGGGACTGGAATGACAGGCCCCAGACTGGAATGACGGGCCCTGGGTGTACCAGAAGGGCTCTGGGACTGGAATGACAGGCCCCTGACTGGAATAACGGCCCCTAGGTGTGACAGAAGGGCTCAGGGACTGGAATGACAGGCCCCTGACTGGAATAACGGCCCCTGGGTGTGCCAGAAGGGCTCTGGGACTGGAATGACAGGCCCCAGACTGGAATGACGGGCCCTGGGTGTACCAGAAGGGCTCTGGGACTGGAATGACAGGCCCCTGACTGGAATAACGGCCCCTGGGTGTGCCAGAAGGGCTCTGGGACTGGAATGACAGGCCCCAGACTGGAATGACGGCCCCTGGGTGTGCCAGAAGGGCTCTGGGACTGGAATGACAGGCCCCTGACTGGAATGACGGGCCCTGGGTGTGCCAGAAGGGCTCTGGGACTGGAATGACAGGCTCTGTGCTGGAATGACGGCCCCTGGGTGTGCCAGAAGGGCTCTGGGACTGGAATGACAGGCCCCAGACTAGAATGACGGGCCCTGGGTGTACCAGAAGGGCTCCGGGACTGGAATGACAGGCCCCTGACTGGAATGACGGGCCCTGGGTGTACCAGAAGGGCTCTGGGACTGGAATGACAGGCCCCATGCTGGAATGACGGCCCCTAGGTGTGACAGAAGGGCTCAGGGACTGGAATGACAGGCCCCAGACTGGAATGACGGGCCCTGGATGTGCCAGAAGGGCTCTGGGACTGGAATGACAGGCCCCAGACTGGAATGACGGACCTTGGGTGTACCAGAAGGGCTCTGGGACTGGAATGACACGCCCCTGACTGGAATAACAGCCCCTGGGTGTGCCAGGAGGGCTCTGGGACTGGAATGACAGGCCCCAGACTGGAATGACGGGCCCTGGGTGTACCAGAAGGGCTCTGGGACTGGAATGACAGGCCCCTGACTGGAATGACGGGCCCTGGGTGTACCAGAAGGGCTCTGGGACTGGAATGACAGGCCCCTGACTGGAATAACGGCCCCTGGGTGTGCCAGAAGGGCTCTGGGACTGGAATGACAGGCCCCAGACTGGAATGACGGCGCCTGGGTGTGCCAGAAGGGCTCTGGGACTGGAATGACAGGCCCCTGACTGGAATGACGGGCCCTGGGTGTGCCAGAAGGGCTCTGGGACTGGAATGACAGGCCCCATGCTGGAATGACGGCCCCTGGGTGTGACAGAAGGGCTCGGAGACTGGAATGACAGGCCCCATGCTGGAATGACGGCCTCTGGGGGTGCCAGAAGGGCTCTGGGACTGGAATGACAGGCCCCTGATTGGAATGACAGGCCCTGGGTGTGCCAGAAGGGCTCAGGGACTGGAATGACAGGCCCCTGACTGGAATAAAGGCCCCTGGGTGTGTGAGAAGGGCGCTGAGACTGGAATGACAGGCCCCTGACTGGAATGACGGGCCCTGGGTGTCAGGGCCGGCGCGCCCATGGAGGCCAGGTAGGCGGTGGCCTCGGGCGCGTGGGCGCTGGAGGGGCGCTGGAGGGGGTGTTGGGGGTGGAGGCGCGCGCAGCGAAGCTGGCATGACTGGGCTGCCTGCAGCTACTGCTGCAGCCAGCCAGCCAGCCAGCCCCTTGCTGCCGCCGCCGCCACACACCCCAGCCGGGCACAGCCTCTGTGCACCGCTCGAGCAGCGGCTCGCGGCTTCTGCGCCCAGCTGGGGCGCGCGGCGGCGGCGGCACGGAGCTGGCTGGATGGCTGCAGCAGCAGCTGTAGCCAGCCCACGCCAGCTCCGCTGCGCGCTCCTCCGCCCCAGCTGGGCGCAGAAACCGCGAGCTGCTGCTGGGGTGGCGCACGGAGCAGCCTCCGCGCGCCGCCCCAGCCCCGGCTCGCAGCTTCTGCGCTTGGCTGGGGCGCGCGGCGGGTGGCGGCGGCAGCGGCAGCACGGAGCTGGCTGGATGGCTGCAGCAGCAGCTGTAGCCAGCCCACGCCAGCTCCGCTGCGCACTCCTCCGCCCCAGCCGAGCGCAGAAGCCATGAGCTGCACTGGGGCGGCGCATAGAGCAGCCTGTGCGCGCCGCTCCAGCAGCAGCCCGCAGCTTCTGCGCTCGGCGGTCCGTGCGCCGCCCAGCCCCCCTGCGGCGCGTGATGACGTCTGTGATGACATCATCACGCCACGCGGAGGCGCAGGCGCACGCCGCCGCAGGCGCTAAAACCTCTGGCGCCGGCCCTGCTGGGTGTGACAGAAGGGCTCGAGGACTGGAATGACAGGCCCCTGACTGGAATGACGGCCCCTGGGTGTGACAGAAGGGCTCGGGGACTGGATTGACAGGCCCCATGCTGGAATGATGACCCCTGGGTGTGCCAGAAGGGCTCGGGGACTGGAATGACAGGCCCCTGACTGGAATGACGGGCCCTGGGTGTGCCAGAAGGGCTCTGGGACTGGAATGACAGGGCCCATGCTGGAATGACGACCCCTGGATGTGCCAGAAGGGCTCTGGGACTGGAATGACAGGCCCCAGACTGGAATGACGGACCTTGGGTGTACCAGAAGGGCTCTGGGACTGGAATGACACGCCCCTGACTGGAATAACAGCCCCTGGGTGTGCCAGGAGGGCTCTGGGACTGGAATGACAGGCCCCAGACTGGAATGACGGGCCCTGGGTGTACCAGAAGGGCTCTGGGACTGGAATGACAGGCCCCTGACTGGAATGACGGGCCCTGGGTGTACCAGAAGGGCTCTGGGACTGGAATGACAGGCCCCTGACTGGAATAACGGCCCCTGGGTGTGCCAGAAGGGCTCTGGGACTGGAATGACAGGCCCCAGACTGGAATGACGGCGCCTGGGTGTGCCAGAAGGGCTCTGGGACTGGAATGACAGGCCCCTGACTGGAATGACGGGCCCTGGGTGTGCCAGAAGGGCTCTGGGACTGGAATGACAGGCCCCATGCTGGAATGACGGCCCCTGGGTGTGACAGAAGGGCTCGGAGACTGGAATGACAGGCCCCATGCTGGAATGACGGCCTCTGGGGGTGCCAGAAGGGCTCTGGGACTGGAATGACAGGCCCCTGATTGGAATGACAGGCCCTGGGTGTGCCAGAAGGGCTCAGGGACTGGAATGACAGGCCCCTGACTGGAATAAAGGCCCCTGGGTGTGTGAGAAGGGCGCTGAGACTGGAATGACAGGCCCCTGACTGGAATGACGGGCCCTGGGTGTCAGGGCCGGCGCGCCCATGGAGGCCAGGTAGGCGGTGGCCTCGGGCGCGTGGGCGCTGGAGGGGCGCTGGAGGGGGTGTTGGGGGTGGAGGCGCGCGCAGCGAAGCTGGCATGACTGGGCTGCCTGCAGCTACTGCTGCAGCCAGCCAGCCAGCCAGCCCCTTGCTGCCGCCGCCGCCACACACCCCAGCCGGGCACAGCCTCTGTGCACCGCTCGAGCAGCGGCTCGCGGCTTCTGCGCCCAGCTGGGGCGCGCGGCGGCGGCGGCACGGAGCTGGCTGGATGGCTGCAGCAGCAGCTGTAGCCAGCCCACGCCAGCTCCGCTGCGCGCTCCTCCGCCCCAGCTGGGCGCAGAAACCGCGAGCTGCTGCTGGGGTGGCGCACGGAGCAGCCTCCGCGCGCCGCCCCAGCCCCGGCTCGCAGCTTCTGCGCTTGGCTGGGGCGCGCGGCGGTGGCGGCGGCAGCGGCAGCACGGAGCTGGCTGGATGGCTGCAGCAGCAGCTGTAGCCAGCCCACGCCAGCTCCGCTGCGCACTCCTCCGCCCCAGCCGAGCGCAGAAGCCATGAGCTGCACTGGGGCGGCGCATAGAGCAGCCTGTGCGCGCCGCTCCAGCAGCAGCCCGCAGCTTCTGCGCTCGGCGGTCCGTGCGCCGCCCAGCCCCCCTGCGGCGCGTGATGACGTCTGTGATGACATCATCACGCCACGCGGAGGCGCAGGCGCACGCCGCCGCAGGCGCTAAAACCTCTGGCGCCGGCCCTGCTGGGTGTGACAGAAGGGCTCGAGGACTGGAATGACAGGCCCCTGACTGGAATGACGGCCCCTGGGTGTGACAGAAGGGCTCGGGGACTGGATTGACAGGCCCCATGCTGGAATGATGACCCCTGGGTGTGCCAGAAGGGCTCGGGGACTGGAATGACAGGCCCCTGACTGGAATGACGGGCCCTGGGTGTGCCAGAAGGGCTCTGGGACTGGAATGACAGGGCCCATGCTGGAATGACGACCCCTGGGTGTGCCAGAAGGGCTCTGGGACTGGAACGACAGGCTCTGTGCTGGAATGACGGCCCCTGGGTGTGACAGAAGGGCTCAGGGACTGGAATGACAGGCCCCTGACAGGAATGACAGGCCCTGGTTGTGCCAGAAGGGCTCGGAGACTGGAATGACAGGCCCCATGCTGGAATGACGGCCTCTGGGGGTGCCAGAAGGGCTCTGGGACTGGAATGACAGGCCCCTGACTGGAATGACAGGCCCTGTGTGTGCCAGAAGGGCTCAGGGACTGGAATGACAGGCCCCTGACTGGAATAAAGGCCCCTGTGTTGCCAAGTAGGCCCCCTCCCCTGCTTTAAAGCCTGCCATGAACTGTGTTAAAGTTTCCTGCATTACTGTTTCACTGCTGCACAAAGATTGCTTTGCACGTGTGTGCTCTGATACACGTGTCAGTTTCCTGCCTGCGTGTCAATTACCCTGCTGCTGTAATAGACTGTGTAGTTTACTGACTCCATGTTTGGATAACTGCACAAAGGACTCTCTTTCTGGGCAGCCCTGCCCTGACCTGTATCTGGAATTCCCAGTGTGTGTTTGGACTGTTACAAGTGTGCCCCGTGCCTGCAGTGCCATCTGCCACGGACCGTGCCTGTTCCCTGCCTTGGACTGTGTTTTAAAGTGTTGTTCCCCCTGCCTCCATGGAAGCCTGCCTCATATGGGCCCAAGCCACTGCTAGCAGCCGGGCGCCTGCCGGGGAAACCTCCAGCGAGCCTGGCTAGGCGCTCCCTGGTCAGTTCCCGCCTGGAGCCTCCCGCGAGCCGGCCGCCGAATTTGCCCTCGCTACCGGGCAGCCTGCTATCCAGCCCCAGCTATGCCCAGCCGGCATCCATGTTCTCAGGCAGCCAGAAGACCCTGGGAAGAAGATGACTTTGGGAAGCCATTTCGGCGAAGCGGGCACACCACGTCCTCAGCGAGAGCCCCTCGCCCCGCTCTGCATATCTTAGGAGCCGCCCCGGAGAGGAACTAAGTGCCGACCATCCCAAGCACCTAGAGAATGCATCTCAAAGAAACCTCCGCATTCCAGAAGCTGATGACATCAGGACAAGCCCTGTCCGCTGGAACATCCTTTCAGCCCACTTGGATTTCCCCTCCCTCTTTTGTCCCCTCTTCCTGAGGTGTCACTTATCACAATCTGATTACCAAAGTGGCCCATCCAAGCCATTCAGTAGCCCATTAGAACCTTTGTTTTAATCTGTGAGAACCACCAAGTACAGCACCAGCACCAGGGTACGTTTTGGGGTATTTAAGCTGGTCTCCCAGACCACTCGGTGCTCAGGCCATTCCCTATCCAGACCCCCCCCTTGCTGTCCGTGGCTCAGGCCATTCCCTATCCAGACCTCCTTGCTGTCCGTCTGTGGTCCCAGTGCTGGCATTGGGCCACCCTCGCTGCTGTGTCTCTGCTTCGCTCCAGGATTGTGAGTATTTCCCTTATCATCGTTGGGAACCTGCTAATGCGAAAGTCTCTATATTTCCTACTCTGTGTTTCTTAGGTCTTGTATGTTCTCTGTATGCTTGTGCAAGTTTAGGCTTACGCCACACTAAATACACGTGTTTGGAACCTATTTGTAGTCTGCCTCTTTTTCACTAGAGTGTCTGGGATCGGGACCTCCATAGACATAGGTTAAGATCCGCGCTAATTTTAAGTTACAGACTGCTACAGCTAATTCCCCATTATAATAAAGAGCAGTTCTGGTAACAGTTTACTGGTGGAGAATGCGGGCATAACCCAGTTCGTGTGAATACACGTGAGTCGACACGCGTGTCTTCAGCGAACTGACTTAGAGGAAAATTTTCCAGACCTCTGTGTAAAGAGCGCAATTTAGCTTAGGGAAGTAAAAGTGTGAGTGTGTGTGGCTCTAGCGAGTATTTCTATCTTGTGGGTTGGCTTTTCCCCATTTCCTCCTTCAGCCAGCTTTGGACTACTTGCCTTTTGTGGTGCACCGCGAGGCCCTCCAGCCGTTATAACCGGTGTACTGTGGGTGAGGACCTCTGAACTGGTGAAGTTCCTGGCCACCTTCCGGGCCGCCTAAACGCGTCTATGTGGGTGGGATCCCAGAAGTAGGCTCTATATATATACATCCTGAAGCAGCACATATAAAACTCTTTTCCGCCCTCCCCCGTCTCTCCTAAGTCCGTCCACACCCCGTTCCTGCCAGCACTTAGGCTTCAATCCCCGCTCCGGAGGAAACGTGAAGGGATCGATAGTCCGTTTGTTTAGTTAGTTTAGCTTTGGGAATCTAAAGCCAGGTTCCTGAAACCCCGCGGCAGCCGGCCGCACCGTGCTTAAGAGTTTTAAGGTAAACTCTTGGGCGACTTTCCGCTTGCGAGTTTTAAGTCAGACTCGTGGGCGCACCTCGCTTGAGAGTCAGTGGGACTCTTGGGCACACTTTTGCTTGGGAGTTGTTAGAACTCTTGAGCGCTTTTTCTGCTTGGGAGTACAGTAAGTTTTACTCCTGGGCACTTTTGCTTGGGGACTTGCAGAGGCAGTCCTTGGGCGCATTTAGTCTTTTGGTCGAGGCTTGGAGACAGTTTAACCGTTTGTCTCTGAGCACGAGGCCTGGGGACACTTTGAGTTTAGTTCTTGGGCTTAGAGAGCTTGAGAGCACTTTGGCTTCTGAGCAGAGGCTTGGGAGCATTTGCAGCTTCTGAGCAGAGGCTTGGGAGCATTTCTGGTTGCCCGAGCAGAGGCTTGGGAGACCCCCTTAGTAGCAGTTCCTGAGCAGAGGCTTGGGAACACTTTTTGGTTTCCGAGTATAGGCTTGGGAGACCCCTGAGCTTTAGCTTCTGCGCAGAGGCTTGGAAGCATTGAGAAGTTTTTGTTCTTGGGCTTAGAGAGCTTGGGAGCACCTTCTGAGCCAGTAAACTTTTCCTGGTCCCGTGGCTTGTAGGCAAGCTTGAAACGGGAATAGGAATTTTCCCCTCTCCCCCGGTGGAGAAGGATTGAGTGTGGTACCATTAAAAATACCCTTGTAAACCTAAAAGTAGGACCCTTGAAAGCACCCCCTGGTAAAAACCCTGTGTAGCACCCAGTTTAAAAATCCTTGAGGACCGAAGGGAAGGATAAACCTCCCAAAGGGACATAGAGAGGAAAAGTTGTTAAAACCCCTAAGTAGTTTTAAATAAAAAGTAAAATGTACCGGGCAAACCCCACCGTGCCCCGCCTGGAGAAGTGGCTAGTTAAGAAGGGAGATTGCCCTTGGGAAGCCGGTTCCTTCAAGGGACCCGACCTGCTCCAGATAGTCAGAAGCGCCTTCCAAGATTTCTGTGAAAAGGAGAAACCCAAGTCAAGTAAAAAAGACAGATATGGAGCTTGGGCACTTTTCACTGCCCTACAGGACAGCGTGTCCCTCATTAGTAAGTTGCAAACAGTGCAGGAGGAGTTAGAGGAGAGGTCAGAACGAGAGCAGGACGCCTTGCGTCTAGAAATTCAGACTCTCAGGACTAAGCTAACTGAACAGCAGAAAGAATAGGAGAGAAGAGCAGTTGAGTGGCGCGCCGATCGCGTCAATTTCATACTAGAAAAGCAAGGACTAACTACCGCCCTCCAGGACGCTCAGCACAAGGCTGAAGCGGCCACCGCTCGTGCCGATATGGCTGAGCACACACTAACTGAGGGACAAGAGGAGATTACTAAGCTCACCCATGCCGCCCGGTTCATGGCGGACCACAACCAGTCTAAAACCACAGCCGCGGACCATTCAGCTTGTAAGAGGGAGCTAGAGGCCCTGAAGCGACACTTGGGGATGCAACAGGCCGTAATTTCCGCCGTGCACCCCTCAGCCCTCTTGGCCCTCCCAGAAGATAGTAAGGATAGCTGGGCATCTCAGTCGCCCCAGCCCGAGGAAGCCCCACAGCCCCTCCATCCGATAGCTACTAAGGAAATTGTATCCATGGACGAGGACGGCAGAAAGACAGACCGGGTCGTTAAGGAGACCCGCAATTGGAGGCCCGATGAGCTCCAAGCCATAGCCGATCGCATGGGGCCCCTAAACCGAGATACGGCCATCCAGTGGTTCACCCACGTGACCACCTCTCAGCCCTCCGCTAGTGGTTCCGATGTGGCCCAACTGGCCCGCCACTGCGCCAGCCCCAAAATAGTCACAGCCCTTAATGCTTACGTTTCTAACCGAAGGCTAGCCACCCGCAGTCAGTATGGGTCCATCAAAGAGTTGTGCACGTTCCTATGGCCCACCAAGAGTTTAAAGGCCCTGTATATTGCAGAGTCCCAAAAGCCCGGAGAGGACCCAGAGGCATACTTAGCTAGGAAGCAGCTTCTCGCTGAGCTAGCAGATGAAGTGGACCTAGATGCAAGCGATGTACCCGACTTCGATGAGCTAGAATTCAGAAGGGCAGTCATAGATGGGCTCAACAGCACCACTCGCCTAGCCCTGGCAGGAGTAGAACCTGGGAGCATCCCATGGGGAGACCTGGAAGCTCGCATCAGGAGCATTGCTGGCCTATTGCGAGAGACCAGAGCGATCCACCATGTGAAGTCCCCGGCCTCTCGTAGGAAGGAGAGCAAGCCAATAAGTGCAGTCACTTACGCCAATCATGGCCCCCACTCTCAGTACCGACCGCAGGGACGCAACTCGTACTCGGAGACAAGGGGAGGAATCCTGAGGGGAAGGAGCAGCAGTTTTAACCAGGGAAGAGGGCCAAGGGACTACCGCCCGGGAGTTTCCTTTGCACCCACCCCGAGTTACGGTTCCTCCTCCCAGCAGGGACCCCACGAGCCCCGATCACAGGATGCGCCCCTAGCCCCTTCTCACTCTCGAGCATCGCACCCGTACAACCATCAGGTCTACCCACCTCCAGATCAGTCTAACGCTTGGGGAGCATCACAGGGCGACCACGAGGGCTACCGGGACCACGGCAGCACGCCCCAGTCCCGGGACCCCCTCCGTTGGGAACTTTGGATGCGCCTCAAAAACATTGGAGCGAACATGGAGCTATTCGATGGGAAGCCCACGTCCGTTCTAATGAAGGCGATCATGGAGTGGGAAGACCAGCAGCAGCCCCCAGTACCCCCGTCGGCGCCCCCTTTACCGCCAGACCCTCCCTTCTCGAGTCCCCCGATAGCTGCGGTCCGGGAACGCCCGAGCCCCAACAACCCCTTTAGAGAAAGTGCCACTTTCACAGACCAGGGCGCAGGATCAGAATACGGTCGCCCCGAGTCCCAGTCTCCCTCCGTGGGCATAGTTGCCAAACTAAAGCCGGACACATGGGGGAGACCGACAGTGAAGGCAGGGATCGGGACTCCCGGGGAAAAGAAGAAGCCTGCCACCCTCCTCATAGATACCGGAGCTTCACTTAATATACTCCGGCCCACCTTAGTTACAAAGGGAACTCAAACCTCTACTACCATGCAGCTCGCCGGTTTCGGAGGCGGCATGCAAGAATCCCCGGTCTGGCAGGACATCCCCCTCTCCGTTGGGAACCTGGCCACCAGGATTTCGGCATGTGCAAACCGGGGAGAAGATGATGGACTCTTGGGTATGCCGTTCTTCCGAGCCGAGGGACTGACCATTGACTTAGCGAACGGGCTCCTGTGGCACATCCCGGGAGGCCCAGACTTCGTCAATGCAGTCCATCGATGTGCAGCCCTTAAGGCCCCTTTGCCTCTCGCCCCCATCACAGGAGACCCCTGGGTTCAGGACTTTCCCGAAGTTTGGGTGACAGACAAAGCCGAGTGTGGGATAGCGAAGGGCGCCTGCGTCCTGATTGAAGGAAAGGACCCCCCTCCCCAAAGACAGTACAAGTACCCAGCCGAAGCCGAGGCAGGGATAGCCAAGACCATAGAAGGACTCCTTGAGTGGGACGTCATACTCCCAATGCAGTCCATCTGCAACGCCCCACTGTGGCCAGTTCTGAAAGCAGATGGAGTGACCTGGAGAATGACGGTCGACTTCCGGGCCCTGAATGCCACCACCCCTCCAGTTGCCCCGGTTGTGGCCAAGTACAACGAGATCCTGACAGCCATTGCCGCTGGGTCCTGGTTCTACTCGGTCATAGACCTGGCCAACGCTTTCCACTCCATCCGGTTGCATGAGTCTTGCTGGTACAAGTTCGCGTTCACTTTCCGCGGCCAGCAATACGCATTCAAGCGGACACCCCAGGGATTCCACTCCAGCCCTAGTATTTGTCATGCCCATGTGGTTCAGATGTGGGAACGCCTCCAACCTTCCTCGAGGCCCCACGTACTGAGCTACGTGGATGACATTTTAGTCCACGCCCCTACGGAAGAATTAGCCCGCCAGATCACCAGGGAAGTCCTGGAACTCCTCCGCGAGACTGGGTTCAAGGCAAGCAGGGAAAAGGCCCAATTGGTTCAGACCAGCGTCAAGTACCTGGGTCTGACCCTGGGACCCGAGGGACGCACCCCGGATGCCCAGCGAATGGAGGTCATTTCCAAGCTGCCTGCACCCACCGATGTCCCCTCCCTCAGAGCCCTTCTAGGAACTTTTAACTTTTCCCGAGACTTCATCGAGTCCTTTGCAGACAAGGCTCGCCCACTTTATGCTCTCCTTAAGAAGAACACTCCCTGGGAGTGGGGACCGGATCAACAGACAGCCTTAGCCGAACTGAAGCGCAGCCTAGCCGCAGCCCCGGCCCTAGCCCATCCAGATGTTACCCAGCCATTCTTTATTCAGTTAGCCGTGTCAGACAAGAGCATAGGAGCCACGCTCACCCAGCAGCAAGCGGGAGCCGCTAGAGTAGTAGCCTATGCCTCTCGTAACCTAACTTCAGTAGAGACCAAGTTCAGCCCATGCGAAAAGACTTGCCTTGCTCTAGTTTGGAGTCTGACCCACTGGGAATTTATCATAGGAGGCTCACGCACAATAGTTCAAACCACTCACACGCCCCTCAAATATATTCTGTCTGGCAAAATACAAGATGGACAAGTATCAAACGCCCGCATAGCACAATGGACCCTGGCATTGGTTAACCGCGGAGTAGAGTTTAAAAAGGAAACCACTGAGCCACCAGCCCCCTATGGCCTGTTAGTAACCGGGACCGAGCACGAGTGCCCCCTGGACCCGCTACCGCAGGTTGTTTGGCCAGTCACTTGGGGAGTCCCGCTAGAGGAAGCCCGACTGAACGGCTTCACATGCTGGTTCTGCGACGGCTCCTCCTTTCACGTTGGAGGCTCCCCTCGGACAGGCTACGGCGCCGTGCGAGTGAGCGATGCATGCACTCTAAAGGGTCCAGCCCGCCCCCATTCCAGCCAAGCAGCTGAGGTGCAAGCGCTTCTGGCAGTGCTTGAGTTTGAGCCCCCAGAAAGCCCACTTGCCATTTACACAGACTCGGATTGGACGGCCAAAGCCGCCACGGTCTGGCTCCCGGTGTGGCAGAATCAGGGGTGGAGAGCTAGTGATGGGAAACCCGTAGCCCACCTACAGCTATGACAGCAAGTAGCCGCGCTCCTTCAGTCCCGCACAGGCCCAACGCAGGTTACCCATGTTAAAGGACACCAAAAGACAAACTCGGAGACCGCTTATTGGAATGACCAGGCAGACCTCGCAGCCAAGACGGCCGCCACGGAGAATGCCCCCTTACCGGAACCAGCCACCGATTGTCCCCTCCACCCTGTCACCACCCGGGCACAAGCCCGCAGCCAAGCTCAGGGAATCGCAGGAACACTAGACCTAGCACAACTGCAGATATCTGACCCAGAAGTAGCTGACCTCCTAGCCGCAGGAAGAGATCAGACAGGAAGACTATTGATCCGAGAAGAAGAAGGCATAGTTTGGGCAGTAGATGCAGCCGGTGAACACCACTGGGTAGTGCCACTGGAAGTCAGGGCCGACCTGATTCAGTTTGTCCACGAGCAGGCACACCGAGGCAAGGATCTGACTCTGGAGAGGGTCAAAGAGGTTGGTTGGTGGCCTAGCATGCGTACCGAAGTAGCACAATGGGTGGACAACTGTCTGTCTTGTGCTATGGTCAATGCAGACCCAACTGGGCCTAGAGCTCCCCTCCAGCATCAGAGAATTGATGGACCCTGGGCTCGTATACAGATTGACTTTATCGGTCCCCTTCCTCCCACTCCCCGCGGCAATCGCTACTGTCTCACTGTCATAGATCCCTTTAGTAAATGGGTCGAGGCATTCCCGTGTAAGCATAACACTGCAGCCATCACGGCCAAACTACTGTTCAATAATGTGTTTTCGAGATGGGGCACTGTACGAGTCATGGATTCCGATTTGGGCTCACATTTTATCGGAGAAGTAACCCAGGAACTTTGCAAGGCGTTATGCATCCAACAACGCTTTCACATAGCCGGCCATCCCCAGGCTTCCGGCGCCATAGAAAGAACCAACCGGACCCTCAAGGAGGCTCTCCGCAAGATGGTTTGCTCCTCCAGGAGAGACTGGGATGAAGAACTCCCCATAATTCTAATGGCCATCAGAGGCACCACCGCAGTTCACGGGCTCACGCCCCATATGGTCATGACAGGACGGAAAATGCAGCTCCCAGAAGCCTTCTGGCTAGATACGCAGCTCCCTTCTGATATGCAGCCCGTAGTAATTAATGACGCCTGGCTTCAGGACCTCATCTCATCCATACACGCCGTCCACATGCAAGTGGCCCAGAAGTTAGGCACAGCTCAGAAGGATATGGACCGCAAACTAGGATGGGTCAGGAACCCCAGGCAGTGGGAGGAAGGACAGCTCGTTTTATATAGAAAGTTCTCACAGAAGGCACACTCACTAGCCGCCAAATGGCAAGGCCCCGTCCCAATCACGAAAAGAGTCTCTCCAGCCGTCTATCAGGTAGCTATCCAGAGGAAGACAGGAGGCACTTGGCTAAAATACTTCTATGCCTCTCAATTAAAGGAATGGAAAGGGAAGCCGCTCCAGACCGCCCCACCAGTATATGACCCTGGGGGAGCCGCCGCCAGCCCAGCCCCCCTCTGCCCAGTGATTCGCCAGACGTCCCTTCACCCTGGGCCAGAGATACCCTGTGTCCCCTTAGACCAGACCTTTGTAGCTCTAGTATAAAAAAACAACAACAGAATATGTAGATGTAGATGTGAATGTCAAACGCTTTTCCAGTTCTATTCTTTAACTTTATTAGGCGGGCCCCACAGTTGGGACCCTAGGGGGAAACACGGCAACCAAAGCCAAATAGGACCACCACCGAAAATGATTCTTAATTGGATTTTAAGCCGCGTGTTCGGAAAAAATTGCACAGGCAAAAGAGATTTGCTGTGTGTGAAAGTGTTTGGAGAGGCTTTAGCCCAAAAGTGAATACGGTCTTCCAACGTTGAAACCACCAAAAAAGGTGATTTCTTTGTTTGAAAACATTTCACTCGCCGTGCTGGTGAAGATCCCGCATCTACGTAGATTCGGGGTCTCACCTGCCAGACCCACGCTTTCGCATGATGGTCGGCTTTGGCTTTGAGGGCCGTGCCTCCCCTGGAAAAGGACCCCCCGAAGACCCAACATCCCTCTTTTACTAATGTTCATATTCGTCATGGTGAGTTGCTATACGGCGCCACCATCCAGTACGCTTTAGTGCAAAAGTAAAAGACCCGCCAGTATTTTGTAAATATGTTACCTCTGGAATGTGTTATTGGGGTGCGTTCGCCATGCACAAGGGGCAGCGTGCCTCATTTACATAGCCAGGATCCCCCGCGCCAAGATGACCCCCGAATAACCCAGACCCAGTGGCGCCGGCAGATCTCGGCCGCCTCCGCCGCTTTTCGATAAACGCTGCCGAGCACCTTCGGCTCCACTTCGGCCCTTTCCGCCAGCAGCCGCTGTTGCCAAGTAGGCCCCCTCCCCTGCTTTAAGGCCTGCCATGAACTGTGCTAAAGTTTCCTGCGTTGCTGTTTTACTGCTACACCAAAGACTGCTTTGCACGTGTGTGTTCTGGTACACGTGTCAGTTTCCTGCCTGCGTGTCAATTACCTTGCTTCTGCTATAGACTGTGTAGTTTACTGGCCCCATGTTTGGTTAACTGCACAAAGGACTCTTTCTGGGCAGCCCTGCCCTGACCTGTATCTAGAATTCCCAGTGTGCGTTTGGACTCTGTTACAAGTGTGCCCCGCGCCTGCATTGCCATCTGCCACGGACCGTGCCTGTTCCCTGCTTTGGACTGTGTTTTAAAGTATTGTTCCCGCTGCCTCCATGGAAGCCTGCCTCATATGGGCCCAAGCCGCTGCTAGCAGCTGGGCGCCTGCCGGGGAAACCTCCAGCGAGCCTGGCTAGGCGCTCCCTGGTCAGTTCCCGCCTGGAGCCTCCCGCGAGCCGGTCGCCGAGCTTGCCCTCGCTACCGGGCAGCCTGCTATCCAGCCCCAGCTATGCCCAGCCGGCATCCATGTTCTTAGGCAGCCAGAAGACCCTGGGAAGAAGACTGCTTTGAGAAGCCATTTCGGCGAAGCGGGCACACCACGTCCGCAGCGAGAGTACCTCGCCCCGCTCTGCATATCTTAGGAGCCGCCCCGGAGAAGGAACTAAGTGCCGACCATCCCAAGCACTTAAACAATGCATCTCAAAGAAACCTCCGCATTCCAAAGCTGATGACATCAGGACAAGCCCTGTCCGCTGGAACATCCTTTCAGCCCACTTGGATTTCCCCCTCCCTCTTTTGTCCCCTCTTCCTGAGGTGTCACTTATCACAATCTGATTACCAAAGTGGCCCATCCAAGCCATTCAGTAGCCCATTAGACCCTTTGTTTTAATCTGTGAGAACCACCAAGTACAGCACCAGCCCCAGGGTACGTTTTGGGGTATTTAAGCTGGTCTCCCAGACCACTCGGTGCCTCGGCCATTCCCTATCCAGACCTCCTTGCTGTCCGTCTGTGGTCCCAGTGCTGGCATTGGGCCACCCTCGCTGCCGTGTCTCTGCTTCGCTCCAGGATTGTGAGTATTTCCCTTATCATCGTTGGGAACCCGCTAATGCGAACGTCTCTGTATTTCCTACTCTATATTTCTTAGACCTTGTATGTTCTTTGTATGATTGTGCAAGCTAGGCTTACGCCACACTCAATACACGTGTTTGGACCTTACTCCTCGTCTGCCTCTTTTTCACTAGAGTGTCTGGGATCGGGACCTCCGTATACATAGGTTATGATCCTCGCTTAATATTAATAGTTACAGACTGCTACAGCTAATTCCCCATTATAATAAAGAGCAGTTCTGGTAACAGTTTACTGGTGGAGAATGCGGGCATAACCCGGTTCGTGTGAATACACGTGAGTCGACACGCGTGTCTTCAGCGAACTGACTTAGAGGAAAATTTTCCAGACCTCGGTGTAAAGAGCGCAATTTAGCTCAGGGAATTAAAAAGTGTGAGTGTGTGTGGCTCTAGCGAGCATTTCTATCTTGTGGGTTGGCTTTTTCCCCATTTCCTCCTTCAGCCAGCTTTGGACTACTTGCCTTTTGTGGTGCACCGCGAGGCCCTCCAGCCGTTATAACCGGTGTACTGTGGGTGAGGACCTCTGAACTGGTGAAGTTCCTGGCCACCTTCCGGGCCGCCTATACGCGTCTATGTGGGTGGGATCCCAGAAGTAGGCTCTATAGATTTATATATACATCCTGAAGCAGCACATATAAAATTCTTTTCCGCCCTCCCCCGTCTCTCCTAAGTCCGTCCAAACCCCGTTCCTGCCAGCACTTAGGCTTCAATCCCCGCTCCGGAGGAAACGTGAAGGGATCGATAGTCCGTTCGTTCAGTTTAGCTTTGGGAATCTAAAGCCAGGTTCCTGAAGCCCCGCGGCAGCCGGCCGCACCGTGCTTAAGAGTTTTAAGTTAGACTCTTGGGCGCCTTTCCGCTTGCGAGTTTTAAGTCAGACTCGTGGGCGCACCTCGCTTGGGAGTCAGTGGGACTCTTGGGCACACTTTTGCTTGGGAGTTGTTAGAACTCTTGAGCGCACCTCGCTTGGGAGTACAGTAAGCTTTACTCCTGAGCACTTTTGCTTGGGGACTTGCAGAGGCAGTCCTTGAGCGCTTTCAGTCGTTTGGTCTTGGCTTGGAGACAGTTTAACCGTTTGTCTCTGAGCGTGAGACCTGGGGACACTTTGAGTTTAGTTCTTGGGCAGAGAGCTTGAGAGCATTTTGGCTTCTGAGCAGAGGCTTGGGAGCATTTCTGGTTGCCTGAGCAGAGGCTTAGGAGACCCCTTAGTTGCAGTTTCCGGGCAGAGGCTTGGGAACACTTTTTGGTTTTCCGAGCAGAGGCTTGGGAAACCCCTGAGCTTTGGCTTCTAAGCAGAGGCTTGGAAGCACTGAGAATTTTGGTTCTTGGGCTTAGAGAGCTTGAGAGCACCCTCTGAGCCAGTAAACTTTTCCTGGTCCCGTGGCTTGTAGGCAAGCTTGAAACAGGAATAGGAATTTTTCCTTCTCCCCCAGAGGAGAAGGATTGAGTGTAGGACCCTGAAATACCCTTTAACCCTAAAAGTAGGACCTTAAAACCCCCTGGTAAAAACCCTTGAGGACTTGAGGGAAGGATAAACCTCCCAAAAGGAACATAGAGAGGAAGAAGTTGTTAAAACCCTTGAGCAGCTTTAATCGCCCCACCCCTGGTGTCGCTGATCCACTCTTTAACCTCCCCCGAGATCAGCCTTAAACTAAAAAGAAAAATGTACCGGGCAGCCCCCACCGTGCCCCGCCTGGAGAAGTGGCTAGTTAAGAAGGGAGATTGCCCCTGGGAAGCCGGTTCCTTCAAGGGACCCGACCCGCTCCAGATAGTCAGAAGCGCCTTCCAAGATTTTTGCGAAAAAGAGAAACCTAGGTCCAGTAAGAAGGATAGGTATGGAGCCTGGGCACTTTTCACCGCCCTACAGGACAGCGTGTCCCTAATTAATAAGCTACAGGTAGCTCAGGAAGAACAGGAACAGGAGATAGAAAAGCTAAGGAGAGAAAAGAAGGAACATGAGGAAAAAGCAGCCGAGTGGCGTTCAGAACGCGTTAACTTCATGCTGGAGAAGCAGGGACTAGCCGCTGCCCTCCAGGACGCCCAGCACAAGGCTGAAGTAGCCACCGCTCGTGCCGATATGGCTGAGCACGCAGTAATTGAAGGTCAGGAGAAAATTGCAAAGTTAACCCATGCTGCCCAGTTCATGGCAGAGCAGAAAGTCGCAAAGATAGCCGCAGCAGACCACTCCGCTTGTAAGAGGGAGCTAGAGGCCCTAAAGCAGCACCTGGGGATGCAGCAGGCCGTAATTTCCGCCGTGCATCCCGCAGCCCTCTTGGCCCTCCCCGAAGGTAGTACCGACAACTGGTCACCCCCTTCGCCCCAGCCTGCGGAAGCCCCACAGCCCCTCCACCCAATAGCCACCAAGGAAATTGTATCCATGGACGAGGATGGCAGGAAAACCGACCGGGTCGTTAAGGAAACCCGCAATTGGAGGCCCGATGAGCTCCAAGCCATAGCAGATCGCATGGGACCCCTAAACCGAGACACGGCCATCCAGTGGTTCACCCATGTGACCACCTCCCAGCCCTCCGCTAGTGGTTCCGATGTGGCCCAGCTGGCCCGCCAATGCACTGCCCCTGAAATAGTCTCGGCCCTGAATGCCTATATCTCTAACCGAAGGTTAGCCACCCGCAGTCAGTACGGAGCAATTAAAGAAATTTGTGCATTCCTGTGGCCCACCAAGAGTTTGAAAGCCCTGTACATCGCAGAGTCTCAAAAACCTGGAGAGGACCCAGAGGCATATTTAGCTAGAAAGCAGCTTCTTGCTGAGCTAGCAGATGAAGTAGATTTAGATGCAAGCGATGTACCCGACTTTGACGAATTAGAATTCAGGACAGCAGTCTTAGATGGACTCAATAGTACCACCCGCCTAGCACTAGCAGGAGTGGAGCCCGGGAGCATCTCATGGGGAGACCTGGAAGCTCGCATCAGAAGCATTGCTGGCCTGTTGCGAGAAACCGGCGCCATCCGCCATGTGAAGCCCCCGGCCTCTCGTAGGAAGGAGAGTGAGCCGATAAGTGCAGTCACCTATGCCAATCATGGCCCCCACTCTCAGTACCGACCACAGGGACGCAGCCCGTATCCGGAGGCAAGGGGAGGAATCCTGAGGGGAAGGAGCGGTAGCTTTAACCGGGGAAGGGGACCGAGGGACTACCGTCCGGGAGTTTCCTTTGCGCCCACCCCGAGTTACAGTTCCTCCTCCCAGCAGGGACCCCACGAGCCCCGATCACAGGATGCGCCCCTAGCCCCTTCTCACTCCCGAGCATCGCACCCATACAACCATCAGGTCTACCCGCCTCCAGATCAGTCTAACGCTTGTGGAGCATCGCAGGGCGACCACGAGGGCTACCGGGACCGCGGCAGCACGCCCCAGTCCAGGGACTCCCTCCGTTGGGAACTATGGATGCGCCTCAAAAACATTGGAGCGAACATGGAGCTATTTGATGGAAAGCCCACGTCCGTTCTAATGAAGGCGATCATGGAGTGGGAAGACCAGCAGCAGCCCCCAGTACCCCCGTCGGCGCCCCCTTTACCGCCGGACCCTCCCTTCTCGAGTCCCCCGATAGCTGCGGTCCGGGAATGCCCGAGCCCCAACAACCCCTTTAGAGGAAGCGCCGCTTCCACCGATCAGGGTGCAGGATCAGAATAGGGTTGCCCCGAGTCCCAGTCTCCGTCCGTGGGCATAGTTGCCAAACTAAAGCCGGACACATGGGGGAGACCGACAGTAAAGGCAGGGATCGGGACCCCAGGGGAAAAGAAGAAGCCTGCCACTCTCCTTATAGACACCGGAGCTTCTCTTAATATACTCCGGCCCACCTTAGTTGCAAAGGGCACCCAGACCCCCACAACCATGCAGCTCGCCGGTTTTGGAGGCGGCACGCAGGAATCCCCGGTCTGGCAGGATATCCCCCTCTCCGTTGGGAACCTGGCCACCCGGATTTCGGCGTGCGCAAACCGGGGAGAAGATGATGGACTTTTGGGCATGCCATTTTTCCGTGCCGAGGGACTGACCATTGACCTGGCAAATGGGCTCCTGTGGCGCATCCCAGGAGGCCCAGACTTCGTCAATGCAGTCCATCGATGCGCAGCCCTAAAGGCCCCCCTTTCTCTCGCCCCCATCACAGGAGACCCCTGGGCTCAGGACTTTCCTGAAGTATGGGTGACAGACAAGGCCGAGTGTGGGATAGTGAAGGGCGCCTGCGTCCTGATTGAAGGAAAGGATCCCCCTCCCCAAAGACAGTACAAGTACCCAGCGGAAGCTGAGGCAGGGATAGCCAAGACTATAGAAGGACTCCTTGAGTGGGACGTCATACTCCCGATGCAGTCCATCTGCAACGCCCCATTGTGGCCAGTTCTGAAGGCAGATGGAGTGACTTGGAGGATGACGGTCGACTTCCGTGCCCTGAATGCCACCACCCCTCCAGTTGCCCCGGTTGTGGCCAAGTACAATGAGATCCTGACGGCCATTGCCGCTGGGTCCCGGTTCTACTCGGTCATAGACCTGGCCAACGCTTTCCACTCCATCCGGTTGCATGAGTCTTGCTGGTACAAGTTCGCGTTCACTTTCCGCGGCCAGCAATACGCATTCAAACGGACACCCCAGGGATTCCACTCCAGCCCCAGTATTTGTCATGCCCATGTAGTGCAGATGTGGGAACGCCTCCAACCCTCCTCGAGGCCCCACGTACTGAGCTACGTGGATGACATTTTAGTCCACGCCCCCACGGAAGAATTAGCCCGCCAAATCACCAGGGAAGTCCTGGAACTCCTCCGCGAGACTGGGTTCAAGGCTAGCAGGGAAAGGGCCCAATTGGTTCAGACCAGCGTCAAGTACCTGGGTCTGACCCTGGGACCCGAGGGTCGCACCCCGGACGCCCAGCGAATGGAGGTCATTTCCAAGCTGCCTGCACCCACCGATGTCCCCTCCCTCAGAGCCCTTCTAGGAACTTTTAACTTTTCCCGAGACTTCATCGAGCCCTTTGCAGACAAAGCTCGCCCCCTTTATGCTCTCCTCAAGAAGAACACTCCCTGGGAGTGGGGACCGGAGCAACAGACAGCCTTAGCCGAGCTAAAGCGCAGCCTGGCCGCAGCCCCGGCCCTAGCCCATCCAGATGTCACCCAGCCATTCTTTATCCAGTTAGCAGTATCAGACAAGAGCATAGGAGCCACGCTCACCCAGCAGCAAGCGGGAACCGCTAGAGTAGTAGCCTATGCCTCTCGCAACCTAACCGCAGTAGAAACTAAGTTTAGCCCATGCGAGAAGACATGCCTTGCTCTAGTTTGGAGTCTGACCCACTGGGAATTTATCATAGGAGGCTCACGCACAATAGTTCAAACCACTCACACGCCCCTCAAATATATTCTGTCTGGCAAGATACAAGACGGACAAGTCTCAAACGCCCGCATAGCACAGTGGACCCTGGCCCTGGTCAACCGCGGAGTAGAATTTAAAAAGGAGACCACTGAGCCACCAGCCCCCTATGGCCTATTAGTGACCGGGACCGAGCACGAGTGCCCCCTGGACCCGCCACCGCAGGTTGTCTGGCCAGTCACTTGGGGAGTCCCGCTAGAGGAAGCCCGAAAGAACGGCTTCACATGCTGGTTCTGTGACGGCTCCTCCTTTCACATTGGAGGCTCCCCTCGGACAGGCTACGGCGCCGTGCGAGTGAGCGACGCCCATACTCTCAAAGGTCCAGCCCGCCCCCGTTCCAGCCAAGTGGCTGAGGTGCAAGCGCTTCTGGCAGTGCTCGAGTTTGAGTCCCCAGAAAGCCCACTTGCCATTTACACAGACTCGGATTGGACGGCCAAAGCCGCCACGGTCTGGCTCCCGGTATGGCAGAATCAGGGGTGGAGAGCTAGCGATGGGAAACCCGTAGCCCACCTACAGCTATGGCAGCAAGTAGCAGCACTCCTTCAGTCCCGCTCAGGCCCAACGCAGGTGACCCATGTCAAGGGACACCAGAAGACCAACTCAGAGACCGCTTATTGGAATGACCAGGCAGACCTTGCAGCCAAGGCAGCCGCCACTGAAAATGCTCCCCTACCGGAATCAGCCACCGATTGTCCCCTCCGCCCTGTCACCACCCGGGCACAAGCCCGCAGCCAAGCTCAGGGAACCGCAGGAACACTAGACCTAGCACAACTGCAGCTATCTGACCCAGAAATAACCGACCTCCTAGCCGCCGGAAGGGATCAGACAGGGAGACTCATGATCAGAGAAGAGGAAGGCATAGTTTGGGCAGTAGATACAGCCGGCGAACGCCACTGGGTAGTGCCATTGGAAGTTAGGGCCGACCTAATTCAGTTCGTCCACGAGCAGGGACACCGAGGCAAGGACCTGACTCTGGAAAGGGTAAAAGAGGTTGGTTGGTGGCCTGGCATGCGCACCGAAGTAGCGCAATGGGTAGACAACTGTCTGTCCTGCGCTATGGTCAATGCAGACCCCACCGGACCTAGAGCTCCCCTCCAGCATCAGAGAATTGACAGACCCTGGGCTCGCATACAGATTGACTTTATCGGCCCCCTTCCCCCCACTGCTCGCGGCAATCGCTACTGCCTCACTGTCATAGACCCCTTTAGCAAATGGGTCGAAGCGTTTCCATGCAAGCACAACAATGCAGCCACCACAGCCAAACTACTATTCAACAATGTCTTTTCAAGATGGGGCATTGTGAAAGTCATGGACTCTGATTTAGGCTCACACTTTATCGGAGAAGTCACACAGGAGCTTTGTAAAGCACTGGGCATCCAGCAACGTTTCCACATAGCCGGCCACCCTCAAGCTTCAGGCGCCATAGAAAGAACCAACCGGACCCTCAAGGAGGCTCTCCGCAAGATGGTTCGCTCCTCCGGGAGAGACTGGGATGAAAAACTCCCCATAATCCTAATGGCCATTAGAGGCACTACCGCAGTTCACGGGCTCACACCCCATATGGTAATGACAGGACGAAGAATGCAGCTCCCGGAGGCCTTCTGGCTAGATACGCAGCTCCCCTCCGATATGCAGCCCATAGTAATTAATGACGCTTGGGTCCAGGATCTGCTCTCATCCATACACGCCGTCCACATGCAAGTGGCCCAGAAGTTGGGCACAGCTCAGAAAGATATGGACCGCAAATTAGGATGGGTCAGGAACCCCAGGCAGTGGGAGGAAGGACAGCTCGTTCTGTACAGGAAGTTCTCGCAAAAGGCGCATTCACTAGCAGCCAAATGGCAAGGCCCAGTCCCCATCACGAAAAGAGTCTCCCCAGCCGTCTATCAGGTAGCTATCCAGAGAAAGACAGGAGGCACGTGGCTAAAATACTTTCACGCCTCTCAATTAAAGGAATGGAAAGGGAAGCCGCTCCAATCCGCCCCTCCTGTATATGACCCTGGGGGAGCCGCCACCAGCCCAGCCCCCCTCTGCCCAGTGATTCGCCAGATATCCCTTCACCCTGGGCCAGAGATACCCTGTGTACCCTTAGACCAGACCTTTGTAGCTTTAGTATAAAAGAAACAGTAGAATATACAGATATGGGTGTAAATGTTAAAAGTTTTTCCAGTTCTATTCTTTAACTTCATTGGGCGGGCCCCACAGTTGGGACCCTTAGGAGAAGACACGGCAATCAAAGCCAAATAGGACCACCACCGAAAGTGATTCTTAATTGGATTGTAAGCCGCATGTTCGGGAAAAAATTGCACAGGCAAAAGAGATTTGCTGTGTGTGAAAGTGGTTGGAGAGGCTTTAGCCCAAAAGTGAATGCGTTTCCAATATCGGAGACACACCAATAAAGGTGATCTCTGTATTTGAAAACATTTCACCCGCCGTGCTGGTGAAGATCCCGCATCTACGTAGATTCGGGGTCTCACCTGCCAGACCCACGCTTTCGCATGATGGTCGGCTTTGGCTTTGAGGGCCGTGCCTCCCCTGGAAAAGGATCCCCAGATAGCCCAACATCCCTCTTTTACTAATGCTCATATTCGTCATGGTGAGTTGCTATACGGCGCCACCATCCAGTACGCTTTAGTGCAAAAGTAAAAGACCCGCCAGTATTTTGTAAATATGTTACCTCTGGAATATGTTATTGAGGTGCGTTCGCTACGCACAAGGGGCAGCGTACCTCATTTACATAGCCAGGATCCCCCGCGCCAAGATGACCCCCAAATAACCCAGACCCAGTGGCGCCGACAGATCTCGGCCGCCTCCGCCGCTTTTCGATAAACGCCGCCGAGCGCCTTCGGCTCCATTTCGGCCCTTTCCGCCAGCAGCCGCTCGCCCCACGTACTAATATCTTTTCCCTTGCCCGTACCGTACAAGGGAAAAGAAGGGGGGGAGACATATTGAAGTTATAATGAAGCCCTGCCAGGCCTTCCAAGTGAGGGCAACCTGAAAATAACCCACGCCTGTGTGCTTTTGCTTTGTGTGTTTCTTTCTTTTAACATGAAATTGGGGCCTCCCGAGGGAGTCCCTCCAAAAATTGATCCTAGGAAAAAAATATGGTCCGCTGAAATACATACATGAGGTCCTGCAAAAAAGCAGAGGGAAAAAGGCAAAGCAAAAGCAAACCATCGTAAAACATACCTTCAACCCTAACTACCCCTACTTAAAAATTATTTTAGAAAAATAGAACGAAGGTCTCCTTTAGCAACAACCCTTATAGTTAATGGAAACCGCTCTTTAGTTTTCTTTTCTTTTTAAAACGGCAAGGACAGGCCGAGCCGGACCGATAGCTCTCAGCCCGCAAAATAAAAATAGCCCGCCACCGAGCAAGGGGCACCTGAAGGCCACATAGCCTAGGCACCCAGGGACCCCTGGGGCGAGTTTGCATAATCCCGCCTAACGCACAGCCGACCCTTGCTCGACATAAAGACGTTTCCCCTCTGAAATATACATGCCTTAGAAAGAAACCTTCGCACAGGAGTTCCCCAGAGCAACAAGCTGGAAGGCTCGCTTAGTGCTCAGGGACTTCTCGTTCGAGTCCCGCCTAATAAACAGTGCTGGCAGAAAAAAACGCCCTCCCTTTTCTTTTTCCCTACTTCACTTCATTTATTTTGCTGCAACAAACTCAGGGAACCTGTACTTATATCCGCAGGTCTCCCCAGGATATTTTCGCCACAAAAGGGAAAAGAAGGCCAGGAGATGAGGCACCTGGCTACTCTGTGTTTGCTCGTGCTGGCAGGCACCCTAATAGAGGGACGCCCGTCCAAATTAATGCCCTACCCCCACTGGAGATGTATCAATACCCTGGCAGGAAACGAAATGATGGTCTGCAAAGTTGTGCAGCAGAGCAATATGACCACCCCCATGGACCGCACTAACTTCCGCAGTTGCGAAGAGCAGTGGATCCGACCCCCAGAGTTTGTTATTTTATGTGTGGGAGTAAAAACTCTGTCTCAAGAACTAGTATGTTACTCGCCTACTGATACAGTTTCACCACTTGCTCCGATTCCATGTATGTTTCTTCCCCGTATCAGGCCAGCCCCCACCGCAGTCCCGGTGGTAGACAAATATACCACCCCTGCCAATTTCGAAACCTCGCCATTTGTCACTGAGGCTTTCGGACCATACTGTGAAGTTATTTTAGTGTCGGCCGCAGTATGGAAGACAGGAGACCCCTTTAGGATGACCATCCTACTAGGCACTACCACCACTGAGTCTGCATCAGTCACTATCACGCCCCCTTCAGGCACGGCTCTCTTCTTTGCTATAGAACGCTGGGAGAACCTGACCTGGATTGTAAAGGAGGAAGACCTAGCCAAACACGGCCCACCCGATTGGATACTGGTTCAGCAGACGCCCGAATGCCAAACCAAGCCCCTAGTAGAGAAATTTCACCGGCTTGGGCTGCTCTTTGTAAATTTGACTCACGAACCAGGCAATTATTCCCTGCTGATCCGGACCCAGGAGACCCACACCATCCAAATTGACCCTTTGATTGCTAGCAATGAACAATTGAGCCAAGGCGGCACGCATATAGTGGGCTCCCATGTTTTGAAAACTGACATTCGAGAGAGAGTTCTAGTCCGCCCGCAAATGTCTTTAAAAGAGATCCGCATAGACTTAGCTGAGCTAAATATAACCCAGAGGCTGCCGCAGTGCGCTCCCTATCTGGAGGCCGGTAGCAAGGGTTGGAATGCATGGCTACAACTGTGGATCGATCCCTCCCCCTCTCTCTCGCGTGCCAGACGAAGCATCGCCGACTGGACTGCTCCTGCAGCCGGAGGCTTAGCAATCATGGATTCGGTCAACATAGAGACTCTCGCTAATAAGTTTGCCCATGTTACGACCAGCATCTCCGACTTAGGTAAACCGGTGGTGCAGTCCCTAAATTCCATTTCCAATGGGCAACACGAGATCAGCTCCATTTTAGTTAACTGGGAGAGTCAAATTGAAAGAGATTTTTCTCTGCTGCTCAAAGGAACACAGTCTTTGGAACGCAACATGTCAATAGCCATGGCACGTATGCAAGCCCAACAATTAAACCAGGCTGTGGCCATGGGGCTAATTCGGCAAGCCACGGACGGGCACTTGCCCCTGGAAATTAAAAGATTGATTATGCCCAAATTGTCACCCATAGAACTGGAGCTTGAATCCTGGTGGTCTCTCGTAAATTCCTCATTCTCGCCGGCCACCCAGGAGCTTAAACTATTTTTATTAACGGCCAGTGCGCACGAGTCATTCCACGTGTATCCAGTCGTGCCTCTGGGACTCCAAGTCAGCGACACCGAAGTCCTCTACGCTCGCCACCCCGACCATTGGGCCCGCTTCACCCCGACCGGATGGCAGCTCGTCAACCTCCAAGGGTGCCAGCATCGAGACCAGACCGGCTTCATCTGCCAGGACCAAGCCTTTGCACCTCATCACCCCTGTGTAGCCCCGCAAGTCGACGCCCTCAATGAGTGCCCTTTCGAGGTCGTCCAGGAGAACGGCTCCACTGTGGTCTACCTTGGGAAAGGATGTGCCTGCGTGCGAACGGCCTGCGACTTTGTGATCCTGAACTCGTTCCAGCTGAAGCCCGTGATTCCGGGAGTCAACCGCTGCTTTTGCAACCTGTCTTCGGTGGCAGCCTGCGACTTCACCTACACGGTACCGGTCTGGACCCAAGAAGAGATTTTGGTGGCACCCTCCATCTATCGTTATGTGGAGCCCATCTCCCTTGGCATCGGCCTGGAACTAATCCATGAGCTCCTGGCCCACCCGCAGCTCCACCGCACCCTCCAGAGCATCCAGAGGGACGGGGACACTACTGCTTTGGTTGTGTCCCACAACGGAAAGGAGATTTTGGATCTGGTCCAGCGGATTAAGACCACCGGCGAGCATTCCTGGTGGGAGACCCTCTTTGGCTGGAGCCCCACTGCCACTGGAATTTACAATTTGGCGTTGCACCCGATCGTTGTGATTCTGGCCTTTCAAGTTTTGTTGTGTGCCTCACTGCTTTATTTGGGCTGTTGGAGCCGCCGACAGCTCCAGCAACTCCAGCTGTCTTACCGCTTGGATCACTATAACCCCGACCTTCTTCTGCCTTAAGAGTTGTTCTTGGCGCCCCGTTTTAGCCTTTGTTTGTTTTATTGCTTGTGCTGGTATGAACTATGCTTGTATTTTATTATGTGTACGGATCCTGAACCAGCCCCATGGACGCTTTGCTGCCGGACACCGCTCCGAGGCCCTCTTGTGGACTAGGGGGGGACATATTTCTCTGCCTCCCAGCCCACGGTCCGTCTCCAAACGACCGCCAGCAACGCCACCGCCATGAGGACTAGAACTGTGTGTCCGAAGCCCTTCTCGCCGCTCATCGACCCTGCTCTGCGGTTTGACGCAGACAGCAAGGGGGGGTGGAAGTGTGTTTTGGAACACATGGACTAAGTTTGCTTGTTTCTGTAAATATGCAACCCAGTCTAGCAGCTGTACTGCAGACTGAGCTGTCTGTGATCTTTGTTGCTCTATTGTTTTATGAATTTCTTTCCATTGCTTTTATGAATCTTACTCCCATGAATTTAGCCCCGAACTAGTCCCTCCCTCTATTTGCTGCAAGTGCGCCCATGATCTCCCCATGAACTGGGACCCTTTTTATCACCCCCTATTAACTTTAGCCCTATGAATTTGATTTTAACCTTATGGATTGCCTTTTTAACCTGACTCCCTCCGCCGAGGTAATTCTAGCCTATTTATCATTTTATGAATTGGGTTTTATCCGGGACTTCTCCTGAGCAGTCTCTTTTAAAGGTTATTTTATTTCTGATTTTAAGCTCTATGAATTTGTTTTTAATCTGGCCATATGAGTTGGTCTCTTAATTGCAGAATCTATTTTTCTGTCCCCCATGAGCCCTTCCGTCGCTTCCCCCCCCCCTCATGAATTATTTCCTCGCACTTGCTTTTATCATTGCTGCTTTATCTACTGGTTTTGACTTCCTGGTTTATTGCTTTTATCATATATATATACATATTTATGATTTTAACCATTTATGAATTACTCTACCCTCTATGAATTGTTCTACCTGACTTGCACTTTCTTATATGAATTATTCCCTATGAGCTTTGTTTTAATTGCCTTTGCTTTTAATCCTATGCCTATGAATTAATCCATGTATATGAATTGCTCCTGGTTTTTAATGCTTTTAACCCATCATGAATTCCGTATGAATTACCTTCATCCATGAATTAATCAATGTACACAAATATGAATTATTGCTATTTATATGCATGAATTGCTCATTGCTGCTCATATCACCATGAATTGTTATTGCTTATGAATTATTGCTATTTATTCTGACGGTTGCACTTAGCACACCCCCTGGTGTGAACCCAGAGACCTGCAGCCCATTGGCTGATCTAAATTGCACTTATTCGGTTAGGTGGTTCTCCAAACTAAATTTTGAGTGACGCCTCCTCCCCCTTCCCTTCCCACTCCTTTTCCGCTCGAAGCTCGACCACCGGACATTGCCGACCACCTCGCCTTTGAAGCCAAGTTCGGAGACCCACGCGCCTGACGTCACGGGGTCTCCGAGGGGGGGAATTGTTGCCAAGTAGGCCCCCTCCCCTGCTTTAAGGCCTGCCATGAACTGTGCTAAAGTTTCCTGCGTTGCTGTTTTACTGCTACACCAAAGACTGCTTTGCACGTGTGTGTTCTGGTACACGTGTCAGTTTCCTGCCTGCGTGTCAATTACCTTGCTTCTGCTATAGACTGTGTAGTTTACTGGCCCCATGTTTGGTTAACTGCACAAAGGACTCTTTCTGGGCAGCCCTGCCCTGACCTGTATCTAGAATTCCCAGTGTGCGTTTGGACTCTGTTACAAGTGTGCCCCGCGCCTGCATTGCCATCTGCCACGGACCGTGCCTGTTCCCTGCTTTGGACTGTGTTTTAAAGTATTGTTCCCGCTGCCTCCATGGAAGCCTGCCTCATATGGGCCCAAGCCGCTGCTAGCAGCCGGGCGCCTGCCGGGGAAACCTCCAGCGAGCCTGGCTAGGCGCTCCCTGGTCAGTTCCCGCCTGGAGCCTCCCGCGAGCCGGTCGCCGAGCTTGCCCTCGCTACCGGGCAGCCTGCTATCCAGCCCCAGCTATGCCCAGCCGGCATCCATGTTCTTAGGCAGCCAGAAGACCCTGGGAAGAAGACTGCTTTGAGAAGCCATTTCGGCGAAGCGGGCACACCACGTCCGCAGCGAGAGTACCTCGCCCCGCTCTGCATATCTTAGGAGCCGCCCCGGAGAAGGAACTAAGTGCCGACCATCCCAAGCACTTAAAGAATGCATCTCAAAGAAACCTCCGCATTCCAAAGCTGATGACATCAGGACAAGCCCTGTCCGCTGGAACATCCTTTCAGCCCACTTGGATTTCCCCCTCCCTCTTTTGTCCCCTCTTCCTGAGGTGTCACTTATCACAATCTGATTACCAAAGTGGCCCATCCAAGCCATTCAGTAGCCCATTAGACCCTTTGTTTTAATCTGTGAGAACCACCAAGTACAGCACCAGCCCCAGGGTACGTTTTGGGGTATTTAAGCTGGTCTCCCAGACCACTCGGTGCCTCGGCCATTCCCTATCCAGACCTCCTTGCTGTCCGTCTGTGGTCCCAGTGCTGGCATTGGGCCACCCTCGCTGCCGTGTCTCTGCTTCGCTCCAGGATTGTGAGTATTTCCCTTATCATCGTTGGGAACCCGCTAATGCGAACGTCTCTGTATTTCCTACTCTATATTTCTTAGACCTTGTATGTTCTTTGTATGATTGTGCAAGCTAGGCTTACGCCACACTCAATACACGTGTTTGGACCTTACTCCTCGTCTGCCTCTTTTTCACTAGAGTGTCTGGGATCGGGACCTCCGTATACATAGGTTATGATCCTCGCTTAATATTAATAGTTACAGACTGCTACAGCTAATTCCCCATTATAATAAAGAGCAGTTCTGGTAACACCGCTCGCCCCACGTACTGATATCTTTTCCCTTGCCTGTACCGTATAAGGGAAAAGAAGGGGGGGAGACATATTGAAGTTATAGTGAAGTAACCTGAAAGTAACCCACGCCCGTGTGCTTTTGCTTTGTGTGTTTCTTTCTTTTAACATGAAATTGGGGCCTCCCGAGGGAGTCCCTCCAAAAATTGATCCTAGGAAAAAAAATGAGCCCTGGGCACACCCAGGGCCCGTTATTCCAGTCAGGGGCCCGTCATTCCAGTCCCAGAGCCCTTCTGGCACACCCAGGGGCCGTCATTCCAGTCTGGGGCCTGTCATTCCAGTTCCTGAGACCTTCTGTCACTCGCAGGGGCCATCATTCCAGCATAGAGCCTGTCATTCCAGTCCCAGAGCCCTTCCGGCACACCCAGGGGTCGTCATTCCAGCATGGGGCCTGTCATTCCAGTCCCAGAGCCCTTCCGGCACACCCAGGGGTCGTCATTCCAGCATGGGGCCTGTCATTCCAGTCCCAGAGCCCTTCCGGCACATCCAGGGGTCGTCATTCCAGCATGGGGCCTGTCATTCCAGTCCCAGAGCCCTTCTGGCACACCCAGGGCCCGTCATTCCAGTCAGGGGCCTGTAAGGCGGGGCGGGGGGCCTCGGGGGGAGCGGCGCAGCCGCGACCCCCGGGGGCCCCCGGCCCGCCGCAGGCGGGGCGGGGGGCCTCGGGGGGAGCGGCGCAGCCGCGACCCCCGGGGGGCCCCGGCCCGCCGCAGGCGGGGCGGGGGGCCTCGGGGGGAGCGGCGCAGCCGCGACCCCCGGGGGGGCCCCGGCCCGCCGCAGGCGGGGCGGGGGGCCTCGGGGGGAGCGGCGCAGCCGCGACCCCCGGGGGGCCCCGGCCCGCCGCAGGCGGGGCGGGGGGCCTCGGGGGGAGCGGCGCAGCCGCGACCCCCGGGGGGCCCCGGCCCGCCGCAGGCGGGGCGGGGGGCCTCGGGGGGAGCGGCGCAGCCGCGACCCCCGGGGGGCCCCGGCCCGCCGCAGGCGGGGCGGGGGGCCTCGGGGGGAGCGGCGCAGCCGCGACCCCCGGGGGCCCCCGGCCCGCCGCAGGCGGGGCGGGGGGCCTCGGGGGGAGCGGCGCAGCCGCGACCCCCGGGGGCCCCCGGCCCGCCGCAGGCGGGGCGGGGGGCCTCGGGGGGAGCGGCGCAGCCGCGACCCCCGGGGGCCCCCGGCCCGCCGCAGGCGGGGCGGGGGGGCCTCGGGGGGAGCGGCGCAGCCGCGACCCCCGGGGGCCCCCGGCCCGCCGCAGGCGGGGCGGGGGGCCTCGGGGGGAGCGGCGCAGCCGCGACCCCCGGGGGCCCCCGGCCCGCCGCAGGCGGGGCGGGGGGCCTCGGGGGGAGCGGCGCAGCCGCGACCCCCGGGGGCCCCCGGCCCGCCGCAGGCGGGGCGGGGGGCCTCGGGGGGAGCGGCGCAGCCGCGACCCCCGGGGGCCCCCGGCCCGCCGCAGGCGGGGCGGGGGGCCTCGGGGGGAGCGGCGCAGCCGCGACCCCCGGGGGCCCCCGGCCCGCCGCAGGCGGGGCGGGGGGCCTCGGGGGGAGCGGCGCAGCCGCGACCCCCGGGGGCCCCCGGCCCGCCGCAGGCGGGGCGGGGGGCCTCGGGGGGAGCGGCGCAGCCGCGACCCCCGGGGGCCCCCGGCCCGCCGCAGGCGGGGCGGGGGGCCTCGGGGGGAGCGGCGCAGCCGCGACCCCCGGGGGCCCCCGGCCCGCCGCAGGCGGGGCGGGGGGCCTCGGGGGGAGCGGCGCAGCCACGACCCCCGGGGGCCCCCGGCCCGCCGCAGGCGGGGCGGGGGGCCTCGGGGGGAGCGGCGCAGCCACGACCCCCGGGGGCCCGGCTGTCTTTGTCTTTGTCTTTGTCTTTGTCTTTGTCTTTGTCTTTGTCTTTGTCTTTGTCTTTGTCTTTGTCTTTGTCTTTGTCTTTGTCTTTGTCTTTGTCTTTGTCTTTGTCTTTGTCTTTGTCTTTGTCTTTGTCTTTGTCTTTGTCTTTGTCTTTGTCTTTGTCTTTGTCTTTGTCTTTGTCTTTGTCTTTGTCTTTGTCTTTGTCTTTGTCTTTGTCTTTGTCTTTGTCTTTGTCTTTGTCTTTGTCTTTGTCTTTGTCTTTGTCTTTGTCTTTGTCTTTGTCTTTGTCTTTGTCTTTGTCTTTGTCTTTGTCTTTGTCTTTGTCTTTGTCTTTGTCTTTGTCTTTGTCTTTGTCTTTGTCTTTGTCTTTGTCTTTGTCTTTGTCTTTGTCTTTGTCTTTGTCTTTGTCTTTGTCTTTGTCTTTGTCTTTGTCTTTGTCTTTGTCTTTGTCTTTGTCTTTGTCTTTGTCTTTGTCTTTGTCTTTGTCTTTGTCTTTGTCTTTGTCTTTGTCTTTGTCTTTGTCTTTGTCTTTGTCTTTGTCTTTGTCTTTGTCTTTGTCTTTGTCTTTGTCTTTGTCTTTGTCTTTGTCTTTGTCTTTGTCTTTGTCTTCGTCTTCGTCTTCGTCTTCGTCTTCGTCTTCGTCTTCGTCTTCGTCTTCGTCTTCGTCTTCGTCTTCGTCTTCGTCTTCGTCTTCGTCTTCGTCTTCGTCTTCGTCTTCGTCTTCGTCTTCGTCTTCGTCTTCGTCTTCGTCTTCGTCTTCGTCTTCGTCTTCGTCTTCGTCTTCGTCTTCGTCTTCGTCTTCGTCTTCGTCTTCGTCTTCGTCTTCGTCTTCGTCTTCGTCTTCGTCTTCGTCTTCGTCTTCGTCTTCGTCTTCGTCTTCGTCTTCGTCTTCGTCTTCGTCTTCGTCTTCGTCTTCGTCTTCGTCTTCGTCTTCGTCTTCGTCTTCGTCTTCGTCTTCGTCTTCGTCTTCGTCTTCGTCTTCGTCTTCGTCTTCGTCTTCGTCTTCGTCTTCGTCTTCGTCTTCGTCTTCGTCTTCGTCTTCGTCTTCGTCTTCGTCTTCGTCTTCGTCTTCGTCTTCGTCTTCGTCTTCGTCTTCGTCTTCGTCTTCGTCTTCGTCTTCGTCTTCGTCTTCGTCTTCGTCTTCGTCTTCGTCTTCGTCTTCGTCTTCGTCTTCGTCTTCGTCTTCGTCTTCGTCTTCGTCTTCGTCTTCGTCTTCGTCTTCGTCTTCGTCTTCGTCTTCGTCTTCGTCTTCGTCTTCGTCTTCGTCTTCGTCTTCGTCTTCGTCTTCGTCTTCGTCTTCGTCTTCGTCTTCGTCTTCGGGGGGGTGGGGTGGGGTGGGGTGGGGTGGGGTGGGGTGGGGTGGGGTGGGGTGGGGTGGGGTGTTTTATTTTTGGCAACCTCTTCTACATGCAAAACTTTTTTGGTACAAAGTTGTAATGTTATAAAATGGTAAAAATTTCACAAAATTGTAATTCTACTAACAATCCAACTCAAATAAGTTTATAGACAATTCAAACAGTATTGCTTTTATAATCACATTAGGCATAAATATTAAACATAACTTGTAAACATTAAGTAAAAAGTATTAAACACTCGGTAGAGATGGGTTGAAGGTTTTATCTTAAATCCTGAGCAGCTTGAAACCTTCAAGTGAGAACTGAAAACATGTTTCTCTGTTTTAGAAAAACTGCTTTTCAGTACAAAATAAATGGGATGTATGTTTTTGTTGCACTCTCCCAACCAGGAGACAGACTCCTCCTAAGAGTTTAATGGCTTCTTTCATTAACAAACGCTAGTCGTTTTCATTACGTGAGGTATCAAAATATAAATGTTTTTTTAAGTAAAACATAGAAAAATAGAACAGATGAACGCAACAAGAATTAAGTTTCCTAACATTTCTTAATGAAATCTAACTCAGTCAGATTAACGATGAAATGCATTCAAGTTACCGTAGCACATATTACAAGGGTAAGTTTCCTGCCTTTGTTTTCCTTCATGAGATTTCTTTTGGCCAAAACCCTGATCTGCTATTTGGATTACCATTTTTATATATTATCTTATGCAGAAATCTAAGATCTTTTCATATGATAACAAAGATAAATATCAAACCAATCATAATTTAATTCTTTTTTACTACTTCCAATCATGTGACATTTTACCTAGCCAAAAGTACCACTATGCCCAGCTGTAAGATAAGAGATATGGATAGTAAAAGTGACAAGAAAAGTTACATGACCAGATCATCCTTGGTCTCTGCTAACAATTACAGAACATGTATCTGATACTGTTCACTATTTTTAATTGGCTGTCAAAGATAAAGAAGCACCAGTTATACACCATACTAGAAAAAGAACTACAGTGATGTTCATACAGTGTTATTTAGAATGCATATGTTTCACGAAGTATGTGTTCTAAACCATAATCAGCAGTCTACTGGTTTGAATCCCACTACTGACATGAGTTCAGTAGGTGGCCTTGGGTCAGCCACTCCTCTCAGCCCCAGCTCCATTGTGGGGATAAGAATAACACTAACTTGTTCACTGCTCTGGGTGAGGCACTAATATGTGTAGAAGAGCGGTATATAAGCATGGTTATTATTATTATTTATATTTCCATGACACCATCCCTTGACCTGTGAAATTAAGTATTTTGATACATATGAAAGTGATACCAAATATAAATGCATTGCATAATGTGTGAGTGTACATATACAAACTTTAAAAATTGTATTGGATAATACCGCAAAGCATGATTACTGAGAAAGCTGCTTTCACTGCTTTCAGTGTGGAGAGCTGCTTGTAGATCAAAACAACCTGGCGAGCTGTCTTCATGCAGAGTGCGCTTCATTCTCTTGGCTTTCAATTCTGCTTTCGTTCAACATGGGTAAATCGATGTGTCAGCAGCAAACATTTGTATCACTCCTCTCTGAATGAACTTTTAAATTTTACTGTCTATCGTGTCAAAGCTATTAAAATTAACAATACAGTTACTAAGCTGCTAAGATCAATTAATGGCTCTTAGGCTTTATTTATTGATCTAGTGACATCTTCAAAACCCACTGGTAACAGACTATACATACTTCTCTTCTATCCACAATATATACACAAGGATTGATTACATATTCTTATCTTCTAAATTACATATTTAAATGACATATTCTTATCTCCTAAATTAATTAGTCAAACTCTTACATCAAGGATGGGTGACAAGTTGTGGACAGACTACGCTTGGACAGAATGTACACTGAGAATAAATGACATCAAACAAATTGGAAACTAAATAAATCACTCTTATTTAACAAATAAATTTCTTCTGAAGTCTCTTTAGAAATTAAACAATAGAAACAAACTATGTGGCATTCCTCAAATCCACGTGTAGGATGCTATGGAAGTGATACTTAGAGGGAAATTAATCTCCGTTGCCTCCTGTCATGAAGAGCAAAAAGAAAACATTAGACATGAAATGATATCTAGGATAAGAAAACTAGAAGATGAACACAAAAAAGGCCACCCAATCTATAAACTTGCTTGCATGAAAATTAGAGGAAAAAACCTCCTCACATTCTATACAAGCTATTAAAGGCACCCAGGAAAAACTCAAACTAATTCTGTAAAATTAGCCGATGTATTTGCTGAATACTAGCAAACCATTTGTACATCAGACAGTCCTGACACTAATCATATTTTAAATTATTTATCATCACAGGAAATTATTTGGAAAAAAACTCACAAGAACATAAACAGTATCTGGACCAACCAGTCACAACAGAAGATGTTACAGTCACTATCAAATCCTTGAAAAAAATAACAAAGCTTCAGACAGGGATGGATTCCCTGCCAAATTTTTACAAAAAAATACATTCACCTACTTTCAACTCCACTAACTGCCACATGCAACTCTTGTTATGTTAGGAGGTAGCATCCCTCTATCTTGGTCAGAGGCTGAAATAGTAGTTACTCCAAAAAAGGACAACCATATTACAAATACTAAATCTTCTCAACCAATACCCTTCCTGAATCAAGACCAAAAGATCTTTACAAGCATATTTGCCAAAACATTGTCTAAATTTAAATAACCAACTACATTCACCTTGACCAGACAATACACGTAACACTTTAACTATAATTAATTTCTGTGAAGCATACAAAGCGCCTGCATTACTTCTGGCCTTTGATATAGAGAAGGCATTTGATTAAGTGGAAATACTATATCTAAAACTTTTACTTCAAAAAAGGGGTTTTGGCGACCAATTCTAAAATGCCATTAATGCTCTTTATCTTTCTCCAAAAGCTACAGTTAGGACTAACAATGTACATTCAATAGATATCCATATAGCAAGGGGAACTAGACAAGGCTGTCCCCTTTCCCCATTTCTGTTTGCCATAACTATAGACAGGGCCAATGCTACCATTAGACCAAGTTCATACAGCAAAACTTCTCAGAGGTGCGCTGAGCTGGCCAAGGTCGAAACAGCAGATAAGACAGGATCCTTTCCCATGGAATCGGCTCCTTGCTGGTGTTGCCTGGAGGGAAAGAAGTCTAAACACTACACGATTAAATATGGCGTTACTTAGGTTAAAACAGTTTCTGACAATTTGATTGGTTGAGGACTGAGAGGGTGGGTGGAGTGAATGCAGTTTGAGACTGAGAGTAGAGAGAAAATTTTTAGTCAGAAGAAAGCAGGCTAGCTGTGTGCTGCCTGAATATGTTGAAGTGTTTATGAGAGAAATATAACCTGTGTGGAACCTGAACTGAGCATGTTTGTGAAAGGACACTCAGTCAGGGAAAGAGAGGCCAGCTGTGTGAATGAGAGTAAATGAAGTAACTTTAAGAACCGAGAACTACATTTATGAAACCAATACGCTTCTCGAATAAATAAAAGCTTATTTTTGTTTTGCTATATCCCAGTGTAGCTGTCATTGCTATATCCCATTCCTATCTTCAGGGCCACATAGAACCACGAAGGAGCCTGACGCTTAGGAACGTTACCAAAGGGAAAATTTAAATAAAATATCTTGGAATAAAATATTCCGGGTGGCAGCAGACTACCCAGAGGGTTAAGGGATAGATTAAAAGAAAAATCTACCCTAAAGAAAGTAAAGGTCATACCACCATCCATCAGCAGATAGAGCTGAATGTCATCCGCATACCAGTGACAACCTAGCCCAAAGCTGTGGGCTAACGGGGCAAGGGGGCACATATAGATGTTAAATAGCATCGGGGAAAGAATCGCCCCCTGAGGGATGCCACATACCAAAGAATGGTAAGCAGACATCTGTTCCCTGAGTGCCACCCTCTGTCCTAGATTGTGAAGGAAGGAGTTCAGCCATTGCAGGGCTGTTCCACGAATCCCCACATCGGCAAGGCAATGGGTCAGAAGATTATGATTGACCATGTCAAATGCTGCTGTAAGATCTAAAAGTATCAGCAGTGCCGACCCACTCCGGTCCAGGTGTCGCCGCAGATCATCTGTGAGGGCAACCAGAGCCGTCTCTGTACCATGGCCAGGCCTGAAGCTGGACTGGAATGGATCCAGGATAGAGGCATCACCCAGGTATACCTGCAGCTGTTCCGCTACTGCCCTCTCAATTACCTTACCCAGGAACAGAATATTCGAAACGGGGCGATAATTAGCTGGATCAGCAGGATCCAGTAATGGTTTCTTTAAGAAGGACCGCACCACTGCCTCTTTCAGTGAGTCTGTAAAAAACCCAGAACTCAGAGAAAGATTAATGATGTCAGCTAACCGTGCCCAAATCCCATCACCACCACTTTTCACCAGCCATGATGGGCATGGGTCCAGTGAGCTCGTGGTAGGTTTCACAGCATGAAGGACCCTGCCCACCTCCTCCTGGGAGAGTGGCCTGAATTGATCTAATATCAACCCTGAGGACGACCAAGGGGCCTCCAGTACACATACTGCATCAACTGTGGTGGACAGATCCCAGCGGAGTGACAAGATATTATTCGCAAAATAGTCTCCAAAAGCCTCACAGCTTATTACCGAATTTACATTTTTATTTGTCCCATGTGTGAGGGACGTTAAAGACCAAATCACTCTGGAAAGTTGTGCTGGGCAAGAACTAGTGGACGCAGTGGAAGCTGCATAGTAGTCTCTCTTTGCAGCTTTCAGTGCCATCTCATAGGCCTTCATAAACGTCCTATAAGATGTTCTTGTCATTTCATCATGGAGTCGCCGCCACACTCGCTCTAGCCGTCTCAGCTCCCATTTGATTTGTCGTAGCTCATCAGTATACCAAGGAGCTACTCTAGTTCGGGGGCGGAGAGAGCGATGGGGAGCGATCTCATCAATAGCTTCAGAGAAACGGACATTCCAGTCCTCTATCAGCTCATCCAATGAGCCACCAGGGGGCATCGGATCCTGCAGAGCGTTCTGCAATTCAATTGGATCCATTTGACTCCACGGGTGAGCATAAATCAGCTCATCGCCCAAGCAGGAGGGGGTCATGGTGCCCAGACAAGCCCTCAGGATGAGGTGGTCTAACCATGGCACTGCTATAGCTTCATCCAGATCCACCTGTATCCCAAACCCAAAGATCAAATCCTGTGTGTGTCCTGCTCGATGTGTGGGCATTGATACAAACTGGGAGAGTCCTAATGCTGCCATGGAGGCTATCATGTCCATGGCCTGTGAGGAGGTAGCATCATCAGCATGGACACTGATGTCCCCTAAGACCAGAAGCCTGGGGTACTCCAAGGCCCAGCCAGCCACCGCCTCTAACAGGCCAGGCACAGCATCTGCTGGTGCGCTGGGCAATCGGTATACCAGACAGATGGCTATACTCTCCTCGGCATCCCACACCAGGCCCACACAATCAATGCCAGCAATCTTTGGCAGAGGGAGCAGCCTGATGGAGAAACACTCGAATGAGCACCACTACCTCAACAAGACATTTCCCAATATGTAAAACAAATATGAGAAACCTGTACCATAAATGTGTTGGAATATATGTGTGTTGCAAGGTCTGAGATTCACTCATTATGGGGTTAATGTGTTTACCTACCATGCTATTGTTTAGATTGACCTGGAAGGGGAACCTGGCTCAAAGCCAATAATCTGCAAGCCCAGAAAACTTGAGTGTTTGTAAACTGTTATTGGTCAACAGGTCAGGTGATTTTCTTTCAGGATCAAGAAGACAGAGGGAGAAGATTCTCCATTCAGTTATCCCAGCTCTTTGTTTGTAACCAGTAGTGAGAACGTAGCTCCAGGCATTTGTTATTTTGTAGGCAATCCTGTTAACCTTTTTTCCTTTAGAAGTAAATGATTTTAAAAGCTAAACTCGTGTGCTGACTCTCTATTGATTCAAGATCCATTGCACCTCTGAAGAAAAGCTATTTTTTAACCTTTTCCCCCAACGAAGTGGACCAGTTGAAGTAATTATTAAGGTGAAAAAGATGCTAGCGATTCGTGTATATTGTTCTTTGAGTTTTGGGTCAGCCTCTTTGCTGCGCTAATCAGAGGCTGAAAGGGGGGAAATGTAGCTGAAGGAAATACCAATTGTTTAATTACTAATAGATTGCAAATGCTGAGTGCCATTAATACTGAATGATTATAATGAAAAATAAACTTTGTTCTCACATTTTACAGTAGCCTGCATTCAAAGTGAAAGAGGAAGCTATGTAGACATGCTTATCTAAAATAGCCTGCATTCAAAGTAAAAGCGGAAGCAATGTAGACATGTTCATCTAAAATGTCAGTTGAAGTGCCTCGCTGTTAGATGGGAAAACAGATACATTCTAGCTAAAATGAGCTTAGCTTACCTGACACCACCACCATGTGATGTGTCTATATGCTGTATGTATAAAATGAGGAACTGTGAATGAATCGGGAGCTCAGTTCTTTGTGGCACTAGTCATGCTGAGCTCTGCCGGCAATAAACATCATTCCTTCCTGAAGATTCTGTCTAGTCTCAATTCTTGGGAACACTGAACCCTGCTACATTTTGGGGGGCTCGTTCTTCCAGGATTGAAGGGACCCTTGGGGTACCCCCTTGACCCCCAGTCCGTGGCTGCTGGTTCTAGACTGGTAGTGGACCTGTGGGCGCCCCCTGAGTTTTTCAGGAGCAGGCCCTGCCTTCCTCGGGTGTCAGCGGTGCACCACTGGGGCGTCAATGACCCGGTGACGGAATCAGGAACGAGTGATCCAGGAAAGTCCCGGGACATGTGAGTATGGAGTAATTGGGTTCCACTTTGGAGCGAAGAGGGGCTTGATCACCCCCTAGCACAGCCCAAGTAAGTGAGTCAGAGGGACTCAACTGAACCCGCTGGTGCTTGTAGGAACTGGGATGGAAACTTGTCATGTGAATGACATGAATGGAATGCCTAGGGCGATTGGTGTGTGAATCTCCGAGACGCATTTCCTGGCTGGGCGACTTCGTCAGGTCGTCAAAGACGAGAAGCGAGTGTGTAGGGCCTCGTGAGAAGCAGACCCCTTACTGCTTTCTCACTGTTATTAATCCCTAGACTGTCTTGTCTTGTCTGGGCTCTGTGTTGATAATGGGTGGTTCATGCTCATCCCCAGAAACAACCCCCTTGAAATTGATGTTGAAACATTTCCAGGAGGTGTATGGAGGATGGGTCCAGTCAGGGGAGAATCCAACCCCTGAGCTGTTGGAAATTTTCTGGCCTACATTTGATTTAGGTTGGCCAAAGGAAGGGACTTTTGACGAAACAACTGCCCTAAATGTTTATCACTTTACTCTTAAGTAACATGATGATCAGATTATATATGCACAGTCATGGTTTGATACTTGTTTGAATCCCCCTCCCTGGGTTAAGAACTGGCCGGGGTACCGGGCTAGGAAGAAGGAGGTGCAGCTTATGGCCCTAGGGAAAGGAAGGAGGATGAATCCATAGTCAAGAAGGCGACCACCAAAGGGAGGCATCTACCCGGTGGTGCCAGTAAAGCGAGATACTGCCTGCCCCACTGCCCCTCTAGAAGCTAGGCTCCAGCCGAAGTCTAAGCCTGTTCAACAAACCCAAGAAGAAGAGGTGCCCGCACCACCATATGCTCCCTCACTGCCTAGAGGAGGAGAGAGAGTGGAAGGGCCTGTAGAAGAGCAAGTAAGGGGAGCTGGGGGTGGACCAAGAAACCCCTCCAATGCTACCCCTGCAAAACCAGATCTTAGACACGGAAAGAAAATGTAGAGGCAGAAGATGAGTATAAAGATATCCCAGAGCTAGAAAAAGAAGGGGAAGAGAGCAATGTCTATCCCTTGAAGAAAACTAAAGCCTGTCCCTTAAGAGAGACAGTGGACCCTCGCTCAGGGACCTCGCATTTAATATATATACCCTTTCCAACTACTGATCTGTACAATTGGAAGACTCACACACCTCCATTCTCAGATCAGCCAGAACCGGTGACTACTTTGTTTCAGTCCATAATTAATAGCCATAAACCAACTTGGCAGGACTGTAACCAGCTCCTAATCACGTTCTTCAATACAGAGGAACACAAACGTATTATACAAGGAGCTAGGAAATACCTAGCAAAGCTAGTGAAAGAAGGGGAGGATGCAGAAACAAAAGGTGAAAGAGGCATTTCCTATGGCAGATCCGAACTGGGATGCCAATGAAGAGGGAGGCATGGCTAAACTAACCGGGTACCAGCAGGCCCTGATGCAAGGGATAAAGGCTGCAGGGAAAAGGGCAACCGATATGAGAAAAATACAAGAGTGTCAACAAGGACCAAATGAGCCTCCTGGTGCTTTCCTAGAAAGGGTCTACCAGACCTACCGTCAATACACTCCCTATGACCCAGAAGCAGAAGAAAATAGGAGAATGGTTTTGAACACTTTTGTCACTCAAGCAGCAGGGGACATTAGAAGGAAAATACAGAAGCAAGAAGGGTTCCTGGGAATGAATACAGAGCAGCTGCTTGAAATTGCCCATAAAGTTTTTTCTAATCGTGAACAGGAAGCACAAAGAGAGACTGATAGAAAAATGAAAAAGAAGGCAGAATTGCTGGCTGTAGCACTGGCCCAGCAGCCCCAACAGGGACAGTACCCCCCTGGAAGGGGACGTATGGGGGGCACCCTGAGAGAGAGGAGGCAGGCAGCCCCTAGATTTTGAAACATGTGCGTGGTGTTTTAAAAGAGGGCATTAGAAAGATGAATGCAAAGAGAGGCTACAGAGTATCAGGGGATGTGGAAGAGGACGAGATGATAGAAGAAGGAAAAGATGGGACCCCCAGAGCCGAGGGGAAGTCCGAGATGGAATGTATAAAAGATGAGGACCAGCCGTGGAAGCAGCATTGAGAGAGGACAAATATGGATGGCAAATAGACTCTCAATGGGACGAAGAATGGGAGGCATAAGCCAGACTGAGCACCTTCAATCTTGGCCCCCAGGAGCCCATGGTTGAAATTTGCATGAGGAGCCAAAATATTTCTTTCTTAGTGGACACTAGAGCTGAATGTTCAGTAGTAACTCAGCCAGTAGTCCCCGTGACAGATAAAACAATCATTGTAAGCGGATTTGTTATGAGGCTACCCAGAAGTTGCTAAAGGTGCTATACAAAGCTGGCTACAAAGTGTCACAGAAGAAAGCACAGCTCTGTCAGCCCCAAGTAAAATATTTGGGATTTGATATATCAGGAGGAATCAGGTCCCTGGGCCATGAATGTAAGGAAGCAGTCTGCTCCATTTCAGAGCCCTCCTCCAGGAGGCGAGTGCGAGAATTTCTGGGGTCTGCAGGGTATTGCCAAATTTGGATTCCCAACTTTGCAAAAACAGCAAAGCCCCTTTATGAAGTTACAAAGGGGGGAGAACGGGATCCTTTTTCTGTGGGGAAAAGAGCAAGAAGCAAGCATTCCAGACTCTTAAAGGACAGTTGCTGGAAGCCCCTGCCCTGGGTCCGCCAGACCTTATGAAGCCTTTTTGCTCGTCTGTGCATAAGAGGAATGGCACAGCAGCTGGAGTATTAACCCAGCATCTGGGAAATTAGGAAAGGCCAGTAGCATACCTGTCTAAGCAGTTGGATGCTGTAGCAAAAGGCTGGCCAGCCTGTCTCCGTGCTGTAGCAGCCACAGCAGAGCTAGTCAAAGATTCGCAGAAGCTGACTTTGGGACAGAAGGTCTGTGTTAAAGTCCCACATTATGTGCTCGCCCTGATGGACTACAGGGAAGAGATTCGTTCACAAATGTATGCATGACCACGTATCAGGGATTGCTGAAAACCCACAAGTGAAGCTAACTGTAATTAGTGCTCTCAACTCAGCATCCTTACTGCCAGTAGATGAGGAGAGCCCAACCCTTGATTGTCTCCGAACCATCGATGAAGTTTACTCTAGCCGAAAGGACCTGACTGATGTCCCCATGCCAAACCCAGACATTATTTTACTGACGGCAGCAGCTTTGTTGAAAATGGGGTTAGAAACGCAAGGTATGCAGTAGTAACTTGGACAAAGAATATAGAAGCTAAACCCTTGCCACCCAATACCTCTGCTCAGAAAGCTGAACTTACTGCTTTAACCAGAGCTCTTCAATTAGCAGAAGGATTAAAAGGTTAACATTTGGACAGATTCTAAATATGCATTTCTTACTCTGCATGCTCATGGAGTTTTATACAAAGAGAAAGGTCTCATCACTGCTTCATGAAAACGAATTAAAAATGGACCTGAGATTTTGCAATTGCTCCAAGGCTTTAAAAAGTAACTGTCATGCATTGCCAGAGAAGAATTTTTGCAGCCATCCCATTTTCAATGTCCTTTTCCAAGTCCAGATGTCTGATTGGACTCCAAAGTATTCCCATGAGGAGGAGGACTAGGCTAGTCCTCAGAATACCCAGAGACGTGATGGCTGGCTTCAGTTTCCAGATAGAAGACTCTTTGGGCCAGAATCAATTGCTCATGCAGTAGTAAAAGCTGCCCATGAAGCCACTCATTATGGAAAGTCAGCACTAGCAGAGTTACTAAACAAGGACTTGTACATTGCTAAACTACATGGACTGTGTGCAGCTGTTTCCAGAAGCTGTGTCATGTGTGCCAGAAACAACCCCCGACAAGGACCAGGTTCACCTCCTGGATTCCAACCCCCGGGGTCTCTGCCATTTCAGTCACTAGTTGTAGATTTTACTGAATTGCCACGGTACCAAGTATTCCGATACTTGTTAGTGTTTGTTAACTCATATTCTGGGTGAGTAGAAGCGTTTCCTTGTAAAACTGAAAAGGCCAGAGAGGTAGTTCGGTGTCTCTTAAAGGAAATTGTAGGACGGTGGGGTCTGCCAGCAGTTATTTTAAGTGAAAATGTCCCCATTTGAGTTAATGTTTGGTAGGCCACCTCCTATTTTACAAGGTGTTACAGGAAACCCTTGTCAGTTGGGAGATCTGAGACTCAGGGAACAAGTTGTGGGCCTGGGCAAGACTTTGCAGAAAATTCAAAAGTATGTAGGAGAACAATAGCTTTTGCCAGTGTTTAATCTAGTCCATAAGTTTCAGCCAGGAGCTGAGATTTGGGTAAAGGACTGGCAAGTAATTCTGCTAGGACCTAAATAGAAGGGCCCATACACTGTCCTGTTAGCAACTCCTACTGCTGTGAAGGTAAAAGGCATTGCAGTTTGGATTCATTGGACTAATATTAAACCTGCTGCCACGCCTTGAGTTTCAGAGATCTGTCCAGACGATCCCCTCCGTTTCTGACTGAAGAAGCTACCCTCTGGATCTCAGCCTACCGGAAAAGGCTAAGATTCACAGGCAACAGTTCCAGGGCCTGGTACCTAAGCACTCCAGGAGGCTGTTCAGGTTCAAGGCTGAAGACGCTCTGGTCTAGCCACTCCTGGGCTGGCTAGTCTACCCACAGCTGAAGCTTTGATCATCGGTGGACTACAGTAACAGTTGATGTTTTTTCGCGTTTTCTCCTATACCTTTACTGGCTGTGCATTTTTCCTGTGTTTTGTTCTCCTTATCTGTTGTTTTTATAAGATCGGGACAGGCATCCAAGAGGTAGTTTGTCCTGACTGTGGTCAACAACATTGTAGTAACGTACCCTGCCCCCAGTGTTTCTTATATACTCCTCCTACTCTCCCACTCCAGGGAGTGGTGCTACTCACCCACCGCTCTGATATTATATCTAGATTAAGCTTTGCTTGACTATATTATAAGTGCTTTGCTAAAAAGCCTGGTCCAGGGAAAATGTGCTAGACTCAGGCTGCAATTTAAAGTTAAGTTTTAAGAAGAGCTTCATGTCATACTCTGCCTTCATTATTATATCGGGGTGTGTGTTTGGGGTCTGGCTAACCCTTCTTTTCAGCTGCCTACTCAGGTGTATTTTGGGCAGACGACCATAAATAGAGACTTGTCCAGTCTGTAAGTGCCAACACTATGCTGTTACGACGTGCCCCAATTGTAGGCTGTCTTCTCCTCCTCCTTATACTCCTTCCAACACAGATGATGCTCCCACAGAGAGGATGGAGGTGTAACCATTGTTTTGGCTTGAAACGGTATATCCGAACTTTTCATGCCGTAACCACCCCTGTTATTACAAAGTGTTATCACAGACATCTTGCAAAAGTTTGTTATCATGAAGGGAAAATGTATGCAATGGTCCAAAATATAGGGTGGTCCTGGTCTGGTACGGTGCAAGGTTGCCCAACCATACCATGGTTATGCATCCCAGCTGCGTGGGGGAAGGATCGTGTGGCCTACGCCCCCAGAGCAACTCAGCCACCAGAAACTGAGGCCACAACTAAGGCCCCGATTGTGGTATACTCCTCCTTGTATCAGGAGGTTGCCTCAGATGTTCCAATCCCCACCCCTGGTAGAAATCTCTTTTTGACTCTTGCTGAACAAATAGCCGCCTCTTTAAATGTCTCAGATTGTTGGGTGTGTGGGGGACCCCTTATGAGTGAGCAATGGCCCTGGGTGGCAATGGAAGTGACCCCTGAAATATTAACCCAGTGAAACCATACAGTTCAGGCCCCCCAGCGTATAATAGAGTATTATGGCCCAGCCACCTGGGCACAGGATGGGTCTTGGGGCTGCCACACCCTATTTACATACTGACCCGCCTAATCCGTCTTCAGGCTGTCCTTGAGATTATTACTAATCAAACAGCTGCGGCTCTTGAACTCTTGGCCCGGCAGCAGACCCAAATGAGAGCACCTATCTACCAAAATAGATTGGCTCTAGACTACCTGCTAGCCGAGGAAGGAGGAGTATGTAGAAAGTTTAATCTCTCGGATTGTTGTTTATCAATTGATGACAGTGGGCAAGCAGTTACAAACATAGCTTCCAATATACGCAAGCTAGCCCATATCCCTGTGCAGACGTAGAAATCTGCTTGGGACACTACCTGGTGGGACTCCTTCTTAGGAGGAGGTTGGTGGAAGAAAGCTTTGTTTCTGATGGGGTGTGCTCTAGCCGGTATTATATTCCTCCCTTGTTGTATTCCCTGTGTTATTCGCCTCATACAATCTACAGTTTCAGGCATGACAATGATGGCCACACCGGTGGCGCCTCCACCCAGGGGAGCCCCACCCCTGACTCAGCTATATACTGTTACCTCTGTATCTCCTGAATGGGATTATTCAATTAAGATGCGGGCTCTGAGGTTCCCATCAGAGGATGAAAAGAAGGAGGGGGAGTATGTAGGGCTAAAGGCATAAATTGTACAGACAAATTTTTGGGTCAGCCTCTTGGCTGCGCTAATCAGAGGCTGAAAGGGGGGAAATGTAGCTGAAGGAAATACCAATTGTTTAATTACTAATAGATTGCAAATGCTGAGTGCCATTAATACTGAATGATTATAATGAAAAATAAACTTTGTTCTCACATTTTACAGTAGCCTGCATTCAAAGTGAAAGAGGAAGCTATGTAGACATGCTTATCTAAAATAGCCTGCATTCAAAGTAAAAGCGGAAGCAATGTAGACATGTTCATCTAAAATGTCAGTTGAAGTGCCTCGCGGTTAGATGGGAAAACAGATACATTCTAGCTAAAATGAGCTTAGCTTACCTGACACCAACACCATGTGATGTGTCTATATGCTGTATGTATAAAATGAGGAACTGTGAATGAATCGGGAGCTCAGTTCTCTGTGGCACTAGTCACGCTGAGCTCTGCCGGCAATAAACATCATTCCTTCCTGAAGATTCTGTCTAGTCTCAATTCTTGGCAACACTGAACCCTGCTACACCAATGCTACAAAAAGAAACTTTTCAGCAACTTGAGGAAGCCAAGCAAGAAGTGAGAAGGAAAACAAAAGGGAAAAGGTGGGAAACTGCCTCCAGAGCTAAGAAAAAACCCACTTCATAGAGCAAACTGTATCCCAGCAACACCAAGAGAAGAGGCAGAGTGGAAAACACTAAAATCTTCACAACTATTCTGCTGTGTCTGGAAAGAAATGGGCAGAAAGTCAGCTTCATGGCTGCAATAAAAGGGAGGAAAGTAGGGAAATTCTGCTGTAGCAACGCGCAGAGCATACTTGCTGCAGAGGAACAAGTGCAGGGAAAAATACCTCTGCACTAGAACCTACAACTATATAGCCAAGCTTTTAAGGTTTCCTCAAAATCTGAAAATCCTTTAAAGAGTTATGATGACCTCATCCAATCCTTAAGGCCACTTTTGGTAGGTGCTCGAGAGGGAAAACTGGTCAAGACCAATTTGTCATCTAAATCTGGGTTTGATCAGAGCTGTATTTGTGCTAAAAATGCTTTAATCTATGCCTATAAGTTAGCACTGAGAGCTGATGAAAAGACCAGACAAGATGCATATCGTTCTCTTTCATTTTTTAAAAAGAAATATAAATCACTGGTTGCCTGCTGTAAGAAAGAACATACCAGAAAACTGTGGGCCAATATAATTGAAGCAGCTACGAGCAAAAACTCAGTGGTGTTCTGGAAACTAGTGTCAAACCGCGCCTCCACAGCCGCCTCCCCCTTGGCTTCCTCTATCCCCCCCCCAGATAAATGGACTTCCTTTTTCCAAAAAATGTATGATGATCCTATTCAACCCCCTCCTGCCCTAACAATAGAAAATCTGGCCAAATGCCCCCCAGTTCATGACGAAGAGGTAAAAGCTTATATTAGCCAGTTAAAGAATGCAAAAGCCCCTGGGCTTGATGGAATATCTCCAGAATTACTAAAAACAAATAAGGACTGGTGGGAAACTTTCCTAGCCTCCCCATTTACTTATATTGATGAAACCGGCTACATCCCCAATGATTGGGGAATGGCTATAGTAGTCCCCTTCCATAAGAAGGGAAAGAAGGAGGATCCATCCAATTATAGACCAATCAGCTTACTAAGCATTGTAAGCAAGTTGTCTACAAAACATCTGCTGAAGAAATCTTTAGACTGGCTAGAACAGGAGGCAATAATTGCTGATGAGCAAGCTGGGTTTAGAGCTGGCAGGTCAACAATAGATCACTGCCTAGTAATGCAACACCTTGTAGAGAAATACGCTACAGAAAACCAAGCATCACTTTACCGGGCATTTGTTGATTTAAAAGCAGCTTTTGACACAGTCTCTAGAAATAGACTTTGGAGGAAACTGCAGGCCTCCTCTATTGATAGGCAACTGATGTCCCTTTGGGGGGCTATGCACAAGCAAACTGCCTTGAGTAAGGTGCAGCCGAATTGGGCATTTGACTGACCCCATTCAAACTTACAGGCAGGTGTGCCTTCTAGCCCCCTTTCTGTTTATCTTCTACATCAACAATTTGGTAAACCTTTTGAATGCCCCTGGATTGCATCCTCCCAAATTAGCAAATAGGCACATTCACGTACTGCTCTATGCAGACGATGCTGTATTACTTTCTAGGACCCCCATAGGGCTGAAACGAGCCCTAAAAAAATTCTCCCAATTCTGTGATACTGAACACCTTCTAACCAATTACCAAAAAACTAAGATCCTGGCTGTCGTTAAAAATCCAAAGACCAGACGATGGGAGCTTCAGGGGCATCAGTTAGAACAACTTACCAGCTTCAAATATTTGGGTGTAGTTTTGCAAGCCTCAGGTACCAAAACAACACATAGCAGCTTCATTGCTGATGTTGGAGAAAAAACAGCACATGGTATACTGAAATTCTATTGATCACAAGGGGGGCAGTATGTACCGGCTGCGCTCAGATTGTTTAAAGCCAAACCATTGGCCCAATTAGTATACGGATCATTCTTGGGGCTGCCATCCTCCTCTTTCTCTCAACTTGAGAGAGTGCACTCCAAATTCCTTAGAGCTCTATTACAAGTACCCAAATGCATGCCTAACTCATGGGTTAGACTGGAAACAGGAATGTTAAGGGTAGAGGCCAGAATCACCATCCTTTCAATTTTCAAATGGCTGTCAGGATGTCTAAACCCGCAACGTCTGCTCCCTCTGTTATTCCAAGACAAATTTCAATCTAATTGGCAAAAGGCGACTCTGAAATCCCTGGGAAAATTGGGTCTTTCCCCTCAAAGTTTGCTAGTCATGGGGTTAGACTGAGAAAAATCACTCATTAAGCAGAGAGTGACAGACATTGAAAGACAAACATTTTCTTAGAGCACCAGGTTTTATTTCTTCAGATACTACTAAATATATTGCCACTCCTGCAGCCTATTTTTACTTTCTTGAATCCAGTAACTCCAGAAGGGCATTTGCTTTAGCTAGAAGTTCAACTCTACCCTCTGCCGTTCTGGAAGGAAAGTTTAAAGCTGTCCATTACTCTCTTAGGCTTTGCTCCTATCCCCTAAGAGAAACTGACTCAATGAAGCACATCTTCTTCAACTGCCCAAGTCATCGTAAAATTAGAGCAAGAAACCATTAGTCTATTAGTAGAAAGATTCCCTGGAAGTTCAAATAAAATCAAACTTGATTATCTTTTGTCTGATCAGAATCACCAGACACCATGTCAAGTAGCAAGATTCTGTGCCCAGGTCTACAAGCAACGTAAATCACATAAGGCAGCTTAAACAACTAATTTATGATGATCTTATTTTTTTCTCTTATATTTATTCATCGTTCTTCCCCAGTATCCAGTCTCAACTGTTTTTAAACTGATTTGCAAATGGTTTTATATGTACTGGTCGCAGACTGTAATAATAAACTTGACTTGACTACCTCTGCACTAAGAACAGCAGAAATACCTGAACCTACTTCATGGGGTGAAATATCCTAGCTACCACCAGAAGAAGCTGAGAAATGGAGAAAAGCGGAGGGTGTGGTGTCGGTGTTGAAGAGAATGATAGCACATTAAAAGAGCTCCATCTCTCCCATGCCGGAAATTTAAAATTTATGTTGAAAGGGTAAAGTAAAAGTATTTACCCTTCCAACGTAAAAATACACTAAGAGATCCAAAAGGCAGATTCATATTTATTAAAGGCACTATAGAAAACCAAACTTACACATTTGGCTCAATTTATGCCCAAAAACAAGACAACCTAATGAAATTCTAAAACAAAGTTCATTAGAATACACATGTATCACTTAGTATAATTTGCTCTAAACCATATTTTCATGACAAACCCACAGAAACAGCAGCAACATAATCTAAGAGTATAATGGAGAGGAACAAATAGAAACAGAAGGATTAAAAATATTGTGCTCACTAGGTTGGAGGCAAGTTCTGACGACAACAGGGCCAACAACAAAGATTCTCAGGTCAAACTCCATGGTCAAGTAACAGATTCCAAAATCAAAGACTGTGACCCACCAAGGCTCAGGCAGCCAGAGCCTAAGAGCTCACCAACAGCTAAGTCCAGAATGCCACAGTTCTGACTAGCTAATCCCATGCTAGCTGCAGCCTTATAAAGGGAGTTTCTCCTACAGGTGAGGCTGGGTTCATTAAGCTTCTTTCTCCAAGCTGGCTCATCTCTGCTACTCAGGAGGAGTAGATCAAATCCTGTACTGGCTCTCCTGACATTTCCTCAGCAGGGGGAAGGCCGTGGGCTGCCAGGCATGCGCTCCTGTGCTTGGCCCATGACTCTGCCTTTACCCTCAGCCTTCGCTGCTCCTGGGGTTCTTTGGGAGACAGTGGCAGTTCTGGCAGCAGGCAGGTCCATGCTAAGGCCGCCTGGCTTGATGACTCTGTGGTTGTCAACCCTCCTGGAGATCCCCACAAATTACAACTGATCTCCAAATGCCACTGTCTCCCAAAAAACCCCAGGAGCAATGTAGATCGTAAAACTCTCCTTCGCTTGGAAGCCAAATGGATTTTTAATCTTAGGACTGTGGCACCCAGTGGTCTCAATCAGGAGATAGATTTTTCTCCATTTTTGGCATGATGGGACCTTTCACTGGCTTTGTTGATTTTTGGTTATGGGTTTTTTACAGACTCACTGAAAGAGGCAGTGGTACGGTCCTTCTTAAAGAAACCATCACTGGATCCTGCTGATCCAGCCAATTATCGCCCCGTTTCGAATATTCTGTTCCTGGGTAAGGTAATTGAGAGGGCAGTAGCGGAACAGCTGCAGGTATACCTGGGTGATGCCTCTATCCTGGATCCATTCCAGTCCAGCTTCAGGCCTGGCCATGGTACAGAGACGGCTCTGGTTGCCCTCACAGATGATCTGCGGCGACACCTGGACCGGAGTGGGTCGGCACTGCTGATACTTTTAGATCTTACAGCAGCATTTGACATGGTCAATCATAATCTTCTGACCCACTGCCTTGCCGATGTGGGGATTCGTGGAACAGCCCTGCAATGGCTGAACTCCTTCCTTCACAATCTAGGACAGAGGGTGGCACTCAGGGAACAGATGTCTGCTTACCATTCTTTGGTATGTGGCATCCCTCAGGGGGCAATTCTTTCCCCGATGCTATTTAACATCTATATGTACCCCCTTGCCCCGTTAGCCCACAGCTTTGGGCTAGGTTGTAACTGGTATGCGGATGACACTCAGCTCTATCTGCTGATGGATGGTGGTATGACCTTTACTTTCTTTAGGGTAGATTTTTCTTTTAATCTATCCCTTAACCCTCTGGGTAGTCTGCTGCCACCCAGAATATTTTATTCCAAGATATTTTATTTAAATTTTCCCTTTGGCAACGTTCCTAAGCGTCAGGCTCCTTCGTGGTTCTATGTGGCCCTGAAGATAGGAATGGGATATAGCAATGACAGCTACACTGGGATATAGCAAAACAAAAATAAGCTTTTATTTATTCGAGAAGCGTATTGGTTTCATAAATGTAGTTCTCGGTTCTTAAAGTTACTTCATTTACTCTCATTCACACAGCTGGCCTCTCTTTCCCTGACTGAGTGTCCTTTCACAAACATGCTCAGTTCAGGTTCCACACAGGTTATATTTCTCTCATAAACACTTCAACATATTCAGGCAGCACACAGCTAGCCTGCTTTCTTCTGACTAAACATTTTCTCTCTACTCTCAGTCTCAAACTGCATTCACTCCACCCACCCTCTCAGTCCTCAACCAATCATATTGTCAGAAACTGTTTTAACCTGAGTAATGCCATATTTAATCGTGTAGTGTTTAGACTTCTTTCCCTCCAGGCAACACCAGCAAGGAGCCGATTCCATGGGAAAGGATCCTGTCTTATCTGCTGTTTCGACCTTGGCCAGCTCAGCACACCTCTGAGAAGTTTTGCTGTATGAACTTGGGGGGGGGGGGGGCTGGGCTCCGGGAGTGTGAAATGTAACAACCTTTGCTCTATGATTCATTCCTAGCAATGCTTTGCTCGGTCAGGATCTCTAATCCTGGAATATGCACATCTGGGCTTGAATACTGTCTTTCACAATAAACCTTTTGAAATCAAAAGACCTCATCCTCTTGCAGAAGGGAGTGAAACAGACTATCAAGTATGGAATGCCATAGCCTGACTCATATCACTCACTCATCCATCTCCTTCACCCCCCACTCTTCACCTATCTCACCAAGCATTTAAAAATACATGCACACATTTACTTGGAATCATTACAGATGGCCAGTCCAATCTTGCTTTGGATTCCTTGGTCAAGGGTCTTAAGGCTGTGACGGTATGGTTACATCAGAGTCGCCTGAAATTGAATCCCCTGAAGACAGAGGTTCTGTGTCTGGATCATGGGGCAATCGAGCTGGGAACCGGCTCCCAGCTGTTGATGGGGTACAATTGAAACCTGATGGTGAGGAGTCTGGGTGTGACCTTGGATGCTACACTTTCAATGGAGGCCCAGGTCATGACTGTTGCCAGGTCTGCCTTTTTTCATCTTCGACAGGGCAGGCAACTGGCGCCCTATCTTTCACCACAGGACCTGGCCACAATAATCCATGCAACGGTCACCTCCAGACTAGACTACTGCAACTCACTCTATCCTGGACTGCCCTTGGGTCTGACCCGGAAGTTACAGCTGATCCAGAATGCAGCGGCACGCATCCTTACCGGAACGCCCATCCGAGCACACATTCATCATGTGCTGTGCCAGCTGCACTGGCTTCCAGTGGAGTTCCAGATCTGGTTCAAGGTGTTAACCTTGGTATTTAAAGCCCTTCATGGACTGGGACCTCCATACCTGCGGGACCGCCTCTTCCATTACGTCCCCTGCAGGGTGTTGCGCTCTGCAGACAAGCAACTCCTGGTGGTCCCTGGCCCAAAGGACATCCATCTGGCCTCAACCAGGGTGAGGGTTTTTTCTGCCCTGGCCCTGGCCTGGTGGAATGCTCTCCCACTGGAGATCTGGGCCCTGTGGGACCTGTTACAGTTTTGCAGGGCTTGTAAAATGGAGATGTTCTGCTGGGCCTTTGGCTGAGTGCCAGCGAGTGTCCTTCTTCTTCCATCTAAGACCACCATTTCTTCCGGAGCTGCCCTCAGCCATCTGCCATGCCTGTATACAGACTCCCAATATTTGTTTAAATAGCCTGCTCCTGGACCATTTTAATTATTTTTTATAAAAAATTATTGATTTTATGTTTCTGTGATTTTAATGTATTTTTTAATGTTGTTAGCCACCCTCAGCCCATCTGTGGGGAGGGCAGGGTATACATCAAATAAATAAATAAATAAAAAAGTTACGGTGAGCTTTTGAGCTGCTTGATGTCTGTGGACAGGACCATTTAGGGGGTGCTCAATAGGTTTTCTCAGTTGCATTTTTTTCAAGAAAGTAATCTGTTTAAAACTATGCCCCTCTTGAGGTCTGTGCCCAAGGCGGCTGCCTAGTTGGTCTAATGGTAGCATTGGCCCTGTCTATAGTTACGGCAAACAGAAATGGGGAAAGGGGACAGCCTTGTCTAGTTCCCCTTGCTATATGGATATCTATTGAATGTACATTGTTAGTCCTAACTGTAGCTTTTGGAGAAAGATAAAGAGCATTAATGGCATTTTAGAATTGGTTGCCAAAACCCCTTTTTTGAAGTAAAAGTTTTAGATATGGTATTTCCACTTAATCAAATGCCTTCTCTATATCAAAGGCCAGAAGTAATGCAGGGGCTTTGTATGCTTCACAGAAATTAATTATAGTTAAAGTGTTACGTGTATTGTCTGGTCAAGGTGAATGTAGTTGGTTATTTAAATTTAGACAATGTTTTGGCAAATATGCTTGTAAAGATCTTTTGGTCTTGATTCAGGAAGGGTATTGGTTGAGAAGATTTAGTATTTGTAATATGGTTGTCCTTTTTTGGAGTAACTACTATATCAGCCTCTGACCAAGATAGAGGGATGCTACCTCCTAACATAACAGAGTTGCATGTGGCAGTTAGTGGAGTTGAAAGTAGGTGAATGTATTTTTTTGTAAAAACTTGGCAGGGAATCCATCCCTGTCTGAAGCTTTGTTATTTTTTTCAAGGATTTGATAGTGACTGTAACATCTTCTGTTGTGACTGGTTGGTCCAGATATTGTTTATGTTCTTGTGAGTTTTTTTCCAAATAATTTCCTGTGATGATAAATAATTTAAAATATGATTAGTGTCAGGATTGTCTGATGTACAAATGGTTTGGTAGTATTCAGCAAATACATCGGCTAATTTTACAGAATTAGTTTGAGTTTTTCCTGGGTGCCTTTAATAGCTTGTATAGAATGTGAGGTTTTTTCCTCTAATTTTCATGCAAGCAAGTTTATAGATTGGGTGGCCTTTTTTGTGTTCATCTTCTAGTTTTCTTATTCTAGATATCATTTCATGTCTAATGTTTTCTTTTTGCTCTTCATGACAGGAGGCAACGGAGATTAATTTCCCTCTAAGTACCACTTCCATAGTACCACTTTGAGGAATGCCACATAGTTTGTTTCTATTGTTTAATTTCTAAAGAGACTTCAGAAGAAATTTATTTGTTAAATAAAATGATTTATTTAGTTTCCAATTTGTTTGATGTCATTTATTCTCAGTGTACATTCTGTCCAAGCGTAGTCTGTCCACAACTTGTCACCAATCCTTGATGTAAGAGTTTGACTAATTAATTTAGGAGATAAGAATGTCATTTAAATATGTAATTTAGAAGATAAGAATATGTAATTAATCCTTGTGTATATATTGTGGATAGAAGAGAAGTATGTATAGTCTGTTACCAGTGGGTTTTGAAGATGTCACTAGATCAATAGATAAAACCTAAGAGCCATTAATTGATCTTAGCAGCTTAGTAACTGTATTGTTAATTTTAATCGCTTTGACACGATAGGCAGTAAAATTTAAAAGGTCATTCAGAGAGGAGTGATACAAATGTTTGCTGCTGACACATCGATTTACCCATGTTGAACGAAAGCAGAATTGAAAGCCAAGAGAATGAAGCGCACTCTGCATGAAGACAGCTCGTCAGGTTGTTTTGATCTACAAGCAGCTCTCCACACTGAAAGCAGTGAAAGCAGCTTTCTCAGTAATCATGCTTTGCGGTATTATCCAATACAATTTTTAAAGTTTGTATATGTACACTCACACATTATGCAATGCATTTATATTTGGTATCACTTTCATATTTATCAAAATACTTAATTTCACAGGTCAAGGGATGGTGTCATGGAAATATAAATAATAATAATAACCGTGCTTATATACTGCTCTTCTACACATATTAGTGCCTCACCCAGAGCAGTGAACAAGTTAGTGTTATTCTTATCCCCACAATGGAGCTGGGGCTGAGAGGAGTGGCTGACCCAAGGCCACCTACTGAACTCATGTCAGTAGTGGGATTCAAACCAGTAGACTGCTGATTATGGTTTAGAACACATACTTCGTGAAACATATGCATTCTAAATAACATTGTATGAACATCACTGTAGTTCTTTTTCTAGTATGGTGTATAACTGGTGCTTCTTTATCTTTGACAGCCAATTAAAAATAGTGAACAGTATCAGATACATGTTCTGTAATTGTTAGCAGAGACCAAGGATGATCTGGTCATGTAACTTTTCTTGTCACTTTTACTATCCATATCTCTTATCTTACAGCTGGGCATAGTGGTACTTTTGGCTAGGTAAAATGTCACATGATTGGAAATAGTAAAAAAGAATTAAATTATGATTGGTTTGATATTTATCTTTGTTATCATATGAAAAGATCTTAGATTTCTGCATAAGATAATATATAAAATGGTAATCCAAATAGCAGATCAGGATTTTGGCCAAAAGAAATCTCATGAAGGAAAACAAAGGCAGGAAACTTACCCTTGTAATATGTGCTACGGTAACTTGAATGCATTTCATCGTTAATCTGACTGAGTTAGATTTCATTAAGAAATGTTAGGAAACTTAATTCTTGTTGCGTTCATCTGTTCTATTTTTCTATGTTTTATTTAAATAAACATTTATATTTTGATACCTCACGTAATGAAAACGACTAGCGTTTGTTAATGAAAGAAGCCATTAAACTCTTAGGAGGAGTCTGTCTCCTGGTTGGGAGAGTGCAACAAAAATATACATCCCGTTTATTTTGTACTGAAAAGCAGTTTCTCTAAAACAGAGAAACATGTTTTCAGTTCTCACTTGAAGGTTTCAAGCTGCTCAGGATTTAAGATAAAACCTTCAACCCATCTCTACCGAGTGTTTAATACTTTTTACTTAATGTTTACAAGTTATGTTTAATATTTATGCCTAATGTGATTATAAAAGCAATACTGTTTGAATTGTCTATAAACTTATTTGAGTTGGATTGTTAGTAAAATTACAATTTTATGAAATTTTTACATTTTATAACATTACAACTTTGTACCAAAAAAGTTTTACATGTAGAAGAGGTTGCCAAAAATAAAATTGCCCATGCCCATGCCCATGCCCATGCCCATGCCCATGCCCATGCCCATGCCCATGCCCATGCCCATGCCCAGGACGAGGACGAGGACGAGGACAGCCGGGCCCCTGGGGGTCGCGGCTGCGCCGCTCCCCCCGACACCCCCCGCCCCGCCTCCGCCATCAGTTATCAAACTCAGTTCAAAGCCTTGACTGTGAGATGGCCTTGGCCTGGCATATCGGTAGGTTAACCTCTTCCTCTATGTTCCACCACAGCAGCTTTGCTCACCTGATCAGGGCTGTCTTCAGATACCGTCGAGGAGGGAGGGAGAAAGCTGCCATTTGTCTACTGAATGTAAAGCCTTTGTCCTTCACATATGTGAGAAGCTGTTCTCTTCCACATATGTGACAGGGGGAGGTAAACCCCGCCACCAATCCTTGCCTTTTGAGTGCTGACATCTACAATGGATGCCCTGGCTCCATTTTTTGGGGTTCACCAACCCACACTTTACAAACCAGTGGGTGAAGAAGACATCATTTTTTTTTTTTTTTAAAAATTTTTTTATTGGGTTAGAACATTAATATTTTTACATTACATTACATTCAATTTTTCCCTAATTTTTCGTTTCTAACCCCCTCCCTTTCCCTCCCTTTTGTTGACTTCCAACAGCTTTCCCACCCTCTGTCCCTTTTCCCTTACTTCTATTAATTTCCTCTGTCTAAAACAAATCTATATTCTCCATTATATTAAGCAGTACATCTTTAACTCTTTTACTTATTATACATCCAAACTATACTTCTTTAGATAAACAATTTATCCCATTTTCCAATTTTGAATATTTCTATATATCATAAACCATAAAAATTTCCCACATTTAAATCAAACAATTTGATTTGTTCTCTATATATTAATCATTTCTTCTTTTTATAGTATTTCTATATAACTCATCACATAGTCAGTCGTTTTAACTCTTCTATACATTCAGTTTGGTGCATATAAGTCTTATCAAGTAAAAAAAAAATATTGTTAATTACTCAATCCTCATGTTTAAACCGTTAATTATTCTCTATCAATATTCTATCAATTAACCTTTACATATCTATGTATATATCTCAATCAATTAATTAATCTAACTGCTTATAAATTCACATTTCTCTTCCTCCCCCGGTAAAGTCACCCCTCTCTTTTATACTTTTATTGTACTTCAGTAGTTCTCAAACTGCCACAGTTTTCCTCCCACCTCCCACTTCTTCTCCAGATATTGTTTCAGCTTCTCCCAGTCTGTGTTAAACTGCCCTGAGTCCAGATCTCTCAGTTTTCTTGTCATCTTGTCCATTTCAGCCATATACAGCAATTTGTAGATCCAATCTTCAATAGTTGGCACTTCTTGTACTTTCCATTTCTGCGCATACAAAAGTCTAGCTGCTGCAGTCATATAAAATATCAACGTCCTATGATGGGCTGGAATTCCCTCCATTCCCAGGTTTAGCAGCAGGAGTTCTGGGTTCTTATTTATTTGAAACTGTAAAATTTCACTCATTTCTCTTATTATTTCCCCCCAGAACTGCCTAGCTACCTCACACGACCACCACATATGATAGAGGGAGCCCTCATGCTTCCTACATTTCCAGCATTTATTAGAAGTGTTCAAGTTCCCTAGCGCAATCTTCTTTGGTGTCATGTACCAACGATAGATCATTTTGAAAATGTTCTCTTTAATATTAATACATGTCGTTGTCTTCATTATAGTTTTCCACAAGTATTCCCATGCCTCCATTGTTATTTCTTTATTGAAATTTATAGCCCATTTCACCATCTGTGTTTTAACTATCTCATCCTCAGTGTACCATTTCAACAATACTTGGTATACCTTGGATATTCTTTTCTTGTCTTCTTTAAGAAGGGTCTGCTCTAGTTCCGAGTTCTCTGTTCGTATGCCCCCTTTTGCAGAGTCCGAATTATATAAGTCTCTAATCTGTCTGTACTGGAACCAATCATAGTTAGGTGATAGTTCCTCTTGTGTCTTTATTCTAAGTTTAGATACTTCAGTTTTAGTTATTTCTTTGTACGTTAAACATTGTTGTTCATTATCAACAGCTCTCGGATCTATCACCTCATATGGAACCACCCACAAGGGGGTTCCTTCTTGTAGGTAAATTCTGTACTTCTTCCAGATTATATATAAACTTCTCCTTACAAAATGATGCAGGAACATCGAGTTGACCTTTACTTTGTCATGCCATAGGTATGCGTGCCATCCAAAAATTTTTTTATATCCCTCTAGGGCTAATAGTTTCTTATTCTTTAATGTCATCCACTCTTTTAACCAAACTAGGCAGATTGCATCATGGTAAAGTCTCAGGTTGGGCAGTTGCATTCCGCCTCTTTCCTTTGCATCTTGTAGAACTTTTACTTTCACTCGAGGCTTCTTGCCTGCCCAAACAAAATCTGATATTTTCCTCTGCCATTTTTCAAATTGCTTAGAGTCTCTGATGATTGGTATTGTCTGTAGCAAAAACATTACTCTTGGTAACACATTCATCTTAACTGCTGCAATCCTGCCCAACCATGACAAATTCAGTCTATTCCATTTGATCAAGTCTCTCTCTATCTGAGTCCATAATTTTTCATAATTATTCTTGAACAAATCTATATTTTTTGCAGTCAGCTCAACTCCCAAATATTTCACCTTACTAGTTACTTCACAGTCCGTTGTTTCCATTAACAATTGTTGTTTCTGCTTAGTCATGTTTTTACATAATATCTTTGACTTCTTTTTGTTAATGAAGAAACCTGCCAAGTCACCAAACTCCTTGATCTTATCTATCACTTTTGGCATGTTCTCCAATGGATCTTCTACAATTAACATTATGTCATCTGCAAATGCTCTAACCTTGTATGAATAGTCCTTTATTTTTATTCCTCGTATTTCCTCATCTTGTCGTATTTGTATCATCAGAATCTCCAATACTAAAATGAACAACAATGGAGATAACGGGCAACCTTGTCTTGTTCCTTTACTAATCGTCAATTTCTTGGTCAGTTCATCATTCACTACAATTGCTGCAGTCTGGTCTCTATAAATTTCTTTAATTGCTCTGATGAATCTTTCTCCCAATTGTAGCTTTTCCATAGTGGCAAACAAAAAATCCCAGTTTAAATTGTCAAACGCTTTTTCAGCGTCTACAAAGAAGAAACCAACCTCTTTATCACAACGCTTGTCATAGTATTCAATAGCATTGATCACTATCCTTAAATTGTCTCTTATTTGTCTGTCCGGCAAAAAGCCTGCTTGTTCTTCCTCTATGACTTCCGAGAGCCACCCCTTCAGTCTCTCCGCCAATATCTTCGCAAAAATTTTATAATCATTGTTAAGTAATGATATAGGCCTGTAATTTTTCACGTTAGTCAGATCTTGGCCCTCTTTTGGGATCAATGATATATTCGCTTCGCTCCAAGTGTCTGGAATTCTTTGATCCCTAAAAACTCCGTTCATCACCTCTTTTAGGAATGGTGCCAGTTCGTTGGCCATTGTCTTATAAAATTTAGCCGTAAGTCCATCTGGCCCTGGCGCCTTTCCTAGATTTGCGGATTGTATTGCCTTACTTATTTCCTCATCAGTTACTTCACTGTTCAACTTATTTCTCCAAGCTTCCGAGATCTCTGGAAGTTTGGTTTTCTCCAAATATGATGCTATTGATTCTTTGGTTACTTCTTTTTTATTATACAGCTTAGCATAGAATTTATAAAAGGCTCTACTAATGGTAGTTTGCTCCAGGTACGTTTTATTTTCTTCACAAATTTTATTTATTATTTTCTTTTCCCTTTTCTTCTTCAATTGCCATGCCAAATATTTCCCAGGTTTATTAGCACCCTCAAAAGCTTTTTGATTCAGTCTTTTAAGGTTCCACTCCAATTCTTTATTACTCATTGCTGTTAACTGTTCTTGAAGAATTTTGATTTCCTGATGTATTTTCTTTTTCCCTGGTCTCTTTTTTAACTGTACTTCTTTGGCCTTTATTTTCTCCTCAATCTCTTGTCTTTTCTCCTCTTTCTTTTTCCTTGCTCTGCCATTTAAGTCCATTAGTATGCCCCTTACAACCGCCTTGTACGCGTCCCAAACTTTACTGGTTGGTACTTCTTTATTCACGTTGTATTGTATAAAAAACTTTGTCTCTCTTCTCAATATTTCCATATTCTCACTTTCCTGTAACAAGTCCTCATTTATTCTCCAGGCTTTCCTTTTTCTCCTTTTTCCAAATTTCCACATGATTGGATTGTGATCTGAGCCTACCATCGGCATTATTTCTACCTCCTTAGTCCATAACGCTAAGTCCTTTGAGGCCCAGATCATATCAATTCTTGATAATGTAAGATGCCTTGCAGAATAAAAAGTAAACTGTTTGGTTTTAGGATATTCTCTCCTCCATACGTCTTCGAGAGTCTCTTGTTGAATCAACTCAAAAAAAAGCTTTGGCAATAGCCCTCTTTTCTTTTGTGCTGTTGAAGTCTTTTTGTCTAGTTCCAAATCTGTCACTCCATTGAAATCTCCAGCAAGAATTATCTGGTCATATACAAGATCATCTAAATGCTTCCTTAAATCCTCAAAGAAGCTTTCCTTTGCACCGTTAGGTGCATAAAGTCCGACTACCAACACTCTCTTTAAATTCCAATTACATTCCACTGCTACAAATCTAGCTTCCACATCTCTCATAACAAATTTTGGCTGCAGCTCCTCTTTTATGTACAACACCACTCCTCTTTTTTTCTTGTTAGAGGCCGCTACAAATTCTTTGCCCAATTTTCCAGATTTTAAATATTTTACATCCTGTTTTCTAATATGGGTCTCCTGCAAACAAACAATATCACATTTTTGTTTTAGTAGCCAATGAAAAATATTTTTCCTCTTATTCGGTGAATTTAGTCCATTTACATTCCAAGATAATACTTTACACTCCATATTCATGGTTTTGTTGGTAAGTCTTTTTCATTGTCCTTGATAAATCTCTCCATCTCCCGCTCAGATCTGATGCGTTTTTTTGCCCCTCCAAACTCAAAGGACACTCCTTCCGGTAACTCCCATCTGTATCTGATATTCATGTCCTTCAAAGTCTGAATTAGCACTCTATATTTTTTCCTGTCCATTAACACTGATCTGGGCAGTTCCTTCATTATGATAATCGTCTTGCCATCAATCTCCAATGGATCTTGAAATTGTTTTGTCACAATCCTCTCTTTCATGTTTCTAGTTGTAAACTGCACAATCACATCCCTTGGTAGTTTCCTCTGGGTTGCAATTCTCGAGTTCACACGGTACGCCACATCTAGGATAGCCACAATTTCCTCCTCCTCCTTCCCCAGGTAATCAGCCAACACCTCAGTCATCTGTTCTTGCGCTGACTTCCCTTCCACTTCTGGCAGACCACGAAAACGAAGCTGCTTCTCCATGTGTTTAGTTTCTGCAACTGAAATCCTCCCCTTCACCAGTCTCATCTCTGTTTGTTGCGTGTCTATTAAATTCTCCATCGCGTCTTCTACTGTTTTAACTCTCTGCTGCGTTCCTTGTAATTCACTACTAATCGTTTCCACGCCTTTTTTCACTTCTGACAGCTCCGACTTTACTGTCTGTGTAACTTCTTTGACCTCTTTAATAAGCTCCAATTTCGTGTCCTTAAGTTCTTTCATCATGTCTATAAGTTTTTTGTCCAAATTTTCTATTGCCGATTGCCACTCTTTTTTCGACATCGTGGGGCTTGCTTTAGCTCGCTCCCACGAATCTGCTCTCTTCCTTAGCTCCGTGGCGTATATTTAAACGTTTTCCTTTTTTTCAAATGTCCCAATCTTTGCCAAAATTAATTTTTTGTATCCAAAATGTCGGGCGTCTTTTCTCTATGGTTTCTCTATGTTATTGTAATCCAAGATGGCCTACTTCCTCTTCCGCTGAAGCCGCGACCCTTCCCCTTTCAAAAATGGCGATTCCCTACTTCCTGTCCATCGGCAAGGGCCGCTTCCCTCCAGCCACTCTATTGTTGTTACGCACTTCCTGTCTCCCGTCTTCCCACAGCAGGTCTCGCGATGGTGTCTTTTTCCCACAGCTCCAAAACCACAGGTATTCAAAACAATAGTCCGATTTTTGCAATAACTTCTTTAAATTTGGTCTCTTTTAAAATACAACTCCTGCCGAGTCTTCACCTCCTTTTCACTAGTCTGTTGCAGTTTAAAAATCTACTTTCTTTCCTCTCTGTTTTTATCAATCTGTCCCGTTTCAAGAGATAGCGATCTTTACCTTCTCTTCAACTTTCTCGGGTTGTAATCGCTGTTTCGATCTTAAATTCTCCTCTCGACTTCCCTCCCCGATCGAAGCTTGGGTATGTAGGTCTTATGCCAGCCGAATTGGCCCCAAAACTGCCGCAGAGATTATAGCCGACCCGTCGCAAGGTGGGACCTCAAGGATCGGGGGGGAGACTCCTTGTGTAGAGCCCCCCCTCGTCCGAGATCTAGCTCACCCTAGGGTCTTGAGCGTTCTTTGCCTGCTCCCCGCCTGAGAGCAGTCGGCCGCGGGTTATTTTCACCCCTCCGGCCGGTTAAAACGGCAGTCCGGTCAGCTCCGCAAATGGAGCTGCGTTAGACCTCCATGAATCCCAAACCGGAAGTCGGTGAAGAAGACATCATTTGTGCATGTTATCTACCTACCTCTTTGTGGCTGCATGGCAGACAGATGTTTGGGATATAAACTTCCCTGTGTCCCAAATACCTGGTTTCAGGTCACAGCGTTAGCAAATATGAATGCTGTGCTGTCACAGGATGGCATTGTCAACGATATCAAAAGGCACTAAGAAGTACAGGAAAACAAACAAGGATGCAGTTTCCAAATAAGAGGATCAGTGTAGGGCATTCATCAGGGCAACAAATGATCTTAGTCTGCCATGATGAGGGCAACAATCAGACTGAAATGGATCATCTTTATCACATGGCAACGGGGGTGGACAGGGTTGCCAAAGAAGCCATGGATAATGGTTCTTCAACATTGGTCCCATCCCTCTTCCATCAACACTGCCTCATCTGGAGGAGATCCAACAGATAATGGGCTAATATGCAAGTACAAACCAGCAGCAGGAGGCAGCACCACAGTGAAGCCAAGGACTATTGCTGCCTGTCTCCCTCGTCTCGTCTTTGCCTCACTTGCCTCATCATTGGTCATCTGTGGCTGGTGTCTCTGATCAAGAGGGATCACTGATGGGGCAACTGAGGCAAAGGCAAGCCAAGTGAGGAGGATAGGCAGCATCTGCAGCACCAGGCTTTTCTGCACCACTAGACCACTGGCTGATTCTTGCCTAGCCAGCCTTATTGGCCCTCCTGGCTGCCTGGGCACTGACATGTGTGTGTGTTGTGTGCAGACAAGTGGTACCCCAGACCACCATCCTATAGGAAATTTTCTCCTAGAGGCCATAATGGCAAACCTGATCTTGCTTAGAAGCCCTTTATCTGTTACATTCTAGAGTATGATATTTGCTGCTTCACCATCCTCAGCCTCCCCAGTCTTACAGTTGCTGACTCCTGCTTGTGCCAGCAGATTTAGGGGTTATATCAGAGGATGGTGTGGTTTAGGAAGGAAAGGAACCTCGGTGGCATATAATGTCATAGAGTCCTCCCTCCAAAGCAGCTATTCCAGGGGAGTTGATCTCTCTTATCTGGAGATCAGCTGTAATTCCAGGAGAACTCCAGGCTCTATCTGGAGGTTGCAACCTTACCCAGTCTCCTTCTCTTCAAATCAGCTCTGCTGTTCCCTCCTGTATGCTTGAACCGTCTCTCCAAGCACCTGCTGACACTTTAGTCAAAACCCTCTTCAGATACCAATACTTCATGCAACTTTCCAACCAAGCTGTCACAAATTTTTGCATCACTGATTTTGTTCACATTAATCCACTGTTCACTGTACAAACACACACACCCTTCGCATCATTTTTGCACTCACCTTCATTTTGACCCTCTAACTGAATTGGTCTATGGGAAGCAATCCTTAAAGTGGATTCCTTTTTTTGGTTTATATATTCCTTTTGGTTGGTATATATTAATCGGACATCTCTTAATTTTTTTTTCAAATAAAAAAACAAATAAATAACTGAAAAAATAGGACATATTTTTTTATTGTTACTTGGAGCATCCAGCCAGGTAACTCCTCTTCGCCTGAGGCTAAGTCCCAGGCTACCAACAGATAATTGTTGGGGTGGAGGGAAGCGAAAAACATGGTCTGGGTGTGCTTTCAGTCCCGAGTCTGCAGAAAACTGCAGTCTGTTTTGTGCTGTTCCGTGAGCATATTGGCATAGAAAGGGTTAATTGAAGGGTGCCAGTCCAGAGTTTTCATTTCTAAAATATTGTTCTGGAGTGTCTCTAACACATCCCACTGTTTTTTGTGGCACTGGCGTTTCTTTAGTGCCCGTTCCGGGCTGTTTTGTGCTGTTCCGGGAGCTTTTTGGCACGGAACGGGTTAATAAAAGCGGGGCAGTCCAGAGTTTTCATTTCTAAAATATTGTTCTGGAGTGTCTCTAACACATCCCACTGTTTTTTTGTGGCACTGGCATTTCTTTAGTGCCCGTTCCGGGCTGTTTTGTGCTGTTCCGGGAGCTTTTTGGCATGGAACGGGTTAATAAAAGCGGGGCAGTCCAGAGGTTTTCATTTCTCATAGAATCATAGAATCATAGAATCATAGAGTTGGAAGGGGCCATACAGACCATCTAGTCCAACCCCCTGCCCAGTGCAGGATCAGCCTAAAGTATCTCTGACAAGTATTCATCCAGCCTCTTCTTGAAAACTGCCAGTGAGGGGGAGCTCACCACCTCCCTAGGCAGCTGATTCCACTTTTGAACTACTCTGACGGTGAAAAAGTTTTTCCTAATATCCAGTCGGTACCTTTGTAGTTTTAGCCCATTGCTTCGCGTCCTACCCTCTGCTGCCAACTGGAACAGCTCCCTGCCCTCCTCCAAATGACAGCCTTTCAAATATTTAAAGAGAGCAATCATGTCCCCCCTCAACCTCCTCTTCTCCAAACTAAACATTCCCAAGGCCCTCAGCCTTTCCTCGTAGGGCTCAGTCTCCAGACCCCTGATCATCCTCGTCGCTCTCCTCTGCACCCCCTCGATTTTGTCCACATCCTTTTTGAAGTGAGGCCTCCAGAACTGCACACAGTACTCCAGGTGCGGCCTGACCAAGGCAGTATAGAGAGGGGCTATGACCTCCTGCGATTTCGATGCTATGGCCCCTTTGACACAACCCAGGATTGAATTAGCCTTTTTTGTCACCTCATCACACTGACTGCTCATATTCAGTTTACAGTCCACTCTTACCCCAAGATCCCTTTCACATATACTACTGCCCAGAAGTGTATCCCCCATCCAGTATTTGTGCTTCTCATTTTTGTGGCCCAGATGTAATACTGTGCACTTGTCTTTGTTGAATTGCATCCTATTCACAGCTGCCCACTTCTCCAGAGTATTCAGGTCTTGTTGAATTTTAATTCTATCTTCTTGGGTGTTTGCTACCCCTCCCACTTTGGTGTCATCAGCAAATTTAATGAGCAGCCCTTCCACTCCTTCATGCAGATCATTGATAAAAATATTGAAAAGTACCGGGCCCAAAACTGAGCCCTGCGGCACCCCACTCAACACCTCCCTCCAATCTGATGAAACGCCGTTGACCACCACTCTTTGAGTGCGGTCCTCCAACCAGTTCCCTATCCACCGAACTGTCCTATAGTCTACTCCACAGTCTTCCAGTTTGCCCATCAGAATGTCATGGGGGACCTTATCAAAAGCTTTACTGAAATCCAGATAAATCACGTCAACAGAGTTCCCCAGATCCAGCAAGCTGGTCACTCGATCAAAGAAGGAAACCAGGTTGGTCTGGCAGGATCTGTTAGGAGCAAAACCATGCTGACTTCCCCGGATCACTGAGCGGTCCTTCAGATGCTTACAGATTGATCCCTTTAAAATCTGTTCTAATATCTTCCCAGCAACAGAAGTCAGACTGACTGGCCTGTAGTTTCCCGGGTCATCCTTCCTCCCTTTCTTAAAGATTGGGATAACATTCGCTCTTCTCCAATCTTGTGGCACATCCCCAGTCCTCCAGGAGGCCTTGAAGATGATGGACAGGCCTTGAAGATGATGTTCTGGAGTGTCTCTAACACATGCCACTGTTTTTTGTGGCACTGGCGTTTCTTTAGTGCCCGTTCCGGGCTGTTTTGTGCTGTTCCGGGAGCTTTTTGGCATGTTATGGGTTAATTAAAGGGTGCCAGTCCAGAGTTTTCATTTCTAAAATATTGTTCTGGAGTGTCTCTAACACATCCCCCTCTTTTTTGTGACACTGGCCTTTCTTTAGTGCCCGTTCCGGGCTGTTTAGTGCCGTTCCGGGCTTTTTGGCATGGAACGGGTTAATTGAAGGGTGCCAGTCCAGAGTTTTCATTTCTAAAATATTGTTCTGGAATGGCTCTAACACATCCCACTGTCAGCCTGTGGCTAGATAAGGCTCTTCCTACAGGTTCCCTTTCAAAAGCAAACAAGAGTCCATTGATTGAATAAGGAAACTTTACTGCAGAAAAGGTCCATTATAGTCCACTGTCCTGAATAGAAGACTCAGGATGGTACACAGTCATTGTTACCAATGAAGGGCAAAGCATGAGGTACAGAGTAACAGTTCCCATCTGAATCAGCCTCCCCCCACAGTTCTCAAAACAACATCTTTCAGTCTTGGGAAGCTGCTCTCCTTCAAGGCCAATGCTTGGTGGAACGGTGTTAGACAAAACAGTCTCCTTCGGTGGGAAAGCTGCCTGGGAACTGGTGCACCTGCGGGGAAAGCACTTAGACACTAGAAGCATTAGAAAATGGAGTCAGTACAGTTTAAACACACACTGAACCTGACACCCACTGTATTTTGTAGCACTGGCATTTCTTTAGTGCCAGTTCCAGGCTGTTTTGTGCTGTTCCGGGAGCTTTTTGGCATGGAAAGGGTTAATTGAAGGATGCCAGTCCAGAGTTTTCATTTCTAAAATATTGTTCTGGAGTGTCTCTAACACATCCCACTGTTTTTTGTGGCACTGGCATTTCGTTAGTGCCCGTTCCGGGCTGTTTTGTGCTGTTCCGGAAGCTTTTTGGCATGGAACGGGTTAATAAAAGCGGGGCAGTCCAGAGTTTTCATTTCTAAAATATTGCTCTGGAGTGTCTCTAACACATCCCCCTCTTTTTTGTGGCACTGGCCTTTCTTTAGTGCCCGTTCCGGGCTGTTTTGTGCTGTTCTGGGAACTTTTTGGCATGGAATGGGTTAATTAAAGGGTGCCAGTCCAGAGTTTTCATTTCTAAAATATTGCTCTGGAGTGTCTCTAACACATCCCCCTCTTTTTTGTGGCACTGGCATTTCTTTTGTGCCCTTTCCGGCCTGTTCCGTCTTTTACCCTGTCCCGCCCACTTCGAAGCTCTTGCTGCCTGCGCTGCCCCAGGCCGAGAATGCGCGCCGCTCCAAATCCACGCGCAGATTCTCCCCGTGATGAACTCCGAGTGGGCACCACGTGACTGTGAAGGGGGCGCAGCACAGGGTGGAAGAGGAAATGCCTGCCCCGCCTGCCCTGCCCTTTCTAGAGCCTGTTGGTTTCCCCCCCCCCCCCCCACAACGGGCTTTGTTGCTAGTCCTACTTTATAATTCCCTTAGCGGGTTTCCGATGCACCAGTAAGTGCACCAGGCAGGCCGCTTCTGGAAGGTGCCGCTCGATGCCGCAGGTTTCGCAGCCCGTTCGGAGGGCGATGGCAGCGGCACGGGAAGGGCGGCGCGTCGGCAAGCCCTGGGGGAGCAACGGCGGGAGAGAAGCCCGCCACCCTCTGATCCATGCTGGAGCCAAGCCGCACCAATTTCAGAAGGGACGGGGTGATAGGGCGAGGGCGAAGTGCTCGCTGCCGCGTCAGCCCTGCCGGAGCCAGGTGTGCCACTCTGCAAAGATCCGGGGCTTTGCATGGCAGCAGCACTCCGCTCAGCCCTTGCACCACAGCGGTGCCCCTCTCAGCCCTTCCCGCGGTGGCGCAGGAAGGGCAGCAAGGGCGGCGTGTCAGAAAGCCTCAGGGGAGCCGTGGCAGGAGAGAAGCCTGCTGCCCTCTGACCCCTGCCAGAACCGCGCCACGCTGCTTTCGGCAGGGACAGGACGAGGGCAAAGCACCCGCTGCCATGTCAGCCCTGCCAGAGCCGGGCACGCCACTCTGCAAAGACCCGGGGCCTTGCATGGCAGCGGTGCTCCTCTTGCGGCGTCTCGACCCGGGTTCGAGGAGAGCAGTGCACACGGTTCCTGGGGCCTCGCAGGGCAGCAGTTTTCCACTCTCCTTGGGCCCGGGGAAAGGCGGCGTGAGCGGAGTGCCACCACCCTGCAAGGCCTCTGGAGCCACGGCACTCCGCTCTCCAATCCAAACCCCATTGCCTCCCTCCCTGCCTTTCCTTTCCACACCCCACCTGCCTCTGACCCCTCCCGAAAACCCCATTGCCTCCCTACCTGCCTTTCCCCTCCACACCTCACCTGGCTCTCAGCCCTCCCCAAAACCCCATTGCCTACCTACCTGCCTTTTCCCTCCACACCCCACCTGGCTCTCAGCCCTCCCCAAAACCCCATTGCCTCCCTAACTGCCATTACTCTCCCCACCCCCACCTGCCTCTGACCCCTTCCCAAACACCCATTGCCTCCCTCCATGCATTTCCTTTCCACACCCCACCTGCCTCTGACCCCTTCCCAAACACCCATTGCCTCCCTACCTGCCTTTCCTCTCCACACCCCTCCTGCCTCTCAGCACTCCCCAAACCTCCATTGCCTCCGTACCTGCCATCCCTCCCCAGACCCATCCTGCTTCTCACCTCTCCCCAGACCCACCTTGCCCCCCACCTGCCAGCCCTTTCTAACCACAACTTCCCACCAGCCCTCCACAGCCCCAGCTTTCTAGAGCCCATTGTATTTATTTGCACAACGGGCTCTGTTTCTAGTATAAAAAAAAAAATTCACCCCCTACCCACCACCCATTGAAAAGGCAATATAATGTTGATAACAAAAACTATTGAACTCAAATTAATAAGAAAGCAATTTTCATACCAAATGCTAAATCAAAAACATGATATATGTACAGCCTCTGAGAGACCCTGTGGAAAGTGAACTCATTTGGGCCTGTTGAACAAAAGTGCAAAATCAAGGGCCTGTCTTTATTGGGAACAAGAGAAAATGTCCCCCCCCCGAACCTCAATACTGCTGGGTAGCACAAACTGCTAGTGACATATTAAACTGGTTTTTTTTAAAGTTTGGATTGTTTCCCCCCTTCCCCACTTATACGGCTTGCAAGGAAATGGGGAAAAAACAATTTATTGACTCAGGAATGCTTTCCATTTTGTTGCTCAGTTGTTTCTTACTGGAATTAGTTCCTTTATGAGGAGTAGGGGCTGAATGAGTTAAATTTTTTGTGCAGATTTTGATAGGTCAGTGGAGGTAATGTTGAGTTTATACAGTAAAGCTTGTCCTGATACGATAGAGTACCATACGGCAAATATTTTCAAGTTTAAAGAAATAGCTTTAGCAAGGAGCCAAGACATAATTTATCGCACCCACGGGCCGTCATTCCAGTCAGGGGCCTGTTATTCCAGTCCCAGAGCCCTTCTGAAACACCCAGGGTCCGTCATTCCAGCATAGAGCCTGTCATTCCAGTCCCAGAGCCCTTCTGTCACACCCAGGGCCCTTCATTCCAGTCAGGGGCCTGTCATTCCAGTCCCAGAGCCCTTCTGGCACACCCAGGGGCCGTCATTCCAGTCATGGGCCTGTCATTCCAGTCCCCGAGCCCTTCTCTCACACCCAGGGCCCTTCATTCCAGCATGCGGCCTGTCAATCCAGTCCCCGAGCCCTTCTGGCACACCCAGGCACCGTCATTCCAGTCAGGGGACTGTTATTCCAGTCCCAGAGCCCTTCTGGCACACCCAGGGTCCGTCATTCCAGCATAGAGCCTGTCATTCCAGTCCCAGAGCCCTTCTGGCACACCCAGGGGCCGTCATTCCAGTCATGGGCCTGTCATTCCAGTCCCCGAGCCCTTCTCTCACACCCAGGGCCCTTCATTCCAGTCAGGGGCCTGTCATTCCAGTCCCCGAGCCCTTCTGGCAAACTCAGGGACCGTCATTCCAGCATGGGGCCTGTCAGTCCAGTCCCCGAGCCCTTCTGGCACACCCAGGGCCCGTCATTCCAGGAAGGGGCCTGTCATTCCAGTCCCTGACCCCTTCTGGCACACCCAGGGGCCATCATTCCAGTCAGGGGACTGTCATTCCAGTCCCAGAGCCCTTCTGGCACACCCAGGGGCCGTCATTCCAGTCATGGGCCTGTCATTCCAGTCCCCGAGCCCTTCTCTCACATCCAGGGCCCTTCATTCCAGTCAGGGGCCTGTCATTCCAGTCCCCGAGCCCTTCTGGCAAACCCAGGGACCGTCATTCCAGCATGGGGCCTGTCAATCCAGTCCCCGAGCCCTTCTGGCACACCCAGGCACCGTCATTCCAGTCAGGGGCCTGTTATTCCAGTCCCAGAGCCCTTCTGGCACACCCAGGGTCCGTCATTCCAGCATAGAGCCTGTCATTCCAGTCCCAGAGCCCTTCTGTCACACCCAGGCACCGTCATTCCAGTCAGGGGCCTGTTATTCCAGTCCCAGAGCCCTTCTGGCACACCCAGGGTCCGTCATTCCAGCATAGAGCCTGTCATTCCAGTCCCAGAGCCCTTCTGTCACACCCAGGGCCCTTCATTCCAGTCAGGGGCCTGTTATTCCAGTCCCAGAGCCCTTCTGGCACACCCAGGGTCTGTCATTCCAGCATAGAGCCTGTCATTCCAGTCCCAGAGCCCTTCTGTCACACCCAGGGCCCTTCATTCCAGTCAGGGGCCTGTCATTCCAGTCCCAGAGCCCTTCTGGCAAACCCAGGGGCCGTCATTCCAGTCATGGGCCTGTCATTCCAGTCCCCGAGCCCTTCTCTCACACCCAGGGCCCTTAATTCCAGTCAGGGGCCTGTCATTCCAGTCCCCGAGCCCTTCTGGCAAACCCAGGGACCGTCATTCCAGCATGGGGCCTGTCAATCCAGTCCCCGAGCCCTTCTGGCACACCCAGGCACCGTCATTCCAGTCAGGGGCCTGTTATTCCAGTCCCAGAGCCCTTCTGGCACACCCAGGGTCCGTCATTCCAGCATAGAGCCTGTCATTCCAGTCCCAGAGCCCTTCTGTCACACCCAGGGCCCTTCATTCCAGGAAGGGGCCTGTCATTCCAGTCCCTGACCCCTTCTGGCACACCCAGGGGCCATCATTCCAGCATCGGGCCTGTCAATCCAGTCCCCGAGCCCTTCTGGCACACCGAGCGCCCGTCATTCCAGCATGGGGCCTGTCAATCCAGTCCCCGAGCCCTTCTGGCACACCGAGGGCCCGTCATTCCAGTCAGGGGCCTGTCAATCCAGTCCCCAAGCCCTTCTGGCACACCCAGGTGTCGTCATTCCAGTCTGGGGCCTGTCATTCCAGTCCCAGAGCCCTTCTGGCTCACCGAGGGCCCGTCATTCCAGTCAGGGGCCTGTCATTCCAGTCCCCGAGCCCATCTGGCACACCCAGGGCCCGTCATTCCAGTCAGGGGCCTGTCATTCCAGTCCCCGAGCCCTTCTGGCACACCCAGGGGCCGTCATTCCATCATGGGGCCTGTGAATCCAGTCCCCGAGCCCTTCTGGCACACCCAGGGGCCGTCATTCCAGTCAGGGGCCTGTCATTCCAGTCCCAGAGCCCTTCTGGCACACCCAGGGGCCGTCATTCTAGTCATGGGCCTGTCATTCCAATCCCCGAGCCCTTCTCTCGCACCCAGGGCCCTTCATTCCAGCATGGGGCCTGTCATTCCAGTCCCCGAGCCCTTCTGGCACACCCAGGGGCCGCCATTCCAGCATGGGGCCTGTCAATCCAGTCCCCGAGCCCTTCTGGCACACCCAGGGCCCATCATTCCAGTCAGGGGCCTGTCATTCCAGTCCCTGAGCCCTTCTGGCACACCCAGGGGCCGTCATTCCATCATGGGGCCTGTCAATCCAGTCCCGGAGCCCTTCTGGCACACCCAGGGGCCGTCATTCCAGTCAGGGGCCTGTCATTCCATTCCCCGAGCCCTTCTGTCACACCCAGGGGCCGTCATTCCAGTCAGGGGCCCGTCATTCCAGTCCCCGAGCCCTTCTGTCACATCCAGGGGCCGTCATTCCAGTCAGGGTCCTTTCATTCCAGTCTCAGCACTCTTCTGGCACACCCAGGGGCCTTTATTCCAGTCAGGGGCCTGTCATTCCAGTCTCCGAGCCCTTCTGTCACACCCAGGGCCCGTCATTCCAGTCCGGGGCCTGTCATTCCAGTCTCAGCGCCCTTCTCACACACCCAGGGGCCTCTATTCCAGTCAGGGGCCTGTCATTCCAGTCCCTGAGCCCTTCTGGCACACCCAGGGTCCGTCATTCCAGCATAGAGCCTGTCATTCCTGTCCCAGAGCCCATCTGTCACACTCTGGGGTCGTCATTCCAGTCAGGAGCTTGTCATTCCAGTCTCAGCGCCCTTCTGGCTCACCCAGGGGCCTTTATTCCAGTCAGGGGCCTGTCATTCCAGTCCCAGAGCCCTTCTGGCACACCCAGGGGCCGTCATTCCAGCATGGGGCCTGTCAATCCAATCCCCAAGCCCTTCTGTCACACCCAGGGACCATCATTCCAGTCAGGGGCCTGTCATTCCAGTCCCAGAGCCCTTTTGGCACCCCTAGAGGCCGTCATTCCAGCATGGGGCCTTTCATTCCAGTCCCAGAGCCCTTCTGGCACACCCAGGGCCCGTCATTCCAGTCAGGGGCCTGTCATTCCAGTCCCAGAGCCCTTCCGGCACCCCCAGAGACCGTCATTCTAGCATGGGGCCTGTCATTCCAGTCCCCAAGCCCTTCTGTCACACCCAGGGCATGTCATTCCAGTCAGGGCCTGTCATTCCAGTCCCCGAGCCCTTCTGTCACACCCAGGGCCCGTCATTCCAGCATAGAGCCTGTCATTCCTGTCCCAGAGCCCATCTGTCACACCCAGGGGTCGTCATTCCAGCACAGAGCCTGTCGTTCCAGTCCCAGAGCCCTTCTGGCACACCCAGGGCCCGTCATTCCAGTCAGGGACCTGACATTCCAGTCCCAGAGCCCTTCTGTCACACCCAGGGTCCGTCATTCCAGCATAGAGCCTGTCATTCCTGTCCCAGAGCCCATCTGTCACACCCAGTGGTCGTCATTCCAGTCAGGGGCCTGCCATTCCAGTCCCAGAGGCCTTCTGGCACACCCAGGGGCCGTTATTCCAGTTAGGGGCCTGTCATTCCAGTCCCAGAGCCCTTCTGGAACACCCAGGGCCCATCATTCCTGTCAGGGGTCTGTCATTCCAGTCCCAGAGCCCTTCTGGCACACCGAGGGCCCGTCATTCCAGCATGGGGCCTGTCATTCCAGTCCCAGGGCCCTTCTGGCACACCCAGGGCCCGTCATTCCAGTCAGGGGCCTGTCATTCCAGTCCCCGAGCCCTTCTGGCACACCCAGGGGCCGTCATTCCAGTCTGGGGCTTGTCATTCCAGTCCCAGAGCCCTTCTGGCACACCCAGGTGCCGTTATTCCAGTTAGGGGCCTGTCATTCCAGTCCCAGAGCCCATCTGTCACACCCAGGGGTCGTCATTCCAGTCAGGGGCCTGTCATTCCAGTCCCAGAGCCCTTCTGGCACACCCAGGGGCTGTTATTCCAGTTAGGAGCCTGTCGTTCCAGTCCCAGAGCCCTTCTGGCACACCCACGGCTTGTCATTCCTGTCAGGGGCCTGTCATTCCAGTCCCAGAGCCCTTCTGGCACACCCAGGGGTTGTCATTCCAGTCAGGGGCCTGTCATTCCAGTCCCCGAGCCCTTCTGGCACACCCAGGGGCTCTCATTCCAGTCTGGGGCCTGTCATTCCAGTCCCAGAGCTCTTCTGGCACACCCAGGGGTCGTTATTCCAGTTAGGGCCTGTCATTCCAGTCCCAGAGCCCTTCTGGCACACCCAGGGGCCGTCGTTCCAGCATGGGGCCTGTCAATCCAGTCCCAGAACAGGTTATCTGAGCCCAGAAACTTTCCTTCAAAATTCCATTCCACGTTTTCTTTGCACCTCTTTTTTTGCTCTAATGTGTTTCAATGGAGCCCATGCAAGTCAATGGGCATTCCAGTTTCCCATTATTTCCTATGGGCATTCAAGCCTCTCCCATTATTTTCAATGGGCAATCCTGTCATTCGTTTTAGTACATCCCCTGGAGAGCACCGTTTTGTAATATTCATTCTTCCTCCGCTCCCTGATTATGTTTGGCCCTTGTGCACCAGACAAGTCAATCACACCTTAGTCCAAAGAGCATGTCCTGTCTCTACTAGGAGCTTTGCCAGATTTAATACTCAGATTGTTACGATTCATCACAGATTCTAGAGGAAAAAAAATCACAGTTCATTTGCCATGATCCTTAAATTGCAGGAATGCAGCAAATTCACTTCATATACACATTTTGACAAGTTAGGGCAGTGCACGTCTGTGGAATCTCATAATTTAAGGGCTGTGGCAAATGAACGCCAAAGACTTCCCTAAGGTTCACTGCAGGCATTCCAGAGAAAAGCTGCTCTAAGTATTAAAGGAGCTCTGTGGAAAACAATTTTGCCTTCCAAAGAAACCATTCGAAAACTTAGGAATGTTGCATAAGCATTAAAAGGACAAAAGTCTGCCAAGAAACCGTCGTGATGCGACGTCCCCCCCCCCCCGCCCCCATGGGTCAGTAATGACTCGGTGCTTGCACAGGGGACTACCTTTACCTTTCTAAAGGTGCTACAAAGAGCTCATTTGGATTCAATAAACAGATACTGCAGAAGGTGTAGAAATACAAGACAATGTGGAGATGAGAAAAGCGAATGTAGTAGCTGTTTCCTTAGCAAAATGGTAATATTTTTTGCCCCCAATCATTTTTGTGGAGATTGCCTTTCCTAAATCTGAAGAAATAAATATGAGATGATAATGTTAAGAAAACTGGAAAATAAGGAAGAAAGGTGGGGCGGGGAGAGATGGCAAGACTGGAGGTCGTCTTATAGAAACAAATATGGATGAGGTTGAAAATATTTTTAATAACAGGGCAAGGTGTGGAATTGGAAAACAATTGGTACTGTTTCTAAGTTGGTGCTAACTTGGTAAGATGTTCAAATTGTTGGCATGAGGGCTATGGAAACCAGGGATGTTGCAAAAGAAATAGTAAAGGCTGATGAGGCACATTGAATACTCAAAGCATGTTAGAGAAGTTCTTTTGAGTTTTTTGCCTAAGGAAGTTCCAGCCGTTATGGAAAGAGGTAGGAGCATAGAAATTCTTATGTGAAACAGTGTAAAATGGACAAAAACATGGAAACAACATGGGAAGGGATTTTCTTGAATATGACTCTGGCAAGAGGAATTTGTAAGTAGAAGCAGGAAAAATATTAGAATATGGTGAGAATAGGTGACAATTGCACTTCAAAAGAGAACAAATATTCTGGTCTTAAAGAAACTTTGATACCACTGGAAAAAAATACTTCAGCATTTGCTGAGCTGTGTTTAAATATTATAATCCAACATGAGCAAAAGGAGATAGCAAATTGATGTCTACCCTGCAAAAGAAACATTTTGTAGAGAAATCCTGAAGATGGTGGGTTATCTTCAGAGAACAAAGTTGCAGCTTTTTAAAAAAAAATGCTGATTTTGTCTTCCAGATGACAGTATTTGCTAGTGGAGCTTGATTGATTGATTGATTTTATTTTGCAGTCCTTAGACCAGATATACAAGAAGAGAAACATATTTAAGAAATTTCACAATTTAGATAAAAAGATAAAAAGCAGTTTTAAAATTGAAATAACATCTAAGTAACATAAAATTTTCTTAACTTGAGCATTGCCATACAGAAACTGGCTACTTGATAAGTAATCTTTGGATCTTTATCTGCTAAAAGAAACTCAAGTTTAAGTTTTTCAGAGAAATCCAGAATTTCCCCAACCAACGGGGTGATTAACTCACTGCGTGCCACCTTATAATGCGAGCATGAGAAAAACATGTATTCCATGGTCTCCACCTCCCTTGACTGGCAAGTACAAAGCCTTTTGGTAAAGGGGATATTCTTATACTTGCCTTCAAGTACAGCAGAAGGAAGAGCAGAGCACTTGGCTAGATAGCGGAGCTTGAAATTAATCTGTCCACATTTGCCAGCTGCTTGAAAATCATTGCTTTTATGAAAATCATGCTCATAAGCAGCACAGTGTGAATTGTAATTTTTCTTGCCAGTGTAGGCACCGCTGGCGCCAGGGTTTCTGACGCCTGCAGCGATCCCCACATCACGGGTGCTGGGACGCTGGAGAGGGCGCTGGAGGGGGTGCCGGGGGCGGAGGCATGCCACGGAGCTGGCGTGCCTGGCCCGTGGCTGCTACAGCCGGCCAGCCCCGTGCCGCCGCTGCCGCCACCACATGCCTCTGGCTGGGCGCAGCAGCCGCAGGCCAGGCTTGGCGCCATTGAGGCAGTGAGGCGGGTGCTGTGGGTGCTGGGGCGCTGGAGGGGGCACCAGAGGGGGTGCCGGGGGCAGAGGCGCGCGCCACGGAGCTGGCATGCCTGGCCTGTGACTGCTACAGCTGGCCAGCCCCGTGCCGCTGCTGCCACCACACGCCCCCGGCTGGGCGCAGCAGCTGCAGGCCAGGCACGGCAGGCGGCCGGGGTGGCATGCGGAGCGCGGGCAGCCTCCGCATGCCGCCCCAGCCACCCGCTGGCCAATGGGCCCGGCTTTTGCTGTGTGATGACATCATCATGGAATGACGTCATCATGCAGTCCGGGGGCGTGCACACGTGCACGTGAGGATCACCATGGGCACCAGAAACCCTGGCGCCAGCGGTGCACACGCCACCCCAGCCACCTGCTGTACCTGGCCCGTGGCTGCTGCACCCAGCTGGGGGCGTGTGGTGGCAGCAGCAGCACAGGGCTGGCCGGCTGTAGCAGCCATGGGCCAGGCACGCCAGCTCCGTGGCGCATGCCTCCGCCCCCGGCACCCCCTCCGGTGCCCCCTACAGCGCCCACAGCACCCGCCTCACTGCCTCAGTGGTGGCGCTGGCCCTGAATGTAGGAGCCTCTGATTCTACTTCATTGCAAAATGAACAGGGATGAGGAAAGAAGAATTTTTGGGGGTGATTGTAGTAAACTTTCTCTCTGGTTTCACTTTGAATTGTAATCTTCATTATGTATTCTGATAATCACAAATCTAATCAGTAAATCCTACAAAAGTTGCAACCAGTGATTTTATTTTATTACTTTAAATGCCAAAATATTACAACATTATAATGGAAATCTGAGAATGTGTCTCAAGCACATAAGACATTCAATTATTATTGAAGGAGGACGTTTAAAGGATCCATTCCTGCTACACCCATTGAACAAATTAAAGGGCAAATTGCAGTACCACAGGTCGTTTAACTCCTCTTTTAATTGCCGATAATGATACGGTGATGTGGTATCTTTCTGACATGATACTGACTTAAGATGAAAAAGCTCAGCTCTACCTATCTATATTTATACCAGAGCAAACACCCATTATTCAATTGAGGCCACATCTTTGTTCTCTGCATCATGAGAGCTCTCACCTTTATACATTCCAACAGATTTTAATTGATGTTTTGCTTTGCTGTTCCCTATGTCTGAAAAATACAATGGGTTTTTACAGTAGTATCTACTAAATTTTTCAGTCTTGTGCAAACAACCAGATTTAAGAGCATAATCCTATGCAGATTTATTCCAGTCTACACCCATTGATTTCAATTGGCTTAAACTGGAGTGACTCTATATAGAATTGTATTGTTGTTCTGTTGCACAAAAAAGTGCTCTTTCCCTTTGCCCCTTCCAATCTTCTGAGCAAAAGAGAGATGAGACAGACAAGGGCTGTTGTAACAGCGTATATTTGCAAATATAGGGTACCAGCTTACAAAATGAGCTTAGAATGTACCAGAGAACAAAGGAGCACATGCTTCTTTTAAGGGCTCATGACATCATTTTGGAGAAACGAAACTCACATTCAAACAAAACCTGTGATCTCTTTACACCTATGGATAGGCTATTCTCCATTTCTCACTCTCGCGACAGCTTTATTACCCTCCTTGTCTCCATGGTAGTTACTCATTACTTTCACACACACTCTCTCCCTCCAAAAAGGAGGGAGGGGAAACTTATAATTCTCCCTTTGTCTCTGCCTCTGCATCCCAAGAATGTTCAGTTATCTGTCCAAGGCCAGATTTTCTCTTCTCATGTGCAACCAGGGAGAAAGGGGGTGGGGGTGGCTAAAAGACAGAGACCAGTTACTTAAAACATAAAGAATCCATCCTAAGCTTCTTGCTAGCTTAATATCACAGCTATATGATTAATATAAATTTGCTAATCCCACAGTTATCCTAAACTTTAAAAATATGTTGAATATATTCAGTAGCATATTTATGTCGATCATAGTGTTTTAACTCTCTTGAGAATTTATTTAATGTTATAATTGTATATTGTTTTCAGTCTCCTCTGGAGGTATTTCAAACATGTTGGAAATTTTAGGGATTCTCAAAAACATTTGTTTGATGAATAATTTGACTTGCACCATTTGGCTTTGGCCTTTTGTGGTTCTCCAGATAATAGTGGCTTATTTTCTTTTGAACATACACAGTTAGCATGCACACGGCGTAAGATATGGAGTGCGAGTTGGGAAAACTGTTGATTGCCAAATGCTTTCCTACAGAAGACTGACAGCCAGCAAAGGTAATTTCCCCTCCTTTGTCAGATGCAACAGTGGCATGCAAAAAAAATGTTTTATTAGTCAGCTCATGCTGTAGAGGCGCTGCTCTGTTTGTCAGCAATATTGGTGAATTTGTGAATTTAATTGTAAATAAGAAATAAGGCAGCATTTGGGAGATAGTAAAAGAGGGTTGAAAGAAAGCAGGTACTTAGAAGTCCCCACATCTGATTATATAACCCTGTAGAAAGCTTTGTCAGCTCATTCTTTTTATTATCAGTAAAATAAATAATGGAAAGGATTTCTTCAGCAGCTGTGTGGCAAAATAACTGACTAGCAAGTTATGAAGGTTAGAACTCAGAATACCATGCAACAATTGCTTAAGTTGTTTACTAAATCAGGAACCTACTCAGCCGGAATGACAGGCGCTGTTGAGTGTGAAAGCTTAACGTAACTGGTGACTGGAAGTGGGGTTCCCGAAATGAAGGTTGTGTGGATGAGCCTTGTCGGTCTTCGGCAAATAAAAAGGTGGGGGGGAGCAATGTTCCTAAGGAATACCCGAAGCATCTAACATTTTTACTTTTTAAACTTATAATTAAACTTGTGAAAGGAACTTTGTGTAGATCTTTTTGGCCAAATTACACATAATGCTGAAATTCTGTGCCTGGAACACCAGAAGTATTATTTGTCCCTAAAAACAGTCATGGGGTCTCCCGTATGAATTGGGACCTTGGCTGTTGAAGAATTAATTCTTTCCCTTGTCCGCTGTTTCTCAGGTCAAAAATCACCCCTTCCTGGGTTACTTTCAGCAAGGGAAAAGAAAGGCATAATATGGGCCTATCTCCCCCCCCCCCTCATAGGGCTTTAAGCAGTCTGAAGGAGCCTATTTTCAATCAGGGAAATGGTGACCAGGGAAACTTAACCCTTCCTTCCCCAGTACCACAGCCCAACTCCTTATATTCCATCTTGCAACTTTTTTGAGTAAAATAATGTGCCTGGAAGTCTCATCACAGAGCTCCAATTTTAGGTGAGTTGCCATGTTGGTCTGTGAACAGCAGGATTTAAGTCCAGTGCCACCTTAGAGATTTTCAGGGTGCATGCTTTCAAGAGTTAGAGCTCCCTTCTTCAGACATAATCAAATCTTCTTCTTTATTCTTGTGAAACAGAATGATTGGAACTACCACTTCAGGCACTCGCTTGCTAGTTATTAGGGTTGCCAGGGACCTGGAGTCCCTCAACGGGGGATCCCCGGGTCCCTGTACACTCCCAGCGGGGGACTGGGAGCCAGTACTTACCCTGGCTTCCCTTTTCACACGCACACAGTGCGCACACGCTCCCAGCTCACATTATGACATCACTTCCAGGAGTGATGTCATCATGCAGGGTCAAAAGGTGCCCCTGGGTCAAAGGGGGGGTCCTTATTCCAGCTGGCGCAGGCTGCTCTCGCTGTGACTGTGGCCTGCTCTCGCGCACAGGGGCCGCGGTGGCGAGGGCGGGCAGTGGTGGCAAGAGTGGCCTGCTCTCACCGCTGCCGCGTGCTCTCACCCACTCTCACTGCTGCCCACTGCTGTTGCCGCTGCCCGCTCTCGCGGTGTGGATGCGCATCCCCTGCCTGGGGACACACTGCACCACCCAGGGAGGGGGTGCCCCAGGGAGCATGCCCCCCTGCCAGCCAGGTAAGTGGGCGCAGGGGGGAAGGGTGGAACCAGTTATGGTGAGGGGCCATGGCTCAGTGGTAGAGCATCTGCTTGGCATGCAGAAGGTACTAGGTTCAATCTCCAGTTTTAAAAAGGATCAGGTTGTATGAGATGTAAAAGATCCCTTGGAGATCCCTTGATCTTGGAGAGACACTCCAGTCAGAGTACACATTATGGACCTAGATTGATCAGTGGTTAGACTCAGTATAAGGAAGGTTCGTGTGTGCTTGTTAAATTGGTGCTGCTGTGCACCAAATCTGTTTTTTCCCCCTCATTCCTCCCTAACTACCTTGGAGACATTGCTTCTGCTCTGATTTGAGTCCAGAATACGTCAAAAGGACTTCGAGTGTTAAATAACAAAATGAAAGAACAAGCAGAGCACACAATTATTGACGTCAATGATGTCAGTGACTGAAGTGTCACTGGCTTCTTTGGAGTTAAGAGAATATTGCCAGAGTTTGCAAACTTTAACAGTCACAAAGTAATTCATATTATTTGAAATAAGACAATAAACCAATATGTTGTTTGATTCCCCCCGCCACTACACTGAGGAAGGGAAATATTTATTAAAAGATGCAGTAAAATAGGTTTTAAAGTATTGTCAGCTGCCAGAATCAAGGCAATAAATTGACATCCATCTTTATAAGCCTTACCATTGGAATCAGTGATTTTCTACCAGGGTTCAGCCCAGCTATTTGTGAAGTGTTGTTAAGGAAGGGAGTTGCCTTTGCACTATTTCCCTGACTGAGCAGTCATACATTTGAACCCATGGCCCTGGGATTAAAGGAAAATGTTTTCATGACTTCCAGGTGCGTTGAGTACAGAGAGCTGTCGTTTTAGATATTAAGTGCTACCACTTACCCATTTTATCTAAGTGGTTCATTATTGTGCTGCAAGAAGCATATAGGGGGTTACCCCAAGACCAGCACAAGTTTTTCCTCCCATGTCGGGCCCTTCACATTAAGCCACAGCTTTCTTCATCATGATTCCATGCAAGCTTTCTGTTCATGGGTGGAACAGGACCACAATAATAAACCATAGTTAAGTACGAGATCCATCAAGCTACAGTTTATAGAGCAGTATTGTTTCCTGCACCTGTTCTGTTTCGCATGCAGAAGGTCCCCAGATTCAATCCCTGGCATCTTCCGTGAAAATTATCAGGTAATCAGTGATGTGAAAGACCTGAGATTTTGGAAAACCACAGCTAGAGTGGACCATACTGATCTTGATGGATCAATGATCTGGCTCATTAAGGCAGCTTCATGTATGTTTAACTGGAAAACAAATAATTTCTCCCACATTCCAGGATGATGATATCAGGGTAGATACCAAACTGTATGTCAATCCTTAGAAAACAAGGAAATGTTTTCAAGGTAAACCAACAAAATACAATGTTCACCATTTTTTAAAAGTAAAAGTAGAGCACGTGTGTCTTCCATTTTCCGAAGCATCACACTAATGAAATAATTTTTTAATAACAGAATTTTCAGATTTTATCTGAAACACTCATAATGAAAGATGTTCGCTACCTAAAACTATTTAAATATGTCAGCATCAAGACCACATAAGAGTAGATGAACACTTTGATGCAATTTAACTATTATTTTGTCCAGAGTAAGCATACTGAAGCATGATTTAAAAAGCCAACTACCAGATCTACTCTATAATCACAAAGACAGATTAAAACAACCACTACACACACACAATAACAGCTCTTGAAAGTGGACTTTTCTCCTTTAAAAAATAAGAAACAAACAGCACTGAAGTCACTTTATTGTATTTTTGGACTTTTTCCTGCAGTGTATGCAATCTGTTTGTGTTTATTGACTTTTACCAGGAATTTGCAAGTGTATTTACTACTATGTATTTAAAGGTAAAGGTAAGCACCGAGTCATTACTGACCCATAGGGGGACGGTGCATCATGACGTTTTCTTGGCAGACTTTTTACGGGGTGGTTTGCCATTGCCTTCCCCAGTCATCTACACTTTACCCCCAGGAAACTGGGTACTCATTTTACCGACCTCAGAAGGATGGAAGGCTGAGTCAACCTTGAGCTGGCTATGTGAACCCGGCTTCCTCCAGGATCGAACTCAGGTTGTGAGCAGACCTTGGGCTGCAGTACTGCCGCTTACCACTCTGCGCCACATGAGACCAAAATTGTTGCTTATTACTGTACGCTTATGAATTAATAACATTTCTTGATGAAATTGAATTGTGAGTGTCTTCATAAGTTGGCTCTGTATGATTGTTGTAATTATTTTGTATATTGGCTTGAATTGTATTAGTTAGGCAGTTACAGTGTGGTTCTTTTGTTAAATAGCAGGAGGCCTGGCAACCATCATTAATTACTATACTTGTCAGAGAGTCATGTGATAATATAGTATCAAGTGTAGTTAGAAGTGACATATCCATATCTCTAGGATTCACCCCTGACTCTATGATCTGAGGTGAATCCACATCTCTAAGATTCACACCAGACTCTATGGTAAACACTTCTAGTTATGCTGTGTTCCGGTTACAGCATTGTAAATTCCAATTACAGTGTTATACTAATACTGGAATGTGACTACAGCATACTTCTGATAAGCCTGTTCACATGTTACAGTGAACACACATACAACCTGCATGCACATGCATATACCTGTTTGTAATAGGCTCACCAGGTTGCCCACATTAGGGCAACCTCCTGCCCTTGGTGGGCTAAAGCAGCATCCTGTAAGGCTGCAATATCACTTCTGACAAAAACTAGAAGTAACACCGTGACATAAGAAGGACGGGCTCTAGCATTTGCCGAAGAAACCTCCAAGCTCCTTTTGAGAAACTTAGAGTGCCCCCCATGTCATGACGTCACTTCCAGTTTTCTCCAGAAGTGACATCTTGCACACCCGTCCCTCTCCCCATGCTCCCAGGGGTGCTGAACTGTGGCCTGGCAATCCTAAACCAGATGGATAGAACTGTAATACCATTGATATGTATGAGAGGTGCAACATGCTATGTGGATGCAAGAAAAGTTGCACCTGCTGAAATTCTTGCTTCTACACAGCAATTTAAAGGGTCTTGTTGCAGCACTGAGCTGAACATGTCAGTTAAATATCCAGTATATCACCAGTACAATCCTAAAAAGTTGCACCCTTCTAAATCAATTGAAGTCAGTGGGCTTAGAAGAATATAACACTGGTTAGAATCGCACTGTATTGTGCTTAATTTGCTAAATTAGTGTTCTTATTTTATGTCGTTAGTACTAGTCGTATATCAAATTTAGAAAAGAATCTGCACTAACTATATAGATCACCAAAGGGTTATTGTTAAATGCATTTTACAAGATTACAGAATAATCTTTCAGCCTGTAAAGGCGAGCTGCTTTTATGATTAACCTATTCATATCTGAAGCAAACTTCTTGGGCCTGCTTGGGCATTACTTCCCCTGCTTCCAGGAATCTCTTAGGGAGGTATTGGGAATTGGCCTGTATTTTATACCTACTGGCAGGATATCTCTTCTGCATCTGCCCTACGTTTCTCACTGCTGATGGAGGTGACTGTCCAGACTGGAAAATCTTGAAATTATTTTACTTTTATTTATTTAATTTATTTATTTATTACATTTCTAGACCGCCCTCCCCATTGGACGAGCTCAAGGCAGTGTAACAACATACAATTTATAACATACGGTTTAAAACAATAAAAACATAAATAAACATTTAAAAACATTATCCATGTGCAATAAAATTTCTCAGATGGCGGATATAAGTATGTGTCACACTTTATGAGCTCCTGCATGGGTGGTGGACGGTCTTCAGTGGTATGGCTGGCAAGAGGACAGCCTAGCCCCCACCAAATGCCTGGCGGAACATCTCCATCTTGCAGGCCCTGGCCTTTGGGAAATTAAATCCTCCTCAAAGCATAATTTTAATCTTCAAGCTCAGGTCAAATGCTCAAATAATCACAGGATCCCCCATCTATCCTTGTGAGGAGAAGAAGGAAAGTAGTGTGTGAGCCCAGGTTACTATATCCTACTATCTTCTGGGCAGCAAGAGATGCAGGCAGGGAAAGAGAGTAATACAAGCCATCGTGATGTGGATAATTTCAATATATCGTACATTAGCATAGTACTTGTGCTTTTCCTGCCCCCGTGCAAATAGCTTGTCAAAGTTTTTTTCCAATCAGTATTAGAAAAACAATGAAATAATGAAATGTGTACCAGTTTAACATCCTACTTTTAGCCTATTTAGTACTTACTACAGCATACATGTTATGTTTGAAGGTCTAAGCTCTTTACATATATTATCTGGATAATCCTTCCAACATTCTGGTCGAGCAGGCTTGCATTATACCCATACTGCAGACTGGGAAGAGGGAAAGCCAAAAGAATGGTGAACATAAGAGCCTTGCTGGATTAGACTAGTAGTCTGTCTTGTTCAGCATTCTGAACCATACAGTGGCCAATAAATCACTTATCTGGATAAGGGCCTTCACAACTAACAGTGCAATCCTAAGGTTACATTCCTTTAAGTTTATTGACTTCAGTAGATTTAGAGTAGGGGGACCAGGCTTCCCACTAGTAGGAGCTCTCTCATGCCCCTCCTCTGGTTCCCCACTGCTGCCCAGTGGAACAGCAGGATAAATTACTTGAAAAAAAGTGACACTGCATAAAATGAGTTTTGGGGGATTGGTACAGTGTTGCAGTGACACCATGACATCACTTCTGGTTACGTGGCCGGATATGTCATCCATGGCATTGACAGCATTGTGCAATCCTGGCCCTATCCCCCACCCCCGTCTGTCTCTTCCAAAAATTGCTGTCCCTGCCTGATACATATTATCTTCCAGTTTGCAATTAATTTCCTTTAGAATCCCACAGAGTCTGGGTTTCTTTATTTAAATGGAAGACAATGAGATCGGATATAGACTTCAGTCTTGTATCTCTTACCTGTTATTGTGATTTTGTACTATCCATTGAGGTCTTTTATAGAAATGATTATATGCTCTAAAATAAACAATAAGTAAGTTACCCGATTGTTAAAATAAAACATAATTTGAGATTGTTTACACGGAAGCAAATATTTGCTGTTTTCATTAGTGGCATCACTAAATGTATTTATTTATACCCTACCTCCACTGGGGGGCAGGGGGGGACTGAAGGTGGTTTATATAATTCTCCTGTACTCCATTTTATTGCCACAAAAACCTTGTGGGGTAGGTTAGGCTGAGTGTGTGTAACTAACTACCCAAGGTCACCCAGCAAGTATCTGTGGCATAAGTGGGGAATGGGGATCTGAACTTGGTTTTCCCAGATCCTAGTCTAACCCCTAAAGCTGCAATTAAAGACAGATTAATGGGATTTTATTTTGTATAGTGTGTGAGGGGGAGGGAATCTTGAAATCACCTGGAGAAAAAACAGTTTGCATATGAAAAGCATTATGGAAGTCCTGAAAACTAACTAGGTGGAACAGAAACTTCCTGTCAATGCCCGCTTATTACCAAAAGGCTTATTACCAACATGTGTGGGCCTGCCAGGCTAATTGCACTGGTACAATACAACAGGACCTGTTATTGCAGGTCTCTGTTGCAAGTCTAGATGCGGGTTCAGAAAGCATCAGCATACAGGTTACCTGAAAAGTAATGCAAATGCTACTATTTTCCTCACAATTAGTAAGAAAAGGTAAGATTGTGAGGAATTTAGCATCACTGAAATAACCGGTATGTTGGCAAATTACTGAAAGTGCAAAAATAACATTTTTATCAGTAGTTTTTTCACTTTTTGTTTATATTTTTAGACAATAGGAAATTTCAGTTAACAATTCGCAAAATTCACAAAGTGAAATATATTACCTACATGGTACAAAAATTATCTAGAAGACTAGAATATGTTAAATTAACTATTGTTGGCTACTGATACCTGTGAATTCCCATTCTTGAATTCTTCTGTCTTCATCCAAGTAAGGGACAAACAGAAGACACGCAATGAAGAATGATAAGGGAAGATTTTGTTGTATGCCAACTGGGCAACCAGTTAAATGGGATATTAGGGCTGTAGCCCTAAGGACACCTTCCTAGAGATAAGCATTATTGAATAACATGGGACTTACTTCCAAGTAGATCTGTTTATGATTGCTTCCTACATCAATATGGCTGTTCATTTGGGGCAATATAGTTGTCACCAAAGCACTCCAGGGAGGTATCCCACATGTTATTGAATTTCTGTAAGGTACTGCATCAAATAAATGTTTTTATTTTATTTATTTATTTAAAACATTTTTAGCCACTTTTCTACCTTGCAGAAACTCAAGACAGCTTACAATATAAATAAAATAATAATAAAATTAATAAAAACAACATTTAAAAATACAATTTCAGACTGTCAATAAAACATAGAACCCTAAATAAAAATGTCTTCATCTGCCTCCTGAAGATTGGCAGTGAGGGGGCACGAGGCGAACTATCTGGGGATGCTGTTCCATAATCGTGTCGGGTCTGCCACCAAAAAGGCCATCTCTCATTTACCCACCAAGTGAGCTTCTTTAGCTGATGGGACAGCCAGGAGGGCCTCTCCCTGTGGTCTAAGTTCCCAGGTAGGAAATATGGTAGATACCCTGGTCCCAAAACATGTAGAGCTTTAAAGGCCAAAACGGGTATCTTGAATTGAGCTTTGGAGCATATTGGTAGCCATATAATTGCTGTAATATCAGTCACATGCTCCTGATAGCTGGACACTACCTGCAGCTTCTAAACGCTCTTCAAGGGTAGCACCAAGCAGGGCTTTTTTTCAGCGGGAACGCGGTGGAACGGAGTTCCAGCACCTCTTAAAAATGGTCACATGGCCAGTGGCCCCGCCCCCTGATCTCCAGACAGAGGGGAGTTTAGTTTGCCCTCCACACTGCTTGACGGTGTGGACAGCAATCTAAACTCCCCTCTGTCTGGATATCAGGGGGCGGGGCCACCGGCCATGTGACCATTTTCGCCGAGGGCAATTTAAACTTTAAAAAACTCCCCCCTTGTTCCAGCTGACCCAAAGTGACATCATTGTGTGGTCTTGAGTTCCACCACTGAGTTCCACCACCTCTTTTCCCAGAAAAAAAGCCCTGGCCCCAAGTAGAGAGCATTACAAAAGTCCAGTTGAAATGTAATTAAGGCATGGATCAATGTGGCTAGATCTGTCTGAACCAGGAATCGGCACAGCTGATGCACCAACTGAAGCTGGGCAAAAGCACTCCTTACCACCACAGCCACCTGGTTTTCTAAGGTGATGGCTGTTCTGAGCAGCACTCCCAAGCTGCAAACGAGGCTGTTCAAGGGAAGTATAACACCATCAGTTCCTGATCTGCCTTTCTATTAACCAAAAGGATCTCTGTCTTGTCAGGATTCAGTTTCAGCTTGTTCACCTTCATCCAGCCCATTACTGACTCGAAGCACTGGTTCAAAACATCTGCAGCCTTGGAGATAGGTGAGAAAGAAAGAGCTGGGTATCATCTGCACATTGCTGACACCGCAGCCCAAACCTCCTGTTCCCCTATCCCAGTGACTTCATATAGATATTAAATAGCATGAGGAATAAGTTGTAGATCCTCACAGGCCAGCTCCCAGCTGCAACTCTTTCCATGCAGTCCTAAGAGTGCTTTTCTGGGAAAGCCCCACTGAATAGATTTTAGTAGGATTCTGAGTACACCTGTTTAGAATAACTGTCCTTGTGTTGCTGTGAAGGTCCACTTGAATTATTGGCTGCCCAGGCATTTAAGATTCTGCCTAAATACTGGGATCTCTGCTCAGAAAGGTAGCTATGAATCCCTGCTGTATCCTCTTGCTTCACCTTTTGGACCTTGTCCCTCCCCTTTTTGAGTGAAACACATTGCTCAGTGTGTGTTTGTGTGTGGGTGTATGGGTGTGGGCGTTTGGAATATTGTTTCATAACGTGAGCATTCCAGAATTTGGCATGATTGTTGCATACTTAATATTATCATGATTGCCTAACAGTGCAATCCTAAACAGAGTTACACTCTTCTGTGTCCACTAAAGTCAATGGATTTAGAGGATATAACTCTAGAACTGTACTGTTAGTCTGCAAATATTCCCACCAATAACACTACCTCTGATTTCCCCATACTCCAGGTTTCTATTTCTTCCAACCTTGCTTACCAGCCTTTTAACTTTGTTAAACAATCCCTTTGTTACTATTTGTGTGTCTATTCCCTCAAGCCCCATGTAAACCTAAGGACAACAGCTCATAATACAGAAGAGAGATGCAGTAGAAGGAAGACTTCTTTCTTGTTTTAGAGCTAAACTACACGAGACACCTGATACATGTTGGGTTCCCGCAAGTTTACCTGGGAAGTGTAGTCAGGGCAGTAGCAGTAGCAGAGCAAGAAGGATGGAAGGGAAAGAGTCAGCGAGCGGAGCTTGAACAGAGCCGAGCCCAAAGCTGACTGGCGGCTAGCAGCGGCAGAAGGAGTTTCTGAGGCTGCTGCCACCATTGCAGCTGCTAGATTCGACTGTCCTTTGAGTCTAGCAGCTACAATGGTGGCAGCAGCCTCAGCAACTCCTTCAGCCGCTGCTAGCTGTCTGTCAGCTTTGGGCTCCCTTTGCTGACTCTCTCTCCCATCCTGTGTCCCTGCTTCTGCTAGCCCAACTACACTTCCCAGGTAAACTTGTGGAAACACGACTTGTGTCAAGTGTCTTGTGTAGTTTAGCTCTAAGACAAGAAAGAAGTATTTCTTCTACTGCGTCTCCTGTACTATAGGAGCTGAGTGAATTTGGACGAGATGAGTGGATTTGGATAAGATTGAAAAGTAAGGCCCTCACACAGAAACTTGTCTAGCACAAGCCCATTTCCTACCACACATGCTAACAGGATTGTTCTTTCTAAAACTGAATGTTGAGATAACTATTGAATTAACAGGTTGTTTCCACTGTTTTGGGTGTACGGTAAGGGCCATGTTATGCTTACAGAATCCAAAGGAAGAATTCTACTACATGGCACTATAGCAAAATTGTTGGCCTGGAAAAAAACAAAAAACATAATTATATTAAGTAACATAGGAGTTTCAGAAAATGGTACTTGCTTCAGGTTTACATAAAGAAATTATATTTAAACTGTTATTAGCCAATTGAAATTTAGCCTTTTAGTCATAAAATATAGTAAAAGGTCTTGAGAATTCAGTTATGGTGAGTGTGAAAATGCCATTGTCAATCCAATCTTGCTTTAGAAAAAGATATCTTTCTGTTTTGAGTGTTGGATTATGCTAGATTGGTGATTTATGATGTGCTTAAGGGTTACATTTCTGTCTATAAACTAGTGCCTTCTATTTAGCCCTTACTGCAACAATGGTCAAATAAAAGTGCTTATTTTTAAAGTGCTCAGAATTTGAAGCAGTTTCATCTATAAATGCAGGCAAATATGAGTGCTCCAGTGTGATGCATCTTGTCTGAGTTTGCTCAACAACACATTTCAATCTATGGGAGATCAGAACAGCAGAATGACAAAAAGATAAATCTGAAAGCGAAATTTATCATGTTTTGCATATAGTAGCTCTTTTGAAATGAAAGCATGAACTGACAAGTCTGAAAGTATTGGTTGAAATAGCAAGCTGAGTCCAGTTACACCTTAAAGACCAAAAGGATTTTCAAAGTATAAGCTTTTGCGAGTCAAAGCTCCCTTGGTCAGATACTGCAGCCTAACTCAGTCCTGCTTTTCAACAGCAGACCCAAACGGGCTACTCATGTGAAACTCAAACTCAAACATAAACACATAAACCACATCATAGAATCATCTAAATCATATCTCTGCAATCATCCACTACTTCAATCACTGATAATCATGTAGGTCATCTAGACTGTATAACATTTAGATGGTGTAAGAGAAAACGATAATAAGCTACTATAATTTGAATCATATTACCATCAATTAAATCATATATTTATATAAAACTTATATATTTTTTCCAGCTCTATTTAGATTTATTTCAGTTCTATTTTTTATATTTCTATTTAGGTAACTTTCCGTCTATCTTCATATTTGATAATAATTATTTTTAATTTTCAACTACATAATCAAAACTACTCTCAATTTTTCTTGGAATTCTCAGATTGGCCTATTATTTATGTAAGATGTTAGTTTTGCCAGTGACGTATATTTATATAGCTTATTCTTTCATTCCAGCAGATCTGGACATTTTTCTGCCTTCCATTTTGCTGCAAATACTACTCTTGCCATCGTCACTATGTATTTTTGGAATATTACTTGGTAAAATATTTAATAACATATTTTTGGGGTTCATCAAGAACTTAAATTTTAATATCTTTTGCATTTCTTTATGTCTTTCTATCCAATATTTCCCTGCTTTCTTGCATGTCCACCACGTGATAAAATGTTGCACCTGTGTTTTGGCATTTCTAGCGCTTTCCATTATAGTTTTTGTTAGCTTTTGCAATGTCCTTAGGATTAATATACCATCTGAAGAACATTTTATACCCTCTCTTAAGATTTCTCATTCTGTAAATTTGATTTATTTGGTACATGAATTTTCCCAGTGGCTCATACATATATTTTGTCCAAGGTTTGCATCCATTTTATGATACAATTTTTACTTGCTCTGATTCTGTATCATATTGGAATAATATTTTATATGTTTTTCCTGATTGGTGTTTTGAATCTCCAATGATTGATTGTTCAGAAACTGTTTTCTCTCTTAACTGGCCTCCTTCTTTGATCACTTGTTCTTTGACTTTTTTAATAAAATATTTATGCATTTTAAGTCAATATAAATATTTAGTAAATTTACTGTAACATGTAAGTAAAAATTCACATTCTCCCATACTTTTAAGCTGAGAACAATACACACCTCAGGTAAATACACTTTCTAAATTTTACAGACACTATCCTGCTGATAGGGCTAAACCTTAGATAAAAATCACAATGCAAGTTTGAGGTTCTGCTGCAGCTAAAGTTTGCCCATACAAAAGCATTTTTTAACTTCTTTGACTTTAGATACCATTTGATAATACAAGGACCATGGAATGTTTTTCCTTGTATCCTGTCATGCTGCCTAAGTGCACATCAGTTGGACTTATACACTCCCGGTGCCAGGGTTTCTGCCACCTGCAGCCACCCTCCTGTGCACATGTGCGCAGCGCGTGCCCCCCCAGACTGCATGATGACGTCATATGATGAGGTCATCACGCAGTAAAGCCAGGGCCATTGGCCAGCAAGGAGGCTGCCCGTGCTCCGCACACTGCCCCGGCTGCCTGCCGTCCCTGGCCCGCGACTGCTGTGCCTGGCCCGCGACTGCTGCACCTGCCCGGGGGCGTGGTGGCAGCGGCACGGGGCTGGCTGGCAGCGGCGCGGGCCAGGCATACCAGCTCCGTGGCGCGCGCCTCCGTCCCCGGCACCCTCAGCCCCCGCCTCAATGGTGGCGCCAGGCCTGGACTTATACCAAATCCAATAGAAGAGTGAGCAAACCCTGCCTTATTTCCCTTTGGAATGAGAAGGGTTCACATGCATGTGCAAATATAGCACGAGGGTCTTGGCTATCCTTTAGCTAGTTGCAAGTATTGACAGGGGGTGGGGGATCTGACAGTGTCTTACTCTGCTAGATCCAGGGCTGCATCTGTTTTATTCCAACACCTGTATGAAGTACTGGGTTGAAATAAAAACAGCCGCTTTCTAGATTGCTTATTTAATTCAGTACTGAATATCTGATTTTGTGTTCAAAAATACAGCAGGAACAACCCCAGAGAATGGTCTAATGAGGACACACAGTGCAGTTCTGAACTTAAGCCATTGTATAAGCTTTGATCTGATATGGTATTGGAACCCTCTGGGAGCTCCTCATTGAAAACAGAGCTGGGCAGAAATAGAATAAACAAGAGGCTAAAATCCCCGAGACTGGTTGGAGAATGGCATGCTGCTCAATATCCTTGCTGAATCTAAAACTCTCTGGATCTGATCAATGTATGGATTGGATAGGAGACCTTCTGGGACTCTGACGTATGCCACTATGAATCCATTGCAAAGGTGGTTGGGATAGAAATGCAATAAATACATAAAATGTGGATCTTCCAGCTGTCCAGATATGACCTGATTTGGGACTTTGATAATTCACAATAGCATCACAGTCTGTGAACATTGCAAGGTACATATGGAAAAGTAGGTTCCCATTTCTTCAACTGATGGTAGACAATCCAAACTTAAAGCAGGAATAGCAATGATTTGCATTGATTTCCATGTATTGATTCAGCACTCCTGACTCCTCTTTATGGTCAGCATATGCTTGCACCTTTGACATCTAGTTGACATTGTTTCCTCTTTCCATTATTCTGTGCTTTTTGCATTCTGTTTTTAATCCACAAAGGCCACATACAAAGTAATGTTTTTATTTGGTCAGTACTTCCTGGTTAGATCATTTTAATCATTGATACTTTTATATATGGTTAATTGCTGATTCTTGTATATATGATTCATTTATTTATGTCACATTGTTTTGTATGTTCAGATCGTGATGGCCTTTGGCCACAGACAATAAACTCTATTACTACTACTTCCTTCTGTTTTCAGTGATTTTGTTGAGTGCATTTTGGTTGAATTAAACCATTTCACTGTTTTGCTGAAAACGAAGTAATGAAACTGAAGTGAGTTTTTAAAACAATACAAACACTTCGACAGCATTAGGTTTAAGTGGCTGTGGAAACTTTTGACTTTGAAACTTTGAAGCTGTAACAAACTAGCATGTCAGAACTCCAGTGATAGCAATATTGTATTGTCGAAGGCTTTCACGGCTGGAGAACGATGGTTGTTGTGGGTTTTCCGGGCTGTATTGCCGTGGTCTTGGCATTGTAGTTCCTGACGTTTCGCCAGCAGCTGTGGCTGGCATCTTCAGAGGTGTAGCACCAAAAGACAGAGAGCTCTCAGTGTCACAGTGTGGAAAAGATGTTGGCAGATCATTTATATCTACTCAGGAGGGGTGGGGTTGAGCAGATTTCATCAACAAAATCAGTTCTCTGAAACTCAATCCACAAGACATACTTGTCAGTTTTGATGTTGTATCCCTGTTTACCAAGGTTCCAGTAAAAGACACTATTGCACTTATTAATCAGATTTTCCCAGAGGATGTAACAGCCTTATTCCATCATTGTCTGACAACCAGTTACTTCCAATGGGATAACGAATTCTATGAACAGATGGATGGGGTGGCCATGGGGAGCCCTCTCAGCCCAGTTATAGCAAACTTCTACATGGAACATTTTGAAAAAACATCTCTAGAATCAGCACCCCACAAACCTAGTGTATGGTTCCGGTTTGTGGATGATACATTTATCATTTGGAGCCATGGGGAGGAAGAATTGATGGGTTTTTTTTAATCATCTCAACAACATCCACCTGAACATACAATTCACAATGGAGAGAGAAATCGAGGGAAAACTGCCATTTTTGGATACCTTGGTCATCCGCAAAGCAAACTTTCAGTTAGGTCACAAGGTCTACAGGAAACCAACTCACACTGATCGGTATTTACACAAAAACTCCAATCACCACCCCCGACAGAAAAGAGGCATAATGAAAACATTAGTGGATCGTGCAAGATGGATATGTGAGCCGCACTTTCTCAATGAGGAAATTAATCATCTAAACCACGCACTTCAGGCAAATGGCTACTCCAGAAATGAAATCCGAAGAGCAATCAAACCCAGGATGAATCAAACAACCAAGGAAAAACAGTCTCCTACAGGAAAGGTGTTTTTGCCATATATCAAAGGAATTACTGATCAGATGGGAAAGCTTATGAAAAAGCATAACCTTCAAGCAGTATTCAGACCCACCCGAAAAATACAACAGATGCTACGATCAGCAAAAGACAGTAGAGACCCCCTCATCTCTGCAGGAGTATACCGTATACCCTGCAGCTGTGGACAAGTTTACATCGGGACCACAAAGCGTAGCATCCAGACAAGAATAAAAGAACATGAAAGACACTGCAGACTTGGACAACCTGAAAAATCAGCAGTGGCTGAACATAGCCTAACTCAAACAGGGCACAGTATCTTATTCCAGGACACCAAAATACTGGACAACACTTCCAACTACTTTGTCAGACTGCACAGGGAAGCCATTGAAATTCACAAGCATAAGCAAAACTTCAACAGGAAAGAAGAAACCTTAAGAATGAACAGAGCATGGTTTCCAGTTCTGAAAAACACCAGGCTAACAAAACACTCTACACCCGACAATAGCCCGGCAGAGAAGATTAGCACATCAAGCACCAATCCATATGCAAAAGAACCTCCTCAGGATACAGTGAAGCCTCCTGCCTTTAGCATTCCACACCCTGGGAAACTCTTACAGGATGACTCAGCTCAACCCCACCCCTCCTGAGTAGATATAAATGACCTGCCAACATCTTTTCCACACTGTGACACTGAGAGATCTCTGTCTTTTGGTGCTACACCTCTGAAGATGCTAGCCACAGCTGCTGGCGAAATGTCAGGAACTACAATGCCAAGACCACGGCAATACAGCCCGGAAAACCCACAACCACCACCGATAGCAATATTGCCTCTCCAGCAGAAAGGAGTGGGAAAGACCAGAAGTATGAAACAAGGAAAAGGGCATAAAGCAATAGGCAGAGGGGAAAAGTGTAGTAATAAAATGTGTTACAGCTTGATCCCAGGAGCTCCCAGTCCCAAGCCTGAATTATGGACCAGTGAACCAGTGTCTGTCTCCAGGTCCCCTGCAGCTGAGGGACTTGTGCAGCTCTGCCCCAGGAGGGCAGGGAGGAACAGGGCGAGGGGAGGTGTCACTGATGGATGATGACTTTTAAAAGAACTGAGAATTCCAGTCAGCCTCAGGCCTTCTGAACTGCCATAGCCTTGCTCCTTCAAATGTATGTTTGATTGTTGTGACTTGTATATATGATTATATAGTGTGGCAGTACCTTTATATAGGAGTGGTATTTCAAATTCAGGGCAAAAGCTTTCACAACACACAGTACTATCTTGAGAAATCTGCAACCAGCATCCTGGATGCTATTAGCCTAAAATATCGGTATTCATAAAGCTACTAGATCCAGAGGAGTTAGCCATGTTAGTCTGTAGTAGCAAAATCAAAAAGAGTCCAGTAGCACCTTTAAGACTAACCAATTTTATTGTAGCATAAGCTTTCGAGAATCACAGTTCTCTTCGTCAGATGCATGGAGGGCAGAAAGAAACTGGTCAGATATAAAGGAGGAGAGGGGATGGCGGAGTAGATGCAAACAGCTCCTTCTGATATGGAGATGCAAACAGCTCCTTCTAATATGGAGATCGGTTTGCTTCTGTTAAGGAAATCAGTTACCTGTGATAATGAGATAACCATTCATAGTCCCTATTCAGGCCCAGGTTGACAGAGTCAAATTTACATATGAATTCCAATTCAGCAGCTTCCCATTGGATTTTGTTTTTGAAAGGTTTCTGTTGAACTACAGTGACCTTTAAGTCTTTGATGGAATGTCCTGGTAGATTGAAGTGTTCTCCCACTGGTTTCTGGACGTTGCCATTTCTAATGTCAAGATTTGTGTCCATTTATTCTTTTGCGTAGAGGTTGGCTGGTTTGTCCAATGTACAGAGCAGAAGGACATTGTTGGCACATGAGGGCATATATCACATTGGAGGATGAGCAGTTGTAAGAGCCAGAGACAGTGTAGTTGACGCTGTCTAAAGGCTACTAACACTCACAGTGTTGGTTGTTGTGGGTTTTCCGGGCTGTATTGCCGTGGTCTTGGCATTGTAGTTCCTGACGTTTCGCCAGCAGCTGTGGCTGGCATCTTCAGAGGTGTAGCACCAAAAGACAGAGATCTCTCAGTGTCACAGTGTGGAAAAGATGTAGGTCATTTGTATCTACTCAGGAGGGGTGGGGTTGAGCTGAGTCATCCTGTAAGAGTTTCCCAGGGTGTGGAATGCTAATGGCGGGAGACTTCACTGTATCCTGAGGAGGTTCTTTCAATGGCTTCCCTGTGCAGTCTGACAAAGTACTTTGTCAGACTGCACAGGGAAGCCATTGAAATTCACAAGCACAAGCAAAACTTCAACAGGAAAGAAGAAACCTTAAGAATGAACCGAGCATGGTTGCCAGTTCTGAAAAACACCAGGCTAACAAAACATTCTATCCTTGACAATAGCCCTGCAGAGAAGATTAGCACATCAAGTACCAATCCATATGCAAAAGAACCTCCTCAGGATACAGTGAAGTCTCCCGCCATTAGCATTCCACACCCTGGGAAACTCTTACAGGATGACTCAGCTCAACCCCACCCCTCCTGAGTAGATACAAATGACCTACATCTTTTCCACACTGTGACACTGAGAGATCTCTGTCTTTTGGTGCTACACCTCTGAAGATGCCAGCCACAGCTGCTGGCGAAACGTCAGGAACTACAATGCCAAGACCACGGCAATACAAACCGGAAAACCCACAACAACCATCGTTCTCCGGCCGTGAAAGCCTTCGACAATACTCTCAGTGTTGTCGTCGTATGCCTACACGATTGGGAGCATATTTAACTTGGATGCAAATTCCACAGCTCAACAATGCAATTTCTGAGGAAACGCTTTTAGGACTGATTTTAGTGAATCTTGGGCGCTGTAGGTGAATAAAGAGTTTGCTTTCTGGCATAAGTATAAATATTTAGCATGCATTTTAGGAATCGGACTCTAGTCAACCAAGTTTGTGCTAGAACAAAAAGGCGTTAAGGGTGCTACAAGGGGTATAGGGACCAGGCAACCCTATTCAAGGCTCATGTTTATTTTTGGCGCACTCACTTAGCCGGCTGCTCCTCTGGAATTATTACCTAGGTGAGTAATAGAGCTTTTCAGTTTTCCAGGCTTCCACGGGAGGAGAACCTGCAGCAAGATCAATTTCCCTCCCACTCTCAGGTTACCAGGCAGCTACAGATGCGACTTGCGCAAACCCCACCGCACCGCGAAGCTGCATTCTGGGCGCTATCGAGGGCAGCTCGCCCACCGTTACCGGCGCTGCAGCCTGCACAGCGAGAACCCATCCTATAGGTCGTCCAGCTCTCATGCAAAAAAGGTGGGTGGGGCCATGCGGAAGAACTCGGGAAGAGGAGCGAACGCGGCGGGGATGAGGGGGCGGAGCTTGATATGCAAAGGAGGCCTCGGGCTCGGGCATCAAGGAGAAGGAAAGGGCTTCGGGTGGGCGCGGCTTGGTATGCAGATAACCGTGGGCGCGAACTTGACGGACAGCAGCCCGAGCTGAGTTCTAGGGAGGCAGCCTCGCAGGCCGCCAACGGACCGCTCAGGGAAGCGGCGCGAGGCTGTGGCGAGGGGCGGCCGGAGACGGCGTTTGCTGCCACGCGCGCATCGCTGGGAAGTCTCCGCCGCACGGGAGGCTCCGCAGGCGCTCCGGAAACATGGCGAGTGTCGGAAATGAACCCGAAGGGACGGGCGGCGGCGGCGGCGGCGAAGAGGTAAGGGAACCGAGTCCTGCCGGGAGGGCGCGTGTGTGCCGGTGAAGGGCTCGTAGGCGGGGGCTGCCGCATTGGACCGGAGGGGCTTTCCCCCTTCCCGGCCCACCTCGCTGAGCCTCCGATCCGGGTAGCTTCGGAGGGGGAAAGGATGGAGAGGGAGGCCTCCCGTTTGTCCGCGACGATCCCGCCCGCCTCCTCCGGAGCTCGCCGCTCCCCGCCTGGCACCCAACAGGTGCCGCCTTTGGTTCTCCTGCTTGAGAGGAACAAGGTGGCGGGAGGACGGCCCTGGAGAGGCTGTAAGGGGGATGTCGCCCCGCAAAGGGATGCGCCTTGGTCGGTGCGGTGGGCTTCCTGAAGCGCCCCGCCTTCCTCTCAGGCATCTTTTTTCTGGGAAGCGTGTGAGGGGCTGGCTTCCTTCTTCACTGCGCTTTACAGTCACATCACAGGACGCATAGGAGGCAAACACAGAATTTTCAGCATGAATTTCACAACAAAGGGCATTTTTTAAAAAAGTGTTCAGAAGCTTTATCTCATGAGTAACAAGTGCACAACTACCCCTGGGCTTTTCTTAAAAAGTCAGGATTTCTTTTCTGGGTTCCAGTGCCAATGTGTAGTTTTGGAAGGTTAGTTAAGCCGCAGAGCTGCTGTGGCACTAGCATCAGTTTCTGAAATCCCTTTCACACGCAAATGTGTCTAGATATAACATAAAACCAACCAAAAATTAATCCATAATTTTTTGAATAAGGACCAATGAGGAAAGCACCTTTGTGACAGGTGCCAACAAAGGTCTGGTTCCAAATAAAATGAATAATTTGCTCACTTGCTGAAGACAGCTGGATTTTTAGTTAAACCATACCTTGAAGTCTGAAATCAGTTTCATCTGCACTCTCTCTCTCTCTCTCTCTCTCTCTCTTCACTGACTTAAGTGAAAGGATTCCTAAGTAGGTGGATTTTTACAGATCGGGGCGGTGAGTGCATGGTCTTGTTTTGGAGAAGTTCAAGATGATCCCTTATTTATTTGTTTGCTTATTTATTATCCACCTTTCTCACTGAAGGTAGATTACATAGTGCAGGTCAATACGATCAGTGGCTGGTACAGTCATTAAACAATACAATAGCGTATAGCTTGCAGAAATTTGAAAACAAGCATAAATTATTTTTCAGCGCTGCGTTTTTATAAGAAAACAACATTACTTCACAGTGGCTGCTTGTAAATTTGACATTCTAGTCACTTTTCAAAAGTGTAGACAGCAGATCCTGATAAAAATGTAGGCCCAGTTATAATTTCTAGAGAGGATGCCATGCGTTGCTGTTTGTTCATAGCTTTTGATTCAGGAGCTGCTCAGGACAGGGCATTCTAAGCAATTTCAATAAATCAAGTTGTTACTAGAGGTGTAAAATGTCCAGAAATTTTGAAGCCGTGGGGAAATGTTTTTTTGGGGATGGGGTGTTTTTGTGGGGAGGATAGAAATTTAGGGGGGAAATGTAAGATATAGCTACTTTAAATAATAAGAATAAGAATAGCGCTTATATACCGCTCTTCTAGACAGATTAGTGCCTCACCCAGAGTGGTGAACAAGTTAGTGTTATTATTATCCCCAGAATGCAGCTGGGGAGCTGGGGCTGAGAGGAGTGGCTAACCCAAGGCCACCTACTGAGCTCATGGCAGTATGGGATTCGAACCAGTAGAGTGCTGATTCACAGCTGAACCACTTAATCACTGTGCTACAGCAACCATAAAGTGCATAATTTATGTTAGCTTTAAAAGTCATACTATTTTGCATATTTATGGAATTTAAAATATACATTATTTCATTTTTTACAAGAAAAAACCCAGATATTCCCAGTACTTCAAACAGAGCTTTTAACTGTTCATCCTAAACTACTTTAGCACATGTATCATAATTTTTGCCATCTGAGAGGTAGGAAAAAATAAAAGTAGAAATTAGAAAACAAATTTTGTAGTGAACAAAAGAAAATATATTTTATGGACACAAACAGTCTCACCGACTACCAGCAGATTGGGATATCACATTAAACACTGAAAAAAATAATCTCCTTATAATGTATTATTATCAGATACATTATAGCATATTGTGGCCCAAACCATTCACATTTAAATAATACACATTTCCATGAAAATATGATGTAAATGTCTACGGTGTATATATTTTGCATTGGAGATTGTTTTGTCTTAAAAAGTATTATATTCATTCCCAAGGAGAAAATATTTCAGAGGAGTGTCCCCCCCATCAGAATTTTTAAAAAACACCTTCTGGGAAAAACTGTGCTTTTCCAACTTTTTCAAGACCTTCACATCTCCAGTTTATATTGGTCTTGGAAAATTTTGAGATGGGAAAGAAGCACCATGTACTGTCTTAAATGGCCTCAGGGCTGAGGGATGCTTGAAGTGCTTCCCACTGCATATTACATGTAGCAAGAAGGTGTGTTTTGAGATCTGGGTCACTGGGGCTCTGTGAACTAGATACCATGGACAGTTTTAATAAATGAACTGATAGCACTATGCCTGTTAATAAAGGTTTTTGGAGCATTTTTTTAAAAAAAAATGTAACTGGAATTAGATGTGTTACGTCATTGAGGCTTTTGTCAGGCAAGGAAAGGTGAGCATGCCCAAGTGACTGTACAATTGACTTGCCGTGCTGTTTCTGCTGCAGCCTCTCCATTATTTTGTATGATGATGGATGTTATTCCTAAAAAAAAGCTTTAGGGCATAGAGTGCTTTGCCTTGCTCTAAATTAATTTAAAAATGTAATACCGGTAGATCATTCGTGATATAAAAACAGTGACAAAAAGACTATCAGTTATGTTGAAGTTGTATTTTGTGGGGAAATCCCAGTATAAAATCTGTGCTTTTGTGTACTTTTTACCCTTCTAAATACATTGTACCTTTTACTCACTTTGTGCATACCTGGATTTCTCACTATTTATTATGGGCCCTATTCATCTTTTTTAAGGCACGTTTCTCTTTCAGAGGATCAGGCCTCCTGCCAGCTCTTTTAGCACACAGAGTGGAAACACAGTGATGTGCCTTGCAGTGTATTCTGTTCACTTACCTAGAAACTGCCCAAACACTGTTTCTTCATCTATCAATGCCTGTAATCGGCTTTATGGTTCTGTAGCCAGATATGCAGTGTTCCGGGTGGAGCTCTTTAATATCAGTTTGTCCCAACTTGTTTGCAACCACACCAGACTTTAGACTTGATATGGAACAGATACCGTGCTTTAAGAAGCTCTTGTATCTTTTCCTTCTTTCAAGCAGTCCAGAACAGTGTATTTCTGCCCTGAAGCATAGTGCCCTGCCCAAGCCCATCCTGTGAGAGGCAAACTGTACGTCACAGTGGCACCCCCCAATTTAAGTAAAGCCAAATTCATATAAAACATAACTGGGACAAAGGGGAGTGGTGAACATTTACAGTCCTAAGCAAAATTGCATCTTTCTAAGTCCGTTTACTTTAACGTGTATTCTTGAGATTTCTTTAATACAAATTAGTTGTGCTTTAGAAAGCTGGGGACTATGCTGCTGTATGTGTTCCTGCTTTGTAAGCTTCAGATTCACACTGCGGTTTGTGAAACTAGTGGTCTGAATGCTGGACTATGGAGCCTCTTGCTGCTAAGACTACTCTTTGTCTAGAGAAATGGAAAGATGCAGTATCTTATCTTGTGGATAACTTGAGATTATGAGAAAATTAGAGATACGTATTCAGTGTATCAAACCAAAGAGTTAAAGTAGCTCTTTGGAAGAGGAGATGGCAGATTCCTCCATTTCTCCATCTTACTAGAGCCCCATTTTGCCTCCTGTGCTGTTTCTGCTGACCTCCTGGAAAAAAAAGGGGGGGGGAGTCAGTAGGAGGTGGTGGGAAAATGTAGCTCCATGAGGCTTGCAGTTCTTTAGATACATGCCATTGTTCATAAGGAGTGGAAAATAAAATTCTTTCTTAAAACACCTTGTCAACTTCAAGTTGAAAATTACGAAATATTTTGTATGGCAAAAACTATTGGTGCACAGTAACATAAGTTGCCTAATTGTGTATGGATGTGGTGATTATACTTTAGATATGGAAGGCAAGGTGTAAATAATACGAAAGAAACTCTGCGCTTACCTACATTACCTACATTAGATATTTATCTTGCTGCTTTCTCTCACAGAGATAACTTGTCTCGAGTTGCACAGTGAGCGGGATAGTGACACTGGATGCCTTTTATAATTATTCCAAGGCTTATCTGAGAGTAGCATGTGGGTAATTATTTACTCAGGTTCAAATTCTACAAAGGTAAATATATGCCTACCACCTGACAGGGGAGAGCAGTAGCTTGGGGGACAGGCAGTTTTGAGTTGGGAAAATGGCACTTGGGGAAAAGTTAAGCACACCTTCCACTTCTTGGATCATAAATATTGCTTTCTGAAGCCACTTTTCATTTTTTAAAAGTTGGAACTTCATCACATATTTTTGATTTATGTTTAAGTATAAAGTGGTGGTCTTTAATCTTCCCAAAGCTAGGACCAACCTTTAATTAACTCTCATTTGGCAGCAGGGACCCGCCAAGCTGTAAGCACATGACAGGAAGTAATATGACATCAGAGTCACATGATAAGAAGTTGTGTCAGAGATATGACAGGAAGAGGAGTCAGAGAGATGTTCTCAAGGCCAGGACTACTGACAGCAGACCAAGAGAACTCAGGATAGAAAAAACAAATTGAGCACCAGGAAGTGTGCCATAGTGAGGAACAAGCCAGCACAGAAAAGTTGAGAGACTCCCTAACCCATTCTACAGATGTATCATTTCTGGAAGATTTGAAGCCATGGGTGATGTGTGTGTGTGTGTGTGTGTGTGTGTGTGTGTGTGTGTGTGTGTATTTTAAATACAAAATTGTGAGTAAGACAAGGAGAGAGTTACAAACTGTTGTACTCTAAGAAACCTTAGCATGTGAACCTTACTTTTTGCCAGTTGAAGTGGGGAAAATGAAATTTGAAAATAAAAGAACACCAATTTTATAGTAAAGAAAAGAAATAAATTATTTGGGGAAAAACTGCACTCACATCTCCAGTAATAGGGCTAGTAATATACTGGAATATTAAGTTCAACGTTAACATTGAAAATATTAAACTTGAATAGTATATTATCATCCAACACAGATCATATTAATTTTGAATAAATAAGTAATATACACTTGAAAATGTTTCTCTGGAAGAAATTAGGGGAAAAAATGCTTAGCAGGGGGAAAGATAAAAATATTCCCCCCCCCCCTCCAATTCTGTTTTTTGCTCTGGCCTTCGTATCTCTACCCATTTTCTACAAAAGCTCTCCTTTGCATTCTGTCTCCCTCTCTTGGCCAGCCAACTCACCTAACCCCACCAGTTGTCCTATGCTCCCTACTGATACAGAATGTCCCCCAGGAAAAGATTAGCTTCTGTGGAGAGAGGGGGCTTCATAGTGTATCATGTATACAGAGCACTGAAGGAGTTACTGATGATGACGCGCATTGGTTGGGTAGGAGGAAAGAGAGAACTCAGGGGAGAATTTTTGTGGGAGGGGAACTTCCATGCCAGAGTCATCATGTGTACAAAGCATTGGAGGACTGACTGGGGTAGGGGCGGCAAGGCAGGTAAGAAGGAGCAAAGCTTTTGCAGTGACAGGTGGCTTCATGCTGCAAGCGTGTGAAACATTGGAGGACTTTTTGGTGGTGCGGCTGTACTATATTGGGTGGGGAAGAGAGACAGGACAAGGGAGAGCTTTTGTGAGGGTGGGGGTCTCAGAGTATTGTGCTAATATTTAATCCTCTTAATCATTGAGTGACTACACCTCACCTTTCTGCTGCTCATCTTTGGAGAGGCACAAGGCATAGCACCTTTGTGCACTAGCAACAAGTCTTTCCCTAAAGCTTTGTTGAGGGTTGTGATTTCACAGATGGGCTCAGTGTCCTACCAGAGTGTCCCATCTCATGGGATGAAGACTGCCATGGGACTGCCGTGTTCTGTATCTAAGGGGCAACTACATAATCTGTGCAAATGTGTGTGATGAAGCCCTAGCTTTTTTTAAAAAAATGAAAGGTACCTTGTAAGAATCTGTTTTTCCTCCTTCCTACATTCCACATGCCTTGTAAACAAAGAGGAAAATCAGCTGAAAATGGGAACATGGAGCAAAAAAATTGCCACTAGGGAAAAATTAAGCATCACCACAACATCCTGCTGCTTCTGTGTTCAAAACTACAGCCTCTGTATTGAGGCAGCTTTTGCTTGAAACAAATTGGAGCTTTGTTATACGTAGTCACATGTAGCATTTAGTTTTCTCATAAGAAGTAAAAACACCTTGTAGAATCCTCCTTCCTTGTTCTTTTCTGAAACTACCATGGATTGCACCATTTTTGGGGTATAGATAACTATCTAGACCAAATTGTCTTAATATGACATTGGTTATGTCTTCACAGATTTGTCTTAGTTCAAATCTACAGTTGTCTGACTTCAGTCTTTTTATCTTTTCTTGATCTCTCTAAAGTAGCTTTCCTTGCATCCTCTTGTTATAATTGTCTTTGGACTGAAAATATAAAATCTGCTGTTCTTGTCTTTTTTCCTTTGTGCTTCTTTGCTAAATGACACGAGGCTTGCTACAGTTAAGAGGTGTGCAATCTGGATCTGGGATTCATGAAAAAAGCCAGATGTTTGCCGATCCAGCTAAATCCAGCTTTCCAGAATTAAATCAGAGAATCTGGGATCTGAGCCAGGAGCCTGGATTCAGACCCCTGAATAAGTCTGAGTAAATCCAGGAAATGTGGCTTCAGCCTGTGGCTGGTTCTTTTCTGGGCTTTTCCCACTTTTTTCCAAGAGGGGAAGAGGGAAGGTGGAGTGAGGCAGAGGCAAGAAGGGGGGGGAATGAGTAGCCAATCTGTGCAGAAGCTCTCCTTGTCTGCCTGGCTTCTGTGAATGACACTGATTCAGTTGGGCTAAGTTGCAACATGGTCCCTTGCTTCAGTTTGGTTTGGGTAGAATTCTCTGTTTTGACATGATTCTCTGGTTTGATGTTGATCCCCTTGATTCACTTTGGTTCTGTTGGGCTTCCTCTTGCATTTGACAGTGTGCCTTTGGCCACGTGCAGTCTTGCCCCTGTGTGTTTCTCTGCCTGAGAGCCTGCTTGGAAATGTTTCCCCATAGGAAACAATGGAGAGTGGCTAAGAGCATCTTCTTCAGGGGCCCATAGAATTAGATCCCCTGGTCCAATCTTCCTGAAACTAGGGTGGTGTTTAGCGGACAGTCAGGGGTAGGTTCCCTGAACATTTGGTGGAGTTGGCTTGAAAAATGCTACTCCCGGTCCCCTCGTATAGCCCTCAGATAGTTTTCCCCAGAGGGAATAATGGTCAAATAAATCTGGGATTTTCTGATCTCTCTTAACTGGATCAGAGAATCTTTCCTAGATTTCAGAAATCTCAGATTTTTGAGGGATTCCTGAAACCCAAATAAGATTTCCCAGATTTTGCATGACTGATACAACTTTCAGACAGCAAGGAAAACTATTTCTAGTATGCATTCCAAATATAATATTTTTATTTTAATATAAAATATATTTTAATATTTTATATTAAAGTTTATATTATATTTTCATACATTTTAATATATTTTAATATATTTTAATATTTTAATATATTTTTAATATTAAAAATATCCATAGTGTGGAAACATTTTGGACTGATTGGTCATATCACCTGCAGATATTCTTTTTTATTGTTGCTGCTGCAAAATTGAAACCAATAACGCAGAATATTAATATGGATGTGAGTTTTGTGACAGTAAGGTATGTTACTGATATTATTCTTTAAAGTCAAAAAGCATATATAAAAATAGAAGTAAATATGCTGATAGGCTGACTTTTATTTATTTTTTATTTGTTTACGTCACTTAGAGTCCACCTTTCTTACTGAGACTCGGGTTTCATGAAGGCTTTTTATGTTTTCCTGTAGCCTTGGGTCTTTCTCTTTTGTGTTATCGTGATACCATAAAATAATGTAATACAATACAATTTAGTTTAGTATTTAGTTTTAAATAAAATTGTTCTCTGGTGTGGCAAAAAAGCATTCTTTTCTTAAACAAGCAGAAAATATAGTGTCTTGGATCTCATGGGACGTTTTCACCGATGGAAGGGATTTCCATCAATGGAGTGATTTATCCTCATCTTCCTATTTCCACTGTAGCCCAAAATACCCTTTGAAATAAAGAACCTAGGTGACAGGGGACCTCCAAGGAATAGCATAAAGAGGGAGACAAAAGTCTGCAGTGAGAAAGAAATTTGGCAAAAATTTCCGCACCCTGCCTTCCATTAGCAGAATACCTCCATGGGTTCCTGCCCATAGTTCTTGAAAAGAAATAAGATGAAATAGGTCAGTTGGACTTAACGTAACTTGAATGCTTCCATTTCCTCTTAATAATATAATTTTTAAAATGTGTTCCTAAATTTACTTTGCTATTTCCTTGTTTCATTCGCTCACATTCTACTGAAAGCGGATAGTCTCTCATCTACCTAGTCTGAAGAAGGGAGCTCTGACTCTTGAAAGCTTACACTCTGAAAACCTTATTGATCTCTAAGGTGCCACTGGACCAAATCCTGGTGTTCTACTGCAGGCCAACAGTACCTAAACTATCATTCACCCAACAAATGCATTTGGATTGTTCCTCAGCTTCAGGATAAACTGAGTTAGCTGTAAGTCTGTTTCTTGTTCTTGTCAAGCTACATTTCACAATGTGGGCTAAGCTGTTTCCTCTGCCTACCATTTACATGCGGGTTAAGTGATTCCACTCAATTCTGAAATATATTCTGTAATTCTGTCCCATAACTCAGAGAAAGAGGATAGTGAAGGTGATCACAGTCCATTTGGTGTGACATCTGGTGGAGGAAGAAGAAACTAACTTGATTATCCAAGCATAAAATTAATCTCATCAGCCTACCACAAAAATAGTTAATATTGGTACTTTCTAGGTATGATGTCATTGTTTGACACTTCTTATTGAAGAGTATTTTAAACCCAAGAATGCCAAATGAATCACTTTAATCAGCAGCACTTTATCACATCATTGATATCTTTCTCTGTTTTCCATTATAGACATATCTAATTCATATTTATTAAAACAATTGGCAAGTGCCTCCTGAAAATAATAAATCCATGTCAAAGACATGCGAGAAAAGTTTTATTTCAGGGGACGGACATAATAATGGAGCTCAACTGGATAGCACAGATGGTGAGAAAGGCTCAACAGAGCCAAAGAAAATGATAAAATCATTACGGTAGTAGTTGTTATTCATCCAGCATCCATGGATTTTTAAAAAAGAGAACAGTGCAGTGAAACAAGAACATAATGTATACAACAGTCCTTGAAATGCAATATTAGTGTCTGGACTGGAGCCATAGTGAAAGATATAAAAACAACATAATTCTATAGTATGAGATAGCCTGTTAATTAATCTTTAGAGAACACAAATGGGAATCCAGAAGCTCTTGCGGGGGCGTCTCATTTCCCCCTTATTTATACCTTATACCTTATTTATAGTGATAGCAAATCAGCCGAACTTTTGGGTAAGTGGATGAAATCTGTCCGTCCCAGTATACAATATACTTGGCAATGCAGTAGAAACTGTAAGCTTTCTGGATGTGTTCACATATAGGGAAAGAGTTTGTAGTTAGTGCCACTGGACACGCTATCCACCTGAGAGATTTTTCAACATGTAGTACAGCAGACGTGATATATGTGAGTGATATATTTGATTGAATGTATATGCTATTTCCTGTACATTGGAAGCACAACATAGATCAGTTAAGACCAGAATTCAGGAACATGTCTCAAGTATCAGAACAAGAACAGTGGAAGCACCCTTGGTGCAGTATTTCATTGAGTGCTATAGGGAACCCAGGGAGGCTCAGTATTTTTTATTGCAAGTGCTGCGACCACACAGGTCAAACAATCTGTAGAGAGACTTACTTGGACATGAATCTTTTTGGATGTATAAGTTAGATACTGTGACTCCAAAGGGATTGAACCAGATGTTAGACCTCTTGTGCTATTTATGAGTTAGATTACAGTTGAGGGAGCTGCAGTGATAGTGTGTGTACACCTTTAATTGAGCTGTGATAGTGAGTGTGTGTACACCTTTAATTGATTCTGTGTATAGAGCCTAATGTATATATTATGGGATAGCATGGCTTTTACCACGCCCTGACTATGTGATACAGGATTTTCCACAGAGGATATTGCAATAGAACAAACTAAGGTTGTAATGCTGTGAGTATGACTCTGTTCAGCTTTATATAGAACTTCTGTATGTTTGATCATGTATATTATTGGTAATTGTTGTTATTGTGTAACAGGGATTTATTTACTGTATCAGCACATCCTTGAAAAAGATTATCTTGAAACAGGAACTGAGCAAGCTGCCTGTTGGACATTTGGTGAATTGTACAAGGTCTATTGATACTGAACTGTGGATTATATCTTGGCGGTCTGGCAAGCATCTTCAGGGGGACTGACAGTCTGTTTCAGGCATTCCCAGAATAATTTTATATGTGCACCTGTAAAAGAGAAGAGAAGCCACATGTGATATCAAGAAAACAATAAAGTGAACATCTACCTGCAGGGACTTACCTTATTTATAGCCACCCGTCATAGGAGTATGCATTGCCAGCCAGATGTTCATGAGCCTGGAGAAGATGGAAAGCTGAGTAGCTTCTGATTAGTACATGGTCTTTTTTCTATAAGAGTATGTTAAATGATCATACGTGAAAAATTAATTGGATGTGAACATTCTTTACTGAGTTCATTCTGGTGGTTGATTACTAAGACTAACAGCCTTGAGGGCTATGTATTATCTTACTGCCAATTATAAAGGCTTATAGTTTGATACACTCTAGTATTTAATATTTATTATTGTATTTATTATATTTATTGACCTCATAGCAGTGTGCATTTTAGCAGTTAATGCTGTAGTTAAATATTCAACCAACATTCATAATTATTTGGCGCTGCGCACTTTTAGTATACAATGACTGGTATTTATGGCAACGGAAGATCTTGTATCTTTCCATAGTTTAGTTCACTTTGAGCGAGGCAAATGCTTAAGTCCATTAGTTCTGCACTGATATCCACGCAAGCTCTATATTTGTAGCAACAGATTTACATATTTTATTTACTCACAGTTTTGCCAAAGGGGTTCTTCATGTTTGAATGAATTGTAACAACAACAACAATAACAACAATAACAACTGTACTTATATACCACTCTTCTAGACAGATTAGTGCCCCAATCAAAGCAATGAACAAAGTCAGTGTTATTATTATCCCCACAATACAGCTGGGGAGTTGGAGCTGAGAGGAGCGGCCAGCAAAAGCCAGGAAAGGCATGATTTCAAAAATGGTGGGGAATTAGTATAAATGACAGGTAAAGAAGATTAAGAATAGGGCTTTGGAGGGGGTCACTGACACACATACACACACCCCATTCAGTGACTTTATTTCTCTTCTAAGGTAAAATGTTAAATTGATTACTTTTTGCAAAATTCTGAAGGTAAATAAAATCATTAGTGGTGTAAAAATTCCATGGATTTGGAAACCCATGTTTGTTAAGACAATGTGTAATTCTGCCTCAGATCTTACATTACATCAGCTCAGGAATGTGGGGTATAATTCCAAGGTCAGTGACATCAGATAAGTACAATAGAAAATAAACAGCTGAGACTTTTTTCTTTATGCAAACAGTACCAAAAAGCTGAAGATCCTCAAATTTCACACTCTGTACAGATTCTCTAAATTAGCATAATCTGTGAAACACTGCAGGTTTATGATTACCTTAGAATATTTGTATTCATTTTTATGAATAATTATTAAATGGGTCAGCCATAGATTTGTCGGACCTTTCCTAGAAAACTCATATTTACTCATACTTTTCACTAATGAAAGATGGAACTGGGACTGTAGTTGGATATACAAAAAAAACAAACAAACCCATGACTTGGAGTCCATCTTTTTAGAGTCCCTGGGATTGTACTCTGATGACATTAGATTTTTATTACTAGGGAAGACTAGAAATGTTTTTCAACAAAAGAGGCATATGTGTGTTCTCTGACCTACTAGAGAATACTGTTTTGAAAAGGAACGCCAGTATTTGGCAGGTAGATGGCAGGCAATACAGTACACCAGACCTTTAATTACTGTAGTTCAATACAAAAGTCTATGGTGTGGTTATGTGGCACCAGCCTGAACATTTTGCACCAGCACCTGCTTGCCCCTAGTAATTCTCTATAAACTGAGGTAAGACAGTGAAGACTTCGATGTAATAGAGGAAACTCTAGGTATGCAGCCTATGAGGAAATGTCTAATATAGAAGGGAGTCTGAACCTACAATTTACATGATTTTCATGGCTCAACGGGATATAGAACTGTATATCCTGTTATATTTATATTAAAAACAGAGTAGTCAAAATTGTAGCTTTTATTTTTAAAAAAGCAAGTTTCAGTACAACATAGTATGTTAAAAAAAACCCACTGGCAACTCTCTCTTCAAAGCAGAGATATAGTTTGGGGATGGCAGTAGTGTAAGAGTTTAGTTTCCCTGTACACCAGTAATTTTCCCTTCCAATATTGAATACCAGTTGTATCCTAGTTCTCTTCCCCTCTTTTCCCCTTTGCACAAGTCAATGACAAACATTTCAAACGAGAGAAAAAGAAGGCACAAAGAAGCAGCAATATATTTCACAATGATAATTCTACCAAGAGACACTAATTTTCAGAGAAAGTTGCAGTTTTATTGTGTGAATTTTCCAAGAAGCTCAGACACTCCAATACTTCTCTGTATGAAATGGATTTTTCTATCTAAATAAATCTTTTAATGCTTAAGAACATATTTTGGGAATGTCAGCTTATACACTGCAGATCATTATGTCAAAGCAAGGTATGCTATCCCAGTGCTGTAAAGGAGGTTTCATGCTGACTAAATTGGCCATTAGAGGATTCTCTCGTAGTGGAACTGCCAGTAGCTTGGTAGAAAATAATTGGAAACGCTACAGAACTGAGGTGCTTCTGTCTTTTTAAAAAGTACTGGACACTGGCCTTGTGTGGAATACCATTAAAGAGCATTTTAAAATACAGATTTTAGTTTTTAAGAAGATTTTGCATGTCATTTGAACATAATAGCCACACAGTAGCCCCATTCAGGTAATGATGAGCTCTGGTCAGTCTTAGAAATCCTCCTTCCCATGATGTGTCACTCAAGTTTGGAGACTTCCTGGTTTGCAATAAGCCATTATTTGTTGTTACATCTGAATCGGTAACAATGGTTTATTTCTTGCCTACAAATCAGAATTCCTGATCAGGATTGAATTGTTCAAATGTAACAACAAACTGAGGTTTGGTGTGAACTGGGAAGTGTTCCCTGAACCATTTGTGGTGGGGGGCTTCCAAGGCAAATTGTAGTTTGTCACTGGCTGTGTTCAGATGCAGTGTATGCTATTTAAAGTTCTCTTAAAAAGTCTCACATCAAAACTAGCTGAGATTTCATAGTCTCACTATAGTCATAGTAAAACCTAAGCTGAACTTGGTGTTAAAGCTTTCTCTCTTTTAAATTGGTTGTAACATTTCAGAAAGAAGCTTATGTCAGAATAACCTGAAGTGACCAGGTAGAACTGTTTGTTCTTGAACAAAAATTACATACTGTTATTTGAAAACGTATTTTTAACTCCAGTATTGAAATATAGACAGAGTGCCATCTGAAGTATCTAGACCACTGTGTGTGGCAAACAATCTGAATAAATGGTTGTTGGGGGTTTTCCGGGCTGTATTGCCGTGGTCTTGGCATTGTAGTTCCTGACGTTTCGCCAGCAGCTGTGGCTGGCATCTTCAGAGGTGTATCACCAAAAGACAGAGATCTCTCAGTGAGATCTCTGAGAGATCTCTGTCTTTTGGTGATACACCTCTGAAGATGCCAGCCACAGCTGCTGGCGAAACGTCAGGAACTACAATGCCAAGACCACGGCAATACAGCCCGGAAAACCCCCAACAACCATCGTTCTCCGGCCGTGAAAGCCTTCGACAATAAATCTGAATAAAGATCATATGCAGCTGTAGAAACCCAGTTAAACTTGTCTGCCAGAATGAAGTTAATGTTGCCAACACTATATAGCTGTTCTGCTGAGTTTAAGGATTGTGGCCTCAGAGGACACTTTCCTGGAACTAAGCTCAATTGAAAAATATGGAACTTACTTCTGAGTAGTTCCACTTAGGATTGTTCCCTGAAAGTGCAATCCTAAGCACCGTTGAACCTAGTGGGACTTCTGTCTGAGTAGACATGCATAGGATTGTGCTATAAAGCTGAAGAAAAGGATGGCTATAGCTCAGTGGAAATGGACTCTCTGTGCCCTTACAGTTACTAAAACACTTATACTTCAACACTGGAAAGACAAAAGACCACTTCTTGTAAATCACCAGATTGAAGACCTTAAAATCAACATGTCAATCAAATTGAATGTATCGCATATAGAAGGCAATTGTGCATGGACTTATTTTTAGATATTTGGAAATCTTTTATAAATACCTGTGTATATATTTGCCAATAGTGTTTTGTAGCCAGCACTGTTTTCTTTTCTCCCCTCTCCTGTTCGCTTTTATACTTTTTAAAATGTTTTTGCACTAATAAAAAAAAATTAAAAGAAAATTCTTGGATATCTGCTTGTTTCCACATATCAAATGTACTTGCACTGTCTAATCTGCTTTGAGTCTCAGTGAGAAAGGCCGATTATAAATAATGTACATAAATAAAGAAAAGAAAAATAGCTTTTGGTGGAGGTAGCCCCTGTTCTCTGCTATTCCAATTAAATTCATAGCGTTCTGTAGCAGCTTTTAAAAAGACTGTTACATCTGTCTGCATTGTCAAATTTACTTTAGGCCTGAAGAATAGCTTCATCAATGTTCCTCTTGTGCAGCTGCTTAGGTCCTGAAGTAGGGGTACCTTTACTAAATTATCCATCCACTTTAGCAACCGTTGCTAAAGAAGAATGTTGGCCATTGTCCAGTTGCTAGTTTGCCTTTTCTGGGTAAGATGATTAAATGAGTGGTTGCAGAACAGCTCCAGGCCTTCCTGACTAGTGTTGCCAAGTCCTCTGGGGTCAAAGCAGGGGACGGGGGTCATGGGGGGACACATTAGGAGCATTCACTTTGCATGCATGTTCTTGAATGCTTTTGCGTCATGCTGGGAATAACAGTTTCTGGCAACAGGCCATGCCAGGGGTCGATTTGTTAAAAATCAGCCCCCAATCTAGCATTGACCTGTTCCTGCACCACCCCCACCCCCTGCTGGCCAAATAAGAGGGTGGGGGGGGCGGAAGCTGAGAGTGGAGAATTCCCCACCCCCACTTGGGGAATGGTAACCCTATTCCTGGCTCATCTGCATTGGACACCTTTCAGTCTGGTTTCTGACTGGTCTAAGGGACAGAGGCAACGTTGATGTCTTTAGTTCATTATTTCAGTTTGAATGCAACAAGGGCTATGCCATCTTGTTGCTATTATTGGATTTACCTGCTGCTTCTGATGAGGTGGACCATGCCATCTTGTTGAGATAATTGAGGTAGAAGTAGGTATCAAGGGAAATGCTTTGGGTTGTTTTAAATCTTTCCTTGGGGATCAGACTCAGAGGGTTGCTATTGGAGTCCAGTTTTCATCAGTGTGGGACTTGTCCTGTGGGATTCCACAAGGCCCTATGCCATTTAAACTTTATGTAGAACCCTTAAGAGAAATCATCAATATGATGATAACACCCAGCTCTCTATTTCTTTGTTAAGATTTTGAAGGACATTTTGCCGTCCACATTTAATGGCATTCAGCTGACCCTCAATGACTCAGTTTACGGGGTCATACAGGATCCAGCAGTTCTGCTGGAGAAGCAAGTTTATTCAATGGTAAAAAATGTTTTCTACCATCTTCATTTAGTCAAGAAAATGGCTACCTTCCTTGACTATGTAGATCTCTGCCCATGTAGATCCATACCACATTCACCTCAAGGCTTAACTATTAGAATACATTCTACATGGGTCTGCCCCTCAAAGACAACCTGGAAACTTTAGCTTGTACAAGATATCACAGCTCAATTGTTACCAGGAACAAATCAGTCACTTCATTGCATTCCAGTTAGTTTCTGGGTTCAGTTCAAGGTATTGACTTTTCACCTACAAAACCCTTCATGTCTTGGGACCGACATATGAAATGGACTGCCTTTCCTGATGTGCCTCACAACTGCTGCACTCATCAGAACAAAGTCTGCTGAAGGTGCCATCCTGAAAATGGATAATATCAGCAGCTGCCCATTCCTGAGAGTTCTTTGTTGTGGCTCCGACTTTCTGGAATGGCCTGCCTGAGAAGGTCAAGTCCCATACCTCTGCTGTTTCACTGAATGCTCACAATGGAATTGTTCAGGAATATATGTTTCTAAAGAGAATTGGGCTGTAGTAAAATGGAATTGTTTAGGAGGAGGATGCTTTTAGAAAGGAATGATGTTTGTCATTTATAGCTCTGTTTGTTGTGTGCATTTTACTGCATTGTTTTCTGATTTATGTAATTCTGTTTTTGCCTTTCTTATAACATGTATACTGTTTTTATTGCACTGCTTTTTAATTTTGTAATCCTTTTAATACTGTTTTTATATTGTTTCTTATATGTCTTATACTGTTCATACTGCATTGATAAATGATGTAATACATCTTGATTCTCAGTGAGAAAGGTGGACCAAAATAAATTAAATATATATCATGAATAATTTTTGCATAAATGACCTTTGTAGAAAAGGTTTATGTGAACATCTGGCCATTTTAGAAGCCCATACATCTTGGAAGATATGAATAATCAGTTGCCAGTGTTCCTAATGCAGAGTGTCCTCTTTCATAACCCTGAAATTCTCTGGTTTTTGTAATTTCTAGTAAATACTTTAGCTTTTATTAACATGTCTTTCATCACTAATTAATATAGGAAGATAGCTTTAATTTAGTTCAGTATATTTTCAGTTTGCTAACAATGTATTCCCACTAAATTTACAGGAAAGCTTTGAAGATGCCTTCGAAAACATCCCAGTGTAAGTGAAATTTTATTTTTGCATCATTCTGTTAATGGTGGGGAAGGGAAATTGATAAATAAAGCTATAAGTTATACTATCCAATCTATTATTTAAGTGTTACCTTAGTTACGACCAACACTATCTCTGCTTCATTCCAATTCAACTACTCCTTTTCCAACTCATGATTGCTAACTGTGGCTGGGTGGGTCTGACATAGGGTTGCTAGGTCCCCTTACCCTCCCAGTGGGAGGGGAGATATGTCACTTACATTTTTTTGTCTGCTTGTGCACATGCAAAACACGTGCGTGCTCCTGGTGTGGTGCGATGATGCCACTCCAGGGAGTGATATCGTTGCGCAGGCTGCAGGAGCGTTCCTGCACGTTGCCCTAGGCAGATTTGGGCCCCAAACAGTTCCAGCCAGTTTGGGGCACAGGAGCGCTCTCGGGGCCTACACAATGATGTTGCTCCTGGGAGTATGCCTGTGAGGCCTGTTCCTCCACTTTCCCCCCTGCCAGCCAGGTTAGTGGTGGCCAGATTAGTAGGGGGGGGCAGGGGATCCCCCGCCCCCACCAGGGAACCTGGCAGCCTAGTCTGACAGTGTCTCATTTGTTTATTTTATACTCCTTGTTTACCACTTCCCAGTAATAACATCACAATAATAACATTTAAAAGATAGTTTATGACATACAAATGAAATAGGAAAGATCAGTGCAATTCCTTCCGTCTGTATGATATTGGGCCTTTAATCTTGAGTAAAACGAAAATATCCCTTCAAGGATCTATGAAGGAGTGTGTGACCAAACATAGAGAAACAAAAGCCTACATCCACAAATAATGAAAACGAGTGAAAAATTTATTGGTAGTTAACATAGAAACTTATATAGCAAATCTACCTAGAGATGTGCGCTTTGGGTTTCCGATTTGGGTAAAATACCCAAATTAGACCCAATCCATAAAGATTCAGGAAATCTCGAATCAAAGCTTTCCAAAGCATTCATAATGCTTCGGAAAGCTTCGGGGCCGAGTTTAAAGGCCCCCTTTCCTGCCCCTTGCAAGCAGCAGGGCCTTTTAAACATCCCTCCCAAGTCCCAGCCCCCCACCTCCACTTACCTGGGCCCTGCTACTGGTAGTAAAGGCGGCAGCGGTGGCTCTGGCCTTCCCCGCCAGGCTGCAGGGTAGCAGAGGAGGGGGAGAAATTCCTTCCTTCCCCTCAAATGGCCACCGCAGTGGCCATTTGAGAGGCAGGAAGGGCCAGAGGAGGCGGCTCTGGTCTTCCCCGCAGCCCTGCAGTCCCAGAGGAGGCAGTGCGGCGGGAGAGGAGCCGGTTCTGGGCCGTCCCGGCCTAGCATGGGCTGCGGCGGCGGCAGAGGAGCCAGCTCCGAGCCATCCCAGTCTCGCACGTGCTACTGCTGCCACCGCCACCACCACAGTGGCAGTGGCGACATCCCGCCGCCAGCTGATCACCCTCCCCCTTTCCCTGCTGGCCAGGTAAGGGGGTGGGGGTGGAGGGGTTGCCCCGGGGGGGGGAGGTGGGGGAGGTTGCTCCCCCTCACTTCAGTATTCTCCAAATCTTTACGGACCATACCGAAGCGAGTAAATACCAGAATTCCAAAGCGACTTACCGCTTCAGAATTCTGGTATTTCCAAAAAAAATTTCCCGTGTCAGGTAAACCTGAATCTTTTCGGGATGCACACCCCTAAATATACCTCAAAATATAACTATGACTATACACAAGAAACCGTGATTGGCAAAAATACGTGGAACCTGTTGAGCTTCGTAAAAAACATTCCATATTACAAAGCATGTAAGATGTTACATGAAACCTGGTAAACATCATAGAAAAATGATCACATATCTAGACAGTATGGCTGCTAGAAAAGCTTTTTGAATTCACAGGTGGCTTTTCTAGCTTGCTATTTACCTTTGTTAATGTTATCTTTTTTACTGGGTCAGGGTTTTATACCAAAGATATTTTATTGTTTTGGTGGCATGGAGATTAGTTAATTGTTTCAGATGTCTTCATATAGGAGGAAAAGAAGTTTATTTCACATATCTGGAGACAAGAACAATATTTTATTATCTGAAACATATTTTGAAATGTGCTTTTGTTTCCCTTTGTGTGGTCACACACTCTTTCGTAGGACCTTTACAGAGCAATCCTAAGCAGAGTTACACCGGTCTAAGCCCATTGAAATGAATGGGCTTAGGCTGGTGTAACTCTGCTTAGGATTGCACTGTTAATCTTTACAGAAGCACCATGAGGTGAAGCAAAGTGGCCCCACACTGCTATTCAATGTGTAAAGAGCTACCCAACAGAACTGTTAATGGGGATGTATGTGATCAGTTTTGAACACTTGAAATGTGCTGTATTAATGCCAAATGGTTATGAATGATAATAGTATCTGTGATTTCAAGTCTCTTTATATAACATCATTAAATTAAGAAGAAATAATTATGTAACAGTTTTTTATAAGAGAAGAATTTCCCGGCACTTCCGCTGTGTTTATCAAGAAACACAAGCAGGGCCTTACACTTTCCTGTGTTTTTATATTTTCCTGTTCCAAAGATGAAGATTCTTAATCCTGAATTGCTCTGCGTGGTATCACTGCAGAAAGAGAAACCGGAAGTGTTTAGGGAAGGTTAGCTTTGTAATCTCAAAACGGTGGTTAAAGGTTATTTTATTGTCTCTTGATAGAGAAGCCCAGATTCAGGTGAGAGGAATTGGAATAGCACTAGGAATTGATGCACATAATTCTAGAGATTCCCCATAGATGGCTAGCATGTTATTGGTCCACTTCGTTCTTCAGTTAAATATAAGCACTTGAATCAGTTTCACTTCTTTTAGAGTTAGTGAATAAGTTAAATACCTGGCTGAACTGGTTTTTGGAATTAAATACACGTATAGTAGTTGATGAAGAGTTCTGCAGATAAGGATGCATCTGAGAGAAAATAGTGACTAATCTTAAAGATACTTAGGGCCACTCTGTTGCTTGAAGATAAGATTTCAAGTGGGGACTTGTTTGCTCACAACTGATTGCTTGGCTACTAATCGCCCATCCTGCTCTCTGACATACATAGGTGTAAAGGCATGCCCAAATCTGCAGAGTATTGGGACCGACAGGTTACAGTAGAATCCTGTGCACCTGGGAATAAATGTAATAAACCTAATGAATTCAGACAATTTTTACTTTTTGTTAAATACACAAAACACAAGCTGTAAGATACCTTGAGGAATGAGTCTCTCCTTGGCTCTCTGTGGGATCTCTCTATAGAGCTGAAGGTATGGGGGACACACCAGACTTTCCCCCTACTTTCCTCGAAATTTCCTGAATATCAAGGCTTAATTGTAGAGTGTGTGCATTGCATGTAGAAGCCTCAGGCTCAGTTGCTAGCTATTCCATTTAAAGGATCTCTGATCAAATGGCTGTAAAAGACCTCTGCTTGAGATTTTGAAGAGAACCTGACTGCCCTCCTTGTGAGGGGGGAATTAGTGTAGAAGGAGAAGCAGCGAGAGGAGGTAACTAGGGCCTATGTATACAGGGATCGTTGCTCTAGAGAACTCTTAATAAAACCAGGCTGATGTTCAACAAGAATGTTTTTTATTGAAGGGGTAGCAAAAGCAAACACACAGGAAATCACACACAACATACACACAGAGCTAACTAGAAAATGGGGAGGAAAATGGAGAGGAGTGCAGGGTTTGATGATATTTGCCAGTCTGGAAGATAGGGGACGTCTGTAGGATAGTACCTTTGAATGACCAGCACTACATGGCAGGAAGAGAAAGGCTCAGAGATGCATCCAAGGGTGGGTGTCAGATCCAGAACACGCACACACACAATTGTGGCAGAGAGTACCCCAGTTATACTGTGGAATGTACCCTGGGGCAGGATGGTGTCTTCTGCCCCAAAACAATAACTTAATGGCTGTCTCCAGAGGGGAGACAAAATGGGAAAGGTTTGATTAAACTTTCCTGAGTGATACTAACGGTAAAAAGGTGCTTGATGATCCGTGATGGATAAACTGGTGGGGCTTATCAGGTTCCTGAATAGCCCAGATTGAGGAGTAAATAAGGGAAGATTGGCAGGGTGTGGAGGTGATTAATTCAGGAATTCCTGGAAGACTCTTTGTCTTAAGATCTTTGTACATCTCTAGGGCGTGGGGCTGATAGTCAGTCTTGTCTATGACCCATGTGCCAGTAATTTTCCAACTCCCGGCCGGGGGTTGGCAACCGTTTCCTGCCTCACCAGACAGCATTTCTGCACTTAAAATACATGAGGAGAGGGGCTTATGATATAGCCATATTCATAAGCTTCCCTGCTAGTGTGAGGGTTGGGGTCAACTGCTAACAACACTGGGCTTCTGGAGGCAATGGTCTGATTTGGCAGCTCCTGCGGGGAGGGAAATAGAAGGGAGCATTGTGAAAATTGGCCAAGGGAAGGTAACTGTTGAGAAGTGAATGATTGCAGGCATCAGTAATATGGTTGCTGGGAATATACAACATGACCAAAGGATAAGTTTTTTATGTACCTGTTCATACAGAACTTCGTTTTGTTTCGAAGAGGAAACTGAGTACTTTCCTTCTACCTTACAATTTTGTTTGGAATATTTATCCTTTTTTGGTTTACGTTCATCTGCCTAGTGTGGCAGATGTTTCACCAGAAACAGACCACCGATTAACATGCTTCCTTTATACTGGACATACTTTTCAGGCATGCCAGTAGGCATTCTCTGCTTCTACAGATTACTATCACTTTTCTCCCAGATAGCATGAAGAGAGAACTACATCTGGACAACAGCTCTCTCATGACTGAGGGGGAAATGGTACAGCTGTCTCATCTCACCTGGTGATAAAGAGTGCAGCTTAATTAGACCCTGCCCAGGCATGGCTTTGCTTCCTTCCAATAGTCAGCCATACAGCTCAGTTACTGCCTTTTGGTTTTATGGAGACTGGAGAGTAGAGGAAAAGGCGCAGTTGCTGCCTGACTCAAAGCCAATATGGTGCAGCTCTTGGAATGGGTCAGTATTAGAGATTGATATTGTTGGGCTACTGATCAGGCCACCTCTGGTGGTCCCTCAGCAGCACCAGGAGGAAATAGATATATTATTCCCCTCAGCAAAGCAGTCTGCCCCCCTCATTTGTGGAGGGAGGAAGTGATAGGCTGGGCATTGACACTGTTATTGACTTGGCCTCACAAGCCCCTCCAGAAGATCTCATTTTTCCCATGAAGGGAACTGTGTATCTGATTTTTGCTTACAGTTATTTGTTAATATTTTGGACAGTGCTTATCCAAAACTTCAGCAGTTGGTATTGTTGAGCTAAAATATTTGTATTATTAGAACCTGAGCAAGGCACCTGTAAAATTTATTATAATTTTATACTACAAATATATTCCTTTCAGTTTTGGTGGATTTATTGTGCATGTTCCAGTAGATAAATTGAATCATTCCTCCCCCGCGCCCCCCCCCCCCAAAGCTTAAGCCAAGGGCTGAGTCTGTTGTATTCAGCTGTGAATCAAATTTGGCTGTCTTCAGAATTGTGACTAGCCATTCCTTAGTGGTTGAACAGCCTTTTTAAAATACTGCATAAGTTCAATATCATTAACTAACATGACTGATATTAATAAGCCTAGAAGCAAATGGACAGTTTTTCTCACCAGAAATATTTAGCAGAGATGTAAAATTTCAAGGAAGTTTGAAACAATGGAGCGGGGGGGGGGGAACAAAATGGAAAAGCAATGCCTGGTCAAGCATAGACATAATTTAAAGAAAAAAACCCCGAGATATCATAATGGTGTGCCATGAGATTTGGCTGACATTTTGGGGTTGCTAGGTAATCGAAACTGGAGAATGGAAATGGTATGGGGAGAAAAGCATGCATTGGGAGAAGGAAGGAAATCATGCCGTGGGGAGCTGGGTGGAAAACCCATGTGGAAGGGTTGAGGAAAGTTAAGGGCCAGCAGGGGGAAGTGAGATTTCCCCTCCCTTACAAGTACTCAGATATTCCTAGCTTGTCATTCTCGAATGGCTTAATTACTTTATATAAAAATCTTACTACTACATACTTTGAGGGGGAAAAACTTCGTGTTAAAAAGTGTTTCACTCATTTGAAAACAGAAAGCTTTAGAATTTTTTTCAGAAGTCCTCAAAGTTTCCAGTTTTTCTCTTGGAAAAAATGGGAAAATGTCCTCAGGGAAAAAATAACATAGGGAAAATGTTTTTCCATTTTGTTTCTTTTCCCTAGGCCTTCATATCTTAATATAGTGATAGAATCAAAGTTTAGTCTAGAATCAGTCATTTGAGATGCAACTTCTAATATTTGGGACCACAGATTTGAATGGAGATAACCCCTTTACCACAAATGTTTTTCTAAAAAGTTTGCATCATAGACTGTCCCCAAACATTTGAGTTTGTTAAAGCAAATCAACCAGATAAAGATTTTACTAGTTAAATCAAGTAAAATTTATCTCCTTGCCCCATATTCCTTCTTTCTTCAAATATTCTTGCATAGTTCCCTTCTTTCCATCAGCACAGAAAAACTGCTGTCACTGAACATGTGCATGGTTTCACAGCCTTACTTTGCATTGCCATAATTTAGCTTCCTACCTCTGGCTTGTTTTTTGCCCCAGGAGCTATCTTAATTATGGACACCATTAATCCCAGTCTCTTAGCTCCCTATCTACGGGGTCTCCTTTCTCTCAGCTCCCCAGCCTTCTGTCACTTTGTCTCCATTGCTGCCCATCCCTGTAAACAACCGGACTGCTTGGGTTGCAAAGTTGATGTTTGTAAAGGAAAGGGGAAATTGGTGAAGATTCCTTTGCCCCCGTTCTGTTGGCAGAAGTGCCTTCTGCAAGTTGAAAATATGGTTAGGCTCCAACACAATGGCTGCAAACATATGCAAGCGTCCATCTTGCGCCCAGTGGCATGGGGGCAGGGTAGAGGAACAACATGCTTCTGTGGATCTTTAAATCCAACACAATCTCTAGAGGGTTCTTGTGAGAGCATGAATTACTGGAATGCTGATGAAGACCTTGGACCGCTTTAAGGACTGTACCAGAAATCTCTTTTAGTAGCTCCTTAGAACCATCACATGTGGATTATTTTATGTTGATGGTTTTATGTTTACATGTTCTTGATACGTTCGTTGTCTCCCCAGATGTCCTTGATTTGCATGTGATAGGATACCTTTATTTAGCTCATTTTAAAAAGATAGTTCTAAAATTTTAGAAAACCAAAAGTGGCTTGAAGAATAATAAGACTGTAGTTTTCTAGTGTTGTTACTTATTGTAAGACTGTATTTAGAACAGAGGTCAATGAATTATTAAACAGTTCTGCCATCTGCTGCTGTCTGTTCTTTAAAAAGAAAATGTGAAATAGCCTGGTTTACCTTTTTATTTTATTTTAAACATTTCATGATGAATGAACTGCAAAACACTGAGGTAACTTTTTTGAGGTCTTTTAAATATATGAATCACTGAGCTGTCTTTGCCCTCAATTTTTCCCTTTGCTGTTAGTTAGTGATGGATTAGAATTAGGCTGCAGCAGAGATTGGAAAATTTCCCATCATCCTCTTCTGCAGAGACATCATCTACCAGCATTGCTGAGCTGCAGCTATTTCAATTGACATTTCTTTTAAATTCCGTTATGGAGGACTCCTGTGATGCCAGCTGCCACTGTGTGAACTTCTATGTTTTTTTCTGGTTGATAACTAATTAGTAAGAACTCCATGGGCACTGAGGAATAAAACAGAAAATGGAATCTTCTCTGGGTGCTTTCTGCTGGCAATTTTGTTTCTGAAGGAAACAAAACACGTCTGAAAGAAGCTTATCTTCCTATAGTGATTGCATTGCATTTCCTCCATCTAAAGTTATCTGATCATTTAATTCTGTGAGTATATTGTGTCATGTCTTTACTGAGTAGTTACTGAAATTGAGGAAATAAGTGAGGGTACTTGTAATTTTTCTGTGTGGAAATTGCTTTTAAGCAACTGTTTTTATAGAAATGAATTACATTTTGCAATGAAAATATTGTGAGTTCATTATGTCTTCATCCATGGTAAAAATTAACATTCAGAGCTGTTTAAGACGTGATTGATTTTTCTCCCCCCATCGTAGTTTGTTTCTTGCAGTCGTCATTTTTTTTTCTGCTGATGTCAATGGTTTAATTGCCTAGGATGCAAAATACTGCAAGGTGTGTATTTGATATGGTCACAGTAGAACACATCTGAGCTGGATATATATATAATATATGGTATTTAGTGAGAGTATCTATAAATTTATAGTCTCTGCTATCTAATCTTTTGTACGTCTCCATTACAGCAGTTTATATTTAAAAAATCAGTAGCCTCAAAAAAAGATCCCTCCCCAAATAACCTGATATCCTTGAAACATATAATTAGATATAAATGTGTTTCTACAGCAATAGCATAAGATTGCACAGTAAACTTTATGTAAAATAACGCAAAGTCGCAGAAAGTCACAAAAAAAAGATGAGTCAGTTCCTATTGTACATCTGGTTCTGGGCCAAAATTTGTGTGACGCAGTCTAACTACCATAAACATCTGGCATGATTTTGTTGCCCTATATGCTGAGTAACTGGATTGTGTTTTCCTCTAGAATTTTTTAAAAATAACTTGTGCTGTTTCTTCTACCTCCCTAGAGTTCTTTATCAGTGTTTAATATAATGGAATTGTACTGGTTTTTTTCCTTCACTGTATTATTGTCTGCTTCTAGGTGAAGGAGATGGGGAATGCAATAAGAACAACCAGCACTAAAGACACTGCTAAGGCAGTGATAGTTCAGTATAGATTAGCAGCAGAAAATTATTGTTGTTGGAGTAAGGGAAATAGCTGTGCGGCAGAGGGGCGGCCTTGTTGCCATTTTACCCTTTTGAGCAACATGAATATGTGTCCAGGAGAAGCATACACCTTGAACCAAGTGAACAGAAAAAAAAACCCAGAGGAGAGCCACTTGTTGACCTTCCTGCCACCAGTGAGGTATAGTGGTTGGAGTGTCGGACTAGGATTTGGGATACCCAGGTTTGAGTCCCCACTCTGCCATGGAATCATGCTGGCTGACTTGGCAAGTCACTCTTTCTATATAACCTACCTCACAAGGTTGTCATGAGGGTTAAATGGAGTAGAGGAGACCAGTGTATGCTGCCCTAAACTCTTTGGAGGAAAGGCAGGATAAAAAAAGTGATAATTAAATTAAATTTAACATCTTAAAATGTCAGATGAATATTCTTACAAGAGAGTTACTTCAGGGAACACTCAGCTTCTAACACTTGAAAAAGAACAGTTTAGTAGTGCAATCCTAAAGAAAGTTACAGTCTTCTAAGCCCATGGACTTAGGGGTGTAATACTGTTTAGGATGACACTGCTAAAAACTTACTCTAAAGGGTTCACAATTGTATGGACAGTATGATGATGTGTATCCTACACTTGCATTAGGATAAAGGCCATTGTGTTTTTTAAAAGTTGCTGTAAGCCATTACCTAGAAAATCCTAATTGTATTCCACATCTTATTTCTGCTTGCACAAGGCACAGTGCTGGCAACAACATGTTAGTCTAAATGTATATTTGCACAATAATTTTAATTTAAAATTTAATAATTTAGTTAAGGAATGCATTTTCAAAGTGGGAGACGGTAGTACTCATGATTGTGCAAGAACAGTGTCACGTTGTTGGGGAAATTATTCAGAATGCAAATGGAATCTTGTCAGTTAATTATTAATCATGTTCTAAAAACAATGGGTGATCAGGCCATTGCCTTGGATGGAACGGATCATTGAAGACGGAATCCAGAGACCACAGCGCTTTAAAAAAAATTATTAGAAATCAACACGGTGATATTACCATTTAAAGATCCTGTTGCTAAATTCCCATTCAGCTTTTACATAATCTAATTTGGTCAAAGGGTCTTGGAGGAGACTGATTATCTAAATCCATTTCAACCTCGATTCAGGCCTGGATTTGGTATGGAAATGATCATGGTTGCCCTGACTGATAACCTTCACCGAGAGAATGACAGGGGGAGTGCATCCCTGTTAATTCTCCTGGACTTCTCAGTTTTTGATATCATCAACCATGATATTCTTCTGGAGAGATTGGCTAGGCTGGATGTTGGGGGATCCTGCTTTGGTGGTTCCGCTCTAACTTGACCAATCAATTTCAAAAGTGGTGCTGGGGCACTGCTGCTTAGTCCTGTGGCATTTGCGTTATGAGGTCCTGCAGAGTTCCCCATGCCATTTAACCTCTACATGAAATTGCTGGGAGTGGTCTGGGGATTCGGAGAGAGGTACCACCGATATGTGGATGACACCCAGGTCTATTTCTCCTTAACAGCAAGCCAGGTGGGTCTGTGGAAGTCCTAAATAGATGCCTGGAGAAGGTAATGGGATAGATGAGGATCAATATACTGAAGCTCAGTCCAGTCAAGACTGAGGTGCTATTGGTCAATGGAGAATTTGTTCAGGGAATGCAAAGCCAGACTGTCCTGGAAGGGGTTGCAATACCCTTAAAAGAACAGGTTTGTAGCTTGCGTTTTTACTGGACCCAGCCAGTGGTTGGAGGCTCAGGACTCCTCCCAGCAAGTAATGCCTTTTATCAGCTCCAGTAAGCTAGCTACAGCCATTCCATGAAAAGTGTGATCTGGCTACAGTAATCCATGATCTGATCACATCCAAGTTAGATTACTGTAATGTGTTCTGCACCGGGCTTCCTTTGAAAACTTCGGTTTGTCCAAAACGTGGCAATCAGGCTACTATCAGGGGTTGGCTACATGGATTACTGGTTACCCATCTGTTTCTGGGCAGAATTCAGTTCTTATTTTTAAGGTCCTAAACAGCTTGGGGCCACAGTACTTGAAGGACCATCTCTTTCCATACTGTCCAGCCCATCAAGTAAGATCTGCTTTGCAAGCCCTGCTGTCTATGCCTCTTTTTTCAGAGGTGAGGCAGAAGTAGAGACAGAGCATTTTCTGTGGTGGCACTTTGCCTTTGGAATACCCCCCCCCCCTTTGAGGCTCACCTGCTACCTATTTTACTTTCTTATAGGCATCAATCTAAAACATATTTTTACCCAGACTTTTAGTTAGGGGTTTTATCTTACCAGCTTTTTAATGTTCTGCTTCTGTTTTATGGATAGTTGTTGTGCTGCTTATGTCTGATGGTTTGTGTTTTAATATTGTAATTGTTAATTGTAAGCTGCCTCCAGCAGGATACTGAAAAGGTGTTATAAAATATTCTAAATAAATAAGGCCAGTTTGATTGGTACCTGCTTGTCTTTTGAGGCTGGAGTCCTTATGGTTGACTCTCTCCTCTGATGTTGCCCTGTTGGTCTCCTCCATCAAGGTGGGAATTTTACAGACCATTACACCCTCCTTGATTGTCACGTTTCTCACACAGTCTCAATTCCATTTTTTTTTCTTTAATGGTAGTTGACTATTGGGTCTAGTTATCTTTGCACAATCCCAAACTTCTGCAAGGCCCCTTCTAAAAACTGAGGATCAGCAAGATTAAGCATTGCCCGGTCAACATGTCATATTATGGGAACAGAAAGTGGTCAAGGCTTTGGTCCCTGTTATCCAGCTTGAGAACTGTTTATCAAGACCATTTTGTTCTGGGAGCCTGAGGGGAAAAACTATAAGACTGCACTGTCTGTTGTTCTGTTTGAGCTGTCCATCAGTCATCCACATGAAGTTCCTCTTTCCTGACTTTTGACCTTGCCTGCCCTCTGGCATACCCTTACATTTGATTTGATTTGGTAACTAAATTAATCATACTTACAAGATGCGACCATGTCAATGTATGCTTATGCAATGACATTTGCTGCTTAGGGATAGGCTTCACTGATGTCCGCCAAGAAAAAATTCATTATCATTTCAGGTCTGGGCTTGGGGTGGTGGTGGTATCATGACTGTTTATTTCCTGGCTGGACTTTACCATTTTAGGATTCTAGTTTGTGTGGGGTTTTTGGGTTCTGGAGTTTAAGACCATTATTTTCTATGGGGAATGTATACAATGGTCTGGGGCAGATGTTTATAAAGATTAAGTCACCAGATTTGTACAGAACACAGTCCTCCATCTAATCTAAAGACCTACGATGTTTCAAGCAGATTGAACAAAGGGGTTTGATTCTATAGATCTCCAAAGTAAGAAGTTCTCTGCACAGATGCCCTTCCCTACTGATTCTGAAAATGGTAGTCAAGTGGCAGCCTAGCAAGAGAGCAGCAGCTGGCCACTAGCATTTTTTGGTAAAAAAGTGCATTCGTTTTATTTCCATACTGTTACAATGACAGACTGACAATAAAATTTTTCATGCCTTTCTGCTGAAAAATCTGTATTTGCAATCCTTTGTCATTGTGGTCTGCTGTTTGTTTCCTTTCACACACACACACAGTCCTGAAGGTCTGCCATTATTCCCTGTGGGGGACTTTGGTGGGGGCTGGCATGTCTGTTTTTAACCAAATGACCCTCAAATTGTAGCAGAGCTAGTGTTGCCTGCCCACTAAAGACACTTCCCCAAAATTTCAAGCAAATTGGATCAAGGGGGCCCAGTTCTATGGGCCCCTGAACAAGGTGCCTTCAGCCCCATAGTACTGGCAAAGATCAAAAGGGCTCCATCCCCACAAAGGAGAGAGGAGAGGAGAACTGTGACTCTCTACTGCTTGTCTCCAGTGGTGATTGGCTGGAAGTGCTCTGTGCTCTTCCCTTGCAAGGATCCAATTGGAAGGGAGCAATGCCGTTGCCGGGGGAATCAGTGGAATCAAAGACAAACACATGTGCACACTAGCAGCTCTCAAAGACAAAGGACAACACGGATTGTTTGGAGAGTGGGGTTACATAATACCCAAGAATCCCAGATTTGTGTTACTATTACAGAAAATCACGGTAACAACTCAAACCAGGTATTTTCATGTATATATTTAGCTCAGGAATTTCATGATGCACATCCCTACTTGCTAGTATATTGACGTTCACTAGTCATATCAGCATTAGTCAATAGGTGCAGTAACACTCAAGTACTCTCAATCCAGGTAGCATTTGCAGTGCAAGAGTTAGCAGTGAGTAGAGAAATTCTCCCAGCAGCATCAACTGTTTGCTTGAATCTTGAGAATGTTGTTTTCTTGTATTGTTATTGCTTGATTTAAGATATTTCTATGCTTGGTTGTGAACTTTTTAATTGGTGTCTTTTGCAGATATTTCTCCATCTCTTCTTTTGTGTCTTCTTCCTATAGCAATAGCTGAGTTCATCACAGTCTTTTTACTCAGCTCTCATTCATTTCAATAAGACTTTTACAAGAGGCTTTTGCATTGGATTGTACACTTTTTTAAAAAAATCAAAAGTGCTTTTAGCTATGTTTCATTGATTTATTTGAAGCCAATTTTGTGTTTTGAAATTTTAAAAAGTTTTTAATTGAAATATTTCATTTCTAAACAGTTGTATTCTATATCTTTCAATGGAAGGGCTAGAGACACTACAATATAATGGCAAGATTGAGAAAGTATGACAGAACTTGCATCCCACTTTATTCTCTTTCTTATAACTGTTCAGATAGCTATTTAACATGGCATATGAATCTCCTTTTTTACTGTGATAAAAGACTGAAACTAAAAATGATATGAGCTTCAACCATGGGTAGCTAAGTATATACTTTGCATCTAGAAGACCCCAGGTGTCAGGTCTGTTGCTCACAGTCCCTCCATCTTCACTTGATTTGCAATCATCCTCTGTGTGTGTGTGTGTGTGTGTGTGTGTGTGTGTGAGAGAGAGAGAGAGAGAGAGAGAGAGAGAGAGAGAGAGAGAGAGAGAGCTTGGATTTCTTGCTGCAAGGGGGGAATCGGCTTCAATGTATCCTGTTTTCCATAGCCTGACACCAGGTCTTCTAGTACTTCTCTGCCCAGAGCAGTGGTCTGGTTATAATTTTCAATGTATCAAAATAAAGTATTATTATTACAGTTATTTAGCAGTTTGAGGTGAAATGTCCATTTGTCAGCCAGAAGGCAACATTATCCTTACTCTTCAATGGGCGAGAATTCAAGGAGCCACTAGCAATCTCTTCAGTGGCCTGAAGTAGCTTTTGTATGTTAACCCCCATTGTACATGATTTGTCCAGCTAATTGAGAGAAGTTGCTTCCACTGATTTTAAGTTTATTTGCCTGGAAGATTGCAATATGAACTGCTACCAACAGAGGTTTCTCAAGGGCAAAGGAAAGACCAAAACTTGGTATTCTGGTATTAATCGGCTTTTTAAAATGAAATGCAGTATATCTGCTGCATTTGGTCTGCTTGCTTCCAACAGTTGCAGGTTAGTGCTCAGCAGGAGAAGCCTATGCTAAGCTGTTATTTAAAGATCAATTCTGAATAAGTCTACTTAGAATCGTAATGTCTCTTCAATGGGGCTTACTCTCAGGAAAGACTTCTTAGGATTGTGCTACTAATGACTGAAATAAGATGTAAAAATTGCTTCTAGCTTAAGTGATAAAGTACTAAAGGGAGCTAAATGTTTACTAGTTGAGCCCAGGATTCAAACCACTCATATCAATTACTCATTTGCTCACTGATAATGTGTAGATAGATTTGCAGAATATAGATTGTTTTCCTTTAATTTCGAAGGTTCGTTTTAGCTTGCATTAATTTATCCTTTGTATAACTGTTTCACCAAGATCCTAGTATGACTCTCCGATCACTATGCCACAGTGGCTCTCTCTATACCATGTTGCCATGGGATCAAAATATTCCAAGAACATGCATTGGAGAAATAACAACTTATCCTCTATTTTTATTACCTTCACTCAGCTGTATAAATAAATAAATAGGATCCAAGCCTCTGCTGCACCTGACTGCCCACCCCCTTTTGTTCTGTTTTTGTCTGTTTTTATGTTCCTTCTTATTAGGCAGGTTATGTAAAAGCAAATATTTGCTTATGCTGTTTTGAAAAGGTTAAATATTTAAATAAACTAATTAAAATATTTTAATTAATTAATTAATATTAATTAAAATATTGAATGCTTTATCTGTCTCTTGCCACCTCGCCAATCAGCTTTAGTGGTTCTTCAGAAATTTTCAGTCAGGAACCTGAAATTTGATGGATAGTCAATTTGATTTGTAAGTCGATGGATATCTTTAAAATAGATTTTAAGAAATGACATGGCTGACCCAGTTATTTATATCTAAACATACAACTGTGTAGTACTACAATTTGCATTTCATTTGAAAACTGTGTATATCATTGTAGATAGCCATCTGTTCTTAACATAGCAGATGGTGTGGAATTTGCTTTTTTAACATTAGTTTTTAGTTTTTCCTGACTTCCGGTTTGGGATTCATGGAGGTCTAACGCAGCTCCATTTGTGGAGCTGACCGGATTGCCGTTTTAACCGGCCGGAGGGGTGAAAATAACCCGCGGCCGACTGCTCTCAGGCGGGGAGCAGGCAAAGAACGCTCAAGACCCTAGGGTGAGTTAGATCTCGGACGAGGGGGGGCTCTACACAAGGAGTCTCCCCCCCGATCCTTGAGGTCCCACCTTGCGACGGGTCGGCTATAATCTCTGCGGCAATTTTGGGGCCAATTCGGCTGGCATAAGACCTACATACCCAAGCTTCGATCGGGGAGGGAAGTCGAGAGGAGAATTTAAGATCGAAACAGCGATTACAACCCGAGAAAGCTGGAGAGAAGGTAAAGATCGCTATCTCTTGAAACGGGACAGATTGACAAAAACAGAGAGGAAAGAAAGTAGACTTTTAAACTGCAACAGACTAGCGAAAAGGAGGTGAAGACTCGGCAGGAGTTGTATTTTAAAAGAGACTAAGTTTAAAGAAGTTATTACAAAAATCGGACTATTGTTTTGAATACCTGTGGTTTTGGAGCTGTGGGAAAAAGACACCATCGCGAGACCTGCTGTGGGAAGACGGGAGACAGGAAGTGCGTAACAACAATAGAGTGGCTGGAGGGAAGCGGCCCTTGCCAAAGGACAGGAAGTGGGGAATCGCCATCTTTGAAAGTGGAAGGGTCGTGGCTTCAGCGGAAGAGGAAGTAGGCCATCTTGGATTATAATAACATAGAGAAACCATAGAGAAAAGACGCCCGACATTTTGGATATAAAAAATTAATTTTGGCAAAGATTGGGACATTTAAAAAAAAGGAAAACGTTTAATTATACGCCACGGAGCTGAGGAAGAGAGCAGATTCGTGGGAGCGAGCTAAAGCAAGCCCCACGATGTCGAAAAAAGAGTGGCAATCGGCAATAGAAAACTTGGACAAAAAACTTATAGACATGATGAAAGAACTTAAGGACACGAAATTGGAGCTTATTAAAGAGGTCAAGGAAGTTACACAGACAGTAAAGTCGGAGCTGTCAGAAGTGAAAAAAGGTGTGGAAACGATTAGCAGTGAATTACAAGGAACGCAGCAGAGAGTTAAAACAGTAGAAGACGCGATGGAGAATTTAATAGACACGCAACAAACAGAGATGAGGCTGGTGAAGGGGAGGATGTCAGTTGCAGAAACTAAACACATGGAGAAGCAGCTTCGTTTTCGTGGTCTGCCAGAAGTGGAAGGGAAGTCAGCGCAAGAACAGATGACTGAGGTGTTGGCTGATTACCTGGGGAAGGAGGAGGAGGAAATTGTGGCTATCCTAGATGTGGCGTATCGTGTGAACTCGAGAATTGCAACCCAGAGGAAACTACCAAGGGATGTGATTGTGCAGTTTACAACTAGAAATATGAAAGAGAGGATTGTGACCAAACAATTTCAAGATCCATTGGAGATTGATGGCAAGACGATTATTATAATGAAGGAACTGCCCAGATCAGTGTTATTGGACAGGAAAAAATATAGAGTGCTAATTCAGACTTTGAAGGACATGAATATCAGATACAGATGGGAGTTACCGGAAGGAGTGTCCTTTGAGTTTGGAGGGGCAAAAAAACGTATCAGATCTGAGCGGGAGATGGAGAGATTTATCAAGGACAATGAAAAAGACTTACCAACAAAACCATGAATATGGAGTGTAAAGTATTATCTTGGAATATAAATGGACTAAACTCACCGAATAAGAGAAAAAATATTTTTCATTGGCTACTAAAACAAAAATGTGATATTGTTTGTTTGCAGGAGACCCACATTAGAAAACAGGATGTAAAATATTTAAAATCTGGAAAATTGGGCAAAGAATTTGTAGCGGCTTCCAACAAGAAAAAAAGAGGAGTGGTGTTGTATATAAAAGAGGAGCTGCAGCCAAAATTTGTTATGAGAGATGTGGAAGCTAGATTTGTAGCAGTGGAATGTAATTGGAACTTAAAGAGAGTGTTGGTAGTCGGACTTTATGCACCTAACGGTGCAAAGGAAAGCTTCTTTGAGGACTTAAGGAAGCACCTAGACGATCTTGTATATGACCAGATAATTCTTGCTGGAGATTTCAATGGAGTGACAGATTTGGAATTAGACAAAAAGACTACAAAAGCACAAAAGAAAAGAGGACTATTGCCAAAGCTTTTTTTTGAGTTGATTCAACAAGAGACTCTCGAAGACGTATGGAGGAGAGAATATCCTAAAACCAAACAGTTTACTTTTTATTCTGCAAGGCATCTTACATTATCAAGAATTGATATGATCTGGGCCTCAAAGGACTTAGCGCTATGGACTAAGGAGGTAGAAATAATGCCGATGGTAGGCTCAGATCACAACCCAATTATGTGGAAATTTGGAAAAAGGAGAAAAAGGAAAGCCTGGAGAATAAATGAGGACCTGTTACAGGAAAGTGAGAATATGGAAACACTGAGAAGAGAGACTAAGTTTTTTATACAATACAACGTGAATAAAGAAGTACCAACCAGTAAAGTTTGGGACGCGTACAAGGCGGTTGTAAGGGGCATACTAATGGACTTAAATGGTAGAGCAAGGAAAAAGAAAGAGGAGAAAAGACAAGAGATTGAGGAGAAAATAAAGGCCAAAGAAGTACAGTTAAAAAAGAGACCAGGGAAAAAGAAAATACATCAGGAAATCAAAATTCTTCAAGAACAGTTAACAGCAATGTGTAACAAAGAATTGGAGTGGAACCTTAAAAGACTGAATCAAAAAGCTTTTGAGGGTGCTAATAAACCTGGGAAATATTTGGCATGGCAATTAAAGAAGAAAAGGGAAAAGAAAATAATAAATAAAATTTGTGAAGAAAACAAAACGTATTTGGAGCAGACTACCATTAGCAGAGCCTTTTATAAATTTTACGCTAAGCTGTATAATAAAAAAGAAGTAAACAAAGAATCAATAGCATCATATTTGGAGAAAACCAAACTTCCAGAGATCTCGGAAGCTTGGAGAAATAAGTTGAACAGTGAAGTAACTGATGAGGAAATAAATATGGCAATACAATCCGCAAATCTAGGAAAGGCGCCAGGGCCAGATGGACTTACGGCTAAATTTTATAAGACAATGGCCAATGAACTGGCACCATTCCTAAAAGAGGTGATGAACGGAGTTTTTAGGGATCAAAGAATTCCAGACACTTGGAGCGAAGCGAATATATCATTGATCCCAAAAGAGGGCCAAGATCTGACTAGCGTGAAAAATTATAGGCCTATATCACTACTCAATAATGACTATAAAATTTTTGCGAAGATATTGGCGGAGAGATTGAAGGGGTGGCTCTCGGAAGTCATAGAGGAGGAACAAGCAGGCTTTTTGCCAGACAGACAAATAAGAGACAACTTAAGGACAGTGATCAATGCTATTGAATACTACGACAAGCGTTGTGACAAAGAGGTTGGTTTCTTCTTTGTAGACGCTGAAAAAGCGTTTGACAATTTAAACTGGGATTTTATGTTTGCCACTATGGAAAAGCTACAACTGGGAGAAAGATTCGTCAGAGCAATCAAGGAAATCTATAGAGACCAGACTGCAGCAATTGTAGTGAATGATGAATTGACCAAAAAATTGACGATTAGTAAAGGAACAAGACAAGGTTGCCCGTTATCTCCATTGTTGTTCATTTTAGTATTGGAGATTCTGATGATACAAATTCGACAAGATGAGGAAATACGAGGAATAAAAATAAAGGACTACTCATATAAGGTCAGAGCATTTGCAGACGACATAATGTTAATTGTAGAAGACCCACTGGAGAACATGCCAAAAGTGATAGGCAAGATCAAGGAGTTTGGAGATTTGGCAGGTTTCTTCATTAACAAAAAGAAGTCAAAGATATTATGCAAAAACATGACTAAGCAGAAACAACAATTGTTAATGGAAACAACGGATTGTGAAGTAACTAGTAAGGTGAAATACTTGGGAGTTGAGCTGACTGCAAAAAATATAGATTTGTTCAAGAATAATTATGAAAAATTATGGACTCAGATAGAGAGAGACTTGATCAAATGGAATAGATTGAACCTGTCATGGTTGGGCAGGATTGCAGCAGTTAAGATGAATGTGTTACCAAGAGTAATGTTTTTGTTACAGACAATACCAATCATCAGAGACTCTAAACAATTTGAAAAATGGCAGAGGAAAATATCAGATTTTGTTTGGGCAGGCAAGAAGCCTCGAGTGAAAGTAAAAGTTTTACAAGATGCAAAGGAGAGAGGCGGAATGCAACTGCCCAATCTGAGACTTTACCATGATGCAATCTGCCTAGTTTGGCTAAAAGAGTGGATGACATTAAAGAATAAGAAACTATTAGCCCTAGAGGGATATAAAAAATTTTTTGGATGGCACGCATACCTATGGCATGACAAAGTAAAGGTCAACTCGATGTTCCTGCATCATTTTGTAAGGAGAAGTCTATTTACAATCTGGAAGAAGTATAGAACTTACTTACAAGAAGGAACCCCCTTGTGGGTGGTTCCATATGAGGTGATAGATCCGAGAGCTGTGGATAATGAACAACAATGTTTAACGTATAAAGAAATAACTAAGATTGAAGTATCTAAACTTAGAATAAAGACGCAAGAGGAACTATCACCTAACTATGATTGGTTTCAGTATAGACAGATTAGAGACTTATACAACTCAGACTTTGCAAAAGGGGGCATACGAACAGAGAACTCGGAACTAGAGCAGACCCTTCTTAAAGAAGACAAGAAAAGAATATCCAAGGTATACCAAGTATTGCTGAAATGGTATACTGAGGATGAGATAGTTAAAACACAGATGGTGAAATGGGCTATAAATTTCAATAAAGAAATAACAATGGAGGCATGGGAATACTTGTGGAAAACTACAATGAAGACAACGACATGTATTAATATTAAAGAGAACATTTTCAAAATGATCTATCGTTGGTACATGACACCAAAGAAGATTGCGCTAGGGAATTTGAATACTTCTAATAAATGCTGGAAATGTAAGAAACATGAGGGCTCCCTCTATCATATGTGGTGGTCGTGTGAGGTAGCTAGGCAGTTCTGGGGGGAAATAATAAGAGAAATGAGTGAAATTTTACAGTTTCAAATAAATAAGAACCCAGAACTCCTGCTGCTAAACTTGGGAATGGAGGGAATTCCAGCCCATCATAGGACGTTGATTTTTTATATGACTGCAGCAGCTAGACTTTTGTATGCGCAGAAATGGAAAGTACAAGAAGTACCAACTATTGAAGATTGGATCTACAAATTGCTGTATATGGCTGAAATGGACAAGATGACAAGAAAACTGAGAGATCTGGACTCAGGGCAGTTCAACACAGACTGGGAGAAGCTGAAACAATACCTGGAGAAGAAATGGGAGGTGGGAGGAAAACTGTGGCAGTTTGAGAACTACTGAAATATAATAAAAGTATAAAAGAGAGGGGTGACTTTACCGGGGGAGGAAGAGAAATGTGAATTTATAAGCAGTTAGATTAATTGATTGAGATATATATAGATATGTATAGGTCAACTGATAGAGAATAATTAATGATAAGGTTTAAACATGAGGATTGACTAACTAACAATATTTTCTTTCTTTGACAAGATTTATATGCACCAAACTGAATGTATAGAAGAGTTAAATTGATTGAGTATCTGAGGAGTTATATAGAATTACCATAAAAAGTTGAAATGAGTAATATATAGAGAATAAATCAAATTGTTTGATTTAAATGTGGGAAATTTTTATGGTTTATGATATATAGGTTTATATAGAATTATTCAAAACTGGAAAATGGGATAAATTGTTTATCTAAAGACGTATAGTTTGGGTGTATAATAATTAAAGGAGTTAATGATGCACTGCTTAATATAATGGAGAATGTATATCTGTTTTAGACAGAGGAATTTAATAGAAGTAAGGGAAAAGGGACAGAGGGTGGGAAAGCTGTTGGAAGTCAACAAAAGGGGGGGAAAGGGAGGGGGTTAGAAACGAAAAATTAGGGGAAAATTGATTGTAATGTAAAAATAAAAATGTTCTAACCCAATAAAAAATTTTTCAAAAAAAAAAAAGTTTTTAGTTTTTCCTCTTCTGGCTGCTTAGTTACTAGTATTGTATTTTGTCATGTATTATTTTCTCAAGAGGTTTGTGCAGATGTAAGGAAGTCATAACAAGTGCAGTTATGAGATTTATTATTATTTATTTACTTCATTTATAGTCTGCCTTTCTCTCTGAGACTGAAGACGGATTACAACTAAAACCAACTGAGTAAGAACAATAACATACATACACTCAACAAAATTATAGAACATCACACAAAACACAGTTAATCAGGAACAACAAGACTGGAGGACAATGCTAAAAACACCCCAGCATAATATGTACACTGAATTCCACAGACATTAACTATAGTCTTACTCACTTTATAAGCATGTGCTCCTGAAGTGTTCCATTTTATGCATTCTGTGGAATGATATGCATGTGGGAGCTTTCCTGACCTTGTCAGGTAGGCTGTTCCACCAGTTGGGAGCCATAACCGAATACCTGTACAAAAGTGTTGATCATACCCATGTCCTGAGTGGTATATTCAGAAGGCTTACAATAGAGCATAACAGGAGAGTTGGTCCAGCAGATGTGATGGCCCTGGGCCATGAAGGGCTTTGTTACTGATAAGCCGAACCTTGAACTGAACCCCAAAATTAATTGGTAACCAGTGTAGTGACTGCAGAATAAGTGCAATATGCATTCTCCACCTAGCTCCTGATAATAATTAAGCTGTAGCGTTCTCTACGAGCTAGAGTTTCTGAGTTGTCTTATTAGAATCTTGGTGATATTTCCTGGTATTATTGCATTCCAAAACCTACAGTGTTTGTAGTTGAAGTGTTACCTCTAAAGTTAGTTGAAATGTTGAAATGAGAAGTTAGTTGAAATGTTACCTTTAATATATTTCTGTTCTTAGTTGTAAGATAATGTGATGAGAAAACATAGCGAATCCAATCTAATTTTATATCTGGAACAAATGTAACAAAACACTGTATAAAACAACTTAAGTTATACTGTGGACTTTGTATTTTGGCTTGGATTAAAAATAGATATTGCTATTTAAAATTTTTAAATTGCTTACTTAATTAGGGCCACCAAGATGGATCTCAAGTGTGCTCTGGAAGAGTGTACAATGGCGTTAAATTTATTTCTAAACAACAAATTCTCAGAAGCTCTGGAATTACTTCGTCCATGGTGAGTAGTATAAGAAAATGTAAGACAGGCCATCTGCTTTCTGGAGATTCATTTAAGACCTCTCAGCATTGTCAGTTTCATTACTTGTTGTGTGTCTTCTAGTTCTGCAAAAGCTGGTCTTCTGCCATTGTTTGTTTCAGTCCTCTGAAGTGACTTAGATATTCTGTTACTCAGAATTTGTGCCCGTTTCAAATTTTAACATGTCATCTGAGTAAATGCATATGCATCTGGAAGAGGGGAAGGGAGTAAGCACTTCCCATTTATACCTTTTTGAAGTATGTTATATCAAGTTTATATTTTAAAGTGAGTTTGCGTCACTTTGTGTTGCAAAATAGTGCCCAGGCCCAGGCAACGTATTAACTGGCAATAAATTTGAAGGAATGAAGTAATTAGAAGTAGATTTGAAAAAGAAAAGTATCTCATTTCACCAACAAGACTACCAGCATGCCTTATATGTGAAAAAACATATATGTGTTACTTTGCAAAACTTTTCAATTTAATTTTTCCATAAAGGGTACATAATTTTAGAAAGAGGCCACTTAAATTGAAATGTCAATTTCCTGCCTCCAAACAGGTCGAAAGGCAGTATGTACCATGCCCTAGGATATGGCACTATTTTAGTTATGCAAGCTGCTATGACTTTCGAACAGCAGGATATCCAAATGGGAATAGCTACAATGAAAGAAGCATTACAAACCTGCCAAAAGTAAGTGTTACTAAATTGTGCATAGTGGAATTTTAAATATTAGAGGCTGTTGTATGCTAGTATTTGTGTTTCCACTCAACGAGGAGTAGAGTATTAATTAAAAGGTAATGTAGAGAGAGGCTACTTTTTTGTAGTTTGGGTATGCACCATTTGGTACGTCAAAGATTATAATTTAGAATTGCTGGGCAGTACCACGGGAGAAATATATGAAATGATATGTGCCTTATTTTTTCACCCCACATCCATTTGCTTCCTCTAAGGCTGAGGGCAGTCTCAGTTCCTGAGTTAGCACTAAGACTGGGGTGGGAATCAGCCCCCTGCGCAATCCATTGCTTCCGTGTCATGCTGGAAATCATGTCATCAGCCAGCAATGTGGGAGCATGCACGCCCATTTCTGCTGTGGGCCTCCTGGTTCCCTGTGCTGGTTCCCCAGACATTTTCCCTGTCAGGATGTCACCTGCCATACTCTGCAAGGCCCTGTGCACTATTTGACTATGATGATAAGAGGTTGGAGCCGTTCTCTGACTGGAATATGAAAGTCTGCAAGGGAGGGGGCTACTCTTTGGTTATCTGTGTGTTTACTCTTTAGTCTAGGAAGCCTGAGAAGCAACGCCTCATGGCCTTGAAGGTTCCAACACATCATCTCTGCTTTGTTCCGCTGATCATCTCTTGAACTTAGCTAACTGTTTCGTGAAGGAGATGGGGACTCTGGGGATTAGGCTGTGCTTAGACTCCTATATATGTTATGTGCTTGTAGAGAAAGGCCATTCCTGGCAAAGAATGCAGTAGGGATATGATTCTAGTAGCTTATCAATAAAGTGCTTTAACTCATGGAGTTCCTGGACTCATGCAGTGAAGTCTTTTGAGAGTTACTTGGCATATCCTCACATTCCTTGCCAATCAGACGAGCCATTGCAAGGGGTGGTAGCTAGGAGAGGGTGATCTGCCACTGGGGAACTGTCAACACTGGTTAGCACTTCCTGGTTTAGAAGACTGCATTTCACCAGTAGAAAGGTCTGTCTGGCTTCCCCAGACCAGCCTTGTCTTGGGGCTCAGAGCAGGTTTTTTATGAGCACTTAGGATCTGGCAACTGGCTTTTAAAATTTATATTCTTGTTCATAATTTCTTTCTGTATATTCCGTCCTCCTCTTAGCTAGTTTAGGATTACTCCAGGTGACACAGGAAGGGGGGGCAGTCCTTTTGTCAACCAGCCTGCATTGGACTCTTCAACGGGCTTATTCTCCTTTTGAGCAGGATAGTGATTGAAAGTGAATTTTAGTGAGAGTAGAATGCCATAACACATACATACATACAGCAATGTGTAGGAGAAGTCCCATGCAGTTTTTCTTCTCCCCTCCAAAGATGAGAATGGGAAAGCTGCAACACTGCTGCCTGATAAGTGTACAAACATACACTTTCACATTCAAAGCAGATGATCAATCAGTAGTATATAGGGGTGTGCACCCGAAAAATATTCAGGTTTCCTGCTTCGGAATAAACCCTGAAATCCAAAGCGGCATGCTGCTTCGGATTCGGGTTTTGAAGTCACTTCGGTATGCTCCATAAAGATTTGGAGCATACTGAAGTGACGGGGAGGGGGGAGGACACCCCCACCCTTTAACCCCCACCCTTAAACTACCACCCCCAGCCTTTAACCCCACCCCCCACCCCACTTACCTGGTCAGGCTCCAGCTGGTCTTCCCTGCCACTGGCGCCGCCGGCACAGCTAGCCGGCAGACAGGGCCTTTCCTGCCACTGCCATGACCGGTGCAGCTGGCCGGCAGACAGGGCCTTCCCTGCCGCCTCTGCAGCCGGCGCGGCACCGGCGGCTGGGAAGGCCCTGTCTGCCAAACAGCCGTGGCTGTTATTTGTAGTCCACCTTTCTTACTGGGACTCAAGGTGAATTGCACAGAGTAAGTCAATACAATCAAGAGCATCCAATAAACAGTGCAATAGAATTTGTTTTATAGAAATCTGGAACCAACCAGAAATCTTAAAATAGAACTAAAGCAAAGCATAAGTGTCAAAATGATGTGTTAAACTATGCAAAAATTAGGTAGTAGGATCTTACTTACACCAACAGACAACATGAGCTATACACAGTCTCAAAATCTTTACCCAAGTAGCTTTCCAAACCATTCTGTACAGTACTACCCAATTATCTATGCAGAAAAGCCCTCTTGAATAATTCAGTTTTGTTTAGTTAGCAGAAAGCCAGAATGGTGACCTAATCAGGCAGGCCATTTCATAAGATGAGGGTCATAATGGAGAAAGCACGTGTATGAGCGGTTGTTGATTTTGCCCATTTAGAGGTTGGCACCTGCGGAAGGCTTTGCTCAAATGAATGAAGCTGTCATGGTGGACCATAGAGGGAAAGGAGGTCCCACAGATATGAGGGACTGAGGCCATGAAGGGCTTTGTATATGATAGCCCATACCTTAAATTGAGCCAGGTAACTGATGGGCAGCCAATAGTTCCTTATAATAGCTAGGTACCTGGGGATGTGCATTAACTGGTTCTAATAATTCCTCACGGATGAGATTCCAAGGGTTGTTGTCACTAGAGACCTGTTAACAATCTAAACTCCCGATGGCATATCTCTCAGCTTCACTGCCCCACCATCTTAAGGTATAGTTAGGGTCCTAATTTGTGTATCTATGAGTGTGTGTATGTGGAGAAATCTGTACTCATTTTTACTGTTTCTGAAAAATATCTACCACTTTTTCAACAGATTTGCTCCTAAAATGGTAACTTATATTGAGCTAAATACATGATGGCAGTGGCAGGAGATTGTGATTTTATATACCTTATTTATAAAGAAAATAACTCAGTTTGGTTAGAAGCCTTTAAAACCACTTTATCGTATACAAAAAAATTAAATGTGATTGGATTGATTTTTCCCCACCATTTGTGTACATTTTCTGTCATCTTAACATAGTGCAAACATTAGTACAGTATAAAGTGGAATATCTTTTTTGTACATGGGAAAGTGGTCAAAGTCTGCATTACCTACCATCTCTTTGGTAACTGAGGCTAGGCAGAAAGAGAGAATAATCCTAGTATTACTAATTCACCATGTATAATGACTGTGAATAATGAGCTGAGAGTTATGAGTAGATACCCCCAAATGTTAAAATAATATCTGTCAATAGGGGAGTTGTGTGTGCACGTGTGCCGGCCTGCAAGACGGAGATGTTCCGCCAGGCATTTGGTGGGGGCTGGGCTGGCCTCTCGCTGGCCATACCACTGAAGACCGTCCACCACCCGTGCAGGAAAATGCTGCATTTTAATATTTTATACCCACCAATTTTAATTGTTTTGATATGTTTTAATGTTTTTATAATGTTATTACTGTTTTAAACTGTTGTTAAACTGCCCTGAGCCCGTCTGGCGGGGAGGGCGGTCTAGAAATGTGATTAAATAAATAAATAAATAAATAAATAAATAAATAAATAAATAAATAAATAAATGTACCCCTAAAGTATTTAATATTTATGATTAGCCAGTCCTAAAATGCTAATGTGTTAACATCTGAATTACTCAAGTGATGTCTAGTAGTAGTAGTAGTAGTAGTTATCAGTTTGCACCAACTTCCACGTTCTCTTTAACAGGCTAGCTGGGTAATAACATCCTTATGTCCCTGTCCTCAACTATTGTTTTATAGTATTTACAACCTATTTTATCCAGTAATGTATTTTGATCTTGTTTCTCCTCTGAGCTCTCTGCTACTGTGCAAGTGTTTCAAGAATATTTCAAGTTCTTTGAATAAAAGTAAGATTTTAAAATATTTTGTCTCTTTCTCATTCATATTAATGTAGATTCAGGAAGAGAAACACAGTGGTGGAATCATTGTCCAATTTAGTTTCAAAACACTCTGTAGATCAGCTGAGTGAAGGTAAGAAAAATTCAGGATGAATTGTAGTTTTAGCAATGCATATATTCTTAGATTGTTTTGATAACTTGGCAACATGAAATGGCTCTCGTAGCTTAGAATGTTGGATCTGGGAGACACAGATTTGAATCCCTACTCTGCATGGAAGCTCTCTGGGTGACCTTCACACATGCTCAGCCTAACCTACCCCATAGGGTTGTTGTGGAGATAAAATGGAGGAGAGGAGAATGATGTAAGCCACCTTATGTCCCCGCTGAAGTGAACAAATTGGATCTACAGTAGGGAAAGCAGCCTTTTTGGCATGTGTGCTGTGGGAAAGTGTCTACTTGTAACAGTAGTAATGTGCCAGTGGAAGGAAGAAATGAGAATTTTACTTGGCCAGAGGTGCTGGGAGCATTCCAGGGGCTCAGATGCTGGCAGCTCGGGTCCAGGAGGTGATGACTGTTTGCCTATCCCAGTTTTCCACGGTGCTAGCCTCAGTGTCGCTGCCAGGACCCCGGGGCTTATCTCAGTGGCACAGGCAGGGAACGTTCTCTGCGAAGCAGAGTCCTGTGCTGCTGTTGGCATGCATGCCGAGGGTTGCCTGCTTCTGTTTTCTCTAAATGTTAAGATGAAATTAGCCCCACCCATTCATTGCTAATTTGAGTGAACATATAAATAAGCTTTCAGGGTTTTCCAGGGGTTGGAGACAAAGAATTGTGAAAAAACTCTTCATCTTAGCCCAGAGCACATTGGAATTGAAAGAACAGAGGTGTTAGTTTCTCTTCCTGTCTTTTGATTTTAAACCTGCAAGTATGTTTAACTCTCTGTATACACAAAGTTTCCATTTGGAATAAACTCTGCTAAAATTCATCAGAGTACTTTGTTTGGGGTGTTGGAAATCACATGATAGAGCTGCCTTGCTGAGGCTAAGCAAGTTTAGGGGTGGTCAGCACCTGCTCAGGAGATCTCCTAGGAATTCCATGTATGCCACCATAAGTTCCATCAAGAAAGAAATAAAAAGATGATAGAAAGCACCATCTCTGGATTTGTTTTGTTTTGTTTTTCATCCAGAAGTCTCTGAAGTCAGTGGATCATCAAATCATGTGATAGTCTAGCAGATACTGTGTTTGATTATTGCTTTTTAATTATTCTGTTGGCTGCAGAATGTGTCTCAGAAATACTATCTGTGATAGATATGCTTATTTAGATTCAGTGCTTAACAGCATAGCATTTTCATTAATTGCAAAGGGTTCAGTGTTTTGGTTAGAATGTTTATAATGCTTATTTCTGGAATGTAAAGAGGTTCTATATGTAAATTATAAACAGTATTCTGCTGTTTTACCCTCATAAATTTACTTCTTGTTTTATGCATTTTAGTGTAAAGGCTACAAAATCAAGCTCAACATATGAGATTTGCTTTCTTAGTTGTAAGAGTTGCCAAAAGATTTTTTTTTTCAGTTTTAAAAGACAGGAGCTACTTGACAGCACGTAACTCACACACTTTATGGATTATTGAAATGGTTCTTAATCCAGTACAGCCCACCAAGCATGTAGCATTAAGGCATAAAAACAAGGCAATGTTATATCGACTTATTTGTATAATATGCTTGTTATGATGCACAGATTTCAGTGCAGTGAGATTTTTGTGCCTGATGGCTATCAGCCAGCTCTCTAATGTTAGGTTTGATTCTTATTAGTGGTTTGAGTCTTACTCGCTTTGTGCTACTCCCTTAAGGGCCTGGCAGTGGGCAATCCAGGACTCCTCACTCTGCTGGCTGTCAGAGGCCACTGCAAGTGCAGACAAGGCTGTGCTGCCTAAAATCTTCAAATGCCCCCATTTGCCCTCCCAAGTTCTGAAGGAACCCCGAAATTTGTAGACTTCCCTCTAACAGTAACTCAGATGAGAATTTACTGAACTATTTTCAGTTTTATGGTGATAATATACATGAAGAATTTTGGTAATGAATTGGAGGAAACAATAATGGAATCAATATCAATAGTAAGAACGGTAGAATAAGATAAAAATGTAAGTCAAATTAAAAAGTTGGATATACATTTGTTGTCTGGGTTAGATTCAGCTTTTTTTGTCTGGGAACAACTATTTAATACCGTTCATTTATACTTTAAATGCACTAACTGTTACACTATGAATGTTTTTCTTTAACAGAGGAAATGCATGCAGAAATCTGTTATGCTGAGTGTTTACTACAGAAAGCCGCACTGACGTTTGTACAGGTAATGTAGTCTTTGCACTTTGTCAGTGTACATGCATATGTGGTTGGAAACTATTTCTTTTGTTAAAATCCAAGTTAGGATCGTTTCTTAATTAAGATGCAACTTTTGCCCTGCTATAAAGTATATCCAGACTCGTCCGTCTGTTTAACAGAAGCTAGGCTTCAAGTGCTGCTGTATCAGTAATGGCTATTAAAAGTACCTAATATCTTTTAGGGAAGAATATACAACTGGTCGCTAGGAGCATGATTTATTGCTTTTCTATCTGAGGCAAAATTTATTCATGCATTTTAAAGGGTTTTTTAATCATTTCAGAATATGTTTTGTGCAATTGTAGTAGATTACCACCATTCACATCCTGACCTGGATAGTCGAGGCAAGCCTGATCTCATCAGATCTTGGAAGCTAAACAGGGTCTGCCTTGGTTAGTGATTGGATGGGAGAGGCAGGCAATGTCAGTGTTAGTCACTTGCCTTGAAAATCCCACCAGGGGTTGCTGTAGGTCAGCTATGACTTGATGGCACTCTCCACCACCATTATTAGCAAGGTATGTTTTTCACCCTTTTTAACCACCTCCTCCCTCATGCCTTTCCCAGATGCTGATCAATAATGCCCTGTTACCAGTTTCTGATACAAATTCACAGGTGTCCATCTAGCTTGCCCGGCACTATTTCCTTCATTGTATCACACACTCTCCAGGGGAAATGACAAAGTTGAGGGAAACTCTTCTCCATTTTCCCATGTCTTATCACTTACACAAAGTAATTCCTGTTTTCTTTTTTTAAATCAGCAAGGGTGCCTGCGCGTAGTCTTTTGAAGGGAACCTGCTCCCCCCATAAGCAGAGACAGCAATTGGGTGGTTAGATATGTTTCCCCAACTTTGGTGAAATGACAGTGCTTTTTCCTATCATATTAAGCCTCACTGTAGAATATAAAAGGATCAGGGTGAAACAAATCTACTTTTGCAAGACCAACAAGATCTCCCCCCTACACTCTGTATAGGAAATAGAGGTTAAAATATGAGGGAACTATTCCCAAATGTGTACAACAGTATGTAAAAGCAGTGGGTGGAGGACTAATGCATCTGATACAGGTGCATTTAAAACAGCAATTTTGTCTTTTCATGCATGTCAATAATGGGAGAGAAGCTTGAGTGATAAATGGCATGCGTGAAATATGTCTGAGATAGCAAGGGTACCAGTGCATTGTAATAGAAAATGATATTGCATTCTATGTGTTTATACTTTGCCCTTTAGTCCTTATCATGTCTACAAGTAGACATTAAAGGCAGAGCTTCAAAAGCAGGAAGTATTTATGCTCATAATTAGGAAAATACTTATTGATGCAATACATTATTGTGCAAATATTAGTGTGTGACTTTGCTTGTTAAGCAGTTATGTTGCTAAACAATGTAGTAATATTTAATTACTCATGAATTCTTGCTCTAGATTTTGGAGTTTTTAATATATTTATTTTCTGTCTTAAAATTATGCCATTCATTTTTTTTCCAAATCATTATTAAAATACTTAAACAAAGCAGCTCTCTTGTCTTCAAACCCTAACCAGGTGTAGTGGTTAAGAGTGCCAGTTTGAGCAGGGCTGGATCTAGGGTTCCCAACACCTGGGACAACCCAAGTCTGGCTACCCTCGTGTGCACGCGTTCCCCGACAGGGAGCGCGTGGCAAGCCGTCCGCCCCCTCAGCAAGGCAGGTGAATGATGCAGGCGGCCTCCCAGCTCTCCATGCCATTCACCTGCCCGACTGAGGGGGTGGACAGCTTGCCGCGCTCCCTGTCCTGCTGGGCAGGCGAATGGCACGGGCGGCTGCTCAGACGCCCGTGCTGCCACCGGGGCACTCCTGGCAGCTGGCAGCTGCGCTTGGTGCCCCCTCTTTGGCGGCACCAGGGGCAGGCTACCACCCCTGCCCCCCCTCCATCCGGTCCTGAGTTTGAGAGCCAATTTTAAAGTGCCAGTTTGAGAGCCAGTTTGGTATAGTGGTTAAGAGTGCCAGGACTCTAATCTGGAAAACTGGATTTGATTATCCCCACAAAAATAATCACAGGGTTCTGAGTGGGTGTTAAGTTGCCCTGAAGGCAACTTAACTTAAATTGAATGTTGTTATTATTATTATTAATTTTAACCACTGGCCTTTCCCTGTAGAGTAAGAGTCACATTACACTCTGCAAATTAAAGTCACTGCTGTTCTTTGTTTCTATGGTGATTTCCGTGAATGGTCCTTTACCATAATAAGCATTATTAACAGCCTTCAATAAGACACTTGGCCAAAGCTTACTGGGATGGGCATGCCCCATTCCGTCTCTCTCTCAGAGCTGATGGAATGTTGAGGGGAGGCAGGTAGAGGAGTTGTGGCGGGGGAAGGATAGGTTGAGTGTCAGAGTGAGGGGAATGAATTGGCTGAGTGAAGAGAACAAGTCAGTCAAGCTGCAGCCTATATAAATATAAAGCTTTATGATGGCATTGTGAACAGAGAAGCAATTTATATGCCCCAATAGCTTGGGGAAATACCTGGGTGAGGGGCGATTATTAAGGGAACTAGGCAGTCCTGTCTGGTGGTATCTCAGAGAAAGAGAGCAAAGACCTGGTGCTTATAAAGGTCAAGTTTCTCATTAAAATAGAGACAGGGTGGTGAACCTGTGGCTGCCTAACGTACCTGGGCCTCTAAACTGAGTTAGAGAGTATCCTAAAGGGTGGGATTGAGCCGGGGGGGGGGGGATCACATTTACTTTCAGAGTCTTCCATGCAGTCATGTACGTGAACATATGAAAATGCTGATGTGACTGTGAATCAGTCCTAAGGCTCCAAATATTAGTTTGTAGGAGGAGACATGTGCGGGGGCTAGCTATGGCAGAGATAGAGAGTGAAGATAAAGAATAAATCGTCCAACTCTAACGGTAGATAACGCAAAACTTTACGGCAAGGCCATCTCTTGTGTCTTGTCAAATTCCTTTAATGCACCTGTGTACCCAAACTGTCTGAACAGGCTCATTGGAAACTAAGGCATGATGCTCTGTATTGTACAACTTGGCAGCAACTCTAAAGTAATGCAAGAGCTAATACTGATTTGATTGAACAGGAAATTGGGATCCGGGCTAATACACTGGCATTAATTATACCTTTGCTCTTATACTTGAGGTGGTGCACTTAAACTGTCCATGATAAATCATTAAGTAGTATGAGTTCAGATGTCTCCTTTCCATTCTTTTGAAACTCCTTTGTGTCCTTGTATTAAAACATGAGCATAATTTAATGCAATGGCCAGTGTCCCAACAAGAACTGCAAGAGGTGTTGAGGTTGCGGAATTGGATTTTTCCATTCCCCCCACTTACTGTGGCTCATTGTGCCCTCCTAGAACAATAGTCTTTTTGTTCCAGTGAAAGTGGAATGAAAAATAGACATCGTTCATTAATAATTCTGAGTAATTATAGTAATTATTATGCTTTTCTTTGCCATCCCTAGGCCATGGTAAACTGGACTTGATTACTGTGTGTAGTAGGTATAATTTGCTCCATTGACATAGCAAAACTGGAACTGGCCCCCACATGAGGATAACATGCAAATTTTTAAAGCATACCATATTTTTATTAAAAATTACCATAGATTATTTATTATACATTAAAAGAGAATTTTAGATACTCATAGCACCATCTAGTGGTACATATTGTATTTCATAGCTTGATAAAGAAATGCTTTTTTCTGTAAAATTTTACTTTTGGAAATTTCTATTTAATTTATGTATAGACAAAAGGCATATCCTTGATTATGAGTATCTTATGCATTCTAATATTACCTTCATTTATAAGAATTTTTTTCCTCAAACTCTGTTAAGTGTTTACACTTCACTTGCACAATTAAGTTTTAGTATGATCTTTGTAATACTCTTGCTTGATTTTTTTTTAAACCCATTTTTTCCAGGATGAAAATATGATCAACTTTATAAAGGGTGGCCTCAAAATTAGAACAAGTTATCAAATATACAAGTAAGTCCATAGAACATGTGTGCTATTTTTGTAACTTTGCAACAAATAGATTTTTTTCCTATTTGTTACAATAGCAAAAAATTGACACCCAGGTTTTTCTGTCCCAGGTTGGAAGATGCATGCAGCAGATTTTCTGAAGCTCAGCAGTCAGTTAGTGCCTTGAGGGGAAACCTCCAAGGAACCCTATATATGCTGCCTTAAATTCTATCTTTGAAAGAAAGGAAAATATAAATTAATTAATTATTGGCAATGATCATTTATTAGTGCCATACTCCCTCTACCCCTCAAAAAGGGGTATGCTACTCATGGGTTAGGCATCAGGATGATAGCAGAGGAAGCAGGAATAAAAGAATCACCATATTTCTCTAGAAAGGGGGAAAGAGAAAGCAAGTAGAGGGAGAGATACTAGGATATATGTAGTCTTTTAGGGCTCTGCATGAGATATACAAAATCATAATGGAGAACAGTGGTTCTCACATTGTGAGCTGCAAGCCAACAGTAGGTTGCACCCATTGTGCTGGTGGATAGCAAAGCTCAGACCCCTGAGCTGGGAGAGAAGGTTGTGGCTCCCCTTCCTCCTAGCAGTAGAAGAAGGAGCTGGAACAGCTGCATTCTCTTATCCTCTCTTCTTTTGCCTTGCAACTTGGTTCCTTTGTTCCTTCCCAGGGGCTTGGCTTCTTCCTGGACCTTTGCTGGTGGAACTGAGTCTGAGCCAAGCCCCAGCCTGGGGTGCTTTGGTAGTAGGTCTCAAAAGAATAAGAAAGTTTAGAAGTGGCTCCTGCTTCAAAAAATGGAGAACTGATGCTGTAAAACATGGGAGAAATTTAATGGGTACAGAAGAACACATTTGGGGAATAGGGGGAAGCATGAATAAGCACTCAAAGCAATGTGAGGGATGCCTCCTTGTTTCACTGAGTTAGGAACTATTTGAATACAGAATAAAAAATGCGTGTGACAGTCAAGATAAATGTATTGGATGGAACTGGTTGAAGGGATTCTTTGAAGGGAGAGGAAGAATTTAAGTGCTTTTCTTGAGGCAGTGACATCCAGTTCTGAGGATCCCAGTTTCTCCTTGCAAGAGATACTGGCCTATCAACTTTAATGTTCTGGTCAACTTCACCAGGTTGTCTCCTATATGTATATCTGAGACTGGAGAAATACATACATAGGAGTAGGCATACATAGGAATACATAGGAATACATAGAAAAATAGAAATACATAGGAGTAGGCATGAGGACTTGAGAGACTAAGATCAGTGCTGTGTTAATCTTGCTTGTGTAGACTTTTGAATTGCACCATTCATATTGGTTGAGGAGTTTCTGAATCAGCAATTAATTTACTACATATGAATACCACTGCTTATGTATGGGAAATGGGTCAGTGGATCTGAGGGAACAGTGTATCAGGAGGGAGAAACTAGACATCTGCAGTCTGTGAGGGAAAAGTGGCAAAAATCAATCTCTGTTTGTGCATAAACGCAAAATCCATTCCAATAAAGGAGCTGTTGCACTGAAGGAATGGCATCATAGGACTCTACTAAGACCCTCAACAGTTTTTCATGTCAACACCTCTCTCTTGCTGTTTGTCTGCAAATTGATTCTGCTGATATTCTTATTTAACTACTCCCCGTGCCCGCTTAAACATTCTCTTCCCAATTCCTTTTTGCTAAATCCTCCCACTGTTGTCCTTTCCTTCCAACACAGAACCAATTTATCCCTTTCCTCTGGCTTACCACCTTGGAGACTCTATTTTGGGTAGAATGGCAACATACAAAGGTTTCTAATAAATAATTATGTATTCAAACCCCTCCACATTGTCAAAAATTCTTCTCTTGAGACACATTCTGCTTCTGAAATACATCTAATTTGCTTCCTGCTCTTTGCCTCCAAATTTCTGGAGTATGCACATACTGCCACAGTTCTGCTTTTTTCCCTCCAGCTCCTTCTTAACCTTTTACAAGTTGGCTACTGGCCTTTCCAAAACAACTGACAGCCTCAGTGACAAATCTGTACGTCCCTAGTCTTTATTATCCGCAACATTTGCTACCTTTGAGTCTGTTGACCGTCTGCTAAGTTTTTTATTTTTCAATATCTAACATACAAAACTACAATAACAGTAACTACAAAAGACTACAATAGCACAAGGGAAGGGAAAGAAGGGAGAAAAAAGAGAAGGGAAAGGAGGGGTGGAAAAAAGGGGAAGGTAACCTACAAACACTAAACACTACACTTCAATGCTTTCCCTTCATACTGCCATAATAAAAAAATAGCTTTATAAAGTAGTGATGGAGTGGTTGATCATACAAAATACAAATTACAATTCAAATTAAATCTTTTTCCCTCCCCTGGGCCTCGGACGCAATTCTCTCTGAGCAGCTACAGCCGCAGCGCTCGTTGCCTCCCCCCTCCCTTCAGGCTTCGGATCCTCTTCTTTTTGCTTGGTGTCTGGCCCAAATTCTGGATTTTTATCCACAAAATCCCTTAGCTGATCTTCCGAATTAATCTTGTAAGCTTGATCTTTATAACTAAACCCGATTCCTTCCGGGAGTAGCCATTTGTACTTTATGTCCCGTTCCCTCAAAAGAGCTGCCAACTTCTTGTACTTAAATCTTCTCTTCCGAACTAAAAATGGAACGTCCTTCAATATCTTGACTTTATTTCCCAGAAAGTCTAACTCCGCATTGTATGAATTATATAGGATACTGTCCCGGACCCTCCTAGATGAAAACTCAATAACAATCTCACGAGGCAACTGCCGCTTCATTGTATATTTTGAGGATGCCCGACGGACTCCCAAAATGGCGCTTTTCACTTCTTCTTTAGTTGCCCTCGCAGGTGTCGCTAAAAGTTCCGAGGTGAGATCCCACAAATCCTCATTTTCCTCCTCTTTAACATTCTGGAGACGCAAAATGGTCTGTGTTTGCTCCACTTGCAGTCCGATCAGCTGGTTTTCCACCAGCTTAAGTTCCCTGTTCGTTGCTCTCATAAGTGACGCACTTTCCCGGGCAGACTTCTCTGCCCCCCCCGCTGCTTCTTTAATGGCTTTCACATCGCTCTCAACTAAGCCCACCCTTTGATCTGTTTCATTCAGTTTGTCAACAAAGGGTTTTATGGCTTCCACGGCCGATCTTTTGACCAGTTCCTCGAGCGTCTCGCCCCTCTGCAAGGCAGCCGTAACTGACTTGCCAAGAGCAGGACTCTGCTTTTTCGCTGCCATTTTAGGGGGGGGGAGACCGCCAATCTTCCGAGACTCTGCGAGGGGGGAAAAATCCGAGTCTTCTCACCTTCAGACCCCACCACTCCTCACATGCGCTTGTAGTAACAGAAGGGATTCGCTTACTTGCAGGCTTTCACCTAATCCTGTTCCTTGCCGTTTTCCTTGGCCCGGCAGCACACTGGGTGCCGCGCTCGTCTGCCGGCCTCCATAGGGACAAACGGGCAATTTACCCCCTGCCTCGATCTGTCAGAGGGCTCTTCCCGCCGCGCCCCAGACTCAGACTCCCTCCCTGAGAGTCTGGGGGCTAACCTTTGCAGATCAGCCGCCCGGCCAGGCGGCTCGGCCGCTTCCTCTCGGACCTGCCGAGAGGAGCGTCCGACATGGCCGCGAAAACGAAAACGAATCGAGAGAAGAGTTTCAAATGGCCAGCATCCTCAGCAAGGCAAGAGGCTTAGAGCAAACCTCAAGGGAACAGTGCGTGTGGATCCGAAAACGTGTTCAAACATGTTCGATTCGAATGGGGCTAGGGCTCTACCTTTATAGGTAAAATGTGACCTGAGGTGGAGGAGAGTCCTCCTAGCACTTAGGACAAAGACCCGAATGGCTAGTTCCTGGGTCAGACAAAAGACTTGAGTACTTTGATTGATAGCTGCCAGGACGTATGAATACAAATGTAAAACTAGTTCTCACGCTGCACAAAAGGACAGTTTTTCTGATGAAGTACACCAGAGCTAGGTTAAGTGTTTTTAGGGAGAGGATACATTGTGCCAGGAACGACTGTACGTGCTTATGAATGTCATTTGATCAGCTCCTCAATCACGGACAGGAGATCTCATCATGGAAGGAGGGAGAGGAATGTGCTAAATGGGGTCGACGCTGCAAGTCCTTTGTTGCGCTGGTCACAGGCGAGGCCAGGAAGATAGCATGTCCAATCACCGCTTAATCACCCCGCATTCCTTTGTGGCATTCCATTTATGCCAAGTCTCCCGGGCGGGACGTAGCAATGGCAGGGCCTCTCTGGCTGGCTAAACCGCAGCCATTTTAAACTCCAGAGGCTTGTACACTTTTAATATTACGTGCAGCTATATGAAAACTGCTGTACAACTGGTGGAGGCTGGGCTGACTGCTTAAACCTGCCTAACTTCTCCTTTAACATTTCTGCAGGGGAAATTCTTCCTCACCCTTCCCAGCTGCATTGGGCTCTCTCAGAGGTTTCCATGTGGTCTTCTGCTATTCCCACTTGCTCTGTGCACTCAACCTGGATGACTTCATCAAATCCCACATGTTTTATTAGCACCTGTACACTAATGACACCCAGATGAATTTCTCTTCTCTGAAGCCTTCTTCAGCTTGTGTATTTGCTGTATCCACTGACAACACTACCATCCTGGATTTGTGAAGCCTTGTTTTTTTTTCACTTCTCCCTTGGTTTTTTCACCTCTCCTCATACAATATTACAAATATGTGTCCTTATTCTCCATCCTAACAACAAAAAGTTTGTTCACATTCAGGTCACTTCCTGCCTTGACAACTGCAACAGTTTCCTCTCTCTCCTTCTATTGTGATGCCTCTGCTCTGCCATCTCATTTCTGAATTCTGCTGCCAAAATCACCCACTTCTTTCAGCGTCCTTCTTTCATTCATATATCGCTTCCTATTTGATTCTATACCCAGCACAGGCTCATTGTCACCATGAAATCCCTCCATTTCCTTGCCTTTCCCTTCTCTGTCCTTACATTCTTTTTTATACCTGTTCATTACTTTTACCCCTCCACAGCTCTTTTCTAATCATTTACAGCTATTTAAAGTAAGCATGAAGCAAATTTTTGGGAAACTAGGTTTTCCTGGAAATCTTATATTCCGGAAGTGTTTCCCTTGATTCCCTGTAGACCAAGGGAGGCCTTTGTGTAAAACTGCAGAAAGACCACAAAATGGCAAGAATAACAAAAGCAGGAAACAAGGGCTTCCTGTTGTCATTCAGTCTAGCATCTGATGATGGAAATAAAGCAGCAGGTAGCTAAACATGATGTTACCTGAATTTACTTGTTCCCTCATTTCATGGCTCAAAAGTTAAACCATATCCAATTTCCATTTTATGTCCTGTAGCTGTCCATGGTGTCTTTTCCTTAAGATGTTTCCTCTTCCTCCTCCTTTTCTCCCAAAACAAAAGGGTCCATTCCTGTTTAGATCCATCCTTTTACCTACTGGGATCTTCCAGAAGCTTTGGTCTCCATTATTCTCTGGTTGATTATATGATATGTGCCTTATTTTTGTGTGTTCTTATTTATGGGCTGTTATATTGTTTTGCTGTGTTTTGCAACTTGTTGCTTTCTTACAACCCAGGAAGGACCTTTCAGCATTTCCCAGGCAGCTATCAACATTTCAATATGCTTTACCGTGTAGCAGGTTTCTTATGGGGAGAGGTGCAATTTCACCACAGTTTCCTCCCTTTCCAGAAGAAATACGTAACTTCCACAAGAAGTTTATCTGTGGGGCAAAGAGATTTCTAATCTAGAACAGATGAAGGGTGTAAAAATTCAGCATGTGGTTGTCTTAGATTATTCTCCTGCTAAAAGTCTCTTTTTATCTGGAAAAAATGGAAATCAATCCGAGGAGACTGTTAAAAAACACAACAAATGTTGCTATAACAGCTGTAAAACAAGGTAGAGCTTGCAAGAAAATGTCAGCTTGCAATATTTGATTTGTGCCACTAGAAGTTTTGGCTTCAGTTTCACCCACTCAAGCATAAACAGTTTTGGGGTGTCTGCATTCATAAACTTACATCAGTAGCCTTTAAAGGACCTGTTTCAACTTCTCATCCTAGCACCAGAGCGAAATATAGGCTGCGACATAGATCTCTTCATTCTTTTTAAGAATATGAGCCTTGTGTGTTTCTAAACTTGATTGCATGACTCACCAAACTGTTGAAGAAGTCCCACAGAAACATCTTCCCTCACAGGGAAAGATACTAGAATATACAAGTCTCAGGTTTTCCCTTGCCCTATTCCTGGTGGGCTGTTCTCTTCAGAATTCTCAGGGACCCACAGCTACCGATGTGATCTGGGAGGGACTGCTACCCTTTATCTTCCCTTGCCTGGCATCATTCTCTTGACAATTCCCTTTTTTCCCTCAACCTAGTCCTCAGCAGGACAACTTCACTACAACTAGATTTTGAGCTGACTGATCTTACTCTTTCTAAGAGTTTCCACCTCTGCCTCTGACATTCATTCTCAGGGCATAGAGAATCAAAGACATTTAGATCATTACTTATCTGGATTTCAGGGCTTGCTGGTTGCTGCGACGTGGATGTATTGGAGCTCCTTCTCTCAGAGGTACAAAGGAAGACTGCAGAGAAATAAGGTGTGATGTCTTTAGTAGAGAATTCTTTTAGGTCTGTCAGCAAGCTCTGAAGCGCTAAGGCATGTTGGTGTTCCTTCTACTGCAGCTCTTCCCTCTTCTTAGTATATACTGCTTGTGGTTCTTGTGTCTCTTTCGCTGGGTCTTGGATTGCTCTTTCTATGCTTACAGCTCTAGTTTCCTGTGTAGGCTTTCCTTAGCTCTTAATTTGCGTATCTTATTCTGACTGACCGGTGTATATAGGATCAGTAGAACTAGCAGTTCCTGTACGCTTAGATTTTCAGACTCAAGTCTCTTACTCTCTTTATGCAACTCAACTAATTCAGTTCAATTTATTTATTTATTTATTTATTTATTTATTTATTTATTTATTTATTTATTTATTTATTTATAGTCTGCCTTTCTCAATGAGACTCAAAGACAAGTGCAAGCAAAAAGATCAACAACATGGAAATGTACTGAAGAAAGACAATAGGGTATGGGGTTGTAGAAATTTGGAAAAAACATAAATCCAAATGTAATGATGAAACTTTGCTGAAAAGAAGTACAAGTAAATGTGACATCTTTGACAACATGTTTAATGACCCCATAGGAACATATTTACATCAACCATCAGTACCCAGTGGAATAGTTAACAGTTCTTTGAATCACAACCCTATAATCTGGGTAGAAAGCCCTACTGAATAATTCAGTTTTGCGTACTTTGCAGAAAGCCAAGAGAGTGGGAGCTTTCCTGACCTCACCGGGTAGTCCAATCCCCAAGGTGGGGGCCACCATAGAGAGGGTGCATGTACAAGCAGCTTTAGATTTTGCCTAGCTGAAAGGTGGCATCTGCATGAGGCCCTGTTCAGATGAGCAAGCTGTAGACAGCATTATAATAGTCTAGTCTTGTTGTTACTGTGACATGAATCCAGGTGGCCAGATCAGCTTTGTCAAGGTTAGGGGCCATCTTCCAGGCTAGCCTGAGTTGGAAGAAGGCCTTTTTAAAGCTGCATTTACTTATTTTTCTAGCAGCAGTCCTGAATTCAAAATAAACCCAAGGCTCTTAACCGAGTCAGGGTCAACTGAACCCCATCAAAGGTGGGAAGTACAACATCCTGCATACTGTATATCTTTGTCCTTGCTTCAGACAATGAAAAAATAAACTGTTTCCTCTCAGAAAAAAATGCTCCCTTCAGTGGGTTTTCTTTTTCAGTTCTCAAAGTTTTTAGTATATGCATGGTGGGTTTTGCTTGTTTTACCCACAACTGCCCTATGTGATTAAGAAGCCAATACAGGCTTCCTTAGTTTATCCAGGTGAGGAATTTACCTGGTTGGCAAAGGTCTCACGTTACCAGGCCTAAATGAAAATATTTATTTCTCCAGCCTTGTTTCTTCACATGCCACCAGTAGGAAAGAGTAGAGATCTGTAAGTTCAGCTCCCTGGAAACAAGCGTGTCCCTTAAAGCAAGCACTTGCAGGGAGCAGGGCAGGACTAGTAAAATCATTCCGCAGCTCTTTCCTGACCTCTTACAACCGTTGTGGAGATGATTTTTCCTTAATGGTGAAAATAAAGAGCAAAGGAACAAAGTTATCAGAATTTAATTTTATCCCATGGCTCAACAGTAACCTGTTGGTGGTAGTCTTCATTTTTTACAGCCCTACACAGTTTGGATCTAAAGACCCCAAAGGACTAACTTCACCTGTATGAACCTGCTTAGGTTTAATAGTGTCCAGAAGTGTCCTGTTTGTGGAAGGCCACCTTGTCAGGGGTGAGGCTGGTGGGCGCTTGTGACGGGTCTTTTTCACCTGTAGTCACCAAGTTGTGGAATTTCCACTCCACAGAAGTACTGTACATCTGTCCCCTTCATGGTTGTCCTATTGGTGAAATCATAAAATGTCTCTATTCCAGAAGTCCTTGACTCTTTAATTGATGTTGTATTTCAGAATTGATTAGCCTGATTAACCAGTTTGGTGTAGTGGTTAAGAGCAGTGGGACTCTAATATGAAGAATCGAGTTTGTTTCCCTATTCCTCCACTTATAGCCACCTTGGGTCAATCACAGCTCTCCAGAGAGAGAGCTCCCACCCACTTCACAGGGTGATTGTTGTAGGATTAATAGTAACATACTTTGTAAACTGCTCTGAGTGCGCATTAAGTTGTTCTGAAGGGCGATACATAAATAAAATGTTATTATTATTTTAGAAGATTTATATTGTTTTTAATATGTTGTTACATTACTGGAGTTGCTTTTATTCTGGTCTTTGCTGCTTTTAATTATAACTGTCCCAAGGGAGTGGAAAAAATGGCAGTTCCCGTAACAAATGGCAGTTCCTCCTTTGCTCCTCCGCTGTTTAATTATAACTGGGCATTTCAGTTCTGCTGCTTGAACCTTTACTTCTTTGGTGAGATATCTGCTGATTTTTTTAAAAAAACTGTGTACTTTAAAAATATTTTTCTGTTCTTTGTTACTGTGCTTGATCTTATAAACTACTTTAAGTACTTTTTGGAGAAAGACTAAAAAATTCCTAAATAAATAAATAAAAATCGATTGATAACTTGACATTCTGCCAAATATCAGAAAGTACTTGCAGGCCTTTTCCCAGGCAGCTGTTACATATTTCAGTATTTTCTATTCTTTGCCGGATTTTCAGATGAACTTAAATCAGTTAAAACTAAAATTATGATGCACTCATATTAGGGCAGATTTCACCATCAGATCCTGTCTCTACATCAGCCTGCTGTTCATATCAAAACCCAATCTATGCAAGATCCGCTGAACAAACTGAGAGCATTACAGATCTTGCTGTGCTAAATTTTTCCCAGGTGTCCTTGGAGACCACAGATGGAGGGGAAAAATGTTTTCTAAAATATTACAGAAGTGCACACATCTGTGACCACAACATTCAGGAAGAATATGCCCATACATTATAAAGAGAAACAAAACAATATCTAGAAACCTATTCCTTTGTGTGCTGAAAAAAAATACTTTAAACTTTTTTTCAGTTTTTCACATTCAAAAGGCAGATTTTGAAGGAGTTTCTAATTTTTGTTGTTTCTGCATACATGCTATCTACATAATTTAGAAAGAAAAACATTAGAAACCACTTCAAAATTAATTCTCTGCATGCAAAAAAATTTTAAAAATGTTTTTGGCACAAGGACTGGTTTTAAATAGCTTTTCATTTCCCCCCGACCCCCATGATACAGAAGAATTAATCTGTGCATTTCTGTGCCATAGAAACCTTTCAAAAATCACTACTTCCTTTGCTGAGGATTTTATGTTTCTAACTTTTACATTTCTAGCTTTAAATTTCTTGGCCAACAAAGGGCTAGTTTTGAAGATGATTCTGTTACTCTGTTGTTGTTTATGTTTCCCAGGGTTGCAGAGGTGTGCACGCATTCCCATGGGGCTTGAAACTTTCCCCCTTCTTTGTCACTTGGGAAATGGGGAGGGGCATTCTCCCTTTAATCCATGGATTCTGCTTCTTGAAGTTTGAAAGAAGATTGTTTAAGTGAAACTGCTAGATTAAAGATGGAATGACTCCTAATTTGGACTGAGTTGGAGGAAGCACCTGGTCTCTAGTTAAAGCCTAGTTTCACAGCTATACTGTACTAGAAGTCTGTGACCATCAAAATTCACTACCATGCCATGCATGTTGATGGTTCTACTGTATAAATACAGTAAAAGCTTTGTTACCTTGCATTCATGAGGTAAATCAAATGTGCTGGTTATTCAAGATTATTGCTCTCCCTTGCCCCCTATCAAGAGGACTCTGCAGTGAACAAACCCTACCCCATTACAACACCATGATAACTGCCCCCTTGCCTGGTGAGACCTTTCCTGTATAGACATCCTATGCAGCAACCAGAGAAGAGGGCCAGCTGTCTGAGACCCATCCAGGAGAGCCTGCTCCCAGCAGCTTGCAGGCTGATGGGGGAGGAGACACTCCAGGATGGTGTTAGCTGGTAACGCCAGGTGTCAGAAGCACAGCAGTGGCCATAGGCATCAAGCTAACTGCCTGGGGATGCAGAAATAGAGTTTGTGTGTATGTCTGAAGCTGGGTGGCTGGGTGATTCTGGTCAATTGAGCATTCTGGACAATCAAGTGCCAGGTAACAAAGCTTTTACTGTAATGAGAATGTAGTACAAAAAAGCTGATCACTACAGTTAGACCAGGCTAGAAGGTACCACATGGTGAATGATGAAGTCTCTGAAATAATCCCATTCAATGTACAGTGATGCAGGTACAATTTTAGAATTTTTGCATTATTGTCTATTTTACTGATGTTCTTCCTATCATTTAATTGGAAAACTTTCTCCTTTTGAATCAAAAGAGAATGTCATCAAGTTCTGCAGATGACTCAGGATAGCAAAAGCACGAATGAAACTTACTACCAGTTTGAAGGGGGTGTGCAACTAGGAATAGGAGCATTCAATTTGGTAAGTGTCTGACTCCAAACTGTAAGCTAGCTATGGCACTCTATTTGGTACATAAAATACAGATAGTGGTGCTGTCATTTTAAAAATAAACTTGATTTGTAATAATGATTTTGCAGACAAATTGTAATGCTACAATTCCTTAATTTTAAAATGTAAATTTCTGTGTGTTTCCACTTCAATTTACAACTTTATTGTATTGTTAAACTGAACTTAGTACTAGTCATCTGAATGTTATGCTGAAAATATTTTGTGGTTTTTAAAATCTGGTGTGATTTTTTCCTTTGTTTTGGTTTTCAGTTTTTAATACTATCAAAAATTGATGAAAGGTTTGTTTCTCTTTTGTTACAGATGTTGTCCCTTTTACCAGGAAGAATCCTCCGGCTTCTAGAATTTATTGGGTTTTCAGGCAATAGGGTATATTACTTTGTTTACACAATTACTAGTCCTTTGAGAACAAAACACTATTTTTTTAAAAAATATATATATTTTAAAGCTAGTTCAGTCCCTGTATTCATTATTGTTACCATTCACTATATCATTGTGACAAAAAGGGTTGTGTTCTCAGGATTTTTTCTCCATTAGATCCAGGGAGCACCAGTTAATCATGTTGAGGACTACTTTTATTTATTCAAGAGAAGGTTGTGCCACTAACTTAAGCACAGAAAAGCATTTTTGTTATACTCTTAACTTGAAGTTTCCGTTTTCCCTATTTTCATTTGACTTACTTTTTTCTCTGTCTCATTGCACACTCTATCTTTTCTCGCTAAACAGCTCTCCCTTAACCCTTCTTCTGTTTCTCCATAATGCTATCTTCTCTTTGTACTGCTTTATGCACATGCTGTTTCCTTGATGTAGCCACTACAGATCTGCATCTCTATCTGTTCCTTTCCCTCATTTTGTTTTCCCATCCGTATGTATATCTGTGCTCCTACTTTTCATTCCTTCTCACCCTCTTTCTCCTCCTCTCATTTCTCCTTTCCATCTTTTTTTTGCTTTCCTTCTGCCATGCTTTCCATCCCTTCTATTACTGTTTGCTGAGTTTGGCAGAAATCCCATACAAGCTTTTCATTCTTCCTACAATTCATTTCTTAAGAGAGCCTGAGATATAGGTAGGCCATGCAGTATCCACTCTTCTATCCAGAGAGAGAAGCTGTGTGGAAATGCAGTCATGCATTTTCCCATTATAGTGTTTGGGCTTGTATGAGTTGCAGATGTTCCCACAAAGAGTTTGGAAAAAGCTACAGATAATATACTTGGCATTTTTCCTCAGTGGACCATAAATAGCCAAGTAGGGGCCCAATGATCAACTTGTGTGGCTTTCATTGTGCAGGTTTATATTAGGTAGTGTTTTGATGTTACGTTGTTTTCCAGCATTGGGTAGTTCAGTGATCCATCCATGCTGTCTTTATACAGAAGCTTTGCTCAAGCTTCTGCCAGGTCACAGATAAACAAAGATTGTTGAAAATGGGTTTTAAGTGTTATTAGATCACATAAGGAACCCCATGGTGCAGAGTGGTAAGCTGCAGTACTGCAGCCCAAGCTCTGCTCACGACCTGAGTTCGATCCCGGCGGAAGCCAGGTTCAGGTAACCAGCTCAAGGTTGATTCAGCCTTCCATCCTTCTGAGGTCGGTAAAATGAGTACCCAGTTTCTTGGGTGTAAAGTGTAGATGACTGGGGAAGGCAATGGCAAACCACCCCATAGCAAAAAGTCTGCCAAGAAAACATCGTGATGCGACGTCCCCCTATGGATCAGTAATGACTTGGTGCTTGCACAGGGGACTACCTTTAGGTTATTTACAAAGCAGTCTTAAGCAGGTCTATTCAGGAACCTATCCAAGTCTATTCAGTGGAGCTTACTCCCAGAAAAGCATTCTTTGGACTACTATCACTGTATGTATCACTTTAGGGAGTTGCAAACAGACTTTTTTGCTTACATAACCTGTTTGTGCATAACAAGAGAATCGTTGTGGTACAGTGTGGTACATTGGCTATGTTGGATTTGGGGGGTAACACTATTCCCTACTCACTTATGAAATTCAATAAGTAGTAAATCTTGGGAATGTCTGTCTCTCAGCCTAAGCTAACTGGCCAGGATGTTGTGAGGCTAAAAAGTCATTCTGAGCTCCTTGAAGAAAGGATATAGCAATGTAACTCACAACAAGAATCTTTAGGCTAATCTACTATTGGAAGCTCAAGGTAACTCTTTTCCCTTTTCTTATGTCTTCCTTTCTGTACTATTTGAAATTGAGAGCACTACTAGAAAAAAGAAAATGCTGTTTCATCTTGTACAATTGTGTTATTGCTGACAGGAGCTGGGGCTCCAACAGTTACAAGAAGGGGCTTCTGGTGCCAGTCTGCGGGCCATACTGTGTACTTTCACCCTGCTGCTATACTACACCTACGTTTCTTTAATCCTTGGTAAGAATTACAACGGATCCTTACTATGAAATTACGCATGGGAAGGCATTTCAATTCAGTTTTTTAGTATTATATGTTAATATGTTGTTTTACTTGTTTACATCTTGTACTTTGTCATTCATTTGTTGTTTCATGCTGTTTGAATATCCACTATGTGAACCATTTTAAGTGGGTTTTAGACCCTGGATTGTAGGAGGCCCTGGTTAGCCTTAAATGGAATCAACAGCAGGAGCTGACAAATTCTTAAAGTAATTAACAGTGCAGCGCTAGGCAGAATTACACTTTTCTGAATCCATTGAAGTCAAAGGGCTTAGAAGGGTGTTGCTCTGCTTAGGCTGGAAATGCAAAGAAAGAAGACTTCTCTGTCAAGTTGTAACCCATTCATGGCGACCCCATCCGTGGGGCATTCCAGGCATGAGACAAGCAGAGGAGGTTTGCCACTGGCTTCCTTCGCATAGCAACTCCAGTATTCCTCGGTGATCCCATCCAAGTACTGACTGTGGCCAACCTGAGTTGGCTCCCAAGCTCTAATGAGACCGGGTAAGTCAGGGCTATTCAGGCTACAAACATAAAGGAAGGAAATTTGCTAGGAAATTTGCTCTAAGAAGGGTTGCACTGGAGGAAAGGAACATGTAGTCTCAAGACTGGCGTCTAGTGGGACTATCTGTGTCAGTCCTCTGAAGATAAAATAAGTTAAAATTGATGGTTGTTGGGGGTTTTCCGGGCTGTATTGCCGTGGTCTTGGCATTGTAGTTCCTGACGTTTCGCCAGCAGCTGTGGCTGGCATCTTCAGAGGTGTAGCACCAAAAGACATAACAAAAGACATAAATTGTCTTTTGGTGCTACACCTCTGAAGATGCCAGCCACAGCTGCTGGCAAAACGTCAGGAACTACAATGCCAAGACCACGGCAATACAGCCCGGAAAACCCCCAACAACCATCGTTCTCCGGCCGTGAAAGCCTTCGACAATAAATTAAGTTAAAATTGTATAGCATTTTATACCATGAAAAGCTTGAACATGGATGGATTTTTATAGGTTGAAATCTGATTCAGGAATTGAGCTGCAAGGATAATGTTGTTTTGTTCTACTGTTTTTCAAGTATGTTTACTTAATGCGCACAGTATATATTTCTAGTAATTCTGTACAAGTTTACTTGCAATCCTAAGCAGAGTTACAGGGTTCACCATTCTAAGACCCTTCACTTCAATGGACTTCGAAGGGTGTAAATCATCTTAAGATAGCACTGTTGGTGGATTAATCTGCAGTTCTGATATATTGTTAGTACACTATTCTGATTCTCATATATTGTTAATACTCAGAGAATATTTTGTTAATTTACAGGAACAGGGGAATCCAACCTTTTAGAAGCAGAAACCCTCCTTCAGCCTTACCTCCAGAAGTTTCCAAAGGTAGCGGTGTGTGTATGTGCGTGTGCACGCGTGTGTGTGCGCGTGCGCGCGTGTGTGTGTGTGGCATTTTATAATGTAATTGGTTTGCTATTATTAAAAAGGCATTAATTTGTCACTTTCTTACTTCCCAGGGTGCCATCATTCTATTTTACAATGCCAGAATAGACATACTGAAAGGAAATTTTGAAAAGGTAATAGCTCCCCCACCTTCTATAATACAATTTAACAGTGCTGCAGCTTTGAGGAATCTTTTTGGAGCTAGCTTGTACCATTCATAATTGTTCTAAAACTGTGCCCCAATGCTGATTTTGCTGAAACCAGCAGAAGTCAGTAGCTTCCAGTGGGACTATTTAAGAATAATGTAGGTTGTCCAAATGTGTATAATGGCATTTCTGTTGGTGAATGAGAGGGGCGTTTTTGCTGTTTTCCCTCTCCCATTCTGATCCCATGCAGTTTATGACAGTTCACTGACCTACCCCAAGAGCAGAACGGGTGTGTTTGTGTCAGTTTAATGCAGCAGCTGGAAAAGGATGACCTTTTCCAAGAACTTTGCTCCTCTCATATTTACTTGGATCCAGTTTGTGTGCTTACTCTATTTTTGGTAAACTTATAGAATTGTGTTTACAAATTAATGCTGGTATTACTTTGAACTTAATATCTAGGCAACTGTGGCAATCCACATCTCATATAGACATATGTGTATATATAATTATTAAAATAACTTGTCAGTTTAGCTGTTATGCAATGGCATTTAGTTTTTGGATATGCATTGTATTACATTTCAATGAATATAAATCCAATCAACATTTGTATCATTTTCCAGATCATACCTTTTCTGTGAATGGTTTCTACAGTAATATAATGAATTTATACCTCCTTGCCAATTGATAAACTATAAAGCAAATAAAAAGAAGGCTCCTCTGAGTCTGGAAAGCTACCCAGTGAACAAGAAATACCTCGGAGGCACACTAAAGATAAATTGAATATTTTTAATTTTTTTGTGCAAAGTGCCAAAGTGCTAATGTACATTATCCAATAATTATTATATATAAATATCCAATAATTATATACAAATATATATATACACACACACACACACACAAATTCAATCAAAAGTCCAACTGGTATAGCTCAAGGTCATTGAGTAATCCGATGAACCATTCCACCATAACACTCATCTCAAGGTCATTGAGTAATCCAACCTTTGAAAAAGCATTTTGCCGAAACGGGATTACGAACTGGCAAAACCTGTCAGGCTCTTCAGTCACATTTTTGGCTTCCAACTATAACCATTAGACAATGTTGTCTCCTGGAAAGACTCCACACAGAAACCAACACAATTTACAAGAGAACAAAAAAAAAAGGATTAATTCATTGTGAACTGCATCTCTGGACGTTTCAAGTAACCACCCTGTGGTGAAGCTATACCGGTTGGACTTTTGATTGAATTTGTATAGATATATTTTTGTATGTAATTTTTGGATATTTATATATAATATTTATTGGATGATGTACAATTGCACTTTGCACAATTTTTTTAAAAAAATATTCAATTTATCTTTAGTGTACCTTCAAGGTGTTTCTTGTTCAATTGATAAACTATTGATGTTGATTAGGAAGCCTGAAGTAGATGTATTCAAATAAAATCTTGTACTGGCTATAGTAATTAAAATGTGAATTTTAAATTAATATTCTTCTCTGAGGTATGCTATAGAATTATCTATCTGCGGAACAAAAGAAATTTACAAGGGACAAGACATCTATTTTAAATGAATGAAAGGGATCTTTGCTTACCTCCCCTTTGCACCCCCTGAAAATCTGCTTCTCAGTTTTTACGTATTGCGTATAACTCCCATCCAGAGCAGGTCCCTAAGGAGGTGAATTGAGGCCTGAAGTGGGATGTAGGAATTTGTGGAGATTCCCGCTCCCACTCTTACGAAAGCTCCTCCTCCATTTATGGAATAGTTCATGCAAGATTAGAGTGCTCTTTTCCACCATTTCTTCCTTCCTGCCCCTCCCAGCCCTGCATCCCAAGGAGCTCTAACTTTTAGGAATGGCTTTCAAGGGAACACGAGACTAAAGAAACAAGCTCAAGACAACAAATTATTCCTTGCTCACAGATTTTGGATCCAACCCATAATGTTTTCAGTGAGCTAAATTTAAAAATACACAAACATTCAGTTCTTCCCAAGGTTACAAAAAGACTAGGTAAAGTCCAATAAGACGGCTATTGGTACTCATTCTAATCTCAGATTTGAAGTAAGATAAGGGAGCCTACAAAGAGCCACTGCTGCTTTAAAGGCCATAAGGAATTTTGCATAAGAGAACAAAACCCTCAGGTTAGGTGTTTCCTGTACCTTCCTCCTTAATGCCATCAACTGCAGTGACTACTAGAGATGCATGCTGTCCCAACTAGCTCTAATTTCAGTACAATCCATTTATATTGGGTTGAGGTATCAGAAGTTCACACTATCCCTAGCATCAGCTCTTTCTGGGAATATTGTTCTCGTACTTTAAACCCAATAAGGTTTTTAAAAGAGCCAGTTTGGTGTAGTAGTTAGGAGCACGGGACTCTAATCTGGAGAGCCAGTTTGATTCCCCATTCCTCCGCTTGAAGCCAGCTGGGTGACCTTGGGCTAGTCACGCCTCTCTGGAGCTCTCTCAGCCCCACCCACCTCACAGGGTGTTTTGTTGTGGGGATAATAATAACATACTTTGTAAACCGCTCTGAGTGGGCATTAAGTTGTCCTGAAGGGCAGTATATAAATTGAATGTTGTTGTTGTTAAAAAACCCCATGCAAGAACCTGATGGAGCATATTCTTCTAACCATTTCCAGCCATGAATTTTACTTCGACATTAAATATAGTCATTGGCTACTTTCTTGATTGTCTTAAACTTGAAGAGCTCAATAACTTTATAAACCCCTGTATTAAGTAGCATGTCCGTAATTTTGAATGATGTGCTTCTTTAAAAAGACAGATACTACTCCTTGATACTTCTGTAATGTGATTTTGAATTCTAGGCTCAGGTGACATTCCAGGAATGTATTGCAGCTCAGCAAGAATGGAAACAGATTCATCACCTCTGTTACTGGGAGCTGATGTGGTGCTACTCCTTCCAGCAAAAGTGGCTTCAAGCATATCGGTATGCAGATCTGCTTTGCAAAGAAAGCAGGTGGTCAAAGGTAAATGGGTGAGCAGATGCTGTTATGGTGGTGAGAGCACCTTCTTTGTTTCAGCCTGAGCTAACTTTGTCAGCATAGGCCTCCTTGAGGAGAAACTTATTCAAGGAGTTTCTAAGCCTCCCATTAATTAAATTTGTGTATGGAAATTCAAGTACTCAGTTACTTTAGCTCTTCTTAGGACTTCTTTCTACTATAATTTGATCCAGAACTGACTAAAATAATGTTTATATAGCCAACCAACAGTTTTAGTTATGGACTTTCAGGGACTTTTGTGCAAAGAATTGTAGAGGCCATCAAAATTGGCTTTCCATGAATTGTCATAAAAATGGTGTAATGGTTTCCTGGAGCTAGACACTGCTCCAAGTAATTCCTGTCACTTTCTTGCCTTCTCCACTGCAGTGGGGTTCCTAGGATGCACATAAGGAATGGTTAACATGTGAAATTTCTGCCAGAGGATGTAATAATGTCCATTGGTGTAGGCAACTTTAAAAGGAGGTTAGCCTGGTTCATGGAGGATAGGTCTATCAGTGCCTACCAGCCATGGTGACTAAAGAGATCCATCACATTCGGAGGCAGTAAATATCTGAATACCAGTGCCAGGAGGCCATATTACAGTAAAGCCTCAGCCTCTATGCCCTGTTCTTGGCCCTCCTGAGTAACTGGTTGGCTACTGAGTATGAGAGGTTGTTTGCTGGGCTAGATGGACCCCGCTGCCCCTCTCACACCGGATGCAGCAGCCCGGCAGTGACACTGCTGTCCCGATGCAAGAGGGACAAGGAGATTCTCCGCACCCCTCTGGCACCGGGTGCAACAGCCCGCCGGCACCCGCTCTCCCGATGCGAGAGGGATGAGGAGATTCTCCCCACCTCTCTCGTTGGATGCAGCAGCCCGGCGGCACCTGCTGTCCCAGCGAGAGAGGGATGAGGAGATTCTCCCCGCCCCTCTCACCGGGTGCAGCAGCCCGGCAGCACCCACTGTCCCGGTGAGAGAGGGACGAGGAGATTCTCCCCGCCCCTCTCGCACCTCGTGCGGCAGCCGAGTGGTGCCTGCTTTCCCGGTGTGAGAGGGACAAGGACATTCTCCCCGCCCCTCTTGCACCAGGTGCAGCAGCCTGGCGCCGTTGCCATAGGCTTAAGCCTGCAGCTCCCCACCGGGCACTCTATTCACCCACTGCTGACAGGGACAGGGTGTTCCCTGGCCCTGTCAGCAGCGGGTGAAGGCAGCGCCGCTGACCTGATGCCAGGGAGATGGAGAGACTCCCCATCTCGCTGGCATCAGGTGAAAAGGAGGCAGCGGTGGAGGGGGGGGCTAGTTTAAACTGGCTGCCTTGCTCACTGACCTGATGCCGGGGAGACCTGATGCCGGGAATCCCCCCCCCCAATCGTCTTCAGAGGAAGCTGCGGGATGGGGAAGCTTTGAAGTGCTCTGAATATTTTCGGAGCATTTCAAAGCGGGGCCAAGAAGCAATTTCCGAAGCAGCTTGCCATTTCGGAAATTGCTTCTTTCCGACTTTTTCCTGCTTTGTAAATTACGAAGTGGGAAAACCTAATCTTTTTTTGCTGCACACCGCTAGTGACAAGTAATCCACAGTACCTGGCTGTAATTTCAGTAACACTCTCTAATCTCTAGAACAGAATAAAGGACTTGAATGAATAACATAGCCTTTATGTTGTCCTTTAAATTACTCTCTTGTTAAACTAATCGTTCAATAAACTCTGCTATTTATCCCACTGCTATTTATCCCTCTGCTGACAAAACATAACTTCCCACAGACCAAATCAGCTGTTGGTTATGAACGGTTTCCAAAACTCTCAGCTGCCATTGGTAGGTTCAGAATTCCACTCTCATTGGCTTCTCCATTGTAGTGCTATTGTTACAGAGGGGCATAGGTTTCTGTTGAAACTTAACAGGTTACAAATTGCATTGAGAGAAGAAATGAATTCAACACCATGTTTAATAGGCTAGTGCCTGTCTTTCTGCTCTCTTAATGGACTGAGCACAAAAATATTGTATGAGTGTTTTATTATGTTTTGTTATTTTTTAAAATAGTTTTCTTTATTTTTGTTATTAAATATGTTGGGTTTTGTTATTTGTTTCCATTGTTTACCTAATAAATATTTTTGTTCTCTCTTTTCAAATATTGATGTAGGCAGCTTATAGTAAATATAACTTCCCCAACACATACACCATATTATTATTAATTACTGGCTTCTGTAGATTATTTATTTATTTAGGCTCTTTCTGTGCTGCCTCTTTAGAGTCCTGCTTGAGGTGGCTTATAATTAAACATGGCACAATATGAAAAAGAAGCCATCATAATCAAGTGATTGGACATAAGCCACATAAAAAACTATTAGTCAAATAGAAGCATACCATTAACATCTGATAAGATAAAAATCCCTATTTAAAAGACTGTGTTAAACGAAGCTTTTGGCCTGGTGCCTAAAAGAAAGTAAAGTGGGTGCTACGTAAGATAAGACTTTCGATAGCTTTTGATTCTGCAACAGATAAATTCCTGCTGTGCCTATGCTCAGATTTAAGTACTTCTCTAGTTGAGGACATTCTGTGGTAGTTTTGAAATCATATAGACTCCATATAGAGGCTGCAAGCCTTCTGGTCGTACTCCATCATGTATATACATGCATCATGTATAAAAGCTGTCTACTGCATACTGTTTCAACCTTGCGCAGCAGCTGCATGCCAGTGCCGTGTGAGATGGATAATAATAATAATAATAACAACAACATTCGACAACATTCAGGACGACTTAACACCCACTCAGAGTGGTTTACAATGTTATTATCCCCACAACAAAACACCCTATGAGGTGGGTGGGGCTGAGAGAGCTCCTAGAAGTTGTGACTCACCCAAGGTCACCCAACTGGCTTCAAGTGGAGGAATGAGAATCAAACCTGGCTTTCCCATGCTCTTAACCACTACACCAAACTGGGTAGTGCTGACGCAGACATTATGTATGCAACTGGGGTAATTAATATTTGCAGTCAGGAGGAGCTTTTGAATGATACACACATTGTATTATACATTCCTAGTGGGAAAGGCTCTTCAGGGGTTTCCATATGGGAGTCACACTGTTCAAATCAGCTTTAAGCATTACCATTTCAGAAGGTCGTAAAAATACACCACGAGAGCCAGCATAGTGTAGAGGTTAGAGTCTTGAACTAGGATCTGGGAGAACCATGTTCAAATCCTTACTCTTATGTGAAGGCTTGCTAGGTGACCTCAAGCCAGTCAACTGTCTCAGCCTAATTTTCCTCACAGGGTGCTTGTTGTGAGGATAAAGTGGAGGTGAAAAGAGTAATGTTGGTGAGAAAAGTGTAGAGTATATAAATAAATAGCATTCTCTAAAGCATGGAGGACCCGAGATACTTGATCTTTATAGGAAGTCATAGTTGTCTTCTCCAGTCCTACAATTGCTACTATTCTACTATATCCATTTTGTGCTTTATGTTATATATCTATGTGTTTTATGATGGGGGCCATTGCTGTGACAATAGTATCAACATGCACTGCTTTGCTGAATCAACATCTTGGTTTTGCTTTTGTCATATCCATGTCGTCTTAGTAAAACCAATTTGGCAAAATTAGGAAAATGGCCAATTATTGCTATTGTGAGTGGTCTCCTCTGTACTTTTTTCTGATTGCATTTCAGTTGTATTTCATCCTATACGTCCTGCATTTTATGGCTTCTTGACCCTGCTTTTTGGTAGTTACTTTTTTCATACCTCATCTGCCTAGTGCATTACATTGCAGCTGACAAAGTGTGTTTTAGTCTTCAAAAATTGATGCCTGAATAAATTCTTCTTAGTTTCTAAGGGGCTATTACATTCTTGTTTATTTTAGAACTAAAATGTTATAACAAACTATTTGAATGTTGTATATTATTTTGCACAGGCGATTTACGTGTTCCAAAAAGCTGCCATTTTGTGTATGCTTTCAGAGGATGATGTGAAAACAACAGGAGAAGACATTGTAGCTTTGTTCAGGTAGCATTTTATGTTATGATTGCAACTAGATTAGAGCAACATCAGATTTAAATTTTCTTTTGATTTACGTAACAACAATTTCGTTTTCCTTTGTTTAATTGTAATTGTAATGAATCTGCTCAGTAGGGTTGTACCAGCCTGGAGGCAGCATATCCTGTCCCTTTAATAGAGGCTTAATGGCAACTCTGTAATCCAAGACTCCCAATTGTTTTTGTTAAAATCAATAGAATAAAATGGAGGGAGAGAACTGAGACCATATATAGCACCCTGAGATACTTGAAGGAGGGCAAGATAAAAAGGAAACAAAATAATCCCAAATAAAATTTCAAAATGCCTGAAATTAAATCTGTTTGTATGTGTATAGATTAGAGTTGGGCACGAACCGAAATATGAACCAAAATTCGTCACAAACTGGGCCAGTTCATGGTTCACGAAACCAGCAGTTCATCAGAGCCCATTTCTGATAAACCGCCACAAACTTTTGGTCGGTTCGTTTCATTTGTTTTTCGGTTTATCGCTGCAGACAGCCTGGCACCAATCAGTCATTTTCCTAGGCAGTGGGGGGAGGGGCTGGGCTTTCTGCAGCCCCAGAAGTGACCTTCTGCTTCCCCGGAAGTGACATTTTCACAAACCAAAACAAACTGGTTCGTGAACCAAGGCAAGTTCATGAAAGTTTATGGTTCATGGTTCATGAAACGCAATGAATCACAAACTGCACAGTTCGGTATTTTCCCAATTCATGCCCACCTCTAGTATAGATATATAAAACTTAGTCATACTGCAGAGAACTCATAAAGCTATAGGTTAAAGATATAGAAAAAGGTATTTCTAGGTCTGGAGATGTTAAGGTTTCATTTCTGTAACTGTAAAAAAAAAAACCTTTGTTTTTTCCTCTTGCAGGCAAGTAGAAGGCCTAAAACAAAGAATAGCAGGAAAATCTATCCCAACAGAGAAGTTTGCTGTGAGGAAAGCTCGACGTTATGCAGGCTCTCAACCCGTGAAGCTAATAGTACCTGCTCTGGTATTTACAGCAGATTTATTATTTTTAATAATTTATAATTATTTATATAATTTATAAATTTTTAATAAATAATAAAGTTAAAAAGAGGCTATGGATATCTTTAATAATGAATGTAAATAGAAGACATCATCTTCTGAGGCTTTCTGTAGTGTTGCATGTACTGTCCAGGCAAGGCAGTCCTGTTGTGTCATGGAGAAAAACATGAATCCCCCTTCCTTGAGGGTTACAAGTACTTCTCTTACTACCCCTATTCTGGGTAGATCCAGCACATGGATAATCTTTTAGCAAGTTGTGCTCATCTCTTAATGAAAGAATTTGATATGTCATTGAGTTCCACTCCAAAAGCAGAGGATAATTGAAGGCTACTTTCAGATTCAAGTAATGAATAAGTAGTATTGAATAACGTGAGAAGTATCTTTATCTAAATCTTGAGTCTCATAATGCACCACAATTCTATTTATAAAATACAAACCACTTTTGAAATGTTCTTCAGCAAATATAAATTTGCATTTCTAAAAAGCTTGCAAATAATATATGCAAAGCTAGTTATTCCAGTAGCCAATAGGAGAGTGGATTGAATGTATAGATAGATGTGTGAAAGCTTTTGAGAGTAACACTAGGCAGGTCTACTTGGAAGTTAAGTCCCATTTGAGATAGAGACAGCAGCAATTAGCTTATTCAGGTAATATATAGTTAGATGGCATCAGCATATTGATGACAACCTACTCCAAAAGTGCAGACAATCGCTTTAAGGGGCCTTATGTAGATATTAAGTGACGTGGGAGATAAAACAGAGCCATGTGGCAACTTCATGTCAGCTCCGAAGGGGATGGTTCAGCATCTCTCACTGCAACCTTTACCGAATAGTCTGATAGAAAAGGCGAGAACCATCTCAGTGCGGCTCTGCTCAGACCCACCTCACCGTTCAGATGCCTTAGCAGAAAGTGTTAGTTTTTCAGCTAATTACAAAGGAATATTGTGTAGCACATTAGTAGTCTGTTTGGTCGTGTAAGAACTCAAATAAATTGATATGGAAAATATTTATTAATATGTCATTTTTTTGTTTTACCAGGAAATGATGTATGTCTGGAATGGCATTTCAATTGTTGGCAAGAGAACTGACCTTACTGAAAATTTACTGGTAACAATTGAAAAAGAAGAAACTGCTTTAAAGAATGAACCTAGTAAGTAGTAATTTTAGAATCAAGTAACGTTAGTAATTAATTGTGTTCCACCACCTATATATATCTTATGAAGAAAAAACTTATCTGAGTAGACATTGTATTTTTTATTCTATACTGTTTTTCAACATTGTGTAGGTTGCAGAATCATCGATTCTTTCCGTTCATCCCGATCATGGAATTATGCATATTGGCTTTGCCGATATTTCGTTTCTATTGCATGAATGTGTGGTGGCTAAGCAATTTTCAGCAGCTCCAGACTTGTTTCAATCTAGATTCAGTCATATTGTTTTGGACTGAATCAGCCTCCCCCCCTCCCCCAATTTATGGTCTTTGCTACAAGAGTGACGGGAAGAGCACCCCCTTCTTGTTTCTAATGGACCACTTACAGTGCAATCCTAAATAGTTACTCCAGTCTAAACCTATTGATTTCAATGGGCTTGGAGTAACTCTTCTTAGAATTGCATAGTCAGTGGCTTTGAGTAGTATTATCCAGTCCTTGTTTTGAACTGGCGGAGTTGAAAGCACTGCACTCCAGTGATTTTTGTTCCTATTTGACCGATCAATTTCAGAAGGGGATGCTGAGAGACTGCTGGTTTACAATATGGGGTTTCTCAAGTTCTGCTGCCATGAAATTTAATAACTAAATCAGTAATTCCCCAACTTTTTGAGCCTGCAAGCATCTGTGGAATTTTGACACATGGTGTTGGGCGCAGCCACAAAATGGCAGCTGCAGGAGTTGGAGCCAACCACAACATGACCAAAAGTGAGGTTGGGTGTAATTCTGATTAAAACTCTTCAACATTTCAGGCAGGAACTCTGCTTAACAGGATGCCTTTTCAAACAAACAGCATTTAAAAAAAAATTTGTGCGTACACACAGCTTGACTTCAGTCACGCAGTGAAGATCCTTGTCTACTAGGGGCAGTTGTCTCTAAAGCAGCATTTTAAAAAATCTGCTCAATCAAATCTCCAGTAGCCAATCAGAATTCCTGCTGAGCAAAATCTCCATCTGGTCCCACCCACTTTCTAAAAACACCAGGATAGATATCAGCAGGCACCGCACTGGGGGTCCCTGATCTACATGAAATTGATGGGAGAGCTTGTCCTATATTCAGCGACGTGTACCTAACAATTAAGGGCCCTTTTATTAAGAGGGGGGATGTTTTTTCCATTGATTCCTCCCTCCCATTGCAGACTCCCAGTTTCCTATATATGCTATTCCTGAGGGTCCACTGAGCTGTCTGCAGTGGGAAGGGGGAAAATGGGCAGAAATCATTGTCCCCTCTTATGAACATTTAAGTGTCCTTAAATCTTTGGAACCACATGGCTGGGCACAAGTAATTATTTTTGAGTTTGGCATGAGGTGCTGTCAACATTCTGATGACCTCCAGCTCTGTTTCTGCTTAACTGGAAATTATTGGCCCCTATGCAGGTGGGTCTGTAGAAGTCTTAAAAAAGCATTGGGAAACAGTAATGGACTGGATGGTGGCCAATAACTTGAGACCTCTGTTGGATGAGAGGAAGATAACGTATCTTGTTCCACTGAATATGCTGTATTTGCTTGAAACTCTTGTTATGGCCTTCACTGACATTGACATTTTATATTGGTTTTGTGATTATTTCTTTTCATATCAATTGTTATATTTGTAATTAGAAACATTGCCTCTTTATTTTAAGATCACAATGAATACTACATGGATGACATCTGCCTATTGCAGCTGCTAAAAGGCCTGTGTTTGAAACATTTAGGAAGACTCTTGCAAGCAGAACTCTGCTTCAATCAAGTTATTCAAAGGTAAAAACTGCAAGACAAGTTCTGTGGATTGTGGGAATCCAAGATTAGGTTTTCATCTTGTTCTGGGTAGGATTGCATTCTGAAGAATCATGTTTTCAGTTTGAGAAGAGGCTTAGATATGACCCTGCTTCTTGAGAGACTAGCTGCAGAGCTTTCCAAGAGTGTGTTACCAGCTTATACTGGTTTATGAATTGTAATACTCCCAGAAGGAAGTGACCTAGCCAGTTAAGCATGCATTCATAACATCAAAATAGGGTTACTGTAACATGCTGTGGAGGATCTAACTTAACCTGCTGCAGTTACCGTGTTACTCCAGTACTGTGTCAGCAGCACTGGCTGCCAATTTGTTTTTAGGCCCAGTTCAAGCTGCTGATCTTTCCCTTTAAAGTACAAAAGTCTTATGACTAGGGATGTGAGCTTTGGGTTTCCAATTTGGGTTTTTAACCCGAATTGGGCACGATTTGTAAACATTCAGAATTCCCAAATCGGCCCCAGCATTGCTGAGACAATTTGGGAATTCTGAAGCAAAGTTTTCCGAAGCTACTTGTATTACTTTGGGAAGCTTTAGGCAAAGCAGCAGCAGCTGCTCTGCAGCACTTTTCTAGCAGTTTGCATTGCAAACAACCAGAAAAGCACTTGCTTTCAAATTTCCTGCCCCGTCACTTGTTTCCCCCGGTGGGAGGGGGAGGAGGGTTCCTTCCTTCCCCTCCCATAGGAGAAAAAAGTGGTGGGGCAGGAAGTTTGAAAGCTCCCCCATGGTTTGCTTCAACTGACCGGTGGGGGAGTCCCTGCCAGTCAGCAGGAGCAAGCTGCAGGGGTTTAAAAGTTAAAGCACTCCTTTCAGCATGGCTTACAAGCCATGGGAAAGGGGTGCTTTGCAACCCCGCTCAGCTTGTTCCGCCCAGCCGCTTCCTTCGCCCGCAGCGAGAGGGGCCAGGGGATTCCCTGTCCTCTTCTGCAGCGGGCAGAATGAGTGCTCGGAGGCTGAGCAGCAGGTTTAAACCTGCCACCTGGCCGCTTCCTTGGCCCACTGCAATAGGGGCCCAGGGATTCCCTGGCCTCTCCCACAGCGGGTGAAGTGAGCGCCTGGTGTCTAGGCAGCAGGTTTAAACGTGTTGCCTGGCTGCTTCCTTCGCCCGCTGTGAGAGGGGCCAGGGCCTGGCGCCTCCTGCAGCAGACGAAATGAGTGGGGGTAGGTTTAATCCTACACTTTTCTAGCTGCTTGTAAGCAATTAGAAAAGTGTAGGTTTAAACTTCCTGCCCTGTCACTTATTTCACCAAATGGGAGGGGGAGGAGGAAACCCCCTCCTGCCCCTCCCATCGGGTGAAATAAGCGGCGGGGGGGAGTGTAAACACAACACTTTTCTTGCCACTTGCAAGCGCCAAGAAAAGTGTTGCTTTTCAGTGCTCTCTGAATCTTTATGGAGCATACTGAAGCGGGTCAATAAGCAATTTTCAAAGCGGCGTGCTGCTTCAGAAATTGCCTATTTCCGACCTTTTTTCCCACTTTGGACATTTTGAAGCGGGAAATCAGAAATTTTTTTTGCTCACTCCTGCTTATGACTAATATACTGGAAGTACCCACCCCATATATATGATCTAAGATCATCAGTTAGTTCTATTTTTGCATGCCTACAGCAAAAGAGCTGAGACTGGCAACGTATACAAGGCAGGGCTTTTTCAGTGGTGATCCCAAGATTGTGGAATTCCCTGCCGCAGATGCCTGACTTGCCCTGTCACTTGTGACCTTCCAGAAGATGTTCAAGTCTACTTGGGCATTTTATTTTTAATTCGTTTGAGGGTTTGCAGTTAGTAACTGGTGTATATATTCATTGTTGTTTTACCTATTTTTTTTTTGTATTGACTGCTGTTCTTATGACTTTGTTTTATGATTACCAGTAAAAGTTAAAAAATTATAATAACTTTTTATATGTTGTAATATATTGTGGTAAGCCTCTTTGAACTGCCTTGGGTTCATTGTGAGGCAAAGAAAGGCAGTATTTTAATAAATACATTTTAAAATGTTGAGATAGTACCCAAAGGTAGGATGTAAATTTTCCAAAACAAATGTTGAATTTCAGGGTACATTCTCTTTTTATAATATTCTGGGCATTCCCTTCTCAGAGCTCTTCCACCTAAATCTAAAATAATTGGGTTTGTGCAGAATCTTAATAGGTTTGAATAGTGACAATCTCCATCTTGTATATGGGTGGTGGGCTTCATACCATCTGAGTTCAGTGAAGGAAAAATCAAGAGACCTCTTGATTTCTTTTTTAAAAGAAATATTTTTAAGAAATATTTTTATTTTTATAAACAAAATAATGCTGCAGAAAGAAAAAAGGGAAGGGGGACAAAAATTTAGAAAGAGAATTTAAAATGCATATTAACAAGGACCATCCAAAATGTGATAAACATAAATCATTTAAGATGCGAATTTCAGGTATACAACATATTCATATTACCCAGGAATATTTTCTCTCTCAGTCCTAATGAAATTTGCCATTAGATCAACAGACATTTAATGAATTATATAAGTAAGTTGGTTTAAAATTTAAAAAAAAAATTAACATTAACTATCAGATATTGAATATTTGAAGTCCACGTGGCAATGTATTAATTCTTGGATAATTTTAGAACATTAACATATCTATAAACTGTAATTGCTACAATCCAAAAAAGTGATCAATGTATTACAGAGATACTTCAAAAAGGTATAATGATCATCTAAACCTACATCGAAAACCTGATTATCTATAGAATATTTATATCATAAAATATTTGTAATACTAATTACGTTAACTCTGCCACATTTCTTCAAGTTCTGCTTGTTCGAGTTTACTGCCTTCTATAATGGTTTGACTGTTGCTTATCAACCTGGTTTTAGAGCTGGCTGCTGGCTGACTATAAGGATGAGCTTAGAATCATATTAAATTGTTTTTGATGTTATCTTTTAGTTTAAGTAGAATTTCAGTGTAATATCTGTTCTGTGTTGAATTGCCTTGAAAACTTATGTAATGTTTCCTTGATCTGTTAGTGAGAAGCAACTGAAATATGATAAGTATCTAGTACCGTACACGATGTATGAACTGGGCCTTCTGTACAAAGAACAGGATGAAAGAGAAAAAGCAATACGTTTTATTGAAGCTGCAAAGTAAGTGGTGGTGGTTACCTTTTATATAATTGGGATAAATATAAAAAGCCAAGTTTATTTGTTGTAGCATATTTGTTAGCTTGTCATAATCAGTTTTTTGCACTGTTAGTGTAACTTGCATTCTTACAATTTGCTTGCAGTGAGTAGGGAAGCTGTTTTAAGGAAACTGCATGTCCTTTACTTCATTAGATTGTTCAGCTCGAGGGAATGTTTTAACAAAGCCCTGTCAGCACTGTTTTTCCTCTTGCTGAGAGCCAAGCTACAAGTGAAGCCTGACACAGGTTGGACACTTGTCAGCTTCCCTCAAGTTTTGATGGGAAATTTAGGCATCCTGGTCTTGCAGCTGTAATGGAGAGCCAAGCTGTAAAACCAGGATGCCTACATTTCCCATCAAAACTTGAGGGAAGCTGACAAGTGTCCAACCTGTGTCAGGCTTCACTTGTAGCTTAGCTTCATTTAAAAATATGCATGGCAGAGAGTAAGGAGAATTGACCCTGCTTATTGTATACGACTTCTGGCTGCATTCAGATGTCATGAACACGCATAGGTTTGTTTCTATGCTTGCACAATCCTTCTTGTCTATCCTTGCGTGAAGAACACAGTTGAAGCCCACTCAGGTTTAGAAGTTCCAATAAAACCCTAATTTGCCCTGATGTCTGGCTGTGGGTACCTGAATAAATTGAAGTTTGTTTCTTTCCTACAAACTCAAACCCTGATTACTATAAAAATCTAAAAGCAAGTCATTAATACTTTTCTTCCTTAAATTGTATCTCACAAAGATTAAGGTAGATCAGGTCATCCAGAAAACTGAAATTTGGTATATGTTTTGGTCAAGACATGCTGATGACTGGAAGTTTGAAAGGGGGATATTTCTGTGTGTGTGAATCTCAAAACAGTAGATTTGGTGCCCCCCTCCCCCAATCAGCTAAGCTGTTCTTATACTAACAAAGAAGCTGGAATTGGTATATGGATAGCTCAAGACACCCTGATAACTGCAGAAGGCTTAGAGACATTTATAAACAAGTGTAGCTTGAGATAGTTAAGATACTTCTCGGATGCCACATAGTCCAAACCCTGTTGATTACTGCAGCACAGCAAAGTGATTTCTACAATAAGTCATGTTTGCCTCTCGGCGTAAGAATTTGGAGATGAGATTTTCCTCATAATAGAGGCAAATATTCCAGCACAGAGTCTAGTTACATTTGAGATAGACTATTGGGCTATGGAAATCTCATTATCTAGTTAAGCTTGGATTTGTGGAAAGCAGCAGCCAGAAAATGGAAACGTCATTCAGTAGCATGGCTTGTTTATTAGATCTTGTACTAGTATTGTTGTATGTAAAAAGGCCTAAAAAGGAATAATGAAGGAAAATAACATCATTATATTCTGCAGCTAACTAATAGGAGGTCGTCCAGCTAAAGTGTTGTCTCTTGCAGAAACAACTATAAGGAATATTCCATGGAATCCAGGTTGCACTTCCGAATCCATGCTGCACTTAACAGTCTGAAAGTGACTCCTGCTCCAACACCCTGATGTCATCTGAGAGTGATGCCTAACAAGTGTCTACAAGTTATTTGAAATTTTTAAAAATCATGTAAATGATGTAACAAAAGAGATTAGTAGTTTATATTTTCTATCATTTGTGATATTTGTATGTTTGTCATTCTTTCAGGCTGTTCTTTTTCTATGGGGCACCTTCCATATCTCTGCTTGGCATTTAGAGGGAGACCTTATATTTTGTTTATAAGAGAATTAATTTAATGTTTGACAAGAAAGGGAAGTATTTTAAAAGACAATTGCCAGTGCAATAAAGAGTAATTCAAACACTTTATTTTTTATAAGAGGACTAATGTTTATGCATTAAAACTGTCTAAGATTTTTGTTCATAGTTTCAACATTCCATGAAGGCTTGAATTTCTGTAATACCTTTTTATTAGAATTTGTTAATCTTAATTTTAAAGAAAAAAGTTGGCTGCTGGTAGCCATAGTCACATATTTGGCAATTGAAGCTTAGATTTACATACCAAAGATTTGACTTGTATAATAGCCAAAAAAGAATGAATGACTTAAAGTCAATTCATGAATGTTAGCTTGAATTTCAGTGCAATATTTTGACAATATATATCTGAACAAATTTTAAGGAAAGACAGGGTTGTTAGGTTGCTCTGTAAAGTTGTTTTGATAATAGATGCAAAAAGCATTTCTTGATTGTGAATAATTGTAGCAGTTCACCTGTCCTACTGTATATGCTTAATTCACTGATAATACTGGGAATGAACTGTACAGTGAGATAATATATTTCCAGTATCCCATGGGCATTTGATTGCCCCTCTGTTCCTGCCACTAAAGGTGGGAGTAGATTTGGTAGTTTTATGACGGCCGAGTCCTTTAATTCCAATTTCAGGATTGGTATTTCTGAAGGAAATTAACACCCATAAAATATATTAAGCCTTTTCTTGTTGCAAGAAATGCTCCCAAACAAGATTATGTTTTTGTTAATCATCTGTTAATAAATATGACCATCCTATGTACATAAAGTATTTCATTTGTAGAATCTGCAGGCAAATGCATATTTCTGAAGATATGTATACAATATCTACTTAGGTCATCCTTTTACCAATATAATTAAAAATGTTAAAAAGCATCTTCTGTTAAGGACCAGATCTATCAGTCATGTTTACTAACTTTATATCATATTCTATATTAACAGTTACAGTACTATTAGTGCAGTTAGAGGTGAAAATTTTTGCCTTGGCATCAGGCCCTCTTTATACTTGAGTTATTAATTAGGTGCTGCTGAATTAAGGAGAATTTGGGGCTGTTAATTTTTAAATATAACTTCTATAAACACAATCATGCTTGATGGATATTGATCACACAACCTGTCTTCATGAGCAGCAGAAATAGGAATGACAAGATAGCTTGTCCTGAGTTTCTTAATACAACCATCCCAATTTAATAAACGGGGTTCTCTTTCTGATGGTGGAATTGTGGAAGTTGTATCCTACAGCATCCTTTGCTTGTTGCTGGATTTCATGCTGCTGTACCTTCCTGCCATCTGTTCTTTCTTTCCAGTTTAACTTTTGATGCCCTCAAATTTGCTAAGAGATAATGCCTTTTCTCTTGATGTTTTAATAACACTCTTAACAAAATTTTGAGGGAGCAGGTCTTCCTTGCTACATTCAGGATGAATTGAAAGAAGAGATTTTGTGCCAAGTCTAAGGGTCACTTTGCATATTACTTTTCCAGATATGGGCATTAATACTCATGCCAAGAAAAGCACATACAGTGTAACTTATGAATTATGGCACAAGTAGCTTTTTTGCTTTCAATCTATGTCATAGGAAGAATATTCAACACAATATTTAAATTCAGATACAAGATTTGCAGATAAGCAGCTATGACTGCAAAAATCAAAAAGTCCTGTTTTGGCTTGCTAATGTACAAAATTACTTTGCTATTTTAATCTTATTGTTTCTCAAATACTGAGGCCACAAGTATTCTTAAAATATCATTGTAAATCAGAATCCTTTTGTGTATTTCTGTATCCAGGATTCGATGTGTAAAACTTCATTAATATTGCTGGATTATTTAATACATGCTGTTAGACAAGAATATGATAAAACGATGTGGAGTCAATTTTATATTTAAATAGACTGTGATGTTAAATATATGGACGCAGTTATTCAATATAGATTAAATCAGTCTTACTCCACTAGTTTGTCCTTTTGTATTAAGATTGTTTCAGAAATTATATGCTTATGTTGTATATTTAAATGTTAATTCTTTTTGTGACATGTTGCTTATATATACACTACATTGTGTTTTTTAATATCTGGTAAAGGTTTCTACGTTTTAAGAGAGACATTAAGGGGAGATGTGTTTTAGAAGAGAGCATATGAGCTTATTAGAGGATTTTATTGGAATATACATTCTAATGTTTATGGCTATAAGCTGTCTTGCACCTTTATCAAGGGCAGAAAATAATATGGTGAATAGATCTATCAATTGCAACTTAATGATCAACAGCTATTATACATGGAACAGATTCATTCTCTGGGTCTGATTCCATGCAGAACTTGACTGTGAATGTAGTTTTTTTTTAAATTAGCCCACTGCATAACTTAAAAATGATAGTTGTTCAATAATACTCTTACAGACTTGAAACTATTAATTATTGCTCCCTTCTTCCATGTGTTTCATATAGCCGTATGAGAGAGTACTTGTTTTAGCTGAATAGATTTACATCCTGATCCTGTATGTGTTTGTGTGTATATGTGTAAGCAGGAGCGGCGCCAGGGTTTCTGGCAGCCGGCCGGCTGGCCAGGCGCATACCTGCATGCGTGCACACACCAGCCTGAGTGATGACGTCAGGTGTGACGTCATCATGGGCGTGCGCACGAGCCGGCCCAATTGCTGCAGCGGGTGGCTGGGACAGCGCGCAGGTGGCCTCCCAGCTCTCCTGCTCGGTTGCCCTGTGCCACCCCAGATGCCTGCCCGCGGCTGCTGTGCCCGGCCAGGGGCGTGTGCTGGCGGCGGTGGCAGAGCGGGGCAGGAGGGCTGGGAGGCTGCAGCTCCGTGGCGTGCACTCCCGCCCCCAGTGCCTCCTCTGGCACCCTGCAACCGCCTACCTGGCCTCAATGGGCGCGCCAGCCCAGTGTGTAAGCCCTAGTTGGTTCACTGGAAGTTTTGTTTCAAGTGTACATAGGATTGTAGCCTTAGCATGCCATACTCTGATTGTAGTGGTATTACACAAGATTTATAACAGTGTAACTAAAGAAAACCCAGACAGAGATAGTATCTATACCTTTTGTGTGGGTTTTGTCGCAGCTGTCCTGTCTTCCTATGAACTTGCTATGTTATAGTATAGTTGAAAACAGCACAGAGTATAGTACTGAGATGGCATTAAAAAGGGAATGTCTTAAAAATTGTATTCTAGTTGCCTTAAATATATATGTGCGTTTAAAAGGAGCCTGTAGTGGGTAATAATAAAAGCATAGCTCTCTGAATTCAGGGACTTCTGTATTAGAATCCTTTCAACTTAAAAAAAGTCTCCAACAAGTGCTGTATGCTTGGCTTTTGCACATATACGTTGTTCTTATGAAAGCAATGAAGAATATGTTAACCAGATAGAGGGTTGAATTTAAAATGCTTTTGAGTAATATTTTAATAATTCAGGCTGCACTCCTTGGCACACTTGAAAATAAGTCTTTGAACATAGTGGGATTAAACCTGCATAGGATTATTCAGTTGGAGACAAATTGTATCTTCTGTATGTATAACATGGTTTTCACTTAATGCTTAACATTTTACCAGTACTCAACAGTGGCTTTACTCTGCTTTTACAATGTATTGCAAAACTGCCCTAGAGTCACGATACACATCAAGGCAGAAGAATTTATAGATTGGACAGAACTATGGCCATGACTCTTAGATATGTGATTAGTTGTCATAGTTGACTCTCAAAATGCTGCTTTCTAACCTGTGTTCTTACTTAACCCATACATTGTAAATCTGAATACCAGAGAATACATGCTCTGGGAATGTTCAGTTTGGAGAAGAGGAGATGGAGGGGAGACATGATTACTCTTAAGTATTTAAAAGGCTGTCACTTAGAGGAGGTAAGGGAGCTGTTCCTGTTGGCAACAGGACTAGAAACAATGGGTTTAAACTACAGGAGGGAAGGTACTAGCTGAACATTAGGAAAAAAATTCTTCACATTAAGAGTAGTTCAGCAATGGAATTGGCTGCCTGAGGATGTGGTGGGTTCCCCCTCATTGGCAGTTTTAAAGGATGTTGGGGGTGCTTTAAGCTGTTTCTGCATTGGGCAGGGGGTTGGACTCATTGGTCTGTACGGACCCCTCCAACTCTGTGATTCTATGATACCTGCATCTTCCATTAAAGCTGAATTTTGAATTCTTTGGGATGAATTTCTTATATAATAGGTACACATTTCTTTGATGTGAAAAGAACTTCCCACAATAATTTGCCAATATGTATGTCACCACATGGCAAACAGTTGTTCAGTCTCAAAGGGGATTTCAGCATCAGTGTGGTATGGTATGTCAGGCTGTTAAGTTAACAAATGAACTATCCCTCTGGATAGGTGCAAGTCGCTGGTTATTCCTAAAGCAGTTATCTGGATTTTGGCAATTGACTTGTACAGTAAATTGCTCACATTATTTGAGTAAATTTAAACCTTTAATAACATGGCTATATTATTGGTCTTTCTCCATTGTTTAATTCAGTGTCAGCCCTAAACAATTTATCCCAGTTTGTATGGAAATTCCATTTATATGTTACATTCTCATACTCATTGCTATCTTAGCAGTTGATCCTGAGGTTTTGCTTTAGTTCTTTTACTTCATACTTTTTGAAAGAGGCAGCTGGGATAAAATGTACTATGTTTATGGCTAAAAAGAAATCGTTTCCTATATGAGGGATAAAGGTAAGTATGTTTTCCACACAGCTTTCCCCCTGCCCCCAAGTGGAATACAGCATGCCCTGGTTTATTTGGGAGCTTCCACACTCCAAGCATGGCTCATAGGACACCCAGGGCTTTCCCTTTTAAACCAATGGAAAGGAAACTTTCCTGTGCGATTTCTGTAGTTCGAAGAGCTTACTTTTTTAAAAAATAGCAGTCGTTAGGCAATATGTGGAAAAAATTAATGGGAGTAAGACAGACCTTTGCCCACTTTCCTGATCCTGACTCTGCCCTCCTCCAAGACACAACTTAGACACCATTTATGTGAGCAACCAAATGGCCTAGTAAGGACCATTTCATAACATGTTTCCTGAAACGTTTTAAAATGCTAGTTTTCACTAGGGTTTTTTAAGTCTAGGAATTCTCTGGTTGATACTCTTGGGAAACTTTTTGCCTCAGAAACTTCAGTTAGTTGAAACTCAACATTTTCTTGTGAGTCTAAAATCTAATCCCCCCTCCCCCATTCCAGTATTAACTATCACATGCGAAAATCCAGAAAACTCATTAAAACCATGATGTCTCACTGTTACTAGGCAATGTTAACTGATCTGTTCCTTTCTCTTAAAGATCACAAAAACAAAATTAGTACAAATATGAGATTACTATGCCCGTTTTATGACCAATAGGTCTCACAAAGGAAGGGCTTATGCACAAATATTAGAACATGTGGGAAGTCTAGATGCTATTAATTTAGCTTCTTAAAACTAAACTTGCCAGTGTCACAATGTTACTTATTTTTTCCTGGTGCACAAAATTTTTATACATTGCTATTCATTTGCCAGTTTGCTTTAGGCCTCGCTGGCCTAAAGGGGGTAGAATCTGTTAGCTTTTAAGTGGACTGTTTTGAAGTTTTTCCCCTGATAAACAGTGACTGTAGCTTGTATTCTGTTGACATTTTTACATTTGCACTGTGTATTTTGAAAAATTTTCTCCAAATAGCTTTCTTTACCTACAGGCAGGGCTTTTTTTCTGGGAAAAGGTGGTGAAAGTCAGGACCACAGAATGGCGTCACTTTGGGTCAGCTGGAACAAGGGGGGAGTTTTTTTAAGTTTAAATTGCCCTTGGCGAAAATGGTCACATGGCCAGTGGCCCCGCCCCTGATCTCCAGTCAGAGGGGAGTTTAGATTGCCCTCCGCGCCACTGAGCAGCACGGAGGGCAATCTAAACTCCCCTCTGACTGGAGATCAGGGGGCGGGGCCACTGGCCATGTGGCCATTTTTAAGAGGTGCCGGAACTCTGTTCCACTGCGTTCCCGCTGAAAAAAATCCCTGCCTACAGTAAAAGCAATTATAATTTTGCAAAGCTTGTATTTGGATTATATGGAAAATGGTACATTTTTCAGGTGTTAATGGCAAATCCAACAAGCATTTCTCCATGTAGTACCAATTGCTGGAACATGTGCTATATTATTGATTCAGTTAAGTACAATAAGCCACTAAGCCTTCTACCACTTTAATCTGAAGTGCTAGTTGAATGTTTATGGCAACTTAAAAAAAAAATCTGTTTACATGATTATGGTCAATTTGAACGGTCATCTGTAAACTAATACTTAAGGTCATTTGTATTAGTTTTATGTATTAGATATGTAATACTTGATCTAGTCTCTGTTAACTTGCATTTTTAACAAATAAACATTCAAAACTGTTGTGTCTACAGTTCCTTGTTTTTTTAATTATATAATGTACATTTCTACAGAAAGGAAATTATTTTTAATAATGCTTCATACTGAACGCTTACATCTTACTTGAAAATAGAGAAATGTAATTTCCACAAATTGGATCTCTGGAGTTTTGGATTGCTCTTTCTTTCATCAGTACATTTCAGCATCAAAGTACAAGTGACCAAACAATTTCTTTTCAAAACATGGCCAGTAGTAGATTTCCAGGACATTACCTTTCAAGAATCAGAGCTCCTTTCACAGCCACACACCTGAAACAATTTTCAGAATGTAGGCAGCCTGTTTTTCTGCTTAATGAAATTAAGATTGTGACATTGGCATTAAAAATTTCATGGTCTCTCGCTGTCTTCAAGACCTGCTTCCATAACTGGTATTTGTTAGCTTGTGTGTTTCTAGTTACCACCAGCATTTGGAAGTCCCTCTGTCATCTTTTAAATCAGCATCTAATCAGGAGCTTTCAGTGGCAAAGCTGCCTCTGTGGAATTCGTGCTATCCAGATATCTCTTCTGGCCTTTAAAAAAAGATTTATGCCCAGATGGTCTTTAAGAAAACCTATGGTCAGTTTTCTTTTAGTTTAGTTGTGTTTTTGCTGCTTCATTTAAAAATTAGTTTTATTGTAGCATCTTTTAAAGTGCCCCTGCATCATTTGTTGGGGGGGGGAGGTGTCATGCTGTGTAAATGCTATATAAATAAAATTATTGCTGGTCACATTAATTGAACCTTTTGGGTGGTCTCTTCTGGTTGTTTGCTATTAAAGCCTATATGCAAGTTTATTCTTTGATTTATCGCTTTATTGCAAAGACAGAATCCAAGTGTTAAAATGTAAGCTATACATTGAGAGCCAGTTTGGTGTAGTGGTTAAGAGCAGCAGGACTCTAATCTGGAGAATTGAGTTTGATTCCCCAGTCCTCCGCTTGAAGCCAACTGGGTGACCTTGGGTGAGTCGCAGCTCTCTCAGAGCTTTCTCAGCCCCACCCACCTCACAGGGTGATTGTTGTGAGGATAATAACACTTTGTAAACTGCTCTGAATGGGTGTTAAGTTGTCCTAAATTGAATGTTGTTATTGCTATTATTAGAAAAAAATCCTGCATGTTAACCCTTACACTAGACCTGTTTACCTGAGATCTCCTAATACCAACCTGAACAGAAAGGCACTTATAACTTCAAACAGCTATATTGACTTCTGAATATTATAGCTGCAACCCCCAGGTGGCTTGAATGAAAATTCTGATTCAAAATTCAGAGAAGACAGGGTCAAAGGAGAAGTAGAGAGAAAGAGCATGGAGGGACTACATAAAAGAAAAATGGAGCAAAGTCAGCTAAGAACATGAAAGGTAATTTGTGTTAAAATGTGCCAGCCCATTGAATAACAGGACTTCTTTGTGGCCTGACTTCCATGCTAAACATGGCCCCTTATCATTTAATCCCTGCATGCAGAGAGAAACATGTTTTGTCCCCTCTAAACTATGGCCTATGTGTAACCCTGTTTAGTTTATCCCACAGAACTTTATAGGAGTCAGTGACAGAGCATACCCCCTTTCTGCATAGCCCCTCTCTCTATCCTATTGATGGAGCCTTGACACCTGGTGTCAGTTACTGGCAGGTAGATCCATCAGCCCCTCTCCAGTGAACACACATTGATTCCAGTAGAAAAGCTTTATTAGGATCTTTACAGTTCAAGTCTGAACTCCATCACGGAGCTTGGTAGAAGTGACAAGGCAAAGCAGATAAGCATTGTCATACTTGACTTGCCCGCTCTTGAACAACTGTCAGGGTTTTGACGCGCAAATCTACACGGGTCCTTTGAGAACTCTTTCGTTATGGATAAACAGTGAGTACACAATAAGAGGTTCCCAGCCAGGGCCGGCACCTCCATTGAGGCAGATCCAGCAACCGCCTCCAGCGCTGAGGCGCCGGAGGGGGCGCCAGGGGTGAGGGCACATGCTGCAAAGCTGGCAGCAGCAGCGCAGGGGCGGCTGAGCAGGAGGGATGGGAAGCCACTGGTGCCACCCCAGCCGCCTGCCCGCAGCTACTGCAGTCTCCCAGCCCTCCTGTGCTGCTGCCGCCACAACCAGCACGCACCCTCAGCTGGGAGCAGCAGCTGCGAGCCAGGCGTAGCAGGCATTCCGGGTGGCTTGTGGATCAACAGAGCAGGAGGGCTGGGAGGACATATGCGTGCCTCGCCAGCCACCTGCCATGCCTAGCTGGGAGTATATGCCAGTGGTGGTAGCGCAGGGCAGTCTGAGCGGGCAGCCCTCCCGCGCAGCTGCCTGCTGCCCTGCAGTCCGGGTGTGCTCACGCGCGAGGGGGCAGAAGCAGGTCTGAAACTGCCCCCAGCCTCAGGCACCAGAAATCCTTGCGCCAGCCCTGTTCCCAGCATCTGAGCAAAGTAGCAGGTGTCTGGAATCTCCAAGGTCTTCTCTGGCTTGGAGATGCATAGTTCTGTGAGATAACATGAGAGGCCCCCTCTGGCTAGAAGGCCTGGAGAAATAACAGTTATAATATGGAAAGAACATGGCTAAGGAGAGAATACCTCAGATTAACATTAATCATTCAATATACTGTGGCATCAGTGACATAACAACCAAACAATCATGGCATGGCTGTACACAGACATGACACCCGGCTTTCATCCCACCTTGATATACTCCACGTCAGTTTGTCAGACTGTAGTCTCCTTTTTATCGTGGGTGTTGCTGTGCTTGACTTTCCTCAGTAGGTGGCAACATTCACAAATACTAGTTGCTTTCATCTTCTCTCCTCTAAACCACCACCACTTACATGTGTGATTTTAACCCTCTTAATTTTTTTTTTTAAAAGAATCCTCTAAATTCAATAGCTTGGAATTAAGTGAAAATCACTGATCTCAAAATCTGGGTGATAAAGTTTTGTACAGTACAGGACTGCTTATTGCACACTAATATCATATGCAGCTGAAGCGCACGCGCACGCACACACACACACACACACACACACCCTGCTGGAGGGGAAGCCTTCTGATTGGCCCTGCTCTCTCTCTCTCTCTCTCTCTCTCTCTCTCTCTCTCTCTCTCTCTCTCTCTCTCTCTACACGCACACACACACACACACACACACAATTCTTAAGGTTTATCACTTGCATATTGTGCAATATACAGGCAGATACATATGAATTTCATAACTTTTGAAAGCATGTTCTTTATTTACAATCTGGTTAACAACAATCATTCTTCAGTCTTCCAGGCTCTGGGAGGAATACCTCCCCCCCCCTCCCCAACACACACACTGGTGTTAGAAAGTGTACTCGGTAATTTTACAGTTTAGCTTACCACACCTCTGATTCTAGAAGCCCTTTTCCTTTCCTTCGAGTTCATAAATGCTACCTTTGCTCTTGCTGTTCCGCTGATAAGGGCTGCTTTTCCCTTGTTTGTATTTACCAGGAATAAAGGAGAATTGCTTTGAAGATATTAGTGTTACTCTTGAATGCTGTTCACATTTGTGACAGTTAAGAGAGCCCTGGTGGGACTGCAATAAGTTAAAGAGTCACACATACACACTCACACAAGTAGCAAGAGTGTACGTATTTGGTTACATTTATATTTGGTAGCTGCAGAGAATACACAACAATGGTTGAAACCTAAAGATTCTAAGGGTGCTTCAAAATATAGTGTTGAATCAGTGATCAGCATAAAGAACAGTACTGATTATTTGCAATCCACACGTTCATAGTGCCTATTCCTGAGCTGGTTATTGCTGGTCCAGCTGGGCTAACAAGATAACTGTAGTCTCTGGCTCCCAAAAGCTACACAGGAGAAATTGAAAACTACAGCATAACAGTGCAGCTTATAGAAATTTGTACCTGTTCAACGTAGCTGTAATAATAATAACAAAAAATAGTGTGATTGTATACTACCGTCTGAACAGATTAGTGCCACACTCAAGCTGGTGAATAAAGTCAGTGTTATATTATTATCTACACAATACAAATGGGTCTGAGAGGAGTGGCTTATCCAAGGCCACCTGCAGAGTTCATGGCAATAGTAGAAATCGAACTAGCAGAATGCTAACTTGCAATCCAGCCAGTTAACCACTATGCTACAGCAACTCTGTAGTTGTAATCTACAATCCAAAGAACTGGATGTTTAATGCAGCAAGTGGGTTTAGACTTGATTGTCTGAAGTGGCAACTCCCCCTCCTTCCTTGGGAAATTGAGACTTGGGTCAGTTTTTCAGAGTACTGAAAGTGTCACCAGTGGTGTTTTATATGTTTCCTTTGTGACCCTGCTGCCTCTGCTCAAACAATTATTTGAAATACGACAAAAGGTTCTTTGTCAGAAGCTATAACAGGGTGAATATACAGTACAACCAACAATATTATATTACCTGCACTATCCTTTTTGAAACAACTGGCTCGGCCTGAAGGGAATTTCAAAAGTGATTTGCAACATAGCATAAGAGTCTGCCATTCAAAGCAGGGGGGGAAATCTGACTCAGTATTCAAACAGTGGCTGTTTCCACATGGCTCCCCACTGCTCGTAACAACCCGAAATATCGCGAAAAAATGCAGAAGATCGCGTTTTCTCTCGCGAGATTTGCGCGACGTCACATGACGTTGGGCCAACCCTCTTGTGGTGGAATCCACCTATAACATTTTACCATTCAGCTCCCATAGACAGGGAAGGCCATAAGTTAGATGGCTTGGGGAGGAAGATGTACTCTTCAGCTGCCCTATCACTCAGAATAGCCAGTTATGAGGCTATAATGGGCTGCTACTAGCTGTTCTTATGGGAACAGATGTCATTTTTTCCTCAAAGCTCTCCCTGATGACAACAATAAATTTGCTAAGCTGCTCCAGGCTGAGGCGATCAGTCTCTTGAAACAGCATATTAATACTGCAAAGCACGTTGCAAACTCTGCCTGTAGTGGCATGGCCTCATCCACAGCCTCAGATGCCACCCTTGTCTTGACCACCCTCCCCAACCCTTCCAGAGGGAATCTTGAAGACCTTCAATTTGAAAGTGATGCTCTCTTTAGTGCTCAGATAGATGATGCTCTCAAGTGCGTTTAGAAAAATACGTATACTGCACAATCCATTGGGCTGATAGCCCTTTCATCTCCTGTTTACAAGCCTAGGCAATACTCTAGGTATACTCTTCTGTACCAGAGGCAAGGGCTACCCCATTCAGGTCCAGTTTCACAGGGCCCAGTCCTACAAATCCCAATATCCCTTCCAACAGCAGCACGCTAGAGGGAGCTACTCTAAACAAAATCCTTTATATCCAGCCTTGCTTCCATTATAGAATAGAAGACCCATATGGAGGGGTTGCAGGAAATTCACAATACTTCTAGAAGTCCTTTTTGAGTTTCATGTCTCAAGATATCTCATCTGTTATCTCATTAGAAGAAGCAAATTAGTCTTGTTGCAGCAGTATAGCTATTTTGTTTGATCTGAATGTGCACTCTGAGACAGAACAGAGGGGAAGCCAGTTGGGTCTGCTGAGTGTCGCAATATGAGCATTGACCTCTGCCTGGTCTTTGTGCTTAGAAGCTCCACAAATTAATTTCCTTTCTTGTTTACTGTCCAGGTAGACTGCAAGGTGTGTGCACAACATGCAAAACAAAAGTTTGCTTTATTGCACATACGGCTTTGGATTACGGCAGTTGATGCCTTTGCAGTGCAATTCTACACGGAGTTACAGCCGTTGGAGTCAGAGCTTGGACTAGATGTCTTGTTTCTTTTGTCCTTTGTGATTCCATGATGAGAATGAAAAGGAACAGGAGGACAGGCTGCAGAAACAGCTGTTGCAGCTGCTAGACTTTACTTTTAAATTGATTTAATATTAGACAAAAGGCCCTTCTGGCAGATCTTATTCACAGCTCTAAGCAGATTCCTGAGGGAAACGTTTCTAGGAGTAAGAGTCATATCAGCTGAACTATTTGTAAACCAGAAGTCTGCTTGTTAAGTGTCCAGTATTAATCTCTTGTGTATAACTCTAAAGCTTCATAGGAATTGTAATGAGCTGAAACTACAGATGCGTATTTATTTATTTTATTTATTTTACTTCATTTACACCCCACCTCTCTCTCCATGGGGACCCATTGTAGAGCTGAATCCAGTTTGCTTCAGTGAGACCACTACAGTGAGCCAGTTCAGTGTAAGAGCTCTAATCTGGAGAGCCAGGTTTGAATCCCCACTCCTTCACTTGAAGCCAGCTGGGTGACCTTGGGCTAGTCACAGCTCTCTCAGAGTTCTCTCAGCCCCACCCAACTTGCAGGGTTATTGTCCTGAGGATAAGAACACACTTCATAAACCACTCTGAGTGTGGCTTTAAGTTGTCCTGAAGGTGGTTAATACATTGAATGTTGTTGTTGTTGTTGTTATATAAAATTTTAGAATGGCTGTTTTGATTGATAGCTTTAAGAAATAAATATCTCCTTATGAAATAATATTGGCACCCTGCAATCCTGCTAAATCATGCCAGCTGCCAGCTACTGGGCAGCAACTCACCCCTGAAACACTTTTGTCTGATTATTGCTCCTCTCTATACAAGATAAGAACTCATTCTAGAGGGTTCTGAGGTGTTCTTTGCATGTTGTGTCTGCCTTGGTGGGAAACACTCTACACATTCCTCACATGTCATTTATCAGCTGGGCAGCAAAGTCCAGAAGACCCAAGCAGGACTCTTGTGCTGCTTTCGACCAGCCTTTCTGCACACAACGAGCCTGCAGTGCTGCAGAGATAGCCAGTGAGGTGGTCTTCAGCTCATGAGTCAGGATCCCTAAGTGAGTTATGGAGCTCCATCAGCTGGATTGTGTGAGCCCCCTAGAGCTGTTTTGTTTTTCTTTTGCAGCTTTCCGGAAGGACCTGCTTGTAGTATGCATAAGTAGAGAGCAAGGAAGCCGCATCTGACTCTCCTTGAATATACACTGAGATGAGCAGCAAGATGTTGACAGAGGCGACACTAAGAGCCAAGCTACAAGTGACGCCTGACACAGGTTGGACACTTGTCAGCTTCCCTCAAGTTTTGATGGGAAATGTAGGCGTCCTGGTTTTACAGCTTGTCTCTTCATTACAGCTGCAAGACCAGGATGCCTACATTTCCCATCAAACTTGAGGGAAGCTGACAAGTGTCCAACCTGTGTCAGGCGTCACTTGTAGCTTGGCTCTCAGTCAGCAATGGAGATAATTACTTCAAGACTGTGACCCACAGCCTTTTCCTTACTATGGTACATCTTCTGATGCTTGTCTTGGTTTTCCTGTCCCTGGTTATATTGCTCCGCAGCCTTAGGCATTGGATTTGACTGGTGAATTCATAATTGTGGATCTCTCTCTTCCCTTGCTGCTCATGGGTCCCATTTGTATAAAAGTAGGTTCTGTCTCTGGAAGGATTGAATACTACCACTCTACTATCTTTGAATTAACTCACGAACATCTGTTTTCTGAGGCATATGCTACTTACCACACTCTAAAATTTAAGGACCACTTCAGATCGTTGACTGACACAGAGGCCCTGTAGATAAAGCTACATCTTGGAAAGGAATGTTTGACCCAGGGTCTTCGCCAAAAAGCACTGCTTTCCATTGGCAATTTATCGCAAGTTAGACACATGTAAAGGGGATTGTCTCATTTCCAGGAATTCCTGCTGGAGGTGGTGGCTTGGACACACCAGTTCAAATGTTACTTCTTCCATGGGACTGCTCCGTGGGAAGAATTTCAAATGAATGAAATTAACTCTGGTTTATTTGCCAACGCTGTTACCAACTGCTAAAGAATGTAGCTCTTGCCTTTTCGCCAGTATCTGGAATCCTGGCCTGGAATGGATGATGAAGAAGACTCAATATAAGCTGGGCCCCAACAGCTGTGGTAATGGGACTGCAATGCTTCCTCACTCCTAATAGGAAACACATTTTCAAAGACTACTTCCTATTCCCTACTGAAAAGATCTGTGAATTCTTTTGAAAACAAAATTGGCTTTTAAAAAAAAATCCTGGAACAGGTGGTGAGGTTGGATGTATGTCTTATGGGCTTTACGGATAAGTGTAACAAGAATTCTGAAGCCAAGCAAATTGACCTGTGTGTTTTGGGTGTGTTGGCTTGCCTGTTCCTAGATCTTTGCTAACTAACTCCACATCAGTAAAAGCTTTAAATTTAGCTACTCCACATATTTTAGTCTGTCTACTTCTTTTTTGTCTGGTTTGTACAGAAAAGAAAGAGGATTGGATCCAAATGTGTTCTTCCAGTTATGGAGCTGTCTTCCATTCCCAGAAGATCACTCCATAATCAGGGCCTTTGGCTCCAATTGACAATAAATAATTGAAACTAAAACTAAAAATTGAAACTAAAACTAAAAATTGATATTAAAGTCAGAAAAGGTGGTCTTGGACTATTTCCAGTCAATACAGGTCAGGAAAAAAACCCAGAGACCTTTTCAAACAATGGGCAAATCCACATTACTCATTCTAAGTCGCATGTTCCCCGCATTCCCCACGCAATCCCGAGTGCCGGTCACATTACCTCATTAAACAGACGCATTTCATTCGCATTTCTCCCAAATATGTGGTCACAGGTTTTCAACGGGAGTTTCACGGTGGCCGTGAACGGGTCAATGCGCAATTTAAGTGGTTTTTTTAAAAACCACCCTCCTTCCTGTCTCTCCGGCCGTTCCGAGAGTTCCTATTGGCTGATTCAACTTGCAAGTGCTCCGTAGTCTGCAAAAGACTGTTTTTGACTTCATAGCATTGGATTTATTGATTATGCTGTTTCTGAATCAAATCTGGTAGTTTGAAAAATCATTTTGGGGTGAATCCATCCTCAGAACAGACTCGCGAAACTTCCTTTTTAACTGTTTTTTATTTTTTTAATTTTATATTACTGTAATATCAAAATTATGAAATATCGAAATAATGACACTCCAAGGAAGTGAAACTTCAGTAAAATTCAGGCACTGAACTGTCCTGCATAGGAAATGCCCACGAAAGCTTCCCACATGCTTCCAAATTTCCAAAAAAGAAACAGGAGAGAGCCATCAGTGCTGTCAGTGGGGGAAAGAGAGGCATCATTATCTTCAATGATGTTTCTTTATAAGGCAAAATCGAAATAACGGAAAAGTGCGCACAAAAAAGAATTTAAAAAAATGGGCGGGAAAAAAGGTCCCGTCCAAAAAAGCAGTTTTCGAGTGGCCGTGTGACCGGAGGGACGTGCGAGAAAGACGGATTGGAAGCAGAAATGTGAACGAAGAGGAAAAAATCGCGGATTGGAGGCAAACGGAAGATATCCGATAAACATGCGAGTAATGGGTGAATGTGGATTTGACCAATGTTTCACATTGAATTTTGCAGAGAGAAAATTTCAGGAGTGCTTTAATGTATCTTATCTTGTCAATATATGTGTGTGTGTGTTCAATCACACATTTAAAAAGATTACAGATCTCCCCTGTCTATATAAGGTAATTGTGTGTGCATGTACTTGCAATCTGGATCAGAGCCACATAAGAAGAGAAGAGCGGATTTAACGCTTTAACCCCCACTTTGTTTCACTAATCAAAACCAAGATTCCAAGACAAAGTCTTTTAAGAAGAAAAAACAGGTTTTTAAAATCTCCAACCTGATGTAGGCTAAAGTCAACATTTAACATCCATTTAAACTTCCCCATTTCTCAGAAGTGAGTAAATTGGGGAGGCAAGATCTAGATGTTAAAAATACTTTAAAACAAACTAGAGCAATGTTAACGTTTGCTATTGATATTTCTAAGATGCCTTTTGTAGAGGTTGGTGGCATTTATACCCTGAAAACACACAGATAACACATTTACATACCAAAATAGATAGTGCTCTCACTCTCCAGTAACTTATTTATTTATTTACACTTCACCTTTCTCCCCAATGGGGACCTGAACTGTCACATCATTCCCTTCTCCTCCATTTTATCCTCACAGCAACCCTGTGTGGTAGGTTAACATGAGACGTGTGACTAGCACAAGTTTATCCAGCATGCTTCCATGGCAGAGTGGAGATTCAAACCTGAGTCTCCCAGATTCCGGTCTCATACTTTAACCACTACACCATGCTGGCTTTCTTGAGTCTGAGAGCAGGGCCTAACGACAGTTCTGCTACTCAGTGAGGATGGACTAGAATTAGAGGGGCTACATTCAGGACCAAAGCCTTACATTCTTATTCTGCTTTGCAACATCAAGGTAGATAGATATTTTGGTGCTTTAAAACAGAAGTTATATGAGAGTGAAGAGAAGTTGGTCTGGAATTTCCTCAAAGGATTCAAGTTGTTCAAATGGACTGGATTCCAAAATTCATGATCCAACATCTCTGGTCTATTTATATTCAGATAGATCCACCATGTCCTTTGAAATGTTCCTCCTTGGGGTCAGTGTCTGGGTCACAGTTTAGGGCTGGTGATGATATGGTCACTTTATGTCTCTTTTTCATGGAGTCCTATGAGATGCTCTGAAAAGGTTTTGAAGTCAGTCATGTGCCGGATAAGTGCCAGAATATTGAAGCTCAATCCAGACCACATGAGGTGCTATTAGTCAACAACAGTGCTAGGCAAGGAATGAGGAATCAGCCTATTGTAGCTGAGGTAGAATTCCCTCAGAATGGTCAGGTAGACAGGTAATGAGGCTGGTCGAACTGGGTAGGATATTTAATTCCCACGGGGAGGGGGGGCATTTTCATGCCGCGCCTTTTAGAAGGGAGTCCCAGTCCTGCTTTAACAGCTTCTCTATAAGTAGTTCTCATCTTTTCCCAGTTACAGCTCCTGGGTCCCATGAACCTAATTTGTTCATTTCCATATCCACAGTTTTGTTCCGCAACCTTATAGGTTTGATATAGGAGAGAAATAAGTAAACTCATAACTGGTGCTGTGCTCAAGCTTGTTTGGAAACTATGGACTCGTATCTCAGACATTCTGCTTCTAGTTGCATAATGTTGGGCAGGGACCTGGTGAGCCACAGCACAAAATGAAATCCCTAATTTAAGGGCTTGATCTAGCCTTTCCTTACATGCTTACTAACTCCCAAGCCTAAGCAACTGTCATGTAATTTAATGAGTTCTTCACATACCAGGAATATCATATGTGAGTTTGTGTTCCCTGTTTCTGCTCAAAACCCCAACAACTTTTGAAACTAAATTTGAAATTTAGGCCACCAAGGAAGCTTGCTTTGAAGTGGTTTTGACAGTCTACAATCAAAGCTCCTCTGGTCTGAAATACTTTGAAATTTCAATTAGATGCAAGTCATCTTTATTGCTAGAATTTTATTTTTAGTCTGCCTGCTAAGTTCAGACAGAAATGTTGGTAACTTCTTCTTGTGATGTTTAGCTCATTAATTCTCCCAGAGAGTATATGGTGGGATTTGCACATTAGACATGAAGAGCCATTTTTAAGAACCCCAACGTATTAATGTAAATAACATTGACATTGTTCACTGCTCTGAGTGGGCACTAATCTGCCTAGAAAAGTGGTGTATAAGCACACTGTTATTATTATTATTGAAAATGAAATCTTGCCCTCAAGTCATAGTTGACTTATGGCGATCCCTGGTGGGGTTTTCATGGCAAGAGACTAACAGATCTAATTTGTCATTGCCTGCCTCTGCAACTCTGGTCTTCATTGGAGGTGTCCTATGCAATTACTAACCACTACTACTACTACTACTAATACTACTGCTACTACTAGTTGTAGTAGTAGTAGTAGTACTCATAAAACCTATTTTAAGTCCTCTGCTGCATTTTCCTCCATCACACAAATCTTTACCCATTACATTTTTATCCCACCCTTCATTCAAGGAGCTCAGAGCTACATTATTTTTTTCCATTTTCTCCTCACAGCAACTCTGTGAGGTTAGGCTGAGAGAATAAAACAGAGAAATATAGAGCTGTAAGATACAGTTTTCTCAAACTTGTCAGTCACCATAAGCCACCTGGGAACAGTGCTGGTCCCTACAGAGATCCATGCTAGTGTGGCCACCATAGAAGGCATAGTTTGAAAGTACTATCCAGAGTGTGTCACAAATGTAAATGTCTTTCTTAATTTATCCAGTCATAGTTTGCCTCATTTTACCCATTGTTCAATCCTTCCTTTTCATCCTTTCCTACATGACCTGCTTGACCTACTCTATGGCTGGTCCCAAATGTTGCGCAACACCAGTGTTGTTTCCCAGTATCCCATGTACTCTCAGACTTTATTAATTATACTGTTTCTGTCCTTCCAGTTTAGCCTAAAACTGCCTGGAGACCATGTCACTGGTGATGGGATGATACAGAAAGGAACCATTCGTTTATTCAAGTGGTGGGAGATGTGGTGGGAGATAATTTTAAGAGCGCCGAAGAAAGTCTTAGGCCAGAAAGTCACAACCCTATGCCTTGTGGATCCCTGGGCTACACATCATACACAGTGTTCCCTCTCCTAGGCTTAGGGGTGCCCACTCCAGACTGGGAAATTTCTGGAGATTTGGAGGTAGAGCCTGGGAAAGGTCAGCTTTGGAGAGGGAGCTCAGAAGGGATGGATGCCATAGAGTCTTCTCTTAAAGTTGCCATTTTCTCCAGGGAAACTGACCTTTGTAGTCTGGAGATCAGTAAGGTTGCCAACTCTAGATTGGGAAATTCCTGGAGATTTGGGGGAGAAGCATGGGGTGGGCAGGGTTTGGGAAGGAGAGAGACCTCAGTAGAGTATAATGCCCTAGAATCCACCATCCAAAGCAGCCATTTTCTCCAGGAGAACTGATCTCTGTATTCAAATTTGGGGCTGGTTTTCACTCAGGGCGAAGCTACAAGTGACGAATGACACTTGAACGGCAAGTGTATTTCTCCCTGTTCACTTGCTCTCCACTCAATCCACTTGCTGTTCAAGTGTCATTCGTCACTTGTAGCTTGGCCCTCAGTTGGCCCTGAAGTGGCCCATTACTTCCATATCGTGCCAGGAATGATGTAATTCCTGGTATGATGTGAGATGCTCCGCTTCATGCACACTAGGTAAGTATCCCTCCACATGACTTCCCCCCATCCCCAGTTTGTCCCCCCAGGGACATGGCGACCCTACTGGCAACCCTACCTAGGTTAGGCCAAAGGCTGGTTGGTCAACTGGCCACTCACCTAGCTGGCAGGAGGGAGAAGGAGGAGGAACGGCCTTTCCAGGGAGCACTGCTGGAGTGGTCCAACTACGTCACTTCCAGGAGTGATATCATTGCACAGGCCGCGGGAGTGTTCCCAAGCTTTGCAGCAGGCCAATTTGGGCCCCAAACAGGCAGATTCTTTAAGAATTGGCCCAGCACAAAGCATGCGAGCACTCCCACAGCTTACAGGATAATGTAACTCTCAGATGTCCACAAGGTGAGTGCCACATTCCCCACCCCTCCACCAGGACGGTAAGGGGACCTGGCAACTCTACTATCTCTGCTACTTGGAAGCCTGGAGCCTTGTTGGTATTTCTCCTATGTGTCTATATTTCCCAGTTACTCTCCAAGCCTTGGATAGGGCCTGATGAATTTGGAGGGGAAAAGTTGGCCAGTCATCACTGCGGAGGCAGATCCTTGAGAGAAATCATATAAGGCCCTCCTGAGGAGGGATGGGGTTCTTCTCCCAGGAGCAACTGGGTAGCAGAGAGGCTGGAAGGTCAGTTGGATGCTGGAAGGGTCAATGTGACAGGCTCCTTATAAATGCCTCAGATTTGGAAGAGTAGGGTTGAGTTACATCACTCTTTGGAGGACTTTTGCTGCTTCCCAGAGGGCTGTGTTTTCTCTCTCTCACTGGCTCAGCTCCTCCTCTGCTCCTCCTTGGCAAAGTTACTAGAGTCCTATTTTATCCCTTGGCCAAATCCCCAGCACCACCCATCCTCCCACTCCCACTCCCAATGGTGGGCCAGCCAATGAACTAACAGCTGGAGCACCACCTGGGAGAAGCCCCTCCCCCAACCCAGCCAATTTCCCCTTTTCCCTAGTGCCTATAGTGCTGGCAACTGATGGCCCTGTTCCCAGCTGCAATGTTACAGGCAAGGGCAGGCTTGTTGGCAAGAGCCATCTGCTCCAATGATGTCTTCAGCTTCTGAGGAGGGGCCAGCCATCCCTCTCTCTGGGCCATTTGGTTGCCTTGTGGAAGGACTATAAGGTGGCTGTCTGACCTGGTGACATGGCTGCTGCATGTCCATGGCTGCACTGCAGTGCTCTGGGTGCTGGTGGCTTACTGCTTGTGGTGCTTCTCTTGTACCTTGCCCTGGGACTCTTTAGTGGCTGACAGTGGCAAGTTTGGGCTGCTGTTGGCTCCCTCACCACCATGGTTTCTTCTAGGGCTGACACGGCAAGGGTAGGTAGCGAGTCCAGGGCATGCAGCAGCATCGGCCCTGGATACCAACATTATTTAATAAAGCAGTTTGTTTTATTTTGCCTGAATCCTTAGGCCTCTAGCGCAACTGTTCCCCTAACAACACTGTTATCTATAGAGGAGTTCCTTTTGGAAGGTTTGAACCCCCAGAACAGAGGAAAGGAGGATATATGGGGGGGAGGGAGCTAGGCTCCTAGAAGTGGATGCCCCTTTCTTGACCAATCCCTACATGACCCTGTTTTCCCATGACAAGTTGGATCCAATGAAATGTGTACAGATACATGGAACAAATATCACCCCCTTCACCAGTTCCTGTATTCTATGAGCTCATCTGGGAGCAAAGCTCATGCAAGTATGTGTGTGTTAGAGGAGGGATATTTGTACCATTTCTTCACCCTGAATTTGTTCCACCCTACATCCTCCTCTGAACTTGAGGGTCTTCCAACCTCCAGGAGCAGCTTTTCCTGAGGAGGGCCTATTTGGAAATCCATTCTGTAAAGTCTTTCCTCCTAGGGATGTGTATGTAATTTCCCTTCTCACACAGACTTTATCCTTGAACAACCCTGTGAGGTAGTGTAGGTTACCTAAGGTTACCCAGTAATATTCCATGGAAGAGTGGGAATTTGAATTGAGGGACTGACTCACCATCTGGTATATTGTGCTGTGCAAGTAGTCTTTCATTTTGGAGAGTGATGCTAGTGAAAAATGCCCTTCGGCTCATGCTTGCTCTACATTGTGGCTCCCCCACCCCACCCCAATGGGATTAGGAGGATTTTAGCATAATGGTTAAGTAAGGTTGCGAATCAGCATTCTGTTGGTTGGAATCCCACTACTGCCATGAGCTCAATAGGTGGCCTTGTGTAAACCACTCCTCTCAGCCTCAGCTCCCCAGCTGTATTGTGGGGCTAATAATAACACTGACTTTGTTCACTGTTCAGTGTGGCACTGACCCGTCTAGAAGAGCAGCATATGCACAATTATTATTATATTATTTTATATTTTGCATCACAAGAACATAAGAAGAACCCTGCTGTATCAGACAAGTGGTAGAGCATCCTTTATCACACAAAGGCAAACTAGTTCCCCTGGAGGTCCAACAAACAAGACACAAAAGCCAAGGCCTTTCCTCTAGGATTTTGCCTCTTAGCACTTGTATTCAGAAGTTTTCAGCCTCCAGAAGTTTACTTTGGTCACCAGGGGTAGTAGCCACTGGGAGACCTATTCATGAATCTATGCTCATGACTTCCACTGTATCTTCTGGTAGTGTAATAAAAACATGATCTTCCAATTTACAATTTCTTATTTGTTGAATCATTAGTCTCCGAACAAAATTAACGAAATTCTTCAAAAACACTGTCACACGGCCATAAATTTAACGCCAAACTAGCACCATCTCCCGCTGAATGCTCACCATATTCCAGTTCTGTTGCAATTTTGCCATTCTCCCCAAATCACGCTTTGAGACTCTTTATGTCGTCCTCATCCGCTTCCATGTGAATGCCCTGGATTGACTGTGAACGCTTTGCAATGCCAAAGCGCTCACTTCCTCGATAATCTGTCCCACCTAACACTGATTCTCCCACCCCACACTCCCACAAGCCCCAGCGCGATCCGCAATTAAGCCTCAAAGTAATTTTTTTTAAAGGTAAGCCTTATAGCGCTATTGCGATATTCTGCCATGCAAGAACTGAAGCAGTTTACACTGATTGAGTACACTGACATTTCCTCTAAAATTTTAGTGCCAAATAGCCGTGTATTCTCTGCCCATCTTGCCCCCCCCCTTTTAATATATATCAACGTTGGCCCAGCACAACATTGGTATAACGGAAGTGCGATATAGCGCAAATATGCGAAAAAAATAAAAAAGGGGGGACGGGATTTTTTGGCCCTGTTTCTGGAGGCACTTTGACTGCCCGTCAAATTGCACTTTTCCCTGTTAATGTGACCGACTGGAAGTGCAAGCAGTCGTCAAAAGATGAGAGGAGCCATTCTGATAACGATAACAGAGGAAACGGTTTCTAGCGCAAAACTGACGAAATAAGGGGCTGTGTGACGACGGCCTGTGTTTAAATGATAAAACAAGAATCTTTTCGGAGACCAATAATTCGTTTGACTGAACCTACATTCAGTTAAGGTTGTTCAATTTTTACCCTCTTTCTGTTCTCTATACAGACAAACAATCCACTCCAAAAAGTATCCAAAACATGGAATATGAAAAGTAATGTAATCTCTAACATTTGTGTTCAAGAAATCATATGTAAAGACCAGACACAAAATTCAAAACAGCATTTTAATGTGAACCAAGTCCTGAAACTATAAAATAGAGGAATCTACTAAATAATTAGTTACAGAGAAATAAATGAATCTGTAGATAATAATTCATATATAAGCGAATGTAAACTACAAGCAAAGTCCATGGGACAGCAGGGTGATGGTAACAGCTATCTTTCCCTTCTCCACCATTACCCATTGCTTTTGACTACCACACATACCAATACCTTCAGCTCTTTAAATCCAATGTATGTATTGTGTGTGTGTGTGGGGGGGGGGTTGTTATGAGCCATTTCTTGTTCCATGCCCATCACCACCACCACCACCACCACCACCAGTTGACTTTTCATTTGGCAATCTCTAGTCTTGTGCCAAAACAATAGCCACATGTGCTATGAGTGGCAAACACAATAATGAATGATTTATAGAAATCCTGCTCCTTCCATCCTTTACAAGATCTTTAGGGTCGTTCTTCCCTGCTCCTGGAAGCTTAACCCAGAAGCTTTCTTCCTCTCCAACAGTTTGTTGGCCTTCCCTACAAAAAGAATTCAGCAGATGGAAGCCTACCTCAATAAGTCACTCCTTGCCAACCCTTGAGATTTTCTACCAAGATGTACTCAAGAAGCACCTGCTTTGGTCTGCTGTGGAAAGCTTCCAAAACGTCAGAAATCACACTTGTCTCCTTCTATAGTTTAGATTTATAACCTGCCTTTCAATCAGTTGATCCTCAAGGCTGCTCACTATTTAAAATTATGATTGCCTTCCTGCAAATTGGTTACATGCCCAGAAACCACTTCATCTGGGCATCAGTGTAAGCTATTTACCAAGAAATCTCTACAGTTCACAGATATACTTCTAGATTCAAACAAGTCAGCTTGGAGGATTAACAATTTCCACAAGAGATTTTCTGACTTACTAGTTATTCATAGGAATGCTATATTTTTTCATGGAAAGTTGTTTTTCTGTTTCCTTTATTTATCCACAGCTCAGGAATGTCCCAACTATTTCTTAATCTCCACAATTTCTTTGAGACAGTTCAGATATGACCCGCAAATGCCCAGCTGTTGTTGCCTGTTACCAAGCAGCCTAGCTTTCCTGTTCTCAGGGGTTACATACCATTTTTGGCAAAATAAGGCCATTTGTTGTATTCTCTCCTATTGCACAAAGCAAGCTTTGTGTAATGACTGCTATGGGTAATCACCCCTTTCAGCTGGTTTAGTAGATTTCAATTGGTCATGAATTTATCCTAGATATAATTTCGTTCTCATCTTAGACTAAACTCTTTTTTATACCTGATGGTTTGGAATCATTTTGTAACTAGTAGACTGTCGAGAGGCTTCACTTGCAGTATCGAAATTGCAATGTCTCCTCCTTTAAAAATAGCTCCGAAGTCAAGCTCATCTTTGAACTTGAAAAGTAGAATTGTATCCTGAAAATGCATACCAAATTTCACTCTTAGTGTTGAAGGGGTATCTCATGTTACAAACTGAAAACACAAACTAAGGACTAAAAACATAGTTGTGTCAGTGCTCCCTGGAAGCTGGGCAGTGCAGGGCCATTTTTGTCTGAGCAGGCAAGAGGGGAATGCAGGGCAGGTTAAAGTGTGGTCCAGTCTGTGGGTCGTGCATGAGAATCCAAGTCGCAGTCCAAAGGTGGTCCAGAGTCACAGGAGCAAGGCAGAGTCAGGACCAGTGGCAGTTGGTTGGTTGTCACTGGAGCAGGGCTGGGTCATAGTCCAAGGCAGTCTGAGGTTGCAGGTGCAGGGCAGAGTCAGGATCAGCGGCAGCAGAGTTAAGGCTGAATCGACTCACTGCTTCCACAACTGGAAGCAGGATTTATGTTACTGGATGAATTCAGTGCATAGAAATATCAAATTTACATGGGCTAGTGACAGTGCGGCTATTAATTACCTTGATGTGACGGTATTCCGAGACAAGGGGAACAGAGTGTGTGCGCGACCCTTTAAGAAACCAACGGACAGGAATGCTTACTTGCATTTCCGCTCATTTCACCCACCCCACCTCAGACAAAATCTGCCTTATAGTCAATTCCTACGCCTGCGACAAAATTCAACCAGGTCACAGGATTTTTGGGAAAGTGGGGGAAGGCTAGCGGAACAATTCCTAGCCAAAGCCTATCCTTCAGAGATAGTAGCCAGCAGGGCATTCCATCGGGATAGAAATGAGATATTAAGTATTAAAAATAAGCAACACACGGAGAGATTTACTTTTGCAATGGACTATACACCCCTGGCTAGAAATATTAAACAAGTGATCTTTAAATATTGGCCCTTAGTTGAAGATCTGCCGGGCTGCCAAGGGAGACCATTAGTGGCACTAAAAAAAACCAAGAGTGTTAGGGATCACTTGATTCGGACTGATATGCGGAGGGCTAAACTGGCTTACCGGTGGGTCACTTTAAGTGTGGCAGGTGCAACACATGCGATTTTCTTATGTCTCCTCTTCAGTTTAAAGCGATGGGACTTTACTGGAAAACCTTTTCCACATGTAATACACAGAATGTGGTATATATGATTGTGTGTGTATGTAAATTGGTATATATAGGATGCACTAGTAGAACAATAAAGACAAAGATTCAAGAACATCGCTCTAGGATACGCCGCCAAGTGGAGGAAGCTCTGATGGTCTCTCACTTTAAAGAAAAAAACCACAAGGATACAGACTTTGTTTACTCTGTGCTTCATGTAAGCAATTGCAAGGACCCGCTTTTAGCGCAAAGGGACCTTTGAAGAAAGGAGGCATGGTGGATCCATAGACTCTGTACTGTTGAACCTAAGGGACTAAACTTAAACTGTGACTTTACTGCCTTCTTGTGAGGACGGATCAGGACTCTGGTGCTTTAAATTACTTTCAATGCCTTCGGGCTTGATGGTATTTAAGAATTCACATTCAATTAGGCTGTGCTTACGCCTGAGAGCGAGCCGCCATTATGCTTTTGATTTGGAATACTTGTGAATCGTGTTTGCAAGAAGTGAGTATATGATTATAATGACGCTGTGGGAATATGTGCAATATTGGAATGGATTATTTATTGTTATTTTGTATTTTTCAGTTGTAACTGCTTGGAAGAAGGAGAATCCGATACGGGATGTTCATTTGCTAGCTAACCCGTTGTGGTTGCAATTTGAATGGTTTCAGCAGTTAGTGATTGAATTTATCGTCTTATGACCTTATTGGCACTGTGATTTACTTTTGCATTAACTGTTGCACATATTTGTATTTGTATTTGGTTGTATTCATTGTTCCAAATCGGGCTTAGTATATAGCCTAATAAGAACTCTAGGGCAGCCTGTGTTACCCCTTCTTTGGACGGGGTGGAGAGGTGTTTACCGGGGCTTCCCTAAAGAGTTGTATTGATTGTGACATAGGAATGTTCATTGTACTTATTGTATAATTCACTCTGATAGAATTGTTTCAAATACACTTTTTGATATTTTCCTAGTCAGTTGGCCACGGCTTTTGCTTTCCCACTCCCTGGAGGCTGGCAACCCTACCCCCACTGGGAGAATAGGATTCCTTGTTTTATCTGTAAACTTCCTTGAGTATATTCTAATAGAAAGACAGTCTGGAAATAATGTAATCAACTACCAACATATTGGTGTGTATCCCCCAGTCAAATCTAGTTTGATTGTTAGCCTGAGTCTGACTCTTGCAAACTCAGTTCCACTGAAGCAAACCTGAATTCCTGAGTCAAATGATGTGTATTGTTTATCTCTTAGCTATAATTCTATATTAAGTACATAAGAGTAAAATAAAGTTATCACTGCTGACTTACTCCATTTATTTCAACATGGTGTATATGTCTTGTTTTCTCTGGACTGGGCCCATGTCTTTCTTCTGAAAGCCTCTGAACAAGCAGCTCCGGGTAAACTTCAAGATTTATTTCTGGGCTGGCAGTACAGCTGCAGCTGTGAAACTTACAAGATAATGCTGCTAATTTAAAACAGTGCTTTTTGGCTCTCTTTGAAATATATGTCACGAACAGCCTCATAACTCTTAGCTGGGATTAAAGTTTGGCAGCAGACGTTAAATGTTAGTGAAGGTTCAAGATGGAGAATGACCAGTTTTATCTTTTGGATACATTTAATTGCTTTCATATGTTCCCAGTAGAGACATCCTATACACAATTATCTGTGCTTATAGACTGGGGCTAAGAAAGTAAGGGGGAGGGGAACCTCACAATGTGCGTGTTTAATTCCACCCCCACCCCCCAGATGCAGGAAATGGAGATCCTGAGACTTATTTCTTCATTATTGTAAACCCCCAATATTCATGACTTTATGTTGTGAATGGCTTGCCCAGGTGGAAATTCTCAAAACCATGCTGGGTGGATCTGCACTTCAGAAAAGAATCTGGGGGTGGCATGCGAACTCTGCCAATTTATGCAACCAGTTTTTCAGAGAAGGAACTACAACAATTGAGACTTCTGTGCTCAAGGATTTTGTAAAATAATTGCCTTGTAGTAAAATTACAAATGATCATTTCTTGAAAGAGGGCCAAAAGGAAGCCAAATGGAAGTTTTTTCCACAAGATGAGGACTTTTCCACGTGAATATTGAGCAAGAAACTCAATTTAACATGATCTGCTCTGATAAAGGGGCTCTGATAAAATTACTTTGTCACACAGTTTTATTCATGTTTTAAATTAGTGTTTTAGCTTTTTAATAATTATAATTTAGCATGAATATTACAAGAGGCTATGGCTCAGTGGGTAGAGCATATATTTTGCATTCAGACAGTCCCCAGCGTTTTCCGTTCAAAAAAGAATAGGGTAGTATGTAAGTGAAAGACCTTTTCCTGAGACTTACTGCTACTCAAAGACCCTAGCTCTGTCAATTTGAATAGGCAGTCTTCAGCAATGCACAGTTTTGCAAAAACCCAATTTATCGGGCATTCATGTCTGTTCGGCATGAACCGCACAGGCTGAGTGATTGACTCATGTCTGACCAATATCTTCAACCATGACAGCCCTGTTCACAAATTATGGTGAATGCATGTTCTGCCCCTTCCCTCAAAAGACTTTCAAAGTGGTTTCCACATTCCCATCAGGCATAAAAAGCAGGAGGGTACAACTCAGACAGCTGTTTTGAATTGTCCTCAGTAAAAGTTTCACTTGAGGCTTTCTTGAGGAGTTCTTTTTTGGGTTTTATATGGAAACGAGCTAACATCTTTGTCTGGGGAAACCTGAACTCTCCTAATGAGGCAGCAGCCAGGCAGTGTCTCCCCATCAGTGTCAATCCAGCACTTCCCTGAGTATATGTGGACCAGATAGAAGAACCAACCGTGCTGCACTGCCACCAGGCAGCAACACGTTGGTCCAGGGTTTGGCCAATCTCCACACTTGGGCTGCTTCTGATAACGGAAGTGGAGGAAAGCACCCTCTTGACAGCCTGGCTGAAGTAGAAGCAGAGATCAGCAGAATGAAGCTGGGACAGAATGTGGCTCAGCAGGCAATATTGGCCACTAGGCTGGAGGGAGACAGAACAAGAGCTGCACACCGCCATCTTGAAACTCTGGTCATGTGAGGCATTGGGTGTTGGTGTCTCATGTTCTATCCATATACAGTTACTTGATTTTTCTTTATATGTGCATTGAGTAATTCTCATGTTACATTCAGTGTTTGTACAGCTGGACATGTGATTCAAACCCCACATTAATCCAGGTTCTGGTCCCTGTTTTCTTCTATAAAGTTGGCTGTCTTACAAACAGACATAACATACATATATGCAAGCCAAACTTGTATTCCCTCTAACATGTGAATAGGGCTGGTATGTTATTTTAACTAGTAGTGGCAGAATAGGTGTCTACGGAAAACTAGCTTCCTTTTCATATAATAATTCTTAGAATTTTAGAAAAAATAGAAAGATTTCTTCTCTAGAATAAGTGGTAGTAATTTTAGGAAAGCTAAAAATGCTTATTGCTGAAGAATGGTTATTATTGATATGGATTAATATTAAAGTTTAATTTTAGAATGCTAAATAGGAAATGCTAAGTATACATAAGTAATAAGGAGAGAAGAAAGAGTTTATAGTCATATATTATATCTTTTATTCTTTATGTAACCGATTTTCATTTTGTTTACATTACTCTTTGCACTGCTTACTCTAATATTACTACAATACTGTCCACTTTCTTTTTTTCTTTTTAATAAAATTTAATTTAAAAAATAGGGCTGGTAAGTTCGACAGTCAAACACATTTGCGAGGAAATTTGCAGTGTCCCTAGTTGTTATGAGGAAAATGTGAAAAAGGGGAGAATGATGTATTCTGCCATGAGCTCCTTAGAGGAAGGACAGGATTAAAATGTACTGAATAAAATAATAAATGTTTTAAAATCTACTCAGAATATTCTGATGAGCACTGAGTGTACTTACTGTCCTCTAGGTAGCATGAAATGTTCAGGGTGGTTGAGCAACAATTAGATGGAGAAAAGGGGGGTTGGTTGGAGGGGGGAGATTTAGGATCAGGGAAAATTCTCCAAGTATTTATTCCCCCACCTGTTATTTCTCCCAGGCCTCAACTTGTTTTACTTAATAACTAAAATCTGTCACTTGTGTTATTCTGCAGGCTGGTCAAATATTTATTTGATTCTATTTGCATGGGCCAGCTTGTGCTATTCATTTGCAATTTCATTAAAGTCAGATTAAAAATCAAACCAGTGCCAAATGCTCAGCTTCCCCTTGGTATAGCCTGCACTTCATTTGAGAAATTATTGGACCTTAGTTGAATGTTATCATTTCTGTGATACACAACAGCAACAGCAATAAATGTTGTGCAGGAGATACACGGCGTTCTTTCAAGCGCTTAAAAACACATCGCCTCTCAAACATAACTCTTTAATTGAAGCGCAGAGCACTGGAAATGATTAACATTTCATCTGGCTGAGCTCAGTGTGTGCTTTTATTCTAGTTTATCATTTTCTAGGGACTTACGCCTTTGGGAAGAAAGATGTATTTGGGCTTGTTTGCCTTCTGCAATCTTGAAATGATAAAAGGTTGAATTTAACAGTTGGATTTCAATGTTACTAAACTGTATGCTCTGAAAGGTGCTGGAGTGAACAGAAGTCAGTGTTCATAATGATCAAATAAGGAAAAAGGAACATATTGGAATAATCCACTAATTACTACAGCTGGATAATTTCTGTCCACTTCAGTAACACTCGCTTCTGTGGACTGCACCAACCTTTCTTAGGGGATTTTATTCTTTAGGGGAAACTTCAGTTGCTGCTTATGCTTGCATTCGACCCATTTAGTTCAACAGTGCTTAGCAAAATCAAGATTGTTGGGGAAGAAATAACCATGACAAAACCCGCGGGACTGCTGCCCAAAGCGGAAAATCCAAGTTGAGTTCCCCCATCCTGCTGTAATGCCTGATACAGCGTATCCTAATGCTTGTTTAATTGTGCATTTTTTTGTCCCAGCTGCTGCTGATGCCGCTGGGAATGAAGAAACTTCAAGTATAACGATGGGGTACACAGGATAAGCTGTTCCAACTTCTACAGAGGGAGAATTCAACATGGGGCTGTTGTTTGGGAAGACAACTGTGGTTTTTGCACTGTTTAATTATGTCCCTCAGTACTTTATATGTCCAGTAACAAAGTCTTAAATTACAATATACTAAAAGCAATTAACACTGACCGTTTGAGCTCTGGCTTGTCATACATCTTATCATCTCCCTCCCCTTAAAAGCAGTGGGGGTAATGTTCGATGTTAGTTAAAACAGATCACTCAGTGCTTTTAATCCCTATGGAGTAGTAGCTCCTTTTCCCCTTAAGACTCTTTGCCACAGCATTTTGGGGTTAGGGAAGAAAACTTGTTTTAATTAGACAAGCACCCTGTTAAGGGCCCGTTGAATCGAACTTTCATGTTCTTGACACTGTATGGAAATGCCTGCCCTTGTCTTTGCTACTGATTGTATTAATCTCACACTATGTAATCTGCCTTGAGTCTCAGTGAGAAAGGTGGACTATAAATGGACATAAATAAATAAATACAGGTTCTATGAACAGGGGCTCTGTCAGTTAAAGGAGCGGCCTGGAACCTGAACAGTAATCCTGTCAGTTGGGGAACCCCTGAATGCTGAGGCAACCTGTCTAGAGAAAAAAGAATCGATTCTCCCTTCAGTGTTTGTGTATGTTAACTGAGGCTTAGTTTCAACATGTCAACGTCCACTGGGAAAATTTATAATCTCTGGGGAGTGAAGCTGAAAGCCAGTTGTACATTCTATATGAAACTATTCCACACAAAACGTTTACCTTGTTACACAACTTATTTTCTGTAAATAAATCTCCGTTGTTCATCACCATCTGTGTCTTGTCTGTCCAGTTAAATAGCAGTAAAAAAGGGTTTATACTTACCTCATCATTTAGTACACTATTCTAGTAGGGTACCAAAAGAGAGCCTTTAGGGAGCACAAAGTTGACACACTGCCAAATAGTTAGTCAAACGTTGTGTCTTCCTTTTTTACTGATTGCGGGTGTCTGGGGTTTATACAAATAAAAAGAGAGACCAGAAAGTGTAGGAGTGGACAGACTTCAGTCCAGATGGCAGTTACCTCAGAAGCCTCCCTCTCTCCTCCCCTCACCCATCGTAGCTGCCACAGCCTATCATACATCTTATCATCCCTCCCACCTCCATTAAAAGCAGTGGGGGCAACATTCGGTGTTAGTTATTCAGATCACTCCATGCTTTCAATCGGTAGATCCTCCTTCCCTTGTATGCAATCTCTGTACATTTTGATACATGGAAACAGCATGGTTGCAGATAAAAGTAGGTGAGCCTGCTGCTGAAAGTAGAAACAGCAAGTGATAAAGTGTGTGAGCTATTTAGGTTTTAAAGCCAGTCCCCTACCCCCAGCTCTAAAATGTCTAGAACAGGAAAGCGGGGAGTGTTGTCAGAAGACCAGAAGTAAAATGTTCTGTCCCTTTAATTGCAAACGGCAGCTGTAGAAATGGGAAGGTGAAGCTTTTCATGTCATGCAGGTAAATATCATCTCCTAGTAAATAGCATATCTACTGAAGGGATAACATGTTTTTTTCCTCTTCAGGCAGGCAGCTGGTAACCCTATGAAAGGGCAGACTGTGGCCTTCTCAACCTTGTATTCTTTCTGTGTTTATGGTCTTTTAAGGTGTATCTATGGGGGTGGCGGACTGGGTATCTGTGAAGATTAAAGAACTGGGGATAAATTCCCTGTGTGGTCCTCAATCCTATTATCCTGTTATCAAGAAAGGATTTGTAACAAATCTCTTTCTACAGATGTTCTAATAGGATGGAAAACTGGGTCAGATGCTCTGCTTCCATACCATCTGCTTTACACTATAGTATTGATAACAGGCAGTCACTGTTACTATGGGTGGAGGTAATTTACAGCAACTATGGCGATACTCTAGAAAATATGGCAAAAATTAGTCTACAGAACTCCCTTGCAAAGCTGCATATGCACACCATTGGACGTTGTGCTATTGTTGGGCTAATAGCAATCATTTGATACTGAATGTTCACACAGGAACTTCCAGTTGTGAAAAATTACTGTAGTCCTACTTATGGAATGTCAAATGAACAAATTCCAAAGAAATTGTTCACAAAAGAACACAGGTGTTTATCATAACAAATCATTTATGCAATAGCCTTTGATGGTAAATTCCAAGGAGGTAGCCAAAAACAATAAGGAAACTTGTGGTACTTTAAAGACTAGCAGATTTATGGTAGCAAAAGCTTTCATGGACTGGAACTCTCTTTGTCAGATGCATGAAGTCTATCTTTATCTTTATCTGTCTATCTTAGGCTACACTGTTTATATTTTTCTCTGTACCCTTATTGTACCTGGTATATCTGTGGTGAAATGCCTTCACCTCAAGATTAGTGTCTAACTTGGCAATCCTAAAGATAATTTTTGGGTTTGTACTCTGTAATAAATAATAACAACAACAACAACATTCAATTTATACACCGCCCTTCAGGACAACTTAATGCCCACTCAGAGTGGTTTATAAAGTATGTCATTATTATCCACACAACAAAACACCCTGTGAGGTGGGTGGGGCTGAGAGAGCTCTGGAAGAGCTGTGACTCACCCAAGGTCGCTCAGCTGGCTTCAAGTGAAGGAGTGGGGAATCAAACCCGGCTCTCCAGATTAGAGTCCTGTGCTCTTAACCACTACACCAAACTGGCTCTGTACAGGGACAAAAGCTATTAGGGATTCTTTGGTGACTAGAAGGAGGAAAGTGGCTTTTGTAGGGGGTCACCTTAGAGCCAGTGCCATAAAAATGCACATGACCCTGGTTGGAGATGTACAACAGGCAGCCAGAGTCACCCCTGCACTATAAAGTCATATGGAAGAGTAAGAGTGGCAATAGGAAAGCCTCACTGTGCAGGTGACCCAGACCCATTGTGTAACTGCCTCTCTCCTGCACCAGGGAGAAGCAAGTGCTTGAGAACCTCCCATTCCTCACAATATCTAGTATGTATGTATGTGTCGGAATGGTTACAAAGTTAGAGTAGCACTGGCAAGAGCAATGTTCAAATTCCCATTGACCGTGATGCTCGCTAGGTGGTCTTAGGCCAGGAGCTGTCTCTTAACCTAATTCACCCCACAGGGCTATTGTGAAGACTAAATGGGAGAGACCTTGCATGTTGCCACAAGCTCCTTGGAAGAAAGGCAGGATAAAATGGAGTAATCATATATCCATCAACTAAAGAAGTGGGCTGTAGTCCATGAAAGCTTACCCACAATAAATCTTGGTCTTTATAATGCCCCATCTTGTTTTTATTGATAAGGAAATAACTCCACTGGAAAGTCTGTCTATATCCAGGATTTGTTTTGGAATGCTTTGATGATATATCAGATGAATCTTCCTCTGCTCTGAATCAATCAGACTCTCTATGCCCAATCCTGCGGTGTACTGAACTAGGGTTTCCAGCCTCCAGGTGGTAGCTGGAGATCTCCTGGAATTACAACTGATCTCCAGGCCAGAGAGATCACTTCCCCTGGAGAACATGGCTGCTTTGGAGGGTGGATTTTATGGCATTATACCTTGCTGAGTCCCTCCGATCCCTAATCCCCACCCTCTCCAGGCTCCACCCCCAAAATCTCCAGGAATCTCCCAACCTAGAGCTGGAAAGCCTATATTGAACTCTTTCCTCCTCACTCCCCCCACCTTATTCCCAAAGCCAAAACAGACAACCTTACCCTGTTAGTGTTCCCAACATGTTGACTTCCTTCCTTGGGTTTGTTTAGTTGATATTTACTGATACTGGATTTTTCACACCCTCCTAATGCCAATGTATCTGACTTTCTTATTAAATTAACATGGTTGTTAGAAACTTACCAAATCCTTCTTACTTATTGAGTTAGTTCTCGGCATTGTTGTGTACAAAGTAACAATGCCATACATAATTTATTCTATGTTGTTGTTTTTTTCAGGGCACTTAACACATTGGCTTCTAAAACCACCAATTCATAGTGGTACAAAAAGGCAGTACAACAATGATGTTTCCAGGAACTGATGCTGATACCAATGTTTCTTTTCTTCAGTACAGACAATTTTTTCACATGAGGATTATCCTGGGATGCTCCAATTGACTTTGAACTAGTTTTGATGTTCTTGGTTGGCCAGTTTGTGCTATTTTACCCCCTATCTTCCAGCCTTTTGAGCATCATATTTGTTCTTGCCCATTTTATGCTACTTTGTCAACTGCTTCACTGTTTGATTTACACCATTTCCAAAATCCAAGTAATCTATCATTTATGTTTCCTTTGGAAATCATTGTATTCCATGAAGTCAGCCAGATCTGAGCTGGGGTTGTGTAACCTTCCTATTCAATGGATACAATTTGCTGAATTGTTTCTTGCTGATGCCGTATATGAGAATTCCATCTCATTGTTGGCAATGAAGGAGATTGACCACGCAATACTAAGCAGAGTTAAAGAGCCACATGTCTAGTAGATTAGACATGGCCTGTACTGGCCCCAGAGAGGGGGGAGAAAATTTGTGTTCTGGACTGGGATGGTGGTGGGATTTATTACTGTCATGTTATTTAAAAACAAAAGGGCATGTTGCTGGTCAGAAGTGAAATGTCTCTCATTTCTTTTTGTTTTCCTATCCTACTAATTTGGAGTAACATGTTTCCCGTGGGTAGGGTTTCTGAACTTCCAGGGCAATATTGAGAGTAATAAAACAAAAATAAGATATGCTTTATTAGAAACTCAAGCTCATAATGAGGAAATTGAAAATAGCATTCTACATGATTTGTTGACAGAACTGCCAACCCTTGCCTCTAGAATGCACAGTATAAATTTGCTATGTGGGTGTTCTACAGCAATTGTAGTATTTGTAAAGATTTCATATGTGATCTAACCATTATGTACAGAGTCTCTTTATCAGTGCCAGGGGTCATGAATGCTGTGTGCTGCTAGCACAGTCTCCTCAGTTAGATTGAACCATATGGAAAGTGGTTTCCCACTGTTTCATATGATTCATGGAGCACTTATATACAACGACTTGTGGCAAACGATTACCTCCATTATTTATTTACTTTATTTATGCCCCATCTTTCTCCTCTAATGGGGGCCCAGAGCAGCTTCCATTGTTCTTCTTTCCTCCCATTTTTCCTCACAACAATCCCATGAGGCTGAGTGTGTATGACTGGCTCAAAGTCCCACTGCAAGTTCCCGTGCCAAAGTGGGGATTTGAATCTGGGTCTGGGTCTCCTAGATCCTACTCCAACAGTCTAACCACTAAACAACACTGGGGCTCAAAAGTGGTGGCATGGGAGATTAGTCAAGTTCAGTAGAAGCATCACAAATCAGAAACTTTCAAATAATATACTCAGGGCTTTTTTTCAGCAGGAATGTGGTGGAATGGAGTTCCGGAACCTCTTGAAAATGGTCACATGGCTGGTGGCCCCGCCCCCTGATCTCCAGACAGAGGGGAGTTTAGATTGCCCTCTGTGCCGAGGGCAATCTAAACTCCCCTCTGTCTGGAGTTTAGGGGGTGGGGCCACCAGCCATGTGACCATTTTCTCCAAGGGCAACCCACTGAGTTCCACCACCTCTTTTCCCAGAAAAAGCCCTGAATATACTGAAGAAGAAGCTACAACAAAAAGCAGAAGTGACTTCAAAAGATTTTAAGTTCTTTCTTTCAATTGTTTCCTTCGTTTTAAAGCCACCAAAGCATATGACAATATTTTCAAAAAAATTTGTGATCATGATGAAATCTAGACTCTTTATTTGAAATATATTGACTTTGTATGTTTAGTTAAACATTAGTGAGGCAATTAACAAAAATGGAAATAAACATTAAAAAGTAAAAAAAAATTTAAAGTAGCAGAAAAATAGCTCTTGAAGCAAGGAGAGGATTTAGAATCTGAAGGGGGGAATGGGAAGGAGGGAGTGAGCGCAGCCATTGTAGCTGTTCAGAGAGAGCTGCGACCGAGACGCAGGGGGGGAAGAAGACCTGATCCTGACTGTAGTTCGTATTTTATAAGATCTACCAATCTAATAGCATATTAGAAAGTTTAACTCTAAATAATTGTATTATGAAGGGAATGCAATACTTGTAGATGTAGTGTGTGTTTTTAATAGGTTGTTTCTTTCCTTTCCCCCTGTTCCCTTTTTCCCTTTTGTAGTTTTTGATGTTAGTAATTAAAAATAAAAAATTTATAAAAAAGAAAAGAAAAATAGCTCTCGAAGAACTACAGCAATATCATATCAACAACAATATCTCAGTATAAAGAACAGCATACAATTGCAATATAGAACATCCCAGTACAAAAACTAACCAAAACCCCAATCATTTCCAAAAGAGATACTATTTTTAAAATAGAAAGATTTTACTCAGGTCTGTTCTAAATCAGAGACTGCCAATGAAATTCTAAGAGTTATCAAATGGAGCAAATTAGACAAACATCCACTTCTTCCAGTTGCTCTCCTAATATCACAGGAAGTACAGAAAATAACCAAGAATCCATTTCAAAGCCTTTCAAAATGCTTTTTGCAGATGCCACTTACTTATGTTTCCATGAGATAGCATACAGTGAACACAGAGAATGTAAACCCAAGTTTCTATTTCTGCTTATCAGGACAAAGCTGATTGTAACCATCTGTCCCAAAATGGGATTAAAAAACAGGATGGCTTCTGTGGCTGCAAGGCAAGCCTGCCCCAAGATCTACATGTTCTGAAAAAAATGTTCATTTGCACAGGGTGTTCTGATTTTTGAAAGAGTCAAATATAAAGAGATTTCTGAAGAAAATTAAGCATAAAGAAATATCCCAAACCTTTATCAAGTTGTAACCAGTTGTTTTGAATGAGGGGATAGAAGATTCTTAGTATGGCATTGAATGAATCAAAGGCTGTAACTCTTCCATGGGTGTAAGCCCCATTGAATAAGATGGGATTTACTTCAGAATAACCTGTTTAGGATGGCTATGTACATTTTTTTTTAAAAAGCAGTACATTTAATATTTGTTGGGGCCACTTTTGTCTGGTTGCACTGTTATCAAACAGGTCGAAAGGTCACCTTTTTAAAAAGGGCAGGATTGTGCTTCTGGTATGTATATATACACCATTCATTTAATTGTTCATAACAAGAATCTCCAAGTGAGCGGGTAAGAAATAGAAGTACAGCTTCCACATCTAGCCTCAGACTTCTGATGCTGACCTCCCTCTAAACTTGCAGCTGAGTAGGACAAAAGGCAAGCATGGATCCTCCTGTAAGTTCCTGGCCTCTCCCCACAGCTCCTTTAACAGCACATCTGCTTGGCTTAGTAAGTGGGGGATTGCTGAAAGATTGATCTGGGAGTAGAAACAGCCACAGCTGTCTTTCCCCCATTATAACTGGACAGTTAAAGGGAAACATTCAGAGTATGAGATGGTTAACTTTAACAGAGTTTGTATCATGTCATGTCTGATCTGAAAGGAGACTTCCTCGCTCTGCCCTGATTTGTATTAGTACAGAGTTTGTTTCTCTGCAGAAAGCCCCTATTTTTTAAAAAAATCAGCAGTCTTAATTTTGTTCATCTCTAAGATGCCCCAAGACTCCTGTTTATTTTTACAATAGAATTTAAATGCCTCGAGTTCTCTATCCAGCTGCTTAGCAAGTGAATGTCTTCTTCAGCCACAACTACCACAGTGAGGCTTCTGTGTGAAATAAGAGGTGGACTGGTGAGCCTCAATTAATTGTGTAAATATTCAACAAAAAAAGAACCAGGGGAAATTGAATATTAAGGATAATAAAATCAATCTGCAGACCACAACCTCCTTCTTCGCTCCCCCAAACATGCTGTACTCCAAGAACCTGCTCTTCCATTCCTGGTTAGGAACTAAAAAGGAAGAAAAGTCCTGTGGAAACATTCAGCACTCTCTGATGGCATCTGAGGCATTACTACAAGCACAATTTACATATATGCCTTGACATTTAGGCCTGTCTCAGGCCTGTCACATACTGCTGAAAAGAAGGATCTCCAGACAACCACTCTGTTCTGGCATCCATGTGACTGATAACGTGTGAGCAGGGACATCAATCAGCCCGCACTTCCTGAGGCAAGTTTTTAGTTGATCAGATGCAAAGAAGGCTCTTTTAAAATTACACCAAAAGGGGAGTCTGAAGAAGCATTTTTTTTCAGTGCAGCATAACCCTTCCAAAATCCATCTTTGGACAGTCTTATTAAAGATACACGAATCCTCTTCCTCTTGAATCTAGTCACTCAAGTAGCCATGATTGGTCTACCATGTGTTTCCACAGAGAATACTAGCTGTCATGGGTAAAGCAGCCTTTGCAGAAGCTGTATAGGTGCTGATATACCACCTGGAAGCGTGGGTGGGTGGGCTGAGTGTGTTGGAGTGGAGAGATGTCATCATTACTTACAAATCGGTTGCAGAATACATCATTCAGGCATCATTCCGGTGTTATTTGCAGCCTGTCACACCTACGGTTGCCACCTGCTTTGGGGGGGGGGAAGTGTCCTGCCCCCTTAATAGAGGCGTTCTGGGCTTATTTACCTCCATGTCATGAAAAGCTTCAGCTGCCAATTTCCACAAGGTTTTTTTTTCTTAAGGGAGAGGATATTTTTCTCCATGTCTGTTGGCAGTCACACCTCCAGTGTAGTAACAGAAGGATAAGTAAAACCTTTCAATACAGTGAGTATGACAGCATATTAGGTCTGCAATCCTAAGTACATTTACAAGGGAGTAAATCCCATTGAGTTAAATGGAACTTATTTTTGAGTAAACATGCTCAGGCTGTAGGTTGTCCACCTCTCATTCATTTGACCTTCATAGCCCCCTAACCACTTCTTGCAATACCATCAGCAGGATAATATTTACACTTTCTGTTAGTGTCCCATACTTGTAACTATGGGCGGGGGGGGGGGGCTTGCCTCCCATTCATTCTTCCAAGGCCTCCTCAAAGCCACTTGCATGTCATCTTCCTCATCATAACTATTTTTCTGAGGTCTCAGTTTAGCAGTCATGGTTGTCCTGCTCCTGGCCAGCGCAAATGTAAGAAACTAAGAATGACTTTGCTCAGAGCGGGACCACAAGTGACGCCTGACACAGGTTGGACACTAGTCAGCTTCCCTCAAGTTTTGATGGGAAATGTAGGCATCCTGGTCTTGCAGCTTGACTCTCTAACTGCTGTCCAATGGACTTTTCAACTGTCACTTGTCCAACATTCCGCCAAGCTGCCTACATTTCCCATCAAAACTTGAGGGAAGCTGGCAAGTGTCCAACCTGTGTCAGGCGTCACTTGTGGTCCCGCTCTCAGTCTTATCAAGATCTATCTAGTCCAACATTTGATTTCTAAAAACACCTAGCCAGGTGCCACTGGCGGCTCCCAAGCATGATAAGAAGGTGATAACTAGAGATGGGCACAAACTGAAATATGAACCAAAGTTCATCACAAACCAGGCCAGTTCGTGGTTCACAAACCAGCAGTTCATGGGAGCACAAACCATGATGAATTTTAGCCCGGTTTGTTTGGTTCATATTTTGGTTCATCACTGCAGGCAGCCTGACACTGATCAATCAGTTTTGTAGGCAATGGGGGGAGGGGGGATAGGCTCTCCGCAGACCTTCTGCTGATGTTTCCACGAACTGAACAAACCGATTCGCGAACCAGGGCAACTTTGTGAAAGTTTGTGGTTCATGGTTCATGAAATGCGAAAAACCATGAACCACACAGTTCGGAATTTTCCTGGTTCGTGCTCATCTCTAGTGATAACCACTTCTGGCAATTAGAGATTGAATGAATATTTGCTTTGAATATTTAGAGATTGCTTTGAATATTTAGCTATTTTGACTAAAAACTATTGATAGACTTAGCTACCATTAAATTAATAGTTTCCAGGGACCCAGCAACATTTTGATCCAGTTTTAAAACTTCTTTTCTTGCATTGTGTTTAGAGTATTTGCTTCCTCCTTTTCACAGTCTCAAAACATAATTAGTTGAAAAAGATGGAGCTAGAAGCAGTGATTCTTGGTGTTTTGTAAAAAGAGGTTGCAAGGCAAGATCATATCCATCACCACATGTAAGTTGTCTTTGATACTGTCTGTGTAATTCTGTTCTGTGTAATTACATACCTGACTTGAGTCTGTGTTTTAAAAGGATCAAGCTACAGTATCTGGCTAGACTCTTAATAGGGGTTTTGTTGCTGTCTAGATCAGGCAGAGTTAATAACAAGTTGCTGGCTTGGAGACAGACTAGCTGAGTAAATTCCATTGGTGTGTTTTTTTATTATTGTTTCTGTACAAACTCTGAATATTAAGAATGCAATTGTATGCTCAGATGTAATTGTGTAGATTTCATTGAGACTTACCCTTAGAATAGGTTTTCAGCCTGAAGAAGGAATCTGAGCATACCTGAATCTCTAATTTAAACAACATTCAATTTATATTCCACCCTTCAGAGCATGTTAATGCCCACTCAGAGCAGTTTTCAAAGTGTGTTATTATTATCCTCACAAAAATCATCCTGTGAAGTGGGTGGGCCAAGAGAGCTCAGAGAAGCTGTGACAGATCCAAGGTCACCCAGCTGGCTTCAAGCAGAGGAGTGGGGAATCAAACCTGGCTCTCCAGATGACAGCCCTGCCGCTCTTAAACACAACACCAAGCTGGCATAATGCAAGTATCTTTCTAAGATCTGGCTTCTAGCCAAACCTAAGAATAAGCTGCAGTCGGTTCATAGTGCGCTGTCCACTGTATAATATTGGTGTGGCAGTGCTACTGGGTTTTAAAGTTTCCAGCAATCCCTAGAGCAGTCTGACATCACCTCTAAGTTTCCCCCCAAAATGGCATAACACCATTGCAGCGACAGCAATTTTTTTATAGTAATACCATGCCATTGCACTGATGATACCCACCATATCCCTTCCCCCTGACTCCTGCTGTTTGCCAACCTCTAGATGGCATTAGCAACTTTAACAGTAATGTTCTTAGTTTGCTCCTCTCCCATTGACAGGGCATCCCCTAGCTAGATGGTTGGGACTTCCTTTGATTTCCCCTAGGGTTTTTTTGTGTGTGTGTGTGCATCTCTCACTTCTAAAGAGGGCTTGTACAGGAGAACTTCCTGATCCATCAGGCCCCTCTCTCACACTGCAGCTCTTACTAGCACCAAAAATCTGCTGCCCTGTCTTACGTTATGGTAGGCCTGCCTCAGGATAATGAATTGATAACACAGATAACAAATAACAGGAAGTTATGGGCAACATTAATATGTTGCATGAGGAAATATCTCTGATGTCAGGTGATATATTGCAGTAAAGGAGAGCCTAAGCTTAAAATTCATCTTGCAGTCTTCTATTTTTTTAACAAATGGGATTTGAGGATTTCTGAAAGTGCTTCCCAGTTGTCTGGAGATGGGTTTCCCCCTTTAAATCTCAAGAGACTCTTTCAATCTTCTCTAATTAAATTGTCATCTTAATAAAATCTTCACTAAGCACTAAAGTATTAGTATCCCTGGAAATTAATCTTTTCTAGAGGATTATGGTAGATTTAAACAACATTGTTGGATTAAGAACTTCAGCATGCCTCCCATATAGTAAGGAATCTCCGGTTTATTGAAAAAGTCATATTAATGTTATTGTATAGGCTCATAGTGCCTTGAAAAGTCATGAAGAATACAAGAGAATTGGTGTGCTGTAGTACTTGGACTAGGACCAGAGAGATCTGGGTTCATACCATTGCTCAACCATAAAACTTCCTAGGTGATCATAGGTTGGTTACTTTATCTCAAACTAACCTACCTCACAGAGAAGGAAGGGTTGATATGGGAGCATGTTCTGTGAGTGATTCTCACACAGACATTTGATAGGATAGCTCTGCTTCCGCCTCCCACCCCCACCATATCATCATTTAGACTCGAGGCAGATTGGAGACTACAAAGAGAGAAAAGGTTTGGAACCCAGATATATGCATTCCTACACCACACTACACCGAACTAGCTTGTCATTATAAGCATTCCATAATTTTTTTAACAAAAATTTGCCGGCTGAACATTTTAAGACCTAACAGGTGGACAAAGATGTGCAAACAGATTCTGGAGCCCCAGCAATGGTTCCTAAAAAAATGTTAATAATTTGTTGTATTGTCGAAGGCTTTCACAGCCGGAGAATGAGGGTTGTTGTGGATTTTCTGGGCTGTATAGCCATGGTCTTGGCATTGTAGTTCCTGATGTTTTGCCAGCAGCTGTGACTGGCATCTTCAGAGGTGTAGCACCAAAAGACAGAGATCTCTCAGAGCCTTGCTACAAGTGACATTTTACATGTGAAGGATAAAGGATCATTTTCGCAAGTCTTTCTGGGAACTGAAGTTCCTTTCCCCCACCCCTTTTCCTTCTGTTCCTTCCCCTCACTGCCTGAAGAGACAGAGAGAGCCTATGGCAACATCAGTTTTTGCAAATCGTCTTGCTGGTGGTGGGGGGAATGCTCTGGAGAAAGCTGAAAAAGTTGCAGCTGCCCACCCCAAAGATCATTGAGAGCAGGCTTGTGACTGGAGAAACAATTTGCAAAAGTTGCTGTTGCCACAGGCTTTCTCTGTCTCTTCAGGCAGCGAGGGGAAGGAACAAAAGAAAAAGGGGTAGGGGAGAGGAACTTCAGTTCCCAGAAAGATTTGGGAAAATGATCCTTTATCCTTCACGTGTAAAATGTCACTTGTAGCAAGGCTCTCAGTGTCACAGTGTGGAAAAGATGTTGGCAGGTAATTTATATCTACTCAGGAAGGTGGGGTTGGGCTGAGTCTTTTCCACACTGTGACACTGAGAGATCTCTGTCTTTTGGTGCTATACCTCTGAAGATGCCAGTCACAGCTGCTGGCGAAACGTCAGGAACTACAATGCCAAGACCACGGCTATACAGCCCAGAAAATCCACAACAACCCTTAATCATTTGTGGCTGCGAACAAGAAATGCTGACCTGGATTCAGTCCTCCCATGATTCTCCCTTCTCCCTTCTCATAAAAAAAATCTGATATTGTATCAGAGACTCTAATGGTGTGGGTCGGGGGGGGGTGCGCCTTGGGCCTTAGATCATACTTTTCAGTCTAAGAAAATGCACAGCAAGTACCATACATACATTTCCTCCTGTTGGATCTCCATGCTGAAATTTATAATTAGTTTTAGATTCTGCAGTATTTACAGAGACGATTAAAAGAGCTGTTTCTTGTGTAATGGAGACTATGGTTCCTTGGACCCATAAGCACAATTGTATTTTTTTGTTAATTCTATAAAACAATAATATGTCCCCATCCAGTTCCCTTTCCCTTAGGCAATGGAACTTAATATCCATCCACATTGTTTTTGTTAAATACACAGTATTTAGAAGCCCCATTAATTTCTCTTGAGCTGTTAAATGGCCCAGCCCCTTAAAGACAAAGCTGGCAGGCAATTGCCTGGGGACCTGCTTGCCTTCCTTAAAAGGCCTTTCAAACATGCCACACCTCTGTTCTTGAATCTGTTCAAAACAAAGGAGATGATTGGCTTTTTCACAGTGGTTTACTCTTCTTTGATCTTCAGAGGGATCTGGAGAATAGGAGAAGTTAGTTGAGTGTAGTGAATGAGTTTTAGAGTGCTAGAACTGTGTTTTCAAACAAGGCATCCTCATTGAGACAGGCCTGCACTTACTGTGTAGAGGTTCTACTTCAAAGAGTTTACTTGCTCACAAACTTAAATGCAACATGAAACACTAAATGAACAATATAATGAGTGCATATGGTGAAACCAATTCAGTAACAGAACTGAAGAATGACGCCTGTCTTCACTGAGTGCAACAGGCTGCATTCCATACTACAGAAAGAATCATATATTATTCATACAAGGCCATATTTACATGGTCTGTATCAAATTATTCAGAGTTAATTATAGCCCCTAATAAAGTATAGTTTCACAGCAGAATGAATCTCCAGTACACTTAGCAGCATGCATTCCTGTACCTGTTCAACCACCCTAGTTAGGGGTTCTTTCTTTCTTTCTTTCTTTCTTTCTTTCTTTCTTTCTTTCTTTCTTTCTTTCTTTCTTTCTTTCTTTCTTTCTTTCTTTCTTTCTTTCTTTCTTTCTTTCTTTCTTTCTTTCAGATTTTCCCTTTAACCCTTTTCTTCTTGCCCCCTCTGGGTAGATTGCTGCCACCAGGAGTTATGTTCCAAAATAACTTAAATTTCCCCTTTAATAATGTGCCCAAGTGTCAGGCTCCTGCATGGTACTATGTGGCCCTGAGGAAAGGAATGGCATATAGGAATAACTCTGGGATTAAAAAAAACACACTAAACTTTTACTTTTACAAGAAGCATATCAGTTTCCTATTATTTCTTAAGCTTGATGGTTTCAAAGAGTATAATCCGTTCTTAAAGACACAGTTACTCAGATCTTCTCTCAGGCTGCACACACAGTTCGCATTTCTTGCCCTGACTGAATATTTCTCTCAGAAATGCTTAAACATGCTCAGGCTGCACACAGCTTGCCTGCTTTCCACAGACTGAATATTTCTCTCAGAAATGCTTAAATACACTCAGCTTGCACACAGTTTGCCTGTTTCCCCCAGATTGAATATTTTCTCTCCGCTCAGTAACTGAAAATGCATTCACTCCACCCACACTCTTACTGTTAGTGCAGAATATGGGGAAACAGAATGGTTTCCAATTGGCAAAGGTGTCAGACAAGGATGCATATTATCTTCCTTACCTGTTCAACCTCGTTGCAGAGCATATCATAAGGAAAGTTGGATTATATCTACATAGAAGAAGGTGGAGTAAAAATTGGTGGAAAGAACATTAACAATTTGAGATATGTAGATGACACCACGTTGCTGGCAGAAAATAATGAAGACTTGAAACAACTACTGATGAAGGTTAAAGGAGAAAGTGCCAAAGCAGGATTACATCTGAACATCAGGAAGACAAAAGTAATGACTACTGAAGAGTTACACAATATTAAAGTTGATAATGAGGAAATTGAAATTGTCCAAGATTTTCTATTCCTTGGCTCAATCATCAACCAATAGGGAGACTGCAATGATGAAATCAGAAGGAGATTGAAGAGCAGTTGTGAAGGAGCTAGATAAGATCCTTAAAGATAAAGAAGTCTCTCTGGGAACCAAGATCAAGATAATCCAAACTATGGTATTACCCATTACTATGTATGGATGTGAAAGTTGGAGAGTGAAGAAAGCGGATAGGAAGAAAATTTATTCATTTGAAATGTGGTGCTGGAGGAGAGTTTTGCAGATACCATAGATGGCCAAAAAGACAAATAAGTGGATACTAGATCAAATCAAGCCTGAATTCTTCCTAAAAGCTAAAATGACAAAACTGATGCTATCATACACAAGGCATGCTGGCCCTAAACCATAAAGGGCTTTGAAGGTCAATGCCACTACCCTGAACTGGGTCCAGAAACAAATTGGTTATTAAATCCTCTTTATTTCCCTGGTCTATAACTAAACTTTTCCATAAAATGTGCTTTTGAAGAGCTATGTTAGCTAAGGACTTTCTGACGCACGCTGTAACTACTAACTACTCTTTCATCTCTTCCTCTCTCCCTAGTGTTAGATAACTGATATTCTAATGAATCTTGATCAACCTCTGTATCATAAGAAGCACCTCTAGATCCAGTTATGTGTTGTTGCTCTTTCCCCGTTATGATGTCAAAGTTACTAGGCCTTGTTTCTGCACTTCAAAATGTGATCAGGCACTTTTTCATACCGGAGCTCCCACAATCAGCAGTGTTGTGTCACCCTTCTGCCAGGTTGCAGAGTTAATGAGAATATTGTTTTCTACAACTCTGAATTTTACACTAAGGGGATAAATCAAATGGTGCGTATCAGATAATGCACTGTTGGTAGTGCTTATATGGCAAGCAGCCCTCTCCAGAGAATAAAAACATGTCTGTCTTCCCCATGGAAGTGTATACTTGTTAAAACTCACTTTAGGTCACAGTTACATGCTCCCCCCCCACACCTTTTCTCAGAAGGCAGCAGTCATAGGGCATGTATTAGAAGGTCAATTGTTTTGTCACTGAAGCTGAAAATAGGTACCCTAAGGGGTACAAAGCATTTAAAATATTTTTGGGTTTTTGTAACCTTAAGCTTTTTGAAAGGAATGTTTTTGATACTTACCAAGAAAGATACATCAGTAGGTTGCTGATTTATTGCTGTCTTCAGGCACTCCTTCAATGGGAAAACTTCACTGTTGTTTGTGATTAGCAAAGGTAGGTATACTGGTGATCCTTATCTGCTAACCAAGAGAGATGAAAACCTTTCAACCAAACCACAGTAACAGGAGAGTTCCAGGAATACTATATGTCTTCTTTCCCCTCCTCTCCTTGGAGTCACAGAAATTGAGATGAAATTGATTATTACATGAAATATGGACTCAAAGCAATGATGATTAAATTTCTTAGGCTGTTTTTGTCCACAGAAATTCCAGACCATGTTCTAATAGATAAGTATTTACTTCAAAATAAGTTCCATTTGGGACTCACTTTTAAGTAACTACACATAGAATCACAACATTGAAGTTGTTTTTGAACACAAGTCAAGGTACATAACCAAATAATGTAATAACAGGAGGTGTTTCATGTTGAAGGATTCTAAAATTAAATTGGGCCCTGGTTAGGTAGCTCTTTTTAACTCTGTTCAAACACTCTGAGAGAGATTCCTTTCTGTCTTCTCAGTCAGACTCTGAGGAAGATTATGAGGAAGATCTACACAGTGGTGTCCATTGCAGAACTGGATGTAGGAGTAAACTGATAAACAAAAAGGCCAAGCTAGACCTCAAAATGTGAAAGAAGAATCTTTAAGGAGTGCTGGAAAGTACAATTTTGTTTCTTGATAACACTCTTTTTCTCAGGTGTTTTCTCTCTCAAGTTCTTGAAATACTGATAGGTCTTCTTTTAAACAGAGGATTTAGAAAGTGTACTGTCTCTGTAAAGATTTTGCCCAATATTCTGAATTGCTGTGCTTCCCCTATGGTTGCTAGGATCAAACTGGGTCAATAGCGGCATATTTTGGTGAAAGAAATGTTGCCACAAGTTTACTGTTCCAATTTTCATAAGCCACCTTTGACATACATTGCCCAGGGTGGTGGCAGTGGCAGGGACTGCTGTAAGATGAAAACTCTCCAGGAACATGGGATTGAGTGCACACACATTAAAGAGCTAAAGGTGATCATCGAGATTATGTGCTGCTATGCTTCTTGTTTCTATATTTATACAGTTGTGGTATTTTAAACTGTGGTATGTAGTATTTTATGTTTTTAATGGTAATAATGGTTTGAACTGTGTACTGTGTTTTAAGCCTTGTTGTGATCCGCCCTGAGCCCACTGGTGTGGGGAGGGCGGAGTATGAATTGAATAAATTAAATTAAATTTTTGGATATATTGCCCATCTCTGTTAGCAGGCTGACGTGCTATGGACTGGACACAATGTTATCTTGTGTTCCATTTAAAACTATATTTTGACTTGCCTGTTGGTTTTAGTTTGCTAAACAGTTCCATTTATATTTGGGGGGGGGGAATCAAATGTGGGATAGATCTATATTCTAAGCTCTGGAAGTGTTTCATAGAAATGAATAATGGGAAAGGACATAGTGCACAAACAGTGCCACACTAAGCAGAATTACCTCTTTCTAGATCCATGAACTTGGTGGGCTTAGAAGAGTATAACTTGGTTTAGGAATGAACAGAAATCCACATACATAGCTGGAGTCTTTTGGCACCAACAGTGCAATGTTATGCGGTTATTACAACCCAACCCCATTGATTTCAGCTCTGCATCAGATTGCACTGTGACAAGTTTTTATTCTAGTGTAAACATTTTGTCATTGAGCAATGGCATTTCACTGCCTTTTAAATATATTTGTGTGATGTAGTCAGAATACATTAAAACATGAAGGATGAAGGATCCTGCTGAAGTGTGTCATTATGAAGTCCCACTGAAGCCATTGAAACCGATCAGTGCAACGAAGTGAAGTCTTATCGCTTGCAACTTCCAAACTTTAGTTACATGGATGCCAATGAGCAACATTCCAATGGAACATGATCAAGATTCCCTGCCCTGATGTCTACTCAATGTGGCCAGATGCATTTTTATTTATCCTTCTAAATGACCCTCTCTTTAGCAAATATGCTGTCGTGGACAGCACACACATGTTTATTGTTAAGCAGACACAAACCAGATCCGTAGCATGGAGAGAGAGAGAGAGAGAGAGAGAGAGAGAGAGAGAGAGAGAGAGAGAGAGAGAGAGAGAGAGAGAGAGACCACCCATTACAAGGATTTCAGTGCAGAATATATTTCCTTTTCTGTCAGCCCACTTTTATTTCCTGTTCTGTCATTTTTACAATCTATTTCCAGTAGTTTCCTCACCCTGCTTGAATACCTGGCTGTCTCAGATTTTTTGTTCTTTTCAGTATCTGGCTTTACATACTTTCCCAATCAAAATAAGGTTAACTTTGTTCTAAAGAACTGTTTTCCTTAAAGAAACTGTTTCCCTTTGATTCTGTCTGGAAACTAGTGTATAGTCAGGCACAAAGACTCTTTAGTAAAGCCCAAAGGTAAGATTTTTGTCTTCCAAAAGTCTAGAGACAAATCCTCTGTTTATTTCTAGTAGGATTATAAGGGGTCAATCACACTGTTTTCACCCTATTCACTTTGTCTTAGTAGGCCTTTGATGTAGAAAGAATATTTTAGTCTTCACATCTTTTCAGATTTGAACCTGGCAGTTGAAGCCATCTTCAGTAGCAGAGGATTTCTAACTGAGAACTGAATTTAAAGTTGACCAGTTTGCACATTTTGGATATTATGTGACCACTGTTTTAAATTGTACATTCAATAAGGCTGTCAGGTGGTCAACTGGAATTCCACCCCCCCCCTACTGGTTAATTAAGAAATGAGGAAATCATAACATCTCCCACCATTTCCCTCTGGTTCTCTCATAAATGTCTTCTGCACCTGCTATGTGACATAGTTGTCTAATACAGGCTGATTCCGCACATGTTGAAGAATGCATTTTCAATGCACTTTATCAATCATTTGAAGTGGATTTTTTGTTCTGCACACAAAAAAATACATTCCAAATGATCTATAAAGAGGATTGGAAGTGCATTTTCGAACATGTGCGGAATCACTCATAGTAGAGGGGCCGACAAAAGGACTGGAGGGTAAATGGTGGGGGAGAAGCCACAGCTATCTTGTCTCCTAATTTATCATTTAATATAAAGATATAGGATGGAATATATGAGCTTTAAAATTACGGTATGGCACTTGGAGATTTCTGGGGAGTAGCTCATAGATATGATAACTGGCATCTTACCACTGTACTTCCTAAAAAGAAACCATTTCAGTGAGCCATTCCAACGGTTTTCCACATGATAGCAAACATCACAGGAAATTATTGAAGTGGCCTCCATGAGACAACCATAATGTCATTCTTAGGATGCAACTTCTAAGTAGCTATTACCAAGCTGCACTACTTTGACAACCACACACAGCTAGCAGTGCTAAATATCAGTGGTCAGAAAATAGAACTATGGTAACACTGACTGTGGATCTGAGACCTATGATCTTAATTTTTGATGCAAGTTAATATGCAGCCACACAAACTGCAATGGCAAAGTTCAGACATCTCAGGAAACTATAGTTTAACAATGGTGAGTTTGTGAAATCAGGATCCAGATGACAGATGATAACTCAAGTCCTGGTTCAATGCAACAAATGCTGGGGTCATTGCCTTCTCTCTGTAGTCTGGGGGGGGGGATCACTGGGGAGCTAGCCAGGATTAAGCCTGTTCAGACATCATGCAAAACCACAGTTATGATTAACTGAGGTTAATATCTCAACTTCAGATTGTAGCTTCAAATACTGGCTTGACAGGCTCTAATTAATCATAGTTTGTGGATTGGTCTGCATTCAGTCATACTAACCATAGTTGGTTTAATTAAACCATGGTTTCACACCATGTCTGTACTGAGCATACTGCAGCTATGATAATTGGGCCAAACTGGAAGTGAAGAGGATGTACTTCCAGGAAGCAGATATGAACTGGAGGAAGTGAAGCTTTTTGGCTCAGTGATGGTGCAGGTAGGACAAACGGTAAGAAGCAGAAGGATTGGCATTACTCTGCTGTGGACTAGGATTCGAATTCTGATTAAGATCTTTGATTTGGAAGTGACTTTATGTCACCAGTGTTAAAAGGAATAGAAGGAACACAAGATGTCATTCCCTCTGCTATTCAGTCAGGGAGTGTCTGCAATCCCTGGCTGTGAAGATTGTCGGTGCTAAGACTTTTGAGTGGAGTCCAGACTAAAGCTATCCCTGTTTACCTGAAAGAGCTACAGGTGATATCCTGGAATAACCAGTAAAAAGTTTGGAGCGGAGGGGGGGGAGAGCACATCCTATGATGTAGGGGGAGGAGTGCAACTTCTTTGTAGCCAACTAGCAGAAAGAAATAGGGAAGTTCTGGGGCTTGCTGCCAAAAAATAATTGCTCAGTGTAAACACTTGAAGGCATCTTTAGAATGTCCTTATTGTAGAGAGCACTAAAGCTTTTGTACTCTGGAAGGTTTCAAGCCAGCAGCTGTCTAGCAGCCAGCTACGGCAGAGAGACTTTTTTCATGTGAATGTTTAGTACAAAGGAAAATACAAGCAAACTGACCCGAAAGACTGGAATTTCAGCTCCCCACCCCACCTCCTTGGATTTCTTCCTCTCTCGTGCTCTGTCTCCGCAAGCCCTTTAAACCAGAGATTATTGGGTCAGTGACTCTCTTTATCCTTCTCAAGACAGTGTTTTCTCATGCGGGAGCAATTGAAAGAATATTGTTACCTGTAAGTACTGTTCTCTATTCCTCTTCCTTTCCTATCAAACTGATTCTTGTATAAATGAAAATATGCAGATACTGTGTTTGCCCGAATAATTTAATGGCTTGTAGTAAATGTGAAAGGACAATGAGTTTGTGCTTTCCGAGGAAAATGGGAAGCTTTCCTCGGTAAATAGTAGTTTTGATTGTGGTTTACTTCTAAGACGAAAGGTACTCAGTTAAGTGCCATTCAATTAATCACTTTTATCTTACTGCATTAATGTTATTAATGGATCTAATAAGGAAAGATCCTGTTCAGCCAAATGTCCCTTTAATTACCCATGATTTGAACACAGCAATCTGTTACAACTTCAGTTTCTTTGTGGAAGACCTGGAAAATGAAATATTGATGCTGCTTCCAGTCATATTATATATGTGTGGGGAGCTCATCATATTTTGGTACCCAAATATTTAACACTTGGAGCAGACTTGTATCTGCTAGTATTTTTGTTTCATAAGATTTCAAAGAATGTGGTTGCCAAAAATGCTAGTTATCTTTACAGGGCACTATAACCTATAACCTATTTAGTGAGATCATTTCACTGTGGTGATCTTGGCACTGTGGTATTCTCTATGGAAAGGGGAGAAATGGATGAAATTTAGTCAAAAACATTTTTTTTCCTGGAAGATAAAGCATATAAACAAAGAGGCTGTTTCTTCTAACATTTGCAGCCAGTTTTGAAAGAAGTATCATAAAGGTTATTAAATGGAATTGGGTTATTTGAAATGAACATCGAGTAATGTAAAGTGGATTTAAGATACCCAATCCCTTTTGCACAGTTCAGATTCTGGTGGTCATTAAAACAAAGTGTGGGCTACACACACTGTATGCAGGCTGCTTAATGGCTTGTTGGCCTGAATGGGATTTTAGCAGCCTAATGTTGGACAGGTTTGCCATCATGGACTGTAAACCGCTTTCCCATCCAGAATGAATGCTGACTCTTGTCAGTGGCTCAGCTAACATTGATAGCCAATATGGAGTATTGGTTATGGTGTCAGATGAAGGCATAGGTTCAGTACTCCAGGAAGCTCTCTTGGTAATGCTGAGCTACTATTTCAGCCTCTATCTCTGCACCCAGTCTAACTCACAGGGTAGCTGTGAAGCTAGAGGAGGACAGAACCATGTACACTAACCCGAGCTCCTCGGGGTGGGTGGGGGGAGGATAAAAGTGTGTAGATAACTGAGTTCTAATTCTTCCTTCTACCATGAGTCACTTGAGTTCAAAATTCAAGGAAGTCTTTCTAAAATATTTTTAATTCCTCACTTAGGACAGAAGAAATTAAATTGTTTGCTTGATGTGTTGCAGGAAATAATAAAACAACAGAACCTAGTAATAGGTTATGAGAACTGTGGCTTGCAGGGACCATCTGGAATTCTCATATGTCACCGTGGCTGATTCCACACACCTTGGATAATGCATTTTCAATGCACTTTATCAATCGTTCGAGGTGGATTTTTTGTTCCGCACACAAAAAAATCCATTCCAAATGATCTATAAAGAGGATTGAAAGTGCATTATCCAACGTGTGCAGAATCACTCCATGTGTGAGATGAACAAACCCCTGAATAATATATTATTTCAGTGTAAAGTATGAAGTGGATTTGTTTTGCCTAGATTTGTTCTTCTATTCTAACCAAGTTCTCCAACTTTAGAAAGAATGCATCCAAAAACTAATTAATCAGGCAAAACTGCTCTCTTGGGTGGGTGGGTGGGGGATTAAGAAGAAATATTCTGTTTATAAGGACATTTCTCTGAATAATTTTAGATTTCTAAAAGGACAGGTTATTTTTTCAACTGTTGATTTAAATGTTTTCTTTCATGTTTCTCTCTCTATAAACCTTTGACTGGCTTAAGATCTATCAACTCAACTGTTTTCCAACACACAGGGCTAACCAGTCAAATACCATTCATGTGAGCACAGTTCTAGATCACTTGACACACAAACGTGTGCTGATGTGTGTGGGCAATCTGCTACACTGCAGAAAATTAGGCATGCTGGCCTAAGTAACAGGTTTCATTTTGAACCCTAAATTCTGTTGGAGAACATGAGCAACTGGCTCCTAGAAATCTGCTGGGACAACTCAGTTTTCTCAGCTATCTTAAATTCCTAGATGAGTATTGCCTATCCTGGTAAGAAACCACTAGGGCTGCCAGGTCTCCTACTATGATAAGAAATCTCCTGCTGGCATCCTCTGACCCCTGCCACGGTAGAGCTGCAGGGGGGAAAGGGAAAATCACCATCACTGCAACAGCACAATGGAATGAACCCAAAAGCCATGTCATCACATTGAGACTACACTCTATGATTCCACTGAAATGCTATGTAAAACCATAGTCTTTTAGTGGAATCCTAGAGAGTCTGCCTGACGCAATGACATCACATCTGGATTAATGCTGGAAGTGATGCTGCGCCATTGGAGTGATGGCAGTTTGCACTCTCCCAAGCCTCCTGTTGATTGCCAGCACTTGGTTGGCAATCTTATGACTAAGTAGGCACCTCTTAAGCATAGTCACCTATCCTTTTGAGATGCAAAGCTTTCTGTAACTGCTCTACAGTTACCCGCATTTCACCTGAATCAATTTGTTTTGGATATAACTGTAAGCAAGCCTCTGTTCTCTTCATGCAGTGATAAGTAGCTAGATCAGGATTATTTTGTACAATAGTATTTATATGGTGCCTTAGCTCTGGCACACATGGACGTCCTTGTTGTATTATAAGGCTGCAAAACATTTTGCTTTGGTCAAGACCCCAATCTTGTCTGGAACACAGCCCACTGCCTAGCTCGGTGCTACTTCTTCCTGGGTTCCCCTTTCCCAGATAAACCCTTCATTGTTCCTGCCATATAGACTATGTGGTCATGGACTAAGAGCCAAACTACAAGTGACGTCTTACACAGGTTGGACACTAGTCGGCTTCCCTCAAGTTTTGATGGGAAATGTAGGCGCCCTGGTTTTACAGCTTGGCTCTCCATTACAGCTGCAAGACCAGGATGCCTACATTTCCCATCAAAACTTGAGGGAAGCCGACTAGTGTCCAACCTGTGTAAGACGTCACTTGTAGTTTGGCTCTAAGATACATGTCAAGATTGAGTCAGTAGTCAATAACTTGCTTCCATGAATAAATGAATGGCGATTGAGAGGCACTGCTTGGGTTAGAAACCAGTCCCTGCTTCTCCCTGCCACTAAATTTCTGAGTTTGACATTAACCCAAAGTATGCAAGGATGACTCCTGCTTCCCTCCCCCATTTTAGCTGTCTGTTATCAGTGTGATAGTTAAGCCCTGTTAGCAGAATTAGATGGCAGAAATGCCTTTGCAACAGCAACATGAGCCTTTGCAAAGGATCTAGTGGCCTTTTGTTCAGCTAAGCGGAAAAATCTTAATGGACAACATTCAAGGGCCTTTTAAAAACTTCCTAATGAAAAGTTTTGGTGAGCCTGCAATTACTGTTCCTGTAATGCTTGTGGCAGCCTTTGAAAAAGGATTCTAAAAGCTGGCTGTGAAGTATGAAGGTAAACAGTTGCAGCTGCTACCTTTCCTCTGATTCTTCTGATAAAGGTAATTGTGTGACCTGTTGAAACTGCTGTAGTAAAGAAAAAGGGATCTAGGCTCTTTCATGAGGGTTCAGCCAGCCCCTTTAAAAAAGCAGGCAAGGTTAGGTATGACCTGTTAATGTTTTTTCAAAGTTCAAATGTTTGCATCATTAGAGGAGAGTCTTATATTGCATATACTGTAATACTTTTAAGTGCCAGTCTTTGCATATGCATAAGTAGTTCTACTCTTAGTTCCAATGTGGAGTGCATTTGCTCTTGGAAGGGAGTCTGCTCTGTGTGGGATTCATGTGAGGTCTGATGTCAATAGAGAGAAAGGCCTTAGTGAACGTAACCATACTGGACAAAGAGATCCAGAAAGCCAAGAGCACAATCCATGTCATACTTTTTGTTAGGACCAATTCAATGACACATAATTGTGTGCAAGCTTTTGAGTTCCCCAGGACTCTTTGCCAGGACAGATTAAAAAGTAAAAGAAGAAAATCAGATTTTTAAGGGCAACGTGACTTCAAGATGCTCTCAAGGAGCTATGGTGGACTTTCTGGCAGATGAAGCAGAATTAGGTTTCAAATTGCTGCTGGCCAGAGAGTAAGTCTGACTTTCTGGGCTGGCTTGCATGGGTCTGTTGGTTTGGGAAATGACCGGGGACTGGGTGATGCTGTCAGAGAGAGCTGGATGAAGAGCTGAGCAAAGGCAGTGGTGCCCTAAGCCCCTGCTTCTACAACATCCATTGCACAGATCTTTCCAGGAAGAAAAAAAGTGGGAGGATCCAGCTGCTCCTCTTCAATTCCCCCCTCCCTTTTCATGTCCTCTTATTTACCTCATTTATACATGTGTACAAACTGAATCAGTATACATATACACTGCTCAAGGGCAAGACTTCATTTCTTTGTGGTACTGTAATTATGCAACATCCATGCAGATCTAAGGTTTCTGTGTTTTTCCCCCCAAGCACAATATGGAGGTTGTATGTACACAGGGTTACCATACATCTGGAGAAAAATGTCCTGTCCCTTTAATAAAGTTTTAATTGTTTTCTGCAGATCAAACTGATATTTAAAAACTGGCAACCCTTATTTGTACATCCGATACAGTAGTCTTGCAGACCCTTTTTGAGACATGAGCTGCCCTGAGGCTCGAAGTTCCACATCTTTTCTTAGAGCAAAGGCCATTCCCAAATGTTGCAGCCCAGCACTGGTATTCTGGTTTGCTACTTCTGGGTCATGCATCTTTCACCTATACTCTTTTAATATTTAAAAGTGATGGATGGTTTAGATCCACCAGAATTTTTCTGTGGGAAAAAGGATTTCTGCTCACAGAGCACAGCTTTCTCCTGCAGCAGTCTGAAATGCCCATGAAATCTTATTCCTGGGGGACAGGCCACCCCAAGGAACAGGATTGTGGGGGTGGTATTTCAGGCTGTCATAAGAGAGGGGAGGCAAGAAAATTATGCTCTGCAGAAATACTCAGGTGGATCTAAGCCAACATCTCAGAATTCACGTATCTGTTTTTAGAAAAGTAGAGATCTTGAAACAATTGTACCATTTAACTTCATTAGACCTAAGATGATTACCCACAAAATTAAAGCCTTCTTAATTTTTTGGCTCTCTTTCCTTTTTGCTTTCCCACAAGAACACTTCCTTCATTTTGTTTTTCTTCTATTACAGCATTTGCATTCTAAAATGCCAGACTTTCCATTTGGAACTGTACTTTAATCATTATTTTAAACATTAAGTAGGAATTGTAAATGAGGAAATGAAACAAGCAGTGGCCAGCTTGCCAACCCATGACTAATTAGGACGTGATGTAAAGTTTGTCTTGAAGAGAAAAAAAGGATTGGTTTAACTGCACGTAAAACTTTAGCATGGGATCAAAGCATTTTGGCTTGCTCACTATTTTATAATTAAAGACACCCCAAGGTTTTCAAAGGGTGTTTGTTTCAGCTGTTAGCTGAGAGGTTGACTTGATAGGATTCATGGGAAACGGTCTCTCTATTCCTGCCATTGGCTAAAACCACAAAGATGCTTGAATCATAATATATTCTTTGTCCCTTTACAGACTAGAATTTAATACAGGAAGTAAGGTTGCCTCATCAGTTGCAATTTCTCCGACAAATTGTTCCTCACTTGAATATCAGAATGTCCATTGATGAGTTTCTTGTCTCAGGGTAGGCTATAGATAAAATGCCACAAATAGATACCAAAAGTAATACTTTGCAGTAGAACCAGCTCAAACACTTACCATTCATCCATTAAATGTTGTGGTAACCATGTGATGTTACACGTTTGTTTGACTTGTCCTTATTCTTTCTATTCAAGTTTTAGGGTACAGGTAATTTGGGATGGGTAATGATTTATTGCTAGAGCTGCCGTGGGTAGATTAGTGGTTGTGGAACTGCATGTTATAACATTTAAAAGGGGGCAACTGTTGTTGCTGTTTCTCCAGTCACCTTTGTAAGGTGTAATACAACTTCCCTCTTGCTCCAAAATTGGTTCTCTGTGCTTTCCCCTCCCCACCATGCCACATCATTGTCTGATGGGGAAGTGCTCAGTCACATCAGAACATGTGGTAAATTGTAGGGACTTCCGTTTTGGGTTTCAGAAACCCAAAACAAACCCGAATCAACCCTGATTCAGGTTGATCTGTGATTCCCAAATCGGCCCCAGCAGAGCTGGCCTGATTTGAGAAACCCAAAGCAGAGCAACCCGAAGCAATTCGGGTTGCTTCGGGAAGCTCTGTGAAGCCTCTTCCCCTTGCCGTGGCAAGAGGAAAAAAACTTCAAAGAGCTCTCTTCCCAAGGCTTTCGATTGATGGGAGGGGAAAGAGGGGAGTGAGAGAGGCAGGAGAGGGAGGGGGAGAGGGGGTGATCAGGGAAGGGAGATTGGCTGAGAGAAAGAGCCAGTCGCTGCAGCAGCAAGCAGCTCTTCCCTTCCCAATTGGGGGATTCTCTGGGAGGACAGTATTTTTTTTAAAAAAAATTGTTTCATGGTGGGACTGTGATTTGAATGTGCTATTAATGCTGTTCCCAGAAATCCAAGAAATGAAATTAAAAAAATATATTTTTGGTGTGCGATTCTCTGGTGTGATGTTAGAATTTGTTTCAAGGTGGGGGACTGTATGTTGTGATTTGAATGTGCTATTAATGCTGTTCCCAGAAATCCAAGAAATGAAATTTTAAAAAAATATTTTTGGTGTGGTTTTGGAGTGTTTTTGATTCTCTGGTGTGTTGGTGGGGGTTGATTTAATCTAGGACTGTACATTGTGATTTAACAGTGATGTGATGTTTTTAATTTATTGCTATTACCAAGAAATAAATTTTAATTGATTTTTGTGTGTGTGTGAATCTATGTTGTGATGGTTGGCCCCATAGGGAAGCATTGAGAGTGGCTGGCCAGCCAGCTTTGGGGGTGCTGGGGAATTTTGAGGAGTTTGTCTTTGGTTTTGTTGGGCTGTTGGGGAGTTTATTGAGGGGTTTCTACCTGTGGCCATGGATGCCACATTCCATGTATTTCTATTGTGGGAGTCTGGATTTACCCACAAAGGAAAGTGGGTTGGCTGGGGTGGTGGTCAACCTTCTTTAGGGGGCCATAACACGGCCCCCCGAAGTTCAATCTCCCTGAAACTTGGGTGGCCATGAGAGGAGGGTTGGGAGAGGGTCCTCTGCAACTTTGGTGCTATTAGGGAAGAAAATGCCCCCAGCCCCCTCCCCAGGCTTGCCGCTTCAGGTTTTGGGTTTACTCGAATTTTTTTCCTGCTCTGGGTAAACCAGAAGCAGGAAACCCGAATCTTTTGGGGTTGCACACCCCTAGTAAATTGTACTACAATTTATGGGGTGGGAAAGAAATAAGACATAGGACTTCCTTTGTAACATGAATGCCTGTGGGGTTTATGTGCTTCTATACTGCTAAGTTTTTAGTGGATGATAATTTTAATGATTATATTATTTTATTTTATGAGCTGCCTTGAGCAGGCCTCTGAAAAGGTGGCATAACACTTTAAGACTCCAGAGACACAACTCAAAATTTTTAATGCATTTCATTCATCAGTCTTTCCACTGGTAGCCATACTACTTTTGGAACATGTCTGAAATTCACTGCTAATTCTGTTGGACAAATGTGCAGCTTGGTGTTCTAGAATTCAAGTATTCATTTATCCCAGTTTTGCATCTTCCCAACACTGTCTTACATCTGCTGCTCCCAGTGTTATTGCTGCTCCTGTAGTTATCGCCAGATGTGCGTCTGTAGTAGATAGCTAATCCTGCTATTGGTCAAGAGGTTGGATTAGATTAAGCAAACCACTCAAAGAGCTTTTTATAAACAGGAAAAGAATTTATCCTTATCTTGTGTATGAGTGTCATGTGAGGATAAACAGACAAGAAAATAATATTTTGTGAGGTAGAAATTTTGTAAGATAATGTGTAAAATTAATCCTGACAAAACAGAGGTTCTCTGAGTTAGTAGAAAAGCTGACCACTGATGTGAAATCTCCTCTGTCTTGGATAGAGTTACATTTACCCAGAAGAATCCAGTCTGATGCTTGACACAGCGGTTACCTTAGGAAGCCAGGTGGCTGCAGTGGCTCAGAGGACATTTGCCCAGCTCGGCTGGTTCATCAGCTGCATCAATTTCTGGTTCAGTCAGATCTTGCCAGAGTGATCCATGTTATAGTTGTGGCTTGATTGGACTATTGCAATACGCTGTACTTGGGGCTACCCTTGAAGATGGTTGGAAGCTGCAGCTAGTGCAGAATGCTGCAGCTAGACTCCTGGTCAGGGCCAGCTATAGGGAACATGTGATCCTAATATTACAGCAACTACTCTGGCTACAGATTTGCTCCCATACCCAGTTCAAGGTGCTAGTTCAATCTTCTAAAGCTCTATGTATCTGAAGGACCATATTCTCCCATACGTTCCTGCCTGGGAGTTAAGATCACAGGGAGTACTGCTGGCGCCAGGGTTTCTGGTGCCTGTGGCCAACCCCTGTGTGCGCGTGCACCACGGGCTGCATGATGATGTCATCACGTGATGACGTCATCACGCAGCACAAGCCGGGGGCATTGGCTGGCAGATGGCTGGTGTGGTGGGCAGAGGCTGCTCCACGCTCTGCATGCTGCCCCGGCAGCGGCTCGCAGCTGCTGCGCCTGGCTTGGGGTGTGTGGTGGCAGTGGCGGCACGGGGCTGGCTGGCTGCAACAGCTGTGGCATGCGCGCCTCCACTCCCGACACCCCTTCTGGTGTCCCTCCAGTGCCCTTGCGCCCTGAGGCCACCGCCTATCTGGCCTCAATGGGTGCGCTGGCCCTGACAGGGAGAGCCCTCCTGACTGTCCCATCAACCAAAGAAGTTCAGTTGGTGGCTACACTGGAGATGCCTTTTTGGTGACAGTCCCACAACTGTGGAACAATCTCCCCAGGGAGGTGTGCCTGTCCCCCTCACCTCTAGCTTCAGGAGGCCTGAAAACTGTTTTATGCAGGACAGCTTTTAAATGTATTTTAATCCCTTTTTAAAACTGTTTTCTGATGTTTATGTTCTACATAATAAAGGGCTTTGAGTACATTTGGAGGAAAGGCAGTTACATCTTTTAAATAAATACTACACATTTTAAATAAATAAATAGTTAGGCTTTTGGGATATCTTCCTCTATGTGGTTCCAGAAAAATATTTCCTAAATTATGGGTTGAAACCCACTGGTGGATTGCTACAGCATTGTAGATAAATAAGTATTGAGGACAATATGCCACGAAGATCCTCAGGACTAGTGTTGCCAGGTCCCTTGAGTCCCCCAGTGGGGGACTGGGAGCCTGGCACCCACTCTGGCACCCACTCTCTGAAGTCTTCACTGTACCTCCTCATGCGTGTACATAGCGCGTGCATGCTCCCAGCCTGTGCAATGACGTCACTTCGGAAGTGACATCATCATGCAGGTTAAAAGGCGGCCCGGCATGTGCTCCCGTGCTCGCCAAAGGGCTGAATCGCCCCCCCCCGAAGGCCCAATTCAGCCTGAAACGGGCCTGTTGTGGGGCATAGGAGCATGCTGCGGTGTGGCGCAGGGGTGTGCCACACTGCCGGGGGTGCCCCAGCCCCCCCCCACTGGCCAGGTAAGTGGGTTCGAGGGGAGGAGGTGGGAGCAGAGGATCCCCCACCCCGGGCAGGGGATTGGCAAACCTACTCAAGACACATGAACTTCCAAGAAATTCTTAGAAACAAATAATAGAAGGAGTATAAATCAGGAATTTTCTCTTTCATTACTTCCTTTCAGGGCCAGCTGCATCATTAGGCAGACTGAAGCAACCTGCTTAAAAGGAACTATTAGGCAGCAAATTTCAAATTATATAGGTTACTTTTTTTGCCACCAAGGGTGTGGGGTTGTGTGGGTGGGTGCGATTGATTGATTGATTGGATGGTGCCTGTTACATTTTCTGCACCAAAATATTGTAGACTGTAACATGCAAAAGAGCTTTGAGGTGGCGCATGCTGGCAGTCTAGGCTGAGCATGCTGGGAAAAAAGATTCAGCTGTCTGCACTAGGCCTGTATCCCTTAGGCTGCAGCCTAGCTATTCTGAAATGTGACTAAGAGAATGTTGCTTGTGCTGAATAGATATGCTATACCTTTTTTTCACTCCTTTCTCCTCTCCTGCCCCCCCTCCTAGATTTTGACAGACGGGCTTCTTATTTTGAATGCTGGGATTCTTCCATGAACTGATTAACCTGACGGTACTCTGAAAGACCCACCTTGTCCAAATTTCATTATGAAGGACATATCCTTAATATGACACAACTGGTGTGCTGTAGTCTGATGCCCTTGATTATACGGTGAAGCTTCTCTGGAAGGACCAAGACAGCCCCTCCTTTGTAAGGGATTTTCATCACGGCTAACACTATGAAGGCTTTGGAGAACAGCTGGCTCCTTTTGCTGTTTGCACTCAATCTGCGAGGCATCTGCTCCTCCTTTGTCAACGTCAACCATGGGGTGAAAGTGATGAAGGGTCAGTCTGTCTTCCTGTCACAAGAAGACTTGCAGTTTTCCATCCCCAGAGAGAAGGATACCTGCAAAATAGAAGTGGTGATGAACGAGCCAATAACACAGAGAGTTGGGAAGCTAACCCCACAGGTATGTAGAAAGAGAATTTCATTACATGGTAATCGTGTGGAACTTTGCATGAGTGTGAGAGAGGGGAGTGAGGAATTATGGGTAGGAGCAACCATTTGAAAAAGTAGGGTGACAGTTACCAGCAAACAGCCGTTATCTTGCTTTGTGAATGAAGCCTGATACTTAATGTAAATAGCTGCTTGTGAAACCTATCTTCCAGACTAAAACAATGGTTAAATTAAGAACACAGTTACACTCACACACTGGAGGCTGACTGGCCTTGTCCTTTTCAGTCTTACTGAATGGCTGGAAGAAAGGGCACTTTGCCCCCAAATCTGTGGGAGGGTTTTTGTTGTTACTGTTAAGAGCTACCATGAAGTACACCAGCTGCTTGTTTATATACACTGAGGATAACCAATGTCTCTAGGGCAATGTGCAGCAATGTAGACGACTTTACTGTATGCAAGGGCTCTTTTAATTATTCCCTCTGTAATACTGGCGTGACTAAAATGCAAACCTACTACAGATCATGTTATTTGTTCAGCTCCAAGAATTGCCAACAGATGGTAAACATACAAAAGAGGGTTTTGTTTTCTTTCCACTATGTAGCAACAATACAACATATTTCCCATATTGCCTTTCCTCTCCTGATTTGTCTTGTAAACTTCCCCATCTGCGTTTATTAGAAGAAAACAAAGCTTGATCAATCTGAATACAGAAAACACTAGAACTGGAACTACACAGCTGGCACTGAAAACAGAAGCCCTGTGTCACCTCCTTTCTTCCCTCCCAACTGTCTATATTAATGCAACATAAAATCAACATCATAGAGTTCCAAGTTTCCCAGTAAACAGAGCTCCCAGTATTTCCCCCCTCTACAAGCATAGTGGGACCATGAGGAGGAGAAAGCTCCAATCAGGTCTATGAGGAGGAGAGGGCTTTAAGCCTCCCCCTGCACTCCACCATACTCCCAATCTAAAATGGCTCTAGGGAGTCACTATTTTCCCTGCTGGAGCAAACACATAATGGAGGGAAGTTTAATTACCCTCCTTTCACACTACAGTCACAAGCTGAATTAGGGCTATGCACGCCTGATTTTTAGAAGAAAAAAGGAGTGTTGGAAGTTTCATTGATAGAACTCTCATATTCTTGTTTGTCTGGGCATTTAAACAATTAACAACAAACATTAATTGCATTTGTTTGTTGTTGTTTTAAAGTAGATGTTAACCATAGATATGATCTGGCCAAAGTGATGTATTTCTAAATAATTTATTAAAACTAGTAATAGAATAGCTCAACAGAACCTGTCACTATCTACATATTCTAGAAAATGTCATTGACTCATTTCAATTTGGCTGTGAGCTTGGTTGTAGGACTGAAACAGTTTTGTTTACTCAGGAGGGCGATTTCTGTATGCTGGATGGTTCAGGGTGTGTTGTTTCTTGATTTATTAGTCTCAGTGGCTTTTGATACTTCTTCTAACCAGGCTAATTTATTTGCTCAGTTGAAGAAAGTGACAGGGGTTACTGGTATAGCATGCCAATAGTTTTGGGCCTTTCCCCCCCAATCACACAGTTTGCATTGGTATTGCTAAGTCCATTGCTAGGTGTCTGGCTGCATACCTTCACCCAGTGCAACATATTTAATATAATTGAAAGGCTGCTAAATTAGATCATCCAGAGCTTTGGGTTGGATTATCATCAACAAGCTGATAGCATCCACCTCTATATTTCTTTGACAGAGCATTCAAATATTTCTGTTTGTGTTCTCAACTAGTGCCTAAGTGCAGTGGTCAAATAAATGAGAGAGAACAAGCTGACAGAGGTGATGTTCGAAAGCAAAGCTAATACTCCAGAAGGAGTTGATTACCATTTTAGATGGGGTGATTTTTTTCCAAATCAAGATCAGGCAGGGGCACAAAAAGTGCCCTATAAAAAACCTACATCTGATTAAGAAATTAGAAGAGCCTAGAAGGAGGGAGGATAATCTGACATCATACATCTAAACTACTGAAAAACAGATTACTGTGTGTGGGGTTGCCTTTGAAGACAACTTGGAAACTGGTGCATGTGTGGCTACTCATTTGCTTAGAGATTGTGAGCCAAACCACACGAGACACCAGACGTGTTCTTCACATGTCGAGTACTGCAAGGTTCCCTGGGTAGTGTAGTCTTACAAAGAACATCCACTCTATGCAATTCTCAGCCAGGTGAAGAGTTATGGGAGGGATTCTCTCTCCTTCAAAAAGCCTCAGCTGGGGGGTGGAGGGTGGGACATAACAGGAGGCAGGAAATCCAGGGCTGTTTTTTGCAAGAGAGAGAATCCACAATGCATTTCTCTGCTGAGGAGGAGAAGAGCAATAGGAGGGATTCTCTCTGTCTTGCAAAAAGCATCCCTGGATTTCCTGCCTCCTGTTATGTCTCCCTGCCCTGAGCTCCTGGAGGAAAGCCTGAGCCTAGGCTTTTTGAAAGAGAGAGAACCACTCCCATCCCTCTTCCCCCAGTGGAGAATTGCATTGAGCAGCTGTTCTTCGTAAGACTATACTACCCAGGGAACCCTGTGGGACCTGACACATAAAGAACACGTATCTGGTGTCTCGTGTAGTTTGGCTCTGTACTTGTGACTCCCACTAGACCTATACTAGCAATCTGTTCACTTCAGGGTTCACTTCAAGATGATGGTCCTTTAAATCTCTGCATAATCTGGGACCCACATACTTGCACATATGAAAATGTTCTGCTAGATTCAAGCACATACATTCAGAATTCTAAATAGTATTTCATGCTCTACAAAGTGGTGGAAAGTTCTTTTCTTCTGCTACTTGCTATTTGAATAAGAGAACACTGAAGTTTTATTGCGTTTCTGTAATCTCTGTAGTCAAGTACTGATAGGAGCAGAGGTCAGTCCACAGTAAGCAGTACTCATCTAGAACATCCACATTTCAAAAACTGTTTTCATTGCTGGTTTTTTAAAAAATAAAGTTCCATCTTGACAGTTCTACTCAACAAATTTGTGTCACCTGCTTTCCAGGTGTTTTGTATCACAGTTGTCTGTCAGTTCCCATTAATGAGTCACTGAAGCTGGCCATTCCTACACTCCAGCTGTATCTCATTTCTCTCCATGCACAAGGCATTTATGCAACACTCATAAAGCCATGGTAGTAATGTTTGCCCACTGCATTTTGGCGTGAGTTGAGAAAGGAAGGAGTGCTAAGATGCTGTGGGCCTCGGCCAGCTACCATGTGTGCTGCATACTGAAGGTACTTAGTGGGGCAAGTTGGCATTATTCAATGCAATCCTAAGAACACTTTCCTGAGACCGAGTCCCATTGAATAGATTCTCTGTAAACCTGCTTATTTTAATGGGCTTAGGCTGGAGTAACTCTGTTTAGGATTGCACTGTGAATCATTATAGCCCCAGTTACGGCACTAGAATTGAAGCTAATTATGGGCTTTAGTGCCTGGAGTTCTCTCAGAGGATTTAAGAATAATTCATCTACTCTTCCTTCTCAGCAGCTAGCCTTGTACATCCCTGTTGGACAATTTACCTTTCCAAATGTTGCTTTAAATAGTAACAAAAGTCTATAGTATGGTCTCTGAAAAAGGAAGCTTTGACTGTTGGAAGCTTATACCCTGAAAATCTTGGTCTCTAAGGTACCACTGGACTCAAATTCTGCTGTAGTATGGTGAGTGGCTGTAGCTCAATGGTAAAAATCTACTTGGCATGTAGAAGGCCCCAGGATCAATAGATGGAATCTTCCATTAAAAGGACAGGCAGTAGGTGTTATAGAAGAACTCCAACTGAGATAAGATTGCCAACCTCCAAGTGGTAGGTGGAGATATCCTGGAATTACAACTGATGCCCAGATGACAGAGATCAGTTCCTCTGGAGAAAGTGGCTGCTTTGGAAGGTGGAGTCTATGGCATCATAACCCGCTAAGTTCTAGCTCCTCTCCAAACCCTGCCCTCCCCAAGCTCCATCCCTCAAATCTCCAGGAATTTCACAACCTGGACCTGGCAACCCTAGACTGAGCCTTGAAGAGCTGATGCCACTCAGAGTAGGCAATACTGAGTTTAATAGACCAATGACCTAATTCATCTTAAGGCAGTTTCATGTATTTGTGTAATTTACTTATTTATTTATGATATGTCTATGCCACTTTTCTACCCAATTTAGGGTCCAAAGTGGCAAACATTTTAAATACAAATATATAAAATATTTTAAACAATTTAATAAAATACATAAATGCGCACTGTCTGTTTCTGTACCCCAAATAGCTGCCCTCTTGTTTTATTAATATGGTATTCCCCTCTGGTCTCAATGGTATCTAGTACAATGACACACAAAAGATTTCACTTTTTGACCACTCTCTCTTATTAATCTGTACAAAAATCCATTTAAAATGTTAGGGAGAACTGGACAAATCTTCAAAACATCCTAAAATTTCCAGAGCCAAACAGCCAACAGGTTAGAAACTGCAGTTGTGTGGTAAGTGGCTATATTAAGAGTACATGGGAATTTTTGTCAGTTATAGGTGACAGGTTGTAATGCAGAGGTATGACTTAATTTGTAATCTGGAATTTATTTATTTATTTTTATATAAGACCTCATTTGGTTGTAGATGCTTAAATAAATAACAGAATAAGAGCAAGTAATGTGGTCTCTCTCCTGAGAAACTAATGAAGAATAAATACAGGCCCTGGTTTGGTTGTTTGGCCGTTTTCATGTCTTACCGGCCGTGCAAAATCACACAAAACTCCTGGAACAACGGCGTCTTCCTGGCACAATTTCCTGTCACAAGCCGGAGTTATGATGGAAAACCGCGCCAGGAAGGCACTGTCATTCCAGGAGTTTTGCGAGATTATGCATGGCTGGTAAGATGTGTGAAAACGGCTTTTGTTTTAACAAAATGCGTTGATCCTAGACTGATCAGATGGTTAAAATTAAGCATTATGTAGTGGGACAGATCCTACCCCATCCTACCACTCCATTGAGTCACATTTATTTATTATTTATTAAAATATTTATACCCCAGGTTAGAAGCATTTTTCCAAGATGGTATTGCCAACTCCAGGTAGGAAAATTTCTGGAGATTTGGGGGGTGATACCAGGGAAAAGGGAGGAGTTTGGGGGTAGGAGGAAGCTCTGAAATTGCCATTTCCTCCAGGCAAGCAAATAATTGTCATAATCAAGATATCAATTGCAATTCCAGAAGAACGCCAAATTCCACCTGGAGGTTGATAACACTAAAACTAAAGTTGCTCTTCCATTGGAGGAGCCACTTAAGTTGGAGCAAAGTCTTTCAGACTGGGGGATGGTTGGATCCACCCTTCTCTGTGTGTGTGTATGATGAGATATTTGAGTGGCAGAACCCGCCTAAGCAGATTTACATACTTTGCTTAGTCTATGACACAATAGAAGCATGGGCGCCTTCCTGATAGCCTTAGGCAAGCCATTCCGTGATGTGAGAGCAACCCCATAACTGTAGGATTATTGCAGGTTGCCAGTTTTTTTTAATTTGCCTCTGTATCTGTGCATCTTACATCAGCTTGATGCACAGATATTAACAGAAAGTAATATTTGTTTCCATATCATGAAAAGTTTCACTGATTTATTTCAGCACATCACACCACTATTAACAGCACAGAAATGTCCCAAACTTTTTTCTCAGTCAGTTGACAATCCAAAACCTAAACCCCGATAGTGCTGTGCCGTAGCAAAGAAAAGCACAATGCCTGTCTATTGCAGTGGGGTGACATAAAACCTCACGGCCAAATTGGAAAGGATTTGGATCAGGTAAACAAGAGCTTTTAGTTTAACTCGATAAAAGATCATCAGTACCTGCCCTTCTTTTGCTGAAGGATTCTTTCCCTTTAACCATTGCAAAGGCCTGTCCTATGATCAAGTTTGCTGTCATTAAAGTGAGTAATGTGCTAGGAATGTGTGACAATTTAATTACAAATTGTAATTGAAAAGTAGTTGAAGTGGAAATAAAAGCAAAGCCAGACAGTAATTAGGAAAAGATTTAGCTCTCCTTTGTTTTACTTGTTAAATTTATGGACAATTATGGCTGCCTGTTCATATGAAAGGAAAACATATTAGGAAGCATAAAACAGATGTTTCTTTTTAACAAAGCAGATTGTGTCTGTTTTATAATCGCTTTCTGTCTATGGTGAGAGTTCTGCTGAAGAAAAAAACCTTTCATTATTTATCTCCCTAGTTATCAATTAACAGGAACTAATGATAGAAAAATACAGTTTCTGGATAGTATGAGCATTATTTTCTGATGGATTGCTGTATGAAGATACAGTTATCTTCCTGCCATGGAAGATGATGATTTCTCAAGGCTAAGAAGAATTTCAAATGTGAGGCTTAAATTGCCTTTGAGTCTCTTAACATCCGAAGTAATTTTCTCATGCAAGACTTAATTTGGCTTTGTTTTAAAAACTGAATCCTAAGAGATATAGATTCAGTTTCTTTCAAATTCTTCCTCACATTAGCAACCTTCATACACAAGACTAAAAGTATGAGGCAAGCTCAAATGGACTTCTTAGTGTCAAGTATAAAAACGCCATGACGGTTGTTAATCCAGACAAAGATGTGATACTGCCTACTATTAGGCATAAGGTGGGATGGCAGACTTGGGAGTCATTCAGTAGCACCAACTGATCATTGATTTACCTATTACTGGTGTTACCAGAACTGCTATTTTATGGGGAAATTAGCTAGCAGTCTGGGACTAAATTAAGTGCGGATCTTACCCAATGTATACCAAGGTCCACTTCCAATGCAGCAAGAAAGAGGAGGCGATTTCTTCAAATAAAATGTTGTTTTAATGCAAAAATGTTGCATGTACCTATACTAATGCACATTCAATCAAGAACATACAAGTACTAAGAAAATAGAGCAAGGAAAGCATAGAGGCAGTTGCATTAGCAGGCTCCCATATGAGTACGCTGGAACTGGGGTAGTTGTAATACGAACCTGTCACGGTGAGAGGAAAAAGGATCAGCAGCCAATGTGTATTCATCTAACGGCCTGTGTTAGACTAGCAGAGAGATAAGCAAGGGTGTGGATAGGGAAGGCGCGCCTCGAGGCAGAAGAATCCTGCTTAAATACCCAAAAAGGGGTTTTGAAGCTTATGCTTTCCCAGTGGCTCTCAGGTGTAAAAACAAAAGGTTTTTATTGCTCCTATCTCTAAGACGAATGGGCCACCTTTAGAGTCAGGATATCAGATAGTAACACCTTAGGGGGGCGGGCAGGAAAGGAGGAAGGGGATGTCAGGTTGATTGATTCCAGGGATGCTGCGGCTGCATGGTCCTGGTGTCATTAAATGTGTTTGGATCGCCGGCCCTTGATGTCCGTCACTGAGGCGGCCTCCCTTGATATGCAGAGCAGGGCAAGGTGTTGCGGACATGCTCTGCACAGGTTCACGAAATGGCTTCTTGACTGCAAACTGTTTCTGCAGTCGGGGCATGGCTTCTCTCTGGGCATATCTTCCGAGCTAATTGATAGGCTGCTTGGTGAATGGGCAGACTTAGCGACCATCCTGCCAGGGGCTCCCCGTGGGACCTGATCAGGGGGTGCCTGGCCCGGCTCATGGAGAGTCCCTCTGGCTGGCACAGTGTTGCTAGTGGCATGGCTCTGGGCCCAGGTGAGGTAGGTGTCCAAGGAGGCAGGAAACAGGCATAGGTAACACAGTCCATAACAGCAGAGAGGCAGGAAGCAGGCATGGGCATTGCTGCCCCTAACAGAGTCTTTGGCAGAGCTTCAAAACAGCAAGGCAGGAAACTGGCACAGTTCATATCAGGCTCCATAACAGGAATGGGGGGGGGGGGCTGGCAACACTGGCACTTTCTCTGAACAGTCACACACAGTGTAAGATGGGCAGTCATAATGCCATTGAAAATTTTATCCAAATTTGTTTTTTATATTCACACTGAAAACCAATTGAAATAATTGAATAAAAAGCCTAATGCTTGAAAATGGTTAGGCTTTTCAGCATCAGATTTAAGGGGCAGTGTTTGGCTCTGTCTAATTTTTTGTTACCCCTCCAGAAGCTCATACATAGTTCTTCTCTATTTTATCCTCACAACAGTTCTATGAGGTATGTTAAGCTGACTGACCCAAAGTCACCCAGAGAGCTTCATGACTGAGTGGAAGTAAACCTGGATATTGCACATTGGCTATCTGGTTGTTAACAAATCTATAATATGGTGCTAAATGGTCACAATATTTACTATATTCCCTTGTATTTGGAAGGCTCGGAGTCAGTTTCTGAACCATAAAAAACACTGAAACCAGAACCACAACTATTTCACAACCGCATAGACAAAATAATTTAGTATCAGCAGCCACTTTGTGTAAAGGAGACACAACCACCTGCTTTTGAAGAGGTGTATGCTGCTGTAAAAAAGCTACATGAACACCTGTGCAGCCAGTTGGCTGGCGTTCCCTACTATATATACTAGAATGTGCATAACAGAAAAAAGAGCCACAAAAATCACACAGTACTCACTGGTTGTGCTCGTTAAAGCAACTTCTGGAATGCTGAACCAAATTTGTGGAAATAAATCGTAGCAAGTTCCTCCTGCCAAAAAGTTTGTTTGTTTCATTTCAGTTTGTATCTTCCACCAGCAAGCAGGGACTGGGCTGGCCTTGCAGGGTAGCAGCTTGTTTTCCTGAACAGCGCCAATCAGATCCCAAAGGGAGAAAGACCTTACTTTATTAATTAATTAATTAACTCTGTTGGTGGGTAGGTGGAATGAAATCAATGCGCATGAGTGCATTTCCCCACCCCCACCCTGTAGCTGTTTGGGAAATGGCAGTCTTTGAAACCCTGCCAATCCGGTCCTTGCAAGGGGAGACCCCTCTCCTCCTATCAGCTCTGGAAATGTTTTGAAGGGAGTCTTTGATCATAGGCTGCAATTCAAAAGACATATTCCTGGGAGTAAGCACTATTGAATAACATGGGACTTGCCTCTGTGTAGACCTGTTTAGGATTGCTCTCCCTCCCCCCTATCCTGTGAGCCATTCAACTACTCTGCCCTTTCAAAAACAATCCTGCCTGCCCCCACAGCAAAAAGAAAACTTATGGGGAAAACATAGGTCTGGGGAGGGAGGGGTTTCCAGCCAATTCATTCTGCCTGCCTGCACTCGGGCAATGGAGAAGATTGGCAGCGAGAATGCCCCATTTTGCAGCTGAATGCTGAGCATCAAAAGGAAGGATTTGGATTCATTGTGGGAATAAAGAACAAGGAAACATGAAACCAACAGGAACAGCAGAATGCAAGGTAATAAGTTATTGGCCCTATAGCACAAGAAAAAAGTGAGCGTGAAGCAGGCTTGTTTTTAATGCTGCTGCACTGAACTGCTCCACCCATTGACACTTGCCTTCTATGAGTCCATTGTTGTTGTGTGTGGATGTTATTGAGTGTAAGGAAAAGCGCAGTGGATCAATGGTTTAGACCAGGAGGGGGACTAATAATTGATTCTGTTTTGGGTTTAAGTGCAAAAGCAGCTATCCCAGACCCTCATTTCTCCACCCTCCCCTTGAAAAGAACAGTGTCCGTTAGCACATGTGCAGCCAATGGGCGTGCAACAGACCAAAACTCATGAAAATGAAAAAAAACCATATGGTTCCGTTCCAAGCTGTTACAGCCTGACCTGGAACAAACTAGTAATGGAATGGAATTATTCTGCAATCCCCCAGAACTGAAACTGAAATAGAAACTTTCTTGGTGCACACCTCTAATATGTACTCTTCTGTCCAAATAATGCTGCTGTCGCTTATAATGTATGAAGTATTATTGCAGAGTATTACAGAGTATGGGGCAATGGAATAGAAGTTGCTGGCTGAGAAGACGTCGTCCTCAGTGATGGATCAGCAGCATGGGACCCAAATCCTGCAAGAATTGAGCTAACCACACTTGGATTAAAATTTTATAAAAGCAATTTCAAATTAGTATTTAAGTATTATTCTTCTCCTTTGTGAACAATGATTCCCATATTACTAGTTTCTATGCTATGGGATGAATTTTTACATCACTCCGGCATTGCAATACATTTTTAAGACAAACCAAAATCGGCTGAAAGGGCACATGCTCTAGAGAACACACTGGTGGTGGAAAGTGCCCTCAAGTCATAGCTGGCTTGTGGTGATCCCTATTGGGGGTTTCAAGGCAAGGGGCTAAGAGACGTTAGCCATTGCCTGACTGTGCAACCCTGGCCTTCTTTGGGGGTCTCCCATCCGATAAGGCTGATACTTTTTAGCTTCTGAGATTTGACAAGATGAGACTTGTCTGGACTACCCAGGTCAGGGTCTAGAGAACATACCTGCGTTCTTTTTAACGAAGCTTATCATTAACAGGTATTTGATTGCCATTTTCTTCCCAATGAAGTCAAATACACTCATAATGGCTGCCCAATTCTCAATGAAGACCGAGTCATGCTGAGGTTATACAGGTAAGTCATACCGGGGTATTACTTTTGTAAAGAAGTATTTCTTAGGAAATAATTTCCATCATTTGCTAACAGAATACAGACATTGGAATGTTATCTACTTACATCCCAATATTTTCTTCTTATGTTACAATGATGAAAAACAAACATAGGTGCTCCTTTGCTGTTATACAAGATGTTATAGTGCCAAGCATATAATACCATTCTCCACCTTGGTCCGCCAATAACAATGTTTTTTCCTGCCGATGATGGTGGCGGTTAATGATGGCAACGATCATTCCAACAACGGATCTCTCAAAAACCTTTTTCAAGCGTTACGACAGTGTGTAGCAGGAGTCTTCTAAATACACATACAGCTTCTCATTCCCAGAATGCACTGTCGCCATATTTTCTGAACATTGACAATGTGCATATTTTGCATGTGCATACAGTTTTGGTATTCATAAACAGACTACTGGAATTTCCATGGTTCTCGTTTTTATACACCAAAGCTGTAATGCATGCTATATATGTGTGTTGCTCTGTTCAGAAACATGTTGACACACATTGAGAACATCATGGGTTGTGAGCTCAGATATGTGCAGTTACCAGGCTTCCAAGATGGTTGTATAGATATAACATCTGAAGAAGGTTAAGACACTAGGTTTATGAACCAATGCCCATAGCTTGCTTATTAGAATTACAACTCATAGGGCTATACAATGATAAAGACTGATCAGAAACTAACTAAAAACCTCTCTTAAACACCAGTTCATTGGCAGGACTGACCAGTGTATTCTTTATATACTGCATTGAATAACTTACAAAGATTTTAAAAGAAATGAAGACAAAAACCATTATAAAGCTTCCTGGGGTGTATGGCATTGTTCATACTTGCTTGTTTGTTCATTCCTAACCCTTGGTAGGTAAACTCAAATTGTGAGCAGCCCAAGCTCTGCTCAAGACCTGAGTTCGATCCTGGTGGAAGCTGGATTCAGGTAGTCAGCTCAAGGTTGACTCAGCCTTCCATCCTTCCGAGGTCAGTAAAATGAGCACCCACTTTCCTGGGGGTAAAGTGTAGATGACTGGGGAAGGCAATGGCAAACCACCCCGTAACAAAAAGTCTGCCAAGAAAAGTCTGCCAAGAAAACGTTGTGATGCGATGTCCCCCCATGGGTCAGTAATGACTCGGTGCTTGCACAGGGGACTACATTTACCTTTACCTTAAACCTAGACTAAATTGGATCCTCAGGATTTTGCCAGGTTCGAGGATCCTAATGGGGTGAAAGGGAGACAAGAGAGTGGTCTATCCTAAACTTACAGTGAAATCCTAAACAGAGTTACTCCAGTCTAAACTCATTAATATCAGTGAGCTTAGACTGGAATAAGTCTGTTTAGGATTTTATTGTTAATCACTGATGAATGATTGTTAACAAAATATCCCGATAGTTGTTGTAGAAATACAGCAGCTTAGGAAATCTGTTATGGTGCATTCATTATAATTTCATCACCAAAAAAGGCCTTTTCAGATATTGTATATTTGTTCCTGCAATCAGATCGACTGAAACAAATCTTTTCATAAAATTTAGTAGACTTTGACATGCACGTTGATGTTTTACCATTGCCTCATTAAGTATATGTATTTATCCTTTGCAGATTTACCGAAACGGAAACATTCACAGAGCTGTTCATCCTTCATGTTCAGTTACTTGAACCCGACTGTAATATTATCAAAATGGTCCCGAATGCCCTGGAGGTCTCTGAGTTTCATGGCCTTTCTAATGTCATTAACAAAAACATAATTACTTTAAGCTATAACAGGAAGATAAACTTGGAGTGCACTATAAGCCTGATCTCCTTAGAAACCTTTCTACCAGCCCATGGTCAACTAGTTACTAGAGAAGTTAACGAAGAAGCACCTCGTGGAGACCAGCCTCAAAATTTCTTCCCCCCATTCAGTATGTCAAACTTCGTTTCTGATACTTATTACTATTTCCATTTAGGGAAACGGGTATGTTGAACTCCTGTTTAAGGCACTTGCACTAGCTAGTTCTTGACATGTACTGGGACTAGAGGTGGGCACGGTCCGCAAAATGGACCTAAATTTGACACAGTCCAGCCCAATTCGTGGTTTGTGAACACACGGTTCATGGCACTCATGTTTTTCATGAACGTTGGTCCGTTTGGGCTGGTCTGTCGGTCCATGGTCCATGAGTCCAGACATCCTGGCACCGATCTATCAATTTCCTAGGCAATGGAATGGACATTTGCAGACCATCTGCAGCCCTTGGAACACACTAATCCTAGCCCTCAAAAACTTGATAGGTAGCTCTGGCTGCCAACCATAGAGCTCCCATTCTTCTCTATGCAACCAAAGAACAAGAATTAATTCCCTAGGCAATGGAGGAAGCCCTGGGAATATATCAATCCTAGTCCTTAAAAACTTGATAGTCAGCTCTGGCTGCCAGCCAGAGAGCTCCCATTCTTCTCTATGCAAGCAAGGAGAAATAATTAATTCCCTAGGCCACAGAGGGGAGGGACGTTCTGCAGGCCTGGGAAAGCACTAATTCTAGCCCTCAAAAACTTGATAGGCAGCTCTGGCTGCCAACCAGAGAGCTCCCATTCTTCTCTATGCGAGCAAGGAGCAAGAATTAATTCCCTAGGCAATGGCTGTGAAGATGTCTGTGTGGTGAGTGAGGGGGTTCTTCTCCCACCCTTTTCTGTTTGATTTTGCTTCATTGCAACTTTTTGGTGCTGCAAGCCAATGCAAGTCAATTGGCATTTACAGCTCCTAGTATCTACTGGACGTTTCCTGGGGGTGGTTGCTTTTGGGGGGTCTGTAACTCAGACCTCTGAAATGCAATCTTGGCCAAACTTGGAGGGTGGCTGGAAGAGAGCCTGCTGAAGCCTCGCTCCGAGTTTGGCATTTCTGAGTGCAAAGGGGGCAGTCCTAGGGCCCCTGGAAGTGACAGACCACGGACCGACAAACCGGTCCATAAACAGGGTGGGTCCGTTAAAAGTTCATGGTCCGTGAAACATGATGGAACATGGGCCAGTGGTCTGTGGGGTTTTTCCAGTCCATTCTCACCTCTAACTGAGACACAAACCAGGAAAATGAGTAGATATACACATACACTGTCCAAGACTGGACCATATCCTAGATCTACCTGATCTGCAGCAGACCCTGGTGCTAACTTTGGGTTGCTAACTGTTCCTATGGCCATCCTATGACAAGACCACTAGCATCACCAGGACATGCAATGTGTAGCTTGAATATGTTATTGAGCAATCTTGCCCAGCTGTGGATGGGCCTGATTGGGCAGCTCATCAGGCAAATGGGAAACAGGTGCTGGAGGCTGGACTGTTGGACATGCACATGATTAAACTTGGCCCATAATAACAGGCTAAAAGGTATGCTGGGGAGGAGTTTACAGGTCTTTTATAGACCATGGAGGAGAGATTTGGAAAGAGAAAAAAAGAGAACAAGGTGCAGTGAAGTCTCTCTCCCTTCTACATCTGAGGCCTTAGCTAGCGTTGGGTCTTAGGTGGAACCAAGGAGCTAGAAGTCACAGATCTTCTAGCTCCTCCAGACACCTATTTTTTATTTTTAACAAAAACACTCTTCATAGTCATCATTGCAATGGAAAGTATCAATGCTCAGCATCATACAGAATTTGAAGTACCACAGTCAGTGTCAAAGTCTGTAGCAACCGGCATAGTTCTATTTCAGTTGCCAGGGTACATCTACTTCAGACTGAAAAGTATACAAACAGAAAGTGGTTATAGTTGTTCGCAATGGTGCTACAGAATAGTTTGGGGTCATATTTGGTGCCTCATTAAGTCGCCTCATCTAGTAGAAATCTCTAGAGGACTGAAGAGACTTTGAAGACATTCCTCTCAGAATCTTCAATGAAAAAAGAAAATAGGGGAATTAACCTATAACCCCCCCCCCCAAAAAACCCCAACCAGAAACAGTTAATGAAAAATCTCCTTGTTAAAAAGCTATAAGATATAAATTTTAATAAACAAGAGTACCACAAAGTAAATATAATGTATAAAATGCTTCTTGTGTCAGAATAAAAGAGAAGACCAAACATCTTTCATCAACGTCTTTGTCAATGGTGAATTGTAACAATATATGTGTCAAAGAATTAGCACATATATATTTGACATCTTCTGGCCTCAATCAATTCTTTATTTAGTACCCATAAACTATACATTGTGTATAGTTTCTACTTTTTATTTTGATACAATGAGTGTTTTAGACATTTTTACTTTGTGATACTCGTGTTTGTTAATATGAACTTATTGTTTTTTGAATAGGAAATTATTTTCCTGAACCTTGGAGGGGGGCTTTTAAAAAACAATCAGAGTGCAATAAAAATCTGGAAATGCATCCTTTCTTTTCTCAGTCAGGGCAGTTTGTCACTCTCAAAATCTATTTTTGGCCGATTTAGAGGTAGTATGAGATGGTTCAGATGATTCTTGCTTGAATTTATCAGAGGGGTCACTGTTGAATGTTTAGAGGTAAGTCAGAATGAAGGGAAAGAAATATATTACCTTCATTTGTGTTTCAGTTCACAGTTGCATTTAGCTAGCTGTAAGTGGTTGCATCTTCTTTGCAAATTTCTGTTAACACATACTTCACTGTAACTTCTGTTGGACTATTAGCACGTAGGTGCCAGAATGGGAGCTGCAATTCAAGTTGGAAGACCATTCAGAACATCAGAGTGACCTGTGAGGATTTTTTTTTAATGAGCCTTAGATATCAGCACTTGGATCCTCCTTCACCCAATGTTGATTACATTCCTATCAGGCTGGACCTCACCGACAGCCGAAGCAAGACTATATACAAGGTAGAGGCCTTATATGATTGAATATACACTGTTCTGGATAGCCTAATTGTCGTGACCTCTTCACACTGCCGCCCCACACAAAACTTCCCTTCGTAGGTTCAGGGATATAGACAGGCCAAGGCAGTTACAATTCACCACCTGTCTTGTCTCCCTTTACTAGGTAGAGAGCCCTGACCCTTTCACACACACACAGGGTCCTCTCTTCTTCTCTAGAGATGTTACCAGACAGGACAGCCAGTTCTCTATATTAAAGGGATGTGCACTTCAGGTTTCCAATCAGGATAAAATACCTGAATTGGACACGATTTGTAAAGATTCAGGATTTCCAAATTCGGAAATCCCAAATCAAAGCTTCCCCAAAGCATTTGGGTTGCTTCGGGAAGCTTTGGGATTGAGTTTAAATGGCTCTTTCCCTGCCTCTTGCAAGTGGCAGGTCCCTTTAAACTATCACCTGGCAGGCGGAGGGAATCCCCCTGCCTGACAGCTGCAGTTTAAAGGGTCTCTTTCTTGCTGCTTGCAAGCGCCAGGACCCTTTAAACACCCCAACCCCCAGCACCAGCCCCCTAGCCCCCCAGCCTCCCCACTTATCGTAGCTCTGCACTACTTTACTTTTTCTGCTGCCACTAATTTCCACAGACCTATATTTGTTGAGCATCCAAGGTTTCATAGGTGTGTGTTTCTTTTACATAATACAGACCACCTTTAGATGAACTATGAGCAAAAAAATGAACTTTTATTAAACAACAGATATGTGGTTCATAAAGATATATACATAGTTTCTTCTCATTTGAACTTTTGACCTTAGAGTTTATGCGTAGCAGTTTAGTGACTGGGTTCTGAGCCTGCACTCTGCTGGTTTGACTCCCACTACTGCCATGAGCTCAGTTGGTGGCCTTGGGTGAGCCACTACTCTCAGCCCTAGCTCACTAGCTTTATTGAGGGTGTAGTAATAAACACTGACTTTATTAGTCACTGCTCTGAGTGTGGCACTAATCTGTCCAGATGGGCGGTATATAAGCACACTATTGTTGTACTTTCAAGTCTTTTATTATGAAGTCTAAATTTCTTTTTTTAGGTTGGACAGATTCAGCTGCTGTCCCTCTCTCTGGCTTAAAGCCTTCCTTGCTCTCTCCAACTGTTAATCAACTGCTTTTTCCAACTGTCCCAGCACTCAACATTCCATCAGCTCCAATTGGCACTTAGGGAGAGGCGGAACTGGAGCTGTTCATCACACTAATCTTCCAGTGAGCGTCATTTAATCCAAGAGCCACATGTAGTCCACTGCTTTCTCTTAAACAATCCCTGACATCTCTAAGCGTTTATATGGAATAAGGTCCACAAAAGGACCTATATTCAGATAATGGTCTAACTTCCACAACATGCATTCCTCTCAGTTTCTATAGTGATATCTTAGTGGATGGGTAAAAAAGATGGATGGAAAGGCAGCATACCGATGTTTTAGATATCTTACACCATCTATTGTATGTGGGAAAGAAGTATGTTAACTATTGATATTTCATATAGCATGGGTACTATTAATAGTTACTATTAATAGTTAATCGCCAAGTTGTTCCATGCAGGAATTTCAAAAAGGGAGGTGAATAAGAGTCTAGGTCATTTGGGGGTACAAAATTTCTTTTTTTTTTAATATAATTTTTATTGGATGGGTTAACATACAATTAACATTGTAACAGTTACATTTTCCTTCGTTTCCCATGGTTATATGCTTCCCACCCCCTCCCCTCCCCCTTTTCTGTGTTGACTTCCAACAGCACTCCAACCCCCCGTTTTCTAATCTTATTTCTAAATCCTAGTTGTCACTTTTTTATTACTGGTAAAGATCTAAACTATATCTTATCTTATTTAATAACTTTCAAAAGACCATAATTGTCCTTTAACATCCCACTTTTTCTCTAAATATTTTCTCATTTTCCCCCAATCCTCAAAGTAATCCCTTTGGATCTTGATCCCTCAGTTTTCTTGTTAATTTGTCCATTTCCGCCATGTACAACAATTTTTGTGTCCATTCTTCAATTTCTGGTATTTCTTCTTTCTTCCAATATTGTTCTTGCCGCTGTTATCATATAATACAATAATACTCTGTCTTTTCTATTAACATCCTCTAAATGCAAGGATAATAATAACATTTCTGGATTCTTAACAACATTATATTGGAGTATTGAAGACATTTCAGCACATATTTTAGACCAAAAGTCTCTAGCCTTGCCACAAGTCCACCACATATGAAATAGAGAACCTTTATGCTCCTTACATTTCCAACACTTGTTAGATAGCTGTTTATTCGCAATGGCTAACTTCTTCAGTGTTAAATACCATCTATATATCATTTTATAGCCATCTTCTTTAATACTGGTACAAGTTGAAATTTTTAGTGTATTTTTCCACAATTGCTCCCAAGCTTCCATCATAATTTCATTATTACAATTTATCGCCCACTTTACCATTTGAACTTCCACTGTCTCATCTTCTGTAAATGGTAATTAAATTAAATTCATTATTACAATTTATCACCCACTTTACCATTTGAACTTTCACTGTCTCATCTTCTGTAAATGGTAATTAAATTAATTAAAATGGCAATTTTAATAACAATTTATACATTTTAGAAATTGCTTTGTTATTATCCCCCAGCAAAAGTTCTTCTAACTCTGAATTTTTAATTCTAAAACCTGTCCTCCTTTGATCTGACTCAAATAAATCTTTGATCTGTCGGTATTGTAGCCAGCTATATTTGAATGGTAATTCCTCATTTGACCTAAGTTTCAACTCATTATTTTCTGTTTCTATAAGCTCTTTAAAGGTAAGCCATTCTTTCCCCTCATACTCTAAGTTCGGGTTGATTACTTCAGCTGGAACAATCCATAGTGGTTTCTCTTGATCAATAAACTTTTTATATTTTAGCCAGGTTAGAAATAAATTCCTTCTCAAAATCTTCATTTATTCTCCATCGTAATTTCTTCTGTCCCATTGTAGCTTTCCATAATACTGGATTATGGTCAGAACTCACTCTTGGCATTATTTCCACTTTTTTTGTCCATAAAGCTAATTCTTTTGTTGTCCAAATCATGTCAATTCTTGAAAATGATAGATGTCTCGCAGAGTAATACGTATAATCTTTACATTTAGGATTTTCTTTCCTCCAAATATCCTCCAATTTTTCTTGTTCTATTAACTCAAAAAAAGATGTTGGTAATTTCTCAGCTTTCTGTTTGCCGCCTTTTGTTTTCCTGTCCATTTGTAAATCCACAGCTCCATTAAAATCTCCTACCATTATCATCTGATCATATGAGTCTTGGTCTAATTTGTCTACTATTTCCCTATAAAACTGATCTTTTGCACCATTAGGTGCATACAGACCTATTACTAAGGTTTTCTTACCATTTACATTGATTTCCACAGCCAGATATCTTCCATTTTGATCTTGAAAAATTAATTTAGACTCCAGCTCCTCCTTAATATAAATCACTACTCCTTTTTTCTTTTGTTTTGTTGACGCTATATATTCTCTTCCTAACTGGTTATTTTTAAAGAATTTAACATCTTGTTCTTTTTTTTTTTAAATTTTTTTATTTTTCATAACTACAAAACACTACACCAGACTATCACAAGGAAAGGGGAGAGGGAAGGGACAAAGGGGGGTGGGTCTTTTTCCAACATCTTGTTCCTTGATATGTTTCTTGTAGGCAAATTATGTTACAGTTTTGTTTCTTTAGCCAATGAAAAATTGTCCTTCTTTTTTGAGGTGAGTTTAGTCCATTAACATTCCATGATATTAGTTTGTACTCCATTCTGTTATCTCCTTAATACTCTAGGAAAGTCATTTATGTTTTCTTCAAAAAACAGTTCCATTTCATGTCTTGTTTTAATTGTGATTCGCAAGCCCTTAAATTGAAAGCTGAGCCCTTCTGGTAATTCTCATCTGTATCTGATATCCTTCTCTCTTAACTTTTGGGCCAGCTCTCTCTGTTTTTTCCTCTCTTGGAGAATTCTTCTAGGCATCTCTTTCATTATCTTAATCCTGTTTCCATCCAGTGATAGGGGATTTTCAAAATGTCTTTTAATAATTTTCTCTTTCATTCTTTTTGTTATTAGCTGCACAATAACATCTCTTGGTAGATTCTTTTTTGTGCATAGGCAGAATTGACCCTATATACTAGATCCAAATTTGCTGTAATTTCTTCTGGCTGTTTATTCAGGAATTCTGCTAAAATATCCGTCATTTATTCTTGCACACTTTGTGTAGTCGATTCTAACACACCCCTAAATCTTAGTTGTCTTTCCATTGCTTTACATTCCATCACTGCCGTCCTTTCCTGCATCACTTGGTTTTCTTGCTTTACATTTGTAGCTAAATCGTTAGTCTTCTGCTCCACTCCTTGCACCTTATTATTTGTTGCTTGTAGTTTGTTTTTAATTCCATCCATATTTTTGGTCAATTCTGCTACTTCTGCCCTAATTATGTCCTTTAAATCCTTTACCAAAGTTTCATGCATTTTTTGTATCGACTGACTCAGTTCTTTGTAGTCTTCTGTAACTTTTTTTCCCAATCCTTCAATCGCTGCGTCTACTGAGGCTCGCCATTCCTTATCAGCTTTCCCCCCTCCCCGCCATCGTAGGACTCGGCTTGGAGCCACCCCACGTATCTGCTCTCCTTCTCAGATCTGTTTTGCCTTCTTTTCTTTCCTTCTCTTACTATATTTCACTTTCACTGGCCTCACTATCCAGGAATCCACATGAGACTTACAAAATAAAAATAATAAGAATAAAACATAAAAACATCTTAATTAAAGTCTAGCATTAAAAAAGAAACCTCAGATCAGCATAAAAACATTGGTCATAAAAACAGACCACCTAAAATAAGCTTCCAGACTAAAATGGTGTTAAAACTGAATCCTAGGTGAACATTTTGGTCCAGTGCTTAAAAGAAAGCAGTGTAGACACAAGGGCCGATTCCAGACAGCCCTCTGCAATCCGAAACGTTGTGCGTTGTTGCACGTCATCGTGCGGAAAATGCAATATTTCGCGTTTTCCGCGCGATAATGCGCAACGTTTTGGATTGCAGAGGGCCGTCTGGAATCGGCCCAGGCCAGCCTCAAGGGGAAGGGCATTCCACAAGCAAGCAGTGAATGAGAAGCCATTGAGGACAGGGCAACCATACATTTCTAGGGGGGAGGAGGGGGGACATGGGGGGGAGGGTTCAGTCAGGCATCCTGTTTGATATTAATTTCAGAAAAGAAGGCAAAGTACATTAGTTTTTTTAAATGCTTAAAATCAACCAACCCCCAAATAGGGTTGCCAGGTCCAAGTTGGGAGATTTCTGGAAAATTTGGGTGTGGAACCTGGAGCCAGTGGGGTTTGGGGAGGGGAGGATCCTCAGAATGGTATAATGCCATAGAGTCCACCCTCTCCATGGGAACTGATCTCTGTCACCTGGAGATCAGTTTAAATTCCAGGAGATCTCCAGCCACCACCTGGAGGCTGGCAATGTGAGGGAGATATGTATAAATATCCTAGTCAATCCTCATTATGGGGCAATATCCCTTCACTCACCAGGTGCAGAATATTCCACCTTTTTCATATGTGTGTGTGTGTGTGTATGGCAGAGTCAATAGTTGAATCCAGTGAGAAGTAATATCATTCTGCAGACATATTTGTTCAGATAATATTGAACTTCATTTAATAACTATATACAGTAAAGCAAACAGCAAACTATGAGAGAAAACTTGTTCATGACTTGTACATAAGCTAGACAGTTACAGTAACAGACCTTTTTTAACTGACTCAGGAGGAACGATCATTCACAGCAACATTCACAGGAGGGGCCAGTTCAATAGCAACAGATAAACGAACTGACACTATACAAAGTATCAAGCCCCCTTTCCATCAGCAAGTACCCTTCACTCTTTCTATTCAAATTAGGCTACAGTGATTTATTCCAACAGGCAACCCTACCCCCAAACCAGGAAGTGCTTGCTATTTCAGCACTTATTTAAATATGACACACTGGAGCTTGTACACAAAAGCAGGCAAGGAGCCAGCCAGAAGTTCAAACAAGGTTTATTTTTCCAAATCAAGAAACATCCAAAATTTCAAACAAATGGATGTTATGATATAGCAAAATGTCCATAGTAGTAAAATAGTTTATAGGCTTACTTTCTAGCTGTAGAGGTCTTAGCTGTTGTAACATTTTCCTTCACTGGGCTGTTCTTGAAATGATTCTTGTGAAGGATGCACATAGAATATGCATCATTTACAATGTTGATTTTTCTAGACATTTATGAGCAGGAGGTGTTAAAAATATTTTGAAGGCAGGCCCAGCTTGTGACTCATAAAGGCAAATGAAGCCCAGTAGCCCATACATGGCTAGGCAGGCTATGTTCTGGCTGGTAATTCATAAGTGGTGTAGCCTTGATTCTGTTGTCCCACTCATATAACCTTTTTGTACTAGGACTTATAGTTGTAAGGCAATATTTTCTGAATGTACTTCCTGCAAAGAAAGAGTTTGAAAAGACTACTCATGAATGGAACATATATCAAAAACAGCCTTGTAATCACAGAATGTGATCTTACCTTGGAGAAAAATCTATATCTGGGGTCCCTCAGCTTTTAAAGCCTGTAGGCGCCTTTGGAATTCTGTCACAGGATGATGGATGCAACCACAAAATGGCCACAAGGGGAGGTGAGGTAATTTACACTGGGAAAGAGGAGTGAACAAGTCAGAAAATAAAACTAACAATGTGGTAGCACCTGCCACTGAAACAACATTAGTTGAATTTGCACAGCCAATCAGATCTCCAGTGGCTAATCAGAAGCCCTGCTGGACCAAAGCCCCACCTGGCCCCATTCACTTCACAAAAACCTTTGGCAAGCTCCAGGAATCATCTTGGCAGGTCCCATGGTGCCCATGGGCACCAAGTTGAGGACCCCTGCTTTAGATTCTCAGTGTGATTTGCTTCAGAGTATGCAGGCATAGGATTTGTGCTGTCAGAAATGGATTCAACCATAGTTGGGCATTCATTTTATCACATTTGTTGTTTCTTCTTCTGTAGTCTGAACACGCTTGGCTTCCTGTTCAGATCAAAGGTGCCATTTCTAACCAGGCTCCCCAAGCTGCCTTCATGGCTATGTTCATCCTGGAAGTAGACCAGTTCATTCTGAGCCCTTTGTCTACGGCCATATTGGATGCTGAAGACAGTGAAACACCCAAATCCCTTCTGGTGTTCAACATTACAAAGCCACCCCAAGAAGGCTTCATCACTCATCTGCAAGACCACACAAAACCTGTCTCCTCCTTCACATGGAACAGCCTCAATGACATGCTTATAGCCTATCAGCCACCAAATAGCAGCCATACAGAGAGGAAAAATTACGAGGTAATCGAAATAAGGTTGATAATGTTGCCTTGTCTCTTCCTTTGCATTTGAAAGCTTCATAAACCCTGTGCAGACATGTTATGTATGACCAGTGCATGGAAGGATCCCATCTTGAACAGACAAAGTTCCCTTTTACCACTGGTCTATCAAAGTCAGTAAAGTCTACTCCAACGGGCAGCATCGCTCCAGGGCCTCAGGCAGAAGTCTTTCATATCGTATTGTACCTTAAAAAATCTGGCGATACCATGGATTCAACCTGAGATCTTCTGCATGCTAAGGAGATGCTCTTCCCTTTTCTTCTGCCCTCCATATATCCATCCAAACTTTTGAACAGAATTTATAGATATACATGTGGCCTCTCAACATGTGATCTGGATGTGATTGGGTGAATAGGTGTAGATGGTGACTGGGTGGAGTAATTCTGATTCTTTCTCAAAAACACTAATTTCATCTGAACAAGGCTGTAATTTGGCTTCCCCCTAGGGCTGCCAGACCCCCGGTGGGGGCGGGGGATCCCCCGCCCCCACCCTGCCACCCCCGCCCCTCCCAACCTGGCCGGCAGGGGGGCGTGCACCTTCCATGCGCGCCCCCTGCGGTGCTGCGCGCCCCCGCGCACAGCAACCACCAGAATCAGGCCTGTTTTGGCCTGGATCCAGGCCCCTGCGCTCAGCAGGGGCCCACAACGGGCCCAATCCGCACCCAAACGGGCCCAATCTGCGCCCATTTTGGCGTGGATCGGTCCCGTTGTGGGCCCCTGCGGGGCGCAGGAATGCTCCCACGCTCCACAGGGGCCTAAAATGGACCCGATCCGTGCCGAAACGGACCTGATCCATGCCAAAATGGGCGCGGATTGAGCCCATTTGGGTGTGGATCGGGCCCGTTGTGAGCCCCTGTGAGCTTCTGTGCTCCACAGGGGCCCACAACAGCCCGATCCGTGTACAAACAGGCTGTGTAGTGACATCACTGACGTCATCACGTTTGCAGGAGCGCGTGTGCGTGCGTTTCGTGCACACACACCCCCTCCAGGTAAGAGCCAGGCCCCAATCTCCCGCTGGGAGATCGAGGGGGTCTGGCAACCCTACTTTTCCCCTTCTCCAGCCTCCATGCATATCTATTGGTTGGGTGGAAAAATTTAGGTCCTGGATATCCGAACTACAGTTTGGACTATAAATTTTTCTGGATACAAAGTCCTCTGTAGCAGCTTGGACCTTTCTAGTCAGTTCACACCATCTTTGCTAGCAATGTGTGTCAGCGGAGTCCTTTGACGTGTTCCGTTTGGAAGTTGGGGGAAGATCAGAAGATGAGGGAACATAGGCTTGTTGTAATAAAATTTAAAAAGCTATAAGTAAGATTGTTTTGATGTTTCTTAGAAATGGGAATTCTGTCCTCATTGGAGATGTAAAGACCAGACTGGGTAGGGAGGTCTGTGAATTCAAATTATTTGGAAGAGCCTCGATTTAGTTATACAGGATGGTGGCATGCGTATTGCAGTAGCTGCAAGGAATTCATACATAAAAATTTATCTAGTATTCTTGCTTTAAATCTTTCCACATATTGCTAGACCTGTTTTATATATCCCTGCCAAAGTTTAAAGTTACTTTTCTTACTGGCTTAATTTCTTTAAGATTTTCATAAATTCACAAAACTATTTTTTCTACGGAATGTCCAGATAAGTATAATTAGTGCTCCCTCTTGTGGAAGGTCTAATGCATGACTCTCACGTGAAACCTCTCTTTAGAATTGTATCCATTAACTATGGGGGAAACAGCACTAAAAAAACCCCGATAAAAAGCCATGGCGAAACAACAGGGTATTTCAAACATCCAGTTCCAAATTGTTAATACCCCAAACTCCTTTAGCTTGTTCTCTATCATATTATTAAAATCTTCTAAGGTCTTTCTCGTCTCCTAGTTAGTTCCTGTTCTAATACTCAGCAACCTAGTAGTCATATCTCAACCTTGGTATTTTTAGTAAACAATATGTCCATTTTTGTACAATAGGTGGAGTTTGAAGTTCATGATATCCTCTTTGAAAAGAGTTCACCAATTACTGTTTATATCTCCATTAGAACAACACATACAAATGCTCCTCGGGTTTCATGGAATACAGGTGAGAATTCATTTTATGCTGGGTAGCTCTTTAAAAGATAGGATGCAGCTTTAGAGATTAAATGGAATAAGGCGATGCTTTCCTCAGAAGTTTGGTTCTTATACTTTTGAGCTATAAAGTAATTGAAAGTATCTCTAAACTAAATTATAAAGATGCAAAAGGTGGCATTAGCATACCCTGAGATGGGGCAGCTGCCTCAGGGGATACTGATGGGGCCCCATTGTTGCTGACCTCCCCCACCATGTACCTCTCCTACCCCCAGTCCATGTGCCCTGCCCATTCACTTGCAAGCACGCCACTATCTGTGCTTCCAGCTTCTCTGCACTGATGGGGAGGGGAGTAAATGTAGGTGGTGTACAGTTGTGGTACCACTACATGCCTCAGCCAGTGTTGTTGGGTAAAGGGCATTAATGTGGTCTGGCAACTGTCAGCACAGGCAGTGGGAGGGCCTGTGAGCGATGGAAGGATGTAAGTCAGGTTGAGGGGACATGCTGGTGGTAGCTGGAAAGGGAAGCATGAGCGGGTCTGGTTATGGACAGAAGCTGGGGACCTGGTACTATATGGTCAGCCCCCCCCCCCACACACACACAAACCCTGGAACAGGCACTAGGTCTAGGGAAAGATCCTGGGAATTACAAGCCTGGTTATAGATCCATTGGTGAAAACCTTTATCAAAGAGAGAATTATCAAGCATATTGTTCTGACTACTCTGCTCAGGCCTGATTCAGATATAGACATGCATTTAAGAAGCCCTAAGAGTCTAGTTTGTTTTCCTATATAAAAACATTTAACTTCACTCAAGAAGTATACAACAAATAATGTTTTAGGTTCATTACATGGTGCACAAGAAGTATACAACAAATAACATTTTAGGTTCATTACATGGTACACAAGTGATACAATTACAGAATTTCTGCTTCCATTCTAAGCCTTTGTTACTAAAACATGATTATTCAACATTCTTAATATACTTCAGTCAACAGAAAATCATACCAGCCATTATTACTACATAGATCAATAAAGGAAAGCAATTACATGAGTCCAAGAAAGTATCTTACCCGAAGATATGAAGGTCACAGGCAAGGAGCCCCTCCGAGGAAGAAGCTGCAGATCATTTAGCTTCACATTACAGGGTTTCAAAATCATCTCCGAACTAACTATCCGACTTCAAAAGGGCTCATATTCCTGGCAAACTAATTATCTTATTACTTCAAATACCAGATAAGGTTATCTATATGTGAAACTTCTTGAAGTATATAAAAATATAGTTCATTTTTGCAATATGTTATATTAACAAAGTCTATATAAAATTAGCAATTACAATTTCCTCATACATATAAATATCTTTTGGCCCTCAACCAATACACCCATCTTTGAATTATATCTTCAACTTCTGTGAAGTTGGACATTCCTGTGATTATCAGACACTCTTTGAACCTGGGCCTCTAAATTTAACCTGGGCCGTCGTCACACGGGCCCTTATTTCATCAGTTTTGCACTAGAAATAGTTTCTTCTGTTATCATTATTAGAATGGATTCTCCCATCTTTTGATGACTGCTTGCGCTTCCAGTCAGTCACATTAAAAGGGAAAAGCGCAATTCGACGGTCAGTCAAAGTGCCTCCAGAAACGGGGCCCTAAAAATCCTGCCCCTTAAAAAAAATTTTTTTTCCACATGTTTGCGCTATATCACTCTTCATACCAATGTTGTGCTGGGCCAACCCAAAAGCCAACTGTGATAGGTAGCAGAGGTTTCCCGCCCATGGCAGAATAGTGCTATAGCGCCATAAGGCTGACTTTTTTTTAAAAAAAAAAATTACTTTGAGGCTTAATTGTGGGTCGCGCTGGGGCTTGTGGGTGTGTAGGGCAGGAGAATCAGTGTTAGGTGAGACAGATGATCGGGGAGAGTGAGCGTTTTGGTGTTGCAAAGTGTTCATAGTCAATCCAGGGCATTCACATGGAAGTGGATAAAGACGACATAAAGAGTCACAAAGCGTGAATTGGGGAGAATGGCGAAATCTCAAGAGAGCCGGAATAAGGTGAGCATTCAGCGGGAGACAGCGCTAGTTTGGCGCTAAATTTATGGTGTGACGATGGCCTCTCTGACTCTTTATTTGTAAAATCTGTAAGATCTGTAATCCCCTGACTCTTAAGTATGACTTTGTTTTCTCCCAAGAAGATGTAGATGAGATTCACAATTATAGTGTACACCTGCATTTAATGCACAGTCTCCTTTGGTGAAGGGGGGGGGGGTCCTTAAATGAGATCTGAAAACTATTACCTGCAGTTCAATTTTTTGAAATGATTAATTTTTTATTTCAAATAATTACCTGCAGAGACTTAAATGAATGAAAATTATTTTGTGTATATTATAATATATTGTACTTGCACAGAGCCTTCAAGCGAGTCAGGCAGTGGTTTTAAAGATTTCACTTAAAACTTAAGTAAATTTTATCCTAATAAAGTCAGTGTCAAAATTCCTGACTAGTTCTGGAGTGACTTCAGTGGTTCTGGATTGCTTTCATAGTCTTTCTCACTTCTTAAAGCATTCCACTTTGTCTTTTAGGTCTTGATCTTCTGGAAGGGCAGTCTCGACCAATAACCTGGGAACAATTTCAGATTGTGGACAATGATGATATAAATGGTGTTCGCTTAGTTGTTGTTGATGGTTTAAAGCACGGACAGCTCACACTAAGAGGTAATGTGAGTGACCTGGTTAATGTCTGTATGTGGCATTACTATTTGGCCTTCTGCTATCAGTATAAGCAATTCTGGGCCTGATTCACTTTTACACTTGCCCTGATGTGAATACATTAGACGTATGCTGAGGTCCAAGCAGGGCTATTACCAGCATAATGGTATGAAGTATGCAATATTTGTGAGAAATATACAGTAGCCATGTGAAGATACCATTTCTAACAAAGGGTTGGATCCAGCCAGCTTTCCCCCCCTCAGTCTCACTCAGTTCCCATCCATGCTACAGTCCTTATCCCATATGACTTTTGTACATGTAGGTCCCATTATTCTCAGTAGAGCCTTTTTGGGTGCATAAAGAGGGTACCTCCTTCCTTTTTCATAAGCATAAAAGCTGGTTGGACCCAACCAGCCTACATATCAATGCTGCCAGCTGCAAGTTCCACAATAGACCTCACACATTCCTGAGCAGTTTGCAGAAGTTCATACAAGTAAGAAGAGTTATAATTATGATAGGGGCCTGTATGCAGATGTGTATCTACAAGCATGGATATGAGCAACTAATCTGGATGAAAGTTAAATTGCCTGGATTTTGTGATAATGCATGTTCAGATAATGTACCTTTAGCATCTGAGAAAAAAGCCTTTTTGAATATTCGGTTTTGCATTGTTATTCCTCCAATAACCACAGGAATCTTTCTGGGTGTCAGAAGTGATTGCAGGAGTAGAGAGGAACATGGGAAGGTTGGTGCTTTGTGGATATGTCACAGGTTATAAGGCCGTTAGGAATCCCAAAATGGTTATCTGCTTTGCTAGTTAGGTGGTTTTCCATTATCCCCTGTGACATGCAAAATGGACTTGGGAGGGGTGGGTCTTCATTCACTTTGTGAGAAGCTATTGTATCTCCTCTTATGAATCCAGTATGAAAAAAGGAGAACGATCCCTCTTTTTCCCTAAGTTATTTGTAATTTTCAGAAATCTTGGAGAGAAGTAGTTATGGTAAGTGAATTTGTGGACCACTAATGTCTATAGATAATTACCAACTTTATCTAATCTCCAGTCCTAATCTTCACTATTCATCTGTTAAAAAGTGGAAGCAATTTGCCTAAAGTTAATACCATTTATGAATTACAGCCCTTGTATTGTCTAACAGGAGGAAAAGGATTTATGTTCACAGTCTCAGATCTTAAGTCTGGAGTTGTTCGTTACCACCACGATGACAGTGATTCCACAAAGGACTGTATTGTCTTTCGAATCTTTGACAGTCGACACAACAGTCGCCATAGGTTTCCGATCAACATCTTACCTAAAGATGACAGCCCCCCATTTCTCATCAGCAACACTGAAATAGAAGTGTATGAAGGCCAAACCATCCTGATTCAAAGCTCAATGCTTCAAGCTACAGACATGGATTCTAGCGATGACTATATACTCTTTAACATCACCAAAACATCATTGGCAGGAGAAATCATGAAGAAACCTGGGCCAGACCTTATTGGTAATGTTAGGTACCCTCTGGTGGGGGAGAATTATTTTTTTGTTCTGATATTTTGATGTTATGTTTGTTTTTGTCTAGCATGTCATTTTTCAGATTAATTCTCATTTTGAGCTAACATTGAAATTTTAACTGTTATCCACAATATAGTAATTTTGATGTCATTCTTTCTCTTTTAGTAGGAGTGAGCCTCACGAAATGTATTGCAATTTTTATTATCAAATATGTACTGAAATTCTGCCCACTACAATAGATTCCCAACATTTAGAGATGCTTCCATTTAAGATTAAGGTACTAGTCATAACAACACTAAAATCCGTGTACAAAGCTTGATTCTTTTCCACACTGTGACACTGAGAGATCTCTGTCTTTTGGTGCTACACCTCTGAAGATGCCACCCACAGCTGCTGGCGAAACGTCAGGAACTACAATGCCAAGACCACGGCAATACAGCCCGGAAAACCCACAACAACCATCTTGATTCCAAAGCTTGATTCCACCAAGAAGACAAATGGTTTGATTCCTGAAGTACCCATTTAGTCACTTCTGTGAGGTGAAACCAACTTACCTTCAACTGTACTAAACAAACAAATCTCCAAATGTTTGAATAACCTCACTCATCTGGTTAATGTCACTTCACAGAAGTTGGATATACTAGTAAAAAGTTTGGCTTTTTGATTTTTTTAGAAGAAAGCAAAGTTCTTATGGGAACAAACTGACAGTGTTAAAGACAAAAGCCTAGATGCAGAACTGCAAGATAAGCAGAAAGAATGCCTACCACCCTTTTCTAAGGTTTCACGCAAAGATCTGTAATAATACTATTGAAATTTTTCGTTCCCTGAAAATGGAGCTATAATTGTTACCTGAAATAATAAAAATAGCACTAAGGTGTATTTTCTTCTCCTTCTAACAGGTTACCCAGTCACTAGATTTCTTCAGAAAGATCTGTTTAATGGGATAATTTATTACCATCATTTAGGGGGAGAAATATTTGAAGATTCAATTGAATTGGTTTTGTGCGATAGCCATGATCCTCCTAATTTTTCAGAAATTCAGGTATGTCATTGTAGGATTCCTTATTGTGCCATAAATGAGTGGCAAAACACAATAGGATGAATCTGAAGTTTTGTTCCACTATCAACGTAGATTTCCTCCAATATATGGGGTCTCCTTCACTGGAATGCATCAAAGCAGAGCTCCATGTGTTGAAAGAAGCAGCACAGAAACTCTGGACCCAGCTCAATAAAATCAATCTATAATATAAATTGACATGAATTTTCTCTTTCCAACAGGAGAGTTGATTTGGCCCATATTTGAAATGAAATACATAATTATGTTATGAAGGTGCCCACCAAGTTTCTAGGTTTTAAATCAATATTTAAGAGAAATACAGCCAATCACTTGAAATTAAACTGAAGGTACCATTTAATCTGGGATGTATATGACAACTATCAAGATACAAGAACTTATTTTGGGTTTGCTGAGTTTTAGACCTGTTTTTGGAAATATTTCAGAAAATTGGTTTGTTTGCATATAATCTTTAAATATTCCAGTCAAGAACATTCTCAAATAACATTTAAGTTCTAAATTCTTGTTTTTAAAAGTATACAAAACCATATGTGGTAATTTTTTTGCCCTTGGATGTTTTATTTTTTTCCTTATGCACTGGTATCACACCTGCTTCAGCACCAGTATCTGACAGGCTTATTGTAAACAAAATTGATTTTTACGTACAGTATTTCTGAGCACTGATTCAATATATGATTTCCCCCCCTGCATCCTCACTTTAGGTGGTAACAGTACACATAATCCCTGTGGATGATCAGCTTCCTAAAGAGGCTTCAGGAGTGAGCCGCCATCTTTTGGTCAAGGAAACAGAGATTGCTCATCTGACCAAGAAACATCTCAACTACATAGACATGGAAGCAGAAGAAAGGGAACTAATTTACACCATAACTTCTCCCCCGTTCTTCTTGTCCACACACTAGTGAGTAACTGAATGTACACATTTTAAAAAATGGGAGTAGACTAGAAAGTTTAAATGGCCCAGAGACCAAGCCAGGCCGAGTGGTTGCTGTGGTGCTGCAAGCTTGCGCTGCAGTAGCCATTCAGCTCAAACCTAGCCAGTTCACTTGTTGCCTTGTCCTGCATGGTTGCCAACTGGCAGAATCAAAGGGCCCCTACACCACAGGCAGAGCTATGGGAGTTTGGCTCTGTTTGATCTTAGTTGCCAGTGGCCCACTAGAAACTTTCCCTGTAAGTTAGATGGACTGTACACCTGTGAAAGAGTGTGTTTTCAAGGTGTTGCACATAAGGACTATGACTGAGAATAGTATTTATTTGGGCAATTGGCGATTTTTACGTAGGGCACATTGAGAGGCTGGCAGGAACTGTCTATGTGTTGCCTACACAGGGCTGCCACTGCTGTCTGCCAGTTAGATAAAGATCTGCCAATTATTGCCATTAAAAAAGTTAATGTGTGCAAGCTAATATGGTAAGCTGCAGAAATGGTAGCAGCTAGTCAGAAGGTAATGGGACAGTAGGAACCAGAAGGTGCTCCAAAACTATAGACCAGCCTTAGAAACAGAGCGGATGAATATTTATACATTCTTATTTTATATGATGGACACATATAAAGAACGGTGGTAATCCTACTTGCTCGCACATGTTGGAATTTTCTACTCACATTCAGCATAACAGCTGCTTATATACATATTCTGTACTTGCAATATGAGACTTTTCTTTTGCAGTATACTTTGTACATGAGAAGTCTTTTTCAAAAGTTATGCTTAAAGTCCTTACAGAGGGAGGCAGGACTACTGGGCCCAATCCCAAATTCATCTCTAAGCCTTACCGTTCTGTTTTTTGACTGTGTGGTTTCACATATCGTTGATTATTAAATAAACTTAAACAAAACAATGGCCAGTACAATAGCTAGCTAAATAATATACTTCGTAATTGTATCTTGTTTGTTTTGATTTTAATTATCTGTTATAAGGACATCTGAAACACAGTCATGTGGGGAAGCAGTAACCTCTCTTTTCAGTTAACGATGGGGAAAATCAATTTGGGGATTTAAATTTGTTGTTCTTAAAAAGTTACAGAAACATGCATATAAAAATGACAATACCATTCTGTGCAGCCATACCGATGCCGGGAAGCTATTCATGCTAGACAGCATTCCTAAGTCGAACAAGGATCCTGCTGCTCCGGCACTGACATCATTCACTCAGGTTTGTTATTTGGTCACCTATTGCGTGTCCTACTAAAGGGCTCCCAGATATCATCCATTTCTTTTTTTCAAGAACTGTACATGTTTATCTGATTCTTCATTTATAAGAAAGAGTTGCAGCAAGTTTAAAACCTACTTGAAAGCAAGATGTCCTGGCACCAGCGGTGAGAGTAAGTTAAATTTCTTATCAATACTGTCAGCTTTAGGGAGTAGAAGATGAGAGGTACCATTTTCTTACCAATACTCCATATCAGCCTGTACTGACTGACTTTCACCTCTGTATCTCACTGAATAGGCTCGCTCTTCTAGATACGTGTAGTAAGGTAGTGATAAGGAGGAGAAGTTATTCTACATATGCTTAGAAACACTCTCGACTGCTTCTAAACCATGCAACGAGAAACATATTCCCAGCAGTTGTATTATTTGGGAAATATGGTTCCTGGGGTTAATCACTAGCTTTTGAATTGAATTTTGGGCTTGGTCAGGTTAAAGCTGCATCCAGGGCTTTTTTTCAGCAGGAACGCGGTGGAACGGAGTTCCAGAACCTCTTGAAAATGGTCACATGGCTGGTGGCCCCGCCCCCTGATCTCCAGACAGAGGGGAGTTTAGATTGCCATCAGCCATGTGACCATTTTCTCCGGGGCAACCCACTGAGTTCCACCACCTCTTTTCCCAGAAAAAAAGCCCTGGCTGCATCTAAGAATGAAGCAATTAAGCTAACTCTTCTGTTGTTCTAGGTGACCACACAAAACTAGATGAGTTATGTTGGGTGGGCATTCCTAGGCTCTGTGATGGGTAGATCTTATTAATATTCATGTATGTTTTGTAGAGTAGGAGCATTGATACCTGGAATATTTACTAGTAGGCTGTAGGATACTGTCTTTCCTTAGCCTTTGTAACCCATGCTGCACAAGTGAGAACAGGTTTCACAATACAGTCTTCAAAGAGCAAGATTTGGATGTACCACCACAAACACCACCGTTTGAGCTCATTTGTATTTCCTTTGTTCACAAGGGAAGACGTTCTTTGAAATGCTCCACAACTCTTCCAGCTAAGAGTAGGTCATACTTGCAAAAAAGCAAACCGAAAGTTTAATTTTCTCCAATGCAAATTGCATTCAAGTCACATGTGGTCACATGATCAATGCAAAAGGAAGCATATAAATATTGTTCTTAAAATTGCTCAAGAACAACTCAAAATTTGTTTTTTGTAGTATTTGTGAAAATACTGGACTCTTGCCTTAATGACACTGCTTCTCCAAGCAAATGTGTAGGCAGAGATCAGAGATCAGAGTATATTCCATTAGAGGCTCAGCTATTTTCATTTGTGCCTGACACAAAAGTGGTTTATAAGTATACAGTAAGACACGATGGGATTTTTTTTTGCCCACATATTTGGAAAGAAGAGACGGACACAAGGCTTGGGTGAAACAGGGCCTTTTATTGACCAATTCAACATGAAAACTTGAACTAGGACTTAACTAACGGCAAGGGTGAAACTAGCGGTACAGTTTGAGCAAGGGGGTCGCTGTGACCAGCTCCTCGTACTGCATGGGCGAGCACCCCCTGCCCTAGGCACAAGCCATCCATTGCATGGCTATAACCCAGCCGACCAGGCTAATGGTTCCCCCCTTTAAAGCGCCATACACCCCAGCCGTAAGGCCCGAGGTAATGCCTTTTCCGGGGGGTCCCAAGGGCAGTCTGCCCTCTCAGCTGGCAACCGTAAGGCCCGCCAGCCGATCCGAGACAGACCCCCATTCCCCACCAATGGGGATGTGCCACCGGGTGCTCACCAGCCCGCTCTGCCTACCCCAGCTAACCTGCCAACAATAGAACCTGCACCTAAACCGGGCAGTACAAGGTAGGCGAAAAACACCCCCCACAAACTGCCAATCCAGTGAGGGGTGAAAAAATTCCTACCTGGCCCCCAAAACAGCGACCAGCTATGCCTGTACTGCCCCTCTAAGGGTGAGGAGGGTGGGCCGATCAAGCCCGCAACTGCACGGAGGGGGAAGGCGGGCAGAGCCAATAACGGCTCTAAAGCCCCGCCCCCGACAGGCACCCGGATGCCCGGGAAAGCCAGCCGCTCTCCCTCCGTGCATGAGGGCAAATCCAGGCACCCGGGTAAGCGCGCGCGCACGCACGCTCCGGGCGTGCCTTTTTGCCCACATATTCGGAAAGAAGAGACGGACACAAGGCTTGGGTGAAACAGGGCCTTTTATTGACCAATTCAACATGAAAACTTGAACTAGGACTTAACTAACGGCAAGGGTGAAACTAGCGGTACAGTTCGAGCAAGGGGGTCGCTGTGACCAGCTCCTCGTACTGCATGGGCGAGCACCCCCTGCCCTAGGCGCAAGCCATCCATTGCATGGCTATAACCCAGCCGACCAGGCTAATGGTTCCCCCCTTTAAAGCGCCATACACCCCAGCCGTAAGGCCCGAGGTAATGCCTTTTCCGGGGGGTCCCAAGGGCAGTCTGCCCTCTCAGCTGGCAACCGTAAGGCCCGCCAGCCGATCCGAGACAGACCCCCATTCCCCACCAATGGGGATGTGCCACCGGGTGCTCACCAGCCCGCTCTGCCTACCCCAGCTAACCTGCCACCGTTAGGGCCAAGCCTCAGCTTAGGCCCTAACACCCCACATCTCCTGCAGGGCCAACCTCAACCCTTGCCGCAAATCCGTAAGAAAGATATCATTACCTTTAAAGGACAGGTGAACACCATCCCCCCTAAAGAGGTCGGCGTACGTGTCCCTAATTTGAGGATGGGGCAAATAAACCCCCAGGCCCTCACCCAAAGCCTTAAACATGGCCTTATTGGCCTTACGCCTAGCACGTTCAACAGCATCATGATCCAAAGCCTCCCTCCATACCCGCCGGGGAAGGATGGCCGACCAGATAATAAGAACGCCAGGCCACCGGCTCAGGATAAACCGAAGGTCAGCTTGCGCTTGCAGCGTAAGAGCCTTCCCCTTGACCCAACCTAAGTCATTACCCCCCAAATGTATAACTAAAAAATGAGGCGGAGGGGCAGATCTTCCCTCAAACAAGAGAGGCAACAGGCCCGGCCAACGTAGGCCCCGACGGCCCTGCCACTCGATCTGGGCCCAACGGCTGAGGCCAAGCTGGGATCCGAGGTGGGTCCTCTTGGCCTGATGGGCGGCCCAGAAGACCATGCTGTGCCCGCAGATGAGGATCCGACACCTCCCACGGCGAACCACAGCACCTAAAAGAAAGAACAGTCAATACAGCTCACTTCGGGGCAGGCAGAGGGCGGACATACCCCCGGTAAGCCGCCGAACGCCACCGCCCCACCCTGCGAATAGCAGCATCGGGGTAACCCATGGCAGCGGCGGTAGAAGCCGCCCCAATTCTAAAAGAATGGGTACCGAACTTGAAGCCCTCCAGGCCCAACTTAGCCAAGGCCCGCCCAGTGACAGACCAGAACTGATACCTGGTAAGAGGGGACTGATCGCAATGGCGAAAGAGAAGACCCTCGCCCTCTCCCCTCTTCTCGATATACGCCCTCAAGCCCCTAACCGGGCACAACTCGGCGTCAGCGCAAGAGCCCAACCAAACAGTCGACCCTTTACGATGCTGGTCAGTCTTGGACGACCGGATCCTTAAGGAGACTTTCTCTCCCACAAACCGTACATCCTGAAGTAGCAGCGCCCGCTGAGAGAGGTCCAAGCGAGACTGAGCCACCAATTCACCGACCCTGAGGGCCCCAAAGAAGGCCGTAAGTGCCGCTGCGTGGAAGAGCGCCGCTTCATAGCCCGATAGGCAAACCGACTGCCAGGCGCCCACCAAGCCCTTCAGTATGGCTGGCGAAATAGGTTGCCTGGCATCCTGCTGCACACCAGCCTCCCGGGACCAGCCCTCAAGCATCTTACGAATCCTGAAGTCGCCGGTCATCTCCGGAACTCCCCTAGCCTTACTAATAAAGGCCAGGGCAGCCAAGAGCCCCCGAATGGACCTAACGGATAGGCCGCCAGCCCGTCTCGCAACACAAAATTGCAGAAGGTGCTCAGCTGGAATGGGCCAGCTCTGCTCCAAACCAGCCTCAAGACGGAAGCTCATGAACTGACGCACAGCGCGATCATACGCTCTCCTGGTGCTGGGTGCGATGGCTAGACGGATGGCTCTGTGCACTTCGTCCCTCCAAGACTCCACAACTCCACAGGCATCAGAGATGGCGAGGGATCTGCGCCGGGTGCAAGCAGGCGAAAGCGCTCCATCTGCTGGCGAGACAGAGCGTCCGCCACCCCGTTGTCAATACCAGGGACGTGCCTAGCCCTAAACAAAATGTTCAGGCGAAGGCAGCGGAGCGTGAATGGCCTGACCAACCCCATGACCCTGGGAGACCTGGCAGAGAGGGAATTGATCACGTGCACCACTGCCATGTTGTCACACCAAAAGTGGACAACATGGTTGGCGAGCTCATCCCCCCATAACCAAAGCGCAACCAGGATTGGAAAAAACTCCAAAAACGTGAGATCCCTGGTGACACCAGTAGTGCGCCAACCAGCTGGCCAAGGCTCTGCGCACCAGTGTCCCCTAAAAAAGACACCGAAGCCCCAAGCCCCGGAAGCATCCGAAGCCACCCGCAATTCGGCCTCCAGAAGCAATTCCTCACGCCATAAGGTCACTCCATTGAATGAGGCAAGAAAGTCTTCCCACACTCGAAGGTCCTCCCTAACACCTAGAGACAACCTAACCTTATGGTGGGGCAGACGCAGTCCTGCCATGACCTCGCACAGGCGTCGCAAAAAGGCGCGACCAGGTGCCACAGCTTTACAAGCGAAATTCAGGTGACCCACGAGCTGTTGCAGCTCACGCAGCGTAACCTTGTGTTTACCACGCATGGCTAGCAACCGCTCACGCAAATCAGCCACTTTGGCTGCTGGGAGACGAAAGGTCTGTGCCACTGTGTCGATCTCGATTCCCAGGTAAGTCAACACCTGTGTGGGCCCCTCGGTCTTCTCGTGCGCCAGCGGAACACCCAGTTCCTCTGCCAACGCCATAAAACCTGCCAATAGACGGGCACATTGGCCAGACCCCCGGGGCCCACAAAAAATAAAATCATCAAGGTAGTGGGCGGAGTCACGGCTTCGCAGCCTCTGACGCAAGGCCCACTCCAAAAAGGAACTAAACTTCTCAAAGGCCGCACAAGACACAGAGCAACCCATTGGGAGCGCCCTGTCCATGTAAATCTGGCCATCAAAGGAGAACCCCAACAACTCAAAGTCCCCCGGGTGGACAGGGAGAAGGCGAAATGCTGACTTTATGTCGCATTTCGCCATTTCCGCACCCCAACCATTCCTCTTAACCATACTAACCGCCTCGTCAAATGACGTATACCGGACGGAACACAAATGCTCCGGAATGGCGTCATTAACTGAATCCCCCTTGGGAAAAGACAAGTGATGTATCAGCCGATACTCACCCGCTGCCTTCTTAGGCACAACTCCCAGGGGGGAAACCCTCAAATTGGGCACCGGAGGGGTGGCAAATGGGCCCAAGACGCGCCCTTCCGCGCATTCCTTGCCTATCTTACGCCTAACTACGTCCTCCAAACCCTTAACTGAACGCAAATTTTGAGACATGAAAGGGGCCCGAGGGCCCTGAAACGGAATTTTAAAACCATAAGTGAAACCGTCTAACAAAAACCGTGCAGAAACTTGATCAGGATAATACCGCAAAGCCTCAGCCAGAACCCTCAGCTTTATGGGAGAAGGACCCTTTGTCAGGAGCAGCTTGCCCGGAGCCGCCTCCTGGGCGCCTGTACCCGCCACCCCGAGGCTTGGGGCGGGGACAGGCCGGAAATGAATGGGGGCCCCTACATCGTGGGCACTCATGCTTAAACCCGCACCCTTTTCTGGAACACACGCCCTGATAGGCAAAGTCCCAACAAAGCAGCCGGGGCTGAACCGACTGCCCCGCTGAGGCGCGGGTACCAGAGGTTGAGGCAGGCCTATGCAACAAATGCCCACTGTCAGCCCTATCGCCCAAATTGGGCTTGGCAGGGGCCATCAACTGCAGCCAAAGCTGCTGATGTATACGATCCCACGGCAAGGTAGGATCAGAAGCTGCACGCATACGGAACTCTTCGTCGTACTGCATCCAAGCAGCACCCACGAAGTCCGTATATCCCCTGTATATAATGTCAATATATTGAAACAGGGGGGCAGCCCTTTGAGGCTGCGCACGAGCAATAACCCCGGCGTAGATCAACATACCCGGCAGCCAATTGGACCAGGACCGGTCCACCTTACGCCTCTTCATCCTCTCCTTATCGCGTTCATCCATGTCTTCCTTATCCTTCTTTTCCAGTTCCCGGAAAAGAAGGGTAAAGACGTCGACGAACTCACCACGCAATATCCTGTCCCTGGTGGCAGGAGTCAGGTGGTCTCCCAAAGGGAGGGCCGCGTCCCCAAACGGCATGGCCCGGTAGGGCAACGACCCCAAGGCAGTGGGCTGATAATAAGGAACCCCTAGGTAGGGAGGCCAGAAAGCTGCCGGTTGCCCAAACGGTTGTGTGCTACCCCCCACAGCGGCTGAAGAAACAGGCGTGGCGGGGACGGAAGCGGGCGTAAGAGGGACCGGACCAGGTCCCCCCAGCCCTTGCTGAACTGGAGCAGGCGCGAGACCCCAAGGCTGCCATGGCCCAACACCAACAGGTTGCAGCTGCCCAGGGATTCCTGACCAAGCTGGATGACTAGAATAAGAAGAATGTGGCAACTGAGATCCCCAGCTGGCGGGACCACATGATGTCCCTATAGGCCCCCAGGGCCATGTCTGCGATGTCTGTGGCGAAGCGGACTTACCCTCAGGCTCCACCTGTTCCACGGCCACCGCTACATGAGGAACCTCCGACACCTCGGCTGTGTCATCCTCTGCCCGTGCCGAAGGTCCAGCTCGGTCCATGTCCTCCTGAAGCGCACCCGCATCGCTCAGCTCACCACCTGTAGAACTTTCCAGAACAGAAAGACGCGTGAGGACGTCTCGCTGAAAAGTGGCCCGAGAAACCTTCTTAGAAGCTCTACCGGCCCTACTGGGAACTACTTGACCGGAAGACACCCCCTTGGCCCGTTCCAATACAGCCAACTTGGCCAAAATCTCTTGCCTGAGCGACCCTGAATCCTCCTCATCAGAGGACGATGCAGGGTGAGGCCCACTAACCCTAGGGCGCTTAGCAGGCTGCTTGCCTTTGCTGTTGCCTATCCCTTTCTTAGGAGGCATGATGACGAGTGGGGGGGGGGAATTGCCCAACAACACACCAGGCAGGAGGCGCCAACCAAAACCACCTGGAACACCAGGGCCAGCAATCCAAACCGTGCCCTAAGGTCACGGCTGCCAAAAATCCTAGCCCAAGCGACCAGATCCTACCAGCTCACTCTCCCCCAAAGCAATCTCTCTCTCTCTCTCCCCCTCACTCTCCCTTTTACCTTTTTATTTTTTATTTATTTATTTATTTATTTTAAATTAAATTATTATTATTAGTATGGGCCAAATCACTTATGAGAGAGAGAGGTAAAGGCTACCCAGGGGCTCAGAGCCCCAGCAACAACACCCCCCTTTAGGCCAGATACCGAACCCCACAAAAAAGGGGGGGACGGGGGGGGCAAGCGGAAGGGTGACAACAAGACCCCTCGGAGGGCGCAATGTTAGGAGGCAAGGCGACGCTGACCCACAGCAGCGGCGCGAGAAGAATCGCGGCGTAAACGGCCTTAACCGCCAGCCAAAAACAAGGGGGGGGGCTGGGAGGGCGAAGGCCGACTCCCGGCCCGAAAGCGACACCCGGCGGGGGGGGGGGGTGAGGGGCACACAACCACCCTACCGCCCCCGCTCGCCAAGATCTTTGTGCCCAAGCAAAAAAGAGGGGGGGGGGGCTGGAGCAACGAGCGCTCAAGCCCCAAGCCCAAAATCACAGTTCGCAGCCTCCTTCCGACGCAAGGAGGCAAGCTGCAGGAAGGCCTCCTCGTCCCGAGTCAATCCAAACGTGCGGCCCCAGCCAAGCAGCAGACACGGCCGCACGTCCTCTCCCGACCCGATCAAGCCCGCAACTGCACGGAGGGGGAAGGCGGGCAGAGCCAATAACGGCTCTAAAGCCCCGCCCCCGACAGGCACCCGGATGCCCGGGAAAGCCAGCCGCTCTCCCTCCGTGCATGAGGGCAAATCCAGGCACCCGGGTAAGCGCGCGCGCACGCACGCTCCGGGCGTGCCTTTTTCTTTCGAAAATACATTACATTGAATTATTTATTTTATTTGTTTTTCTTGTATACACAGCATGCTGTGAACCACATGAAAGTTGGCTATATGCCCCCTTTGCAGGATATTGGTTCTGAGCCTCAGTATATCCAGTTCATATTATCTGTCAGCAATCAACATGGTGGAACTTTGTCTGGCATCTCGTTCAACATTACTATTCTCCCAGTGGACAATCAAGCTCCAGAGGTATGAATGATAAAACTAACAGCAATAGGAGGAAAAAACTTCAAGTGGCTAGGCATCAGCCAAGGCTGAACTTCAGTGAAGGAAGAAACCTATGCTACATTTTAAATTCTTGTTACTGTTGTCTCAGGTTTTGATTGATAAAATGGAAGTACGATGTTTTAAATGTTTTATGATGCAAAGTAATATCTTTTAAAAAGAGTATTTTGGACATTTCTAATCTAGAGCCTTGACTGAAATTGTATGTTATAGCATACATTTGTTTTTGCTGATCTCTATGAATGCCAGAATGGGGTGTTTGCATGGCAGGTGAAAATGGGGTGCTTAATCCAACCTATGCCTGCTGATTTTCCTGACAAGTTTTTTCTGTAGGTTGATCTGTGCTGGTATCAGAGTCTGTTGTTGGACATAAGTTCATTTAGGAAAGGTGGCAAATCCAAAGGTTTTAAAAAATAATTAATATTTTCAGATAATACAAAGATAAATGTACTAACATAAAACATATTATATCAAACCATATGCAAAACACACACCAAAAAAGGCTCATGCAGCCCTAAATCCCTATTTTAATGATCTGTCATAAATTTTATCAAAGGCCTGCACGAATCTTTGAAAAGTTTAGGTGCCCAGTGCAGAAATGGACCAACACTGCAATCCTAAGCAGTTACTGCAGTCTAAGCCCACTGAAATCAATAGGTTTAAACTGGAGTAACTCTGTTGAAGATTGTACTGTAAGTGGTCTTTGTTCCCACCAATGAGTCTAAATTCTACTATTAAATGCAGCTAAAAATTAGTGAATTTCTAAAAAGGGTCAGGAATTAAAATTCCATTAAAAATGCTTTTCTCTTAACTCTGTCTAATATTTTTAAAGGATGCCTGTCATTTAAAAAAAATTCAAATACACATTTATTTCAAAGACACACGTTTGTGTCAGGTCAGTCCTGAAGGTACTAACAACAGTTAGAATCTTTACTTTTTCACCTGTGGTGTTTGTTTAAGGGACTACAGAAATGAATTACTTCAAAGTGAAAGTTTTAATGGGAAACTGCTGTCTTTTGCATCTGCTCAGGTGTTTACAAGCAACCTGGAAGTAGAGGAAGGGGGTCTGTGTATCATTACAGAAGGCCACGTTTTGGTTTCAGATGAGGACACCAAACTGGAAAACGTTCGCCTAGTTCTGTTAAGACCACCTCTCCATGGGACAGTTGAGCTGGATGGAATCCCCATGACTCAAGGGGACAGGCTGACATGTGAAGATCTGCACATGTCCAAAGTCAGGTTAGTGGATAAAAATGCTGCCTGTAGTCTTGTTGTAGGTTCTAAGAATTCAGCCAATGGATTTAACAGTGCTGAGAGCTAAAACATGTGATTAAGGAAAATTATGTTGTTTTTTGTGAGCTGTGGCACTTCAACTGTTGAATGTTAGGGAAAATATTAACCTAGAACATTCTCTCCAATGTGCTAATTTTGTACATGAATAAGGCTGCTTCCACACATAGGTGATTCTCTGTGTAGCTTTCATTGCTGCTACAAATGCAGAGGCATTTGCAGCAGCAGCAGAGCATCCATACTGCAGTATTCTCCATATTTTCCTTGCTTCTATACTGACTCCATTTTCTAATGCTTTTAGTCTCTAAGTGTTTTCTCCTCAGGTGCACCAGTTCCCAGGCAGCATTCCCACCAGAGGAGACTGTTTTGTCTAGCACCGTTCCACCAGGCATTGGCCTTGAAGGAGAGCAGCTTCCCAGGACTGAGAGATGTTGTTTTGAGAACTGTGGGGGGAGGCTGTTCCAGATGGGTATTGTTACTCTGTATCCTATGCTTGCTCTTCATTGGTAACAATGATCATGTACCATCCTGAGTCTCCTATTCAGGACAGTGGACTATAATGGACCTTTTCTGCAATAAAACTTCCTTTGCTAGACATTGGACTTATTCTTGCTTCTAAAGGGAATCTTGCAGAGAGTACCTTATCTAGCCACAGTCTGACATTTTGTTACCAATCATGTCTGAGTCGGGCCCAGCGGAATCCAAGGTTGTCCCGGACAGGGATCCTTTGTTTGATCCGTATGCGTCTCCCGACAATCAACCGGTGCAAACCCAAGACTCCCAGGAGCTGGGAGCAACCGGGAACGGAACCGGAGCATCCACTTCCACCCTGCCTCTCATCGACTTCAGTACTCGGAACGAGACTGAAAGCAACCTCGGGGCAAGGCCGAAAGCAACCGCTCTCCCCTTGATTTCGGTACCCACCCCGTCGGAGTGGGGAGCCAGACCCCGAGAAACCAGAGAGCGCCGGGCAGGTGGACTCCATCCACGAGTCTCGATGGACGGGCGCCGAAGCCTGGAAACCGTTCCGGAACTAGATAGCAGCCAACCATGGCGATATTGGAACCGGACGTTTGAGCAGATGGAGGGGGACACATCTCGCCGTGGAGCCCTGAGTTGGGATTATTCCGAACTTGCTCCGTGGAAAGAGCCAACGGAAGTCCCTGAACAAAGTTGGGAGCAGATACAAGGTCGCACCTATGCGGTAGATACCAGCATCTCGGCCGTGACGGGTATGGCCAAGGGGATTCTAGCCGCGAGGTCGCGAATAGTCCGAGGAGACCCTCCTCCGTGGGGCCCTTTCTCCCCGGTGAGTACAGCGAATGAAGGTTCCCTGGGCGAACAACCAGGGCCAAGTCGAATACAACAATTAGAAGCTAAGCTGATGGATATGGAAGAAAGTTTGGCTCACGCCATTCATTTAATTTCCTCAATGGGGGCAGGAGAAAGACTGTCTCCTGAAGAGATGGCAATCCAGATAGCTACCCTTCAAAGTGTCATCTCCTATCCGATGGAGGAAGTTCAGCAGCGGTCGTCACCTACCGGCGAGGGGGGCACCTATCCTGGCGAATCGGGAGAACAATCCAAGGAACTTCCCATTCAGCGGGAAATTCCACCGAGAAGGGATCACCCGAGTGTGCCATCTGATGAGGCTCCCATCGAACCTCCTATCACGGGAGCGGAGGTGCCGCCAGACGAGACCCCTGTCGAGAGGCCTACGGAAGGGGAGGAAAAGCCAAGTGATACACCGGTGATACCCCCACATACTTCCCCTATAACGGTCCGGCCGGACCAAGCGGGGGCACCCGCGGCTCCATCCGGGGAGGGAGCCCCTGGTCAACCGCGCGAAACCGTTCCCGTCGGACAACCTCCGGGAAATGGTCTACCAGCGCCTAAAGACCAGCCGACGCTTCCCAAAACAGCAACGCCGGGAGGGGCAAGCCCGCGCGGCCTTCCACCCATTCGGCCTTCGCCGCTGCGGCCCCTTCCGCTTCGACCACAACTAACCCCGCCGCTGCAGCCGATACGTTTGCCACTGGAACAGCCTTTAAGACCTCCTCCGAACCAACCGATGGGGCCTACACCACTACGACCCCACCAACCCACCCCTCAGCGGCCGATCACTACTCCGCCGCACCAACCTCAACTGCCAGCACCTCAACCGCTACGGCCAACACCTCCGGCATTGCCACCCGTCAGACCCAGACTGCCGCCACCCGCCCAGCCGAGAGCACCACCGCCAGCCCAGCCGAGGCCGCCACCCCCGGCTCAACCGGTGATGCCGCCGCCAGCGCAACCAGCACCGCCAGCACAACCGGGTCCCCCCATACCTCAAGTGCCATTGATGCTTCCGGCGGACTTCTACCCAGCACCGGCTCCGAGGCAAGACCTCCCAATGGGTTGGGTGAAACTGGACGCCACGTTTGATGGGGATCCCTCCAAACTGGGCTTTTTCCTAGTACAAGTCTTACAATTCTTCAACCGGTGGGGACACCTCTTCGGCAGCGAGGCCAGCCAAGTTGAACATCTCGGCTCCCGCTTACAAGGGAAAGCAGCAGACTGGTACGTAGGATTATATAATATTGGGGCCCCAGAACTTGATACTCTCCAGGGGTTGGTAGATGCTATTAGAGCACAATATGAAGACCCCTTAGAGGAAACCAGGGCCCGAACAGAATTGCAGGCCATTAAGCAGGGCAGCATGTCAGCGAGAGACTATATCACGAAATTCCGACAATTGGCTGCCAAGTGCCCCAGGTGTGAGGAGTCCACAAAAATTATTCTGTTCAAACAAGGACTTAATCCGAGACTTTTGGACAGAGCCCTCATGCAAGACAATCCCCCTACGCTGTTAGGTTGGGTTCAACTTGTTTGCGAAGTGGAGAATCGCATTTTAGAAGTCCGTTTGGTTGAGCAACAACAACAAACGGGACAAAGGAGACCATTGACCCTACAGAAGGGAGCTCGGGGAGCGGGCTACGCCACTCGTGGAGCGAGAGATGCTAGATGGCAACAAGGGCTGTGTTTGCAATGTGGACAGGCTGGTCACTTTGCAGCACAATGCCCCTACCGACCTGTGCAAAGACCTCCGCTTCAATTACGGCGTCCAACCCTTGCTCCGTTCCCTACGCTCCAACGCCCGACTCCAGCTCCACGAGCAAACAGAGGCCGCGGCGCTTCCCAAAGGCCAGCCTCAGAAAGAGGGCTGGAAGCGGAAGAAGTTATGGAATACGATCCCGCTTCCCCATCTGCAGAAGTCAACCCAGAAAGTCCCCAGTCGGGAAACGAGATGGATCTGTCGTAAAAGGGCCCAAACGACAGATCCGCCCCAAGCCCGTCCCTGCACGGAACCGGCCACCTGGGTCCATTTTATTCATGCCAGTGACTCTAATCAACCCAGAGAGGAAAATGCACATTCGGGTGCAAGCTCTTATTGACTCGGGTTGCTCAAGAGACATCATAGCCCCAGCTCTAGTCAATGGACTGGTCTTACCAACTCGGGATTTACAAAATCCAGTAATTTTTGAACAAATGGATGGTACCAACATGAATCCGGTCACAACTGAAACCATCCCGGTGATCACAGGCATGGGACAACATTGGGAGAAGAGGTCCTTTGTCATCAGCTCTACTGCCAAGTACCCGTTAATTCTGGGCAGCAAATGGCTATGTGATCACAATCCCTACATAGACTGGGCTCAAGGATGTATTACCTTCAACCATGCCAACTGTAAAAGTCACCGTTGGAATCAAAACTGGGGCGAAGACCCAACTTACAAAGAAAAGGCCCTCCTCACCCAAGAAGAAGTCAACCAGATACCCGAACCGTACTGGCCTTTTCTAAATGCTTTCTCGGAGGAGGAAGCTGACACTCTACCCCCGCACCGACGAACGGACTGTGCGGTGGAAATTCTACCCGGAGCCTCATTGCCTAAAGGACGACTCTATCCCATGAGTCTCCATGAACGTGAAGAGCTCCGGAAATTCATCGACACCAACCTCCAAAGAGGGTTCATCCGCCCAGCCGCTAGCTCCCACGCCGCTCCAGTTCTCTTCGTGAAAAAGAAGGATGGGGGACTCAGGCTGTGCACGGATTTCCGAGGACTAAATGCAGTGTCCACCAACAACGCCTATCCTATACCGCTCATCCGAGACCTTCTCAACGTCGTGGCCCAAGGTAAGATCTTTACAAAATTAGATCTAAAAGATGCTTACTTCCACGTTCGTATCAAGGCAGGGGATGAGTGGAAAACCGCATTTAATACGCCCCTCGGACAATATGAATACCTAGTTATGCCTTTTGGATTGACGGGAGCCCCGTCTGTATTCATGTCCATGATAAACGAAGTTTTACATGAATTTCTATACAAAGGGGTGGTGGTGTACCTTGATGATGTTTTAATTTATTCTGACACAGAGGAAGAACATGTTCAAATGGTACAAAAGGTCTTGGCCACCTTAATGAAGAATAAACTGCCCATTAAATTGTCCAAATGTGAATTCCACAAAACCGAACTCACTTACCTTGGGTACTGTATCTCACAAGAGGGGTTGAAAATGGATCCAGCCAAAGTACAGGCGATCCAGGATTGGCAAACACCCACCACCCGTAAAGAACTGCAATCCTTCCTGGGGTTTGCCAACTTCTATAGAGACTTCATAGCGAACTTCGCCCAAATCACACTCCCCTTAACAGAATTGCTGAAAACCAAAGATAAAGGGGACCAAGCCAAAAAACCCTCGGCTAAACTACAATGGACCCCCGATTGCCAAATGGCCTTCGAATGTCTAAAAAAGCAATTTGTAACGGAACCCATCCTCTCCCACCCTAACGAACAGTCCCCCTTCATAGTACAGGTCGACGCCAGCGATACGGCGATAGGGGGGGTTTTGCTGCAGAAGGGGGAGGATGGGAAATTACGGCCTTGTGCATTCTTGTCCAGAAAGTTCTCAGAGGCAGAAAGGAATTGGAATGTGTGGGAGAAGGAGGCCTTTGCAGTGAAAGCAGCTCTCACAAACTGGAGGCATTGGCTGGAGGGGGCGAGATACCCTTTTGAGGTCTGGACAGATCATAAGAATTTGGAGGCCCTCCGAAGCCCACGCAGACTGAATGCCAAGCAATTGCGGTGGGCGGAATTCTTTTCCAAGTTCAACTTCACCCTCAATTATCTCCCGGGCAAAACTAACTTTTTGGTGGACGCCCTGTCGCGCATGCCCCAACATAAGAGCAAACGGGCGGAGACTATCGACACGGTCTTCTCGCCTAAGCAACTTGGGGGCGTGGTGACTACTCGCAGCCGCGCTAAGCAGCCCCTCCCGGCCGACCAAGAATGGAAATCGAAACTTAAAGCTGAAGTGGAGAAGGAGGGGGATAAGGCTCCACGAAACAAACTAACCCAATCCCCACAGGGGGATTGGCTAGCTGGGAGCAAGTTGTATGTCCCAGACAGCTTTAAGCTGGAAGTCTTGCAGCGCTGTCATGATGCTCCCACTGCTGGACATTATGGGTACCTGAAAACTTTACACCTAGTTCAAAGACAATTCTGGTGGCCGGGCATGCGCAAAGACATTTCCCAATACGTTGGTTCCTGCCCTGTTTGCCTCAGCGCAAAGACCAGGAAGGGGAAACCTCCGGGTCTCCTGCAACCATTAGAAACACCGAACAGGCCCTGGGAAATAATCTCCATGGACTTTATCACTGATCTACCTCCCTCGAAAGGACATAATTGTATTTTAGTTGTGGTAGATCTGTTCTCCAAACAAGCCCATTTTATACCCTGTACCGCTATACCCTCCGCTCGAAAACTAGCGGACCTGTTTCTAAAGCACATCGTAAAATTACATTCTTTTCCGTCCAAGGTGATTTCGGATCGCGGCGGACAGTTCGTTGCCAACTTCTGGCGGGAGCTTATGAAAATGTTGAATATTGAACAAGGTATCAGTTCAAGCCACCACCCACAAACCGACGGGCAATCCGAAAAAACAAACCAAATATTAGAACAGTTCCTTCGTTGCTACATCAATTTCCAACAAGATAATTGGGTGGACCTTCTCCCTCTAGCAGAATTCTCCTATAACAACAGTGTACACGCTTCAACGGGAGAAGCCCCCTTCAAGATTGTATATGGAACTCACTTCAATCCCTTCCAGTTGGACGCACCCCCTCTCCATTCCTCTAAATTGCCAGATGTGTCCTCATGGTGGGGGGAGGCAGTGCAGCAATGGACTATCATTAAAAGACACCTTGAAAAAGCCAAACTGGATTACAAAAAGTACGCAGACCGCCATCGTGTGGCCGAATGGGAATTACAACCAGGGGACCATGTGTACATTTCCACAAAGAACCTAAAGCTAGCTCAGACAAGCCGCAAACTCGCTCTGAAATTCTTAGGACCTTTTCCTGTGCGCAAGGTAATAAATAAAGTGACTGTTGCTGTAACATTGCCCAAGAACCTTCGCCATGTGCATGATACGTTCCATGTCAGCCTTTTGAAGAAGGCTCCCACCGACAACAAATGGCATATCAAAGCTCCACCCATTCCAACTTTAATAGACGACCAAATACACTATGAGGTGCAACAAATCTTGGACTCTAAAATCAAGAGAAATCAGCTTTTTTACCTCATTAGGTGGAAGGACTTTGATTCTGGTTACGATGAATGGGTGAACTCTGCACATGTTCATGCTCCTAGATTAACCAAAGCTTTTCATACTCGCTACCCATATAAACCAGGGGGGGATTTGTTTTAAGGGGGGCAGAAATGTCAGGTCCAGTATATATCTTAACTATACTGACTCCATTTTCTAATGCTTTTAGTCTCTAAGTGTTTTCTCCTCAGGTGCACCAGTTCCCAGGCAGCATTCCCACCAGAGGAGACTGTTTTGTCTAGCACCGTTCCACCAGGCATTGGCCTTGAAGGAGAGCAGCTTCCCAGGACTGAGAGATGTTGTTTTGAGAACTGTGGGGGGAGGCTGTTCCAGATGGGTATTGTTACTCTGTATCCTATGCTTGCTCTTCATTGGTAACAATGATCATGTACCATCCTGAGTCTCCTATTCAGGACAGTGGACTATAATGGACCTTTTCTGCAATAAAACTTCCTTTGCTAGACATTGGACTTATTCTTGCTTCTAAAGGGAATCTTGCAGAGAGTACCTTATCTAGCCACAGTCTGACACCATCTCCCTGGAAGCCACTATTTCCTACCTGTGCCCGATGGCTTGGGGGTGGGGGGAGCACTCGATCATTGTTGATTATAACGATCAATTGGCAAGATCTGTTAGTTCCCAGCTTCTTTTATTTCAAAAAGATACAGTGCAATCCTCCTCAGAGTTAGGCCAGTGTAAGCCCATTGATTTCAGTGGGCTTAGACTGGAGTAACTCTGCTTAGGATTGTACTGTAAGTCTCCAGCCATATTTGTTGTGGAGTTACAACTGGAAATGTGCAGCTTGCAACTTCTCCCAACTCTGCAAAAGAAGGGCTAAATACTTAATTTTTTTTTAAAAAAAGCTGTGAGTTACTAGATTGTTGTATTAGATTGCTATAGTATATAACACTATAAAATTCAAGCAGTGGCTAAGGCAAGAAAATGGTGCCAATGTGAGTGGGACTTGCAAAAATGCACATCTTACATGACACCTGAAGGTGTTTTAACTCTGATCTTTTCAAAAAGATCATACTAACCCATGCTTGAGAAAGATGGCAGTAAAATGGAAGGAAACACAAATACCATGAATTTCTTCCCCTCCCTATGTGTCTCTGCTTTTAGGAAATTTAGATTGTAAGCTCCTTGGGAAAGGGGACCTATTGCTTGTTTTTCTTAATTTGTAAAGTGTCATTCATATTGATGGAATTATATTATTATTATTGCTGCAACTAAGTTCAATCCCGGCGGAAGCTGGGTTCAGGTAGCCAGCTCAAGGTTGACTCAGCCTTCCATCCTTCCAAGGTTGGTAAAATGAGTACCCAGTTTCCTGGGTAAAAGTGTAGATGGCTGGGGAAGGCAATGGCAAACCACCCCATAACAAAAAGTCTGCCAAGAAAACGTCATGATGCGACGTCCCCCCATGGGTCACTATGACTTGGTGCTTGCACAGGGGACAACCTTTACCTTTTTACTAGTAGTGGTGGTGGTTAGTAATCTACCTTTGAACCCTATATCTACCTTTGGTGGTTTTGGTGGTTAGTAATCTACCTTTGAACCCTATATCTCAGTGCCATAGCATGAGTGTTTTTTCCATCCCTGTCATTTTCTTTTAGAGTAGATTGTTAACTCTCTGTTTAGGAGTTGTGAATTCAGTGATATGTATAGCGCTTACCACACTGTAATCCCTTCAGTTCCGAACTTTATTCCCACAGGTATCATCACAATGGCTCTGAGACTCCACAGGACAATATCCTGTTTGCAGCTACAGATGGTGTCAATGACTTTGAATTTGTCCTTCATGTTAAGGTCAGTGCAATTTTATGTATTATTTAAAACACTTATTAGCAGCCTTTCCACCTTACGGGAACTCAAAATGGTTTATAAATATAAATAAAATAAAAATCATAAAATGAATAAAGAGACAGTTTAAGACTGCCAATAAAACTTAGATCCAAAGTTGATTTAAAAGTTAAATAAAAAGGCACAACAGTACGCAGGTCCACCTAGACAATTAAACATTTTGTAGGCTTTGCAATTCTTTCAAAAATTGGACTCTGTTATCTAGCCAATATTGGCATGGAATTCCTCCCTCCCACCCCCAGTAAACAGTGGAGGCAGGTAGGATTGCTGTGGCACCTTTTTCAGGGACCCATAGAATTGGACCCCTTGATATAATTCACTTGTGCCTTGGGGTCTGTTTGGTAGACAGGCAGGACTAGGCTCCCTGCAAATTTGGTGTGATTTCACTCTATCACCCCCACCCCAGAAAGAGTCCCTCATAGGGAATAACATTAGCAAAAGAGACATCTGCATCTGTTCCAGTGTTAACAACAACAACATTCAATTTATATACTGCCCTTCAAGATGACTGAACACCCACTCAGAGCAGTTTACAAAGTATGCTATAATTATTCCCACAAACAAATACCCTGTGTGGTGGGTGGGGCAGAGCTCCTAGAAGCTGTGACTGACCCAAGGTCACCCAACTGACTTCAAGTGGAGGAGTGTGGAATCAAATCCAGTTCTCCAGATTACAATCCTGCCCTCTTAACCACTACACAAAACTGGCTCTCAAACTGTTATCTCCTGGTATACAGAATGAGTCTGATAAGAATTAAATACCAAAAATACAGCATGTCATCAAGAGAGAAATTTTTGTTTTCAATTATTATTGTTATTTTATTTACAGTCCTCTTTTCAAGGTAGATTACACAGGGCAAGTGAAATACAATACAGCTACAATTCACCAAGCAAAGTTAAATAATGAATAACAGGACATTCAGTGAAACAGATACAATAAGGTGGTAGCAGAATATTTTAAAGCAGGCATAAAGTTGAGCACAGAGATAAAATCTTTCTGAAACAAAGCATAACTAATTAACATGGCATGTTTAGCAATGTTGAGACTCCCTAATAGGAGCATATCATCATAAGCAGACATTACCCAATAGTGTATCATATAGTACCTACCAAAGCATCTCTCTGAGCTATTTCTTATGACACAGCCCTATCTGGGTAGAAAGCCCTGGGTAGAAGATATGTACATTTCAGTGCTGAAAGAAGTGGAAACTATTCTTTTGTACACATACTTCATTACGTTAGCTACTAACTTGGCAGCTTATTAAAAAGCAGATTTTTAAAATATCTGATTAGAAACATTATTTGAGAAACTGGAAAGATGTCAGATGAATCTGTTTGCATTGGACTTCATGACTGTAGGCTGTTCTACACATTCTTTAGAATTAATGTGAATCTAGTAGGTAAATTTTACACTATAGAAAACACATGGAATGCCATTTTTAAAAGGTGGCTTGGGGATGAGGCAATTTTTAATTAAAGAATTGGGGGAAAGAGAGGCACTAAGCTTGCCCAGTTTCTCTGTTCAAAATCACCACCCCTGCAGTCCCCACCACATAATAAAAGTAGGGTGTGATGGCTAGGTGGAGAACAAGAACTGGGCAACGCAGTTCTTCAATTCCCTGCTCTGCCATGGAAGCTTGTTTAGTGACCGTGGGCCCATTGTACACTCTCAGCCTAACCTACCTCACAGGGTAGAGGAGAGGAGAATGATGTAAACTGCTTTGGGTCTCCATTGGGAACAAAGGTGGGTATAAATGAAATTTTAAAAACCAGTAAGATCCAACCAGCTTTTTTGCTAGTGAAAAAGGAGCAGAGGTCCCCTTTGTCCAGTCAAAAAGGCTCTGTTGGGGACCATCATTATGTGACAAAAAGTATGGCATGGCTGTGGCATGGAGGGAAATTGGTTAAACATGAGTGAAAAGGCTGGCTGGATATAGAACCCAATATGTGAGGATGAACTTTGAACCCTATTGGGGAGGTGGCTTTTGAATGCAGAAATTGTGGGTGTGGAGACGATCCCCACTGAGGTAAATTTTTTATTTACTTCATTTATACCCTGCCTTTCTCCTCAGTGGGGACCCAAAGCAGTTTACAATCATTCTTCTCTCCTCCATTTTATCCTCAAACACTTTTTGTGAGGTAGATTAGGCTGAATGTGTGTGACTGACTCAAGGTTACCCAGATCCTAGCCTGACACACTAACCGCTACTCCACACTAAGTGAATAAGTAAAAGAGTAAATTTTGTGCAAAAGTTCAACCTTCTGCCTGGTAATGTGTTGAGTGAGAAAGACAAGACATACTTTTAAAGTAAATAAATAGATTTATAAGCAAATATTTGTATTTTGCCATTTATAAGCACAACAGTTGGTTGGGTCTATATTTTTTGGGTCACATTTTCCTTTTTCCACATTTCTGCTTGTTGGAATGGGTAATTGCTATTCTAATTTGGATTAACTCAGATCTACTGCAATTTACTCTATGCTCAATTGGATGTGGCTATAATATAATGTTTATGTATATTTTTCCAGGTTATGCCTGTAAATGATGAACCTCCTGTCATAAAAGCAGATCTCATTCCTTTCATGCAATGTCCAGAGGGTGGTGCAGTATTCATCACCTCAGAGTACCTTCATGCTACCGATGTAGATAGCGATGATATGCAACTGATATTCATGCTTGCTCGGCATCCTAAACATGGAGTTGTGAAGACAAATGGACTTGCAGTGGATCTTTTTCACCAAGCGGACGTTATTTCTGGAGCAGTGGCATACGAACATACTAGTGAGACTAATGCCCCCATCATATTCATGCAAGTCTTCACTGTTATGCAGCTACAGGTCACAATTTCATTATAACTGCTTAGAGCCATGTATTAAACACCGAAGATTTTGCCCTTGATGGTATTTCCATGTTGTTTAAAAAGGCCTTTAGATGGTGAACTAATCATCTCTGTTCCTGACTTCACCCACTATCTAATTTCTCACAAATACTTGCTGGCCCTGTTAAGTGCAGGCCCGAAATATGAACCAAAATTCATCACGAACCAGGCCAGTTCATGGTTTGTGAACTGGCAGTTCATCAGAGCACATTTCTGACGAACTGCCACAAATGTTTAGTTCTTTTTTCGGTTTGTCACTGCAGACAGCCTGGCATCAATATGTGAGCATATGTGAGTTTCCTAGGCAATGGGGGTGGATGGGCTTTCTGTAGCCCCGGAAGTGACATTTTCATGAACCAAATGAACCAGTTTGCAAACCAGGGCAAGTTTGTGAAAATTTGTGATTTGTGAAAGGCAATGAAACACGAACTGCACAGTTCATGGCCCAGTTCGTGCCCACCTCTAGCTATGACCATCCCCCACATAAAGGCCTTTTACCTATATCAATATTCTATGTGGCAAACAAACATGTAATTCAGAAGGCTGGCTCGTATTCATGGGGAACCTTTGTACCTGCATTATTTAGACTGAATTCAATAGAATCCAATCATGATTCATTTTGGAAACATGCAAAAAACTCAGGGAATCACCTTTGTGATAGTTCTCTGAAGAATCTGGCCTGTAAGTATAAACTCAGTTAAACTGAGGGCTAATTTGAATTCACAGGGAAGGCCACAACTTGAGATATTTCCTCTGCTAGTTTTCTGGTAAATAACCAGAATATACAAATACTTTCCTTTTATTTCAATAGAGGATGTGTACTACACAGTCATAAACACAAGCATACATTTCTAACTCCATTGGAGAAAGGTATGTTCTGTTGAGGACTGCACTGTTAAATACAAGCTTTATGCTACCATTTAATTTAATGAGACTTCAAAGTACTTATCTTTGGCTGGATTATGCTCATTTGCTTTTAAAACTTTTTTGGAGAGAATATTGATCATTGTAGTTATTTTAGGTTTAATAATTACTATATACGGTACATTTCTTTAGTTGAAGGTACAAGTTAGTAGCATTGTACTGGATAGGTGAATTTTTCTTTGTGTTTGATACTGTTTGCCTGATGAAGAAAAGATGTGTGTACAATCATGTTGATATCGCTGCAATTTTTCTTTATAAGAATAATTGGTTACTTCATTCATTCATCTACTATCATAGTATTGAACTTTTTTCTTCTTTCTTATGATCTCATAACAATTGCACAAAATAGCTCCATATTTTAACAAAAGTTAGAGGTGTTTTTTACCTTTTACTGCAGAATCTTGTGCTTAATCTTGATTTCTTTTTCCTAGATGGAGAGATTGGCTTGACTCCTTTGTTTGATATCCTTACCTTCGTTGTCTCTGATGGTGAAACTGGTCAAGATGTAAATGTCTGTTGTTATGATGGACCTCCTACACCACTACATAAATCCTTCCCAGTATATGACATTAACATCACGATATTTCCAGTGGATAACCAGCCACCATCCATTGCTACTGGTAACATTTTAATATTAATATGTTCACTTGTCATGTTGAGAAGGTAGATTAGCTAGAGTTGCTAAGCTCAGCAATTGGTAAAATGATCATGTGGTTGCTTCAATGCACATTCACAACCTGGCTTGTAGTTACGCATCTGCAAAGCCGACGGAGGGTAGAGTTGTAGTGCAGTAAAGTTGCAAACTAGGAAGGCAATGAAATAATCCAAACAACCTCTGCAATATATGCTGAACTCTTCAGGAATCCCCTGCATGCACTTTCGTTGTATACAGGCTGCATGACTACAGTAGCATGGTCTCATATCATATTCTCTTCTGGAATTATATCAATATAGTAAAATATTGATAGAGTTACTGTATGGATGAGAGACATGGCCTCTCTTCATGCAATTACTGCCTGTCTGCATGGAGACCATTTTGGCAAGGAAGCTCCTACACCTCTGTTGCAATGCATGAGGGCTAGATCTAGTGTAGCACTTTCGCAGGCACAAGGATGTCCACGCACAGAAATGCTGCACTGCTTTGTTGCAATCCTAGCCCATTCCATAGCATGTGAACTACAGACCCATACGGAAGATTAACTTGGAAGAGTTGCAAAGGCAGACTGAATCTCTATGTATAAACATCTAAATTGCTATTTCTATTTTTATTATTGAGTGTGTATTACTTTATTATTATGTTTTATTGTGTTCATGTGCAAGTCAGTATTGAAATGGGAACAGAGGGAGACTTGTGCTTAGATCGACTATATCCTAAATTTAAAAGCAGGGATTTTAGGGAACCAAACAATATTTGGAATTAAGCTTTTAATCCATGACAGTGCCAAACTCTGCATATTCTTTAAAATAGTTTTGAAGGCAATACTTGAACTGAATTTCCAAAGATAAAAAAGAACAAATTCAAAGAAATGAAAAATTAAATTCTAGAACTGCCTTGGCCAGGCTACAGATCAGCTTTTTAAAGAAACAATACATGGCAATTATCGATGGTAAATGTGTGTGCATGTATTCACCACTTTTCAACAATGTATGTATGAGTAACTTTGTGATTTGCAGTCTATCATCCAAGCAATGTTCTGGAAATGAAGTATTTTCCCAGCAGGGAAATTAAGCACCGATGCATGAAAAATGGCTCATTATGAGCAATCCGCAACAGCTCTCAGGCAATTAATGCTGCGACAAACAGAGGTAACAACTGATCTTGAGCAGCATATAAACCACACTTAATAGCTTATGAGTGAAATTGTTTTTCAAATGTTTTCTCCTCACTGACTTGGTGAAAAAGAAGAGTCATTGGTATGACCAGAAAAGCATCTGAGTTGAGTGTTTGAACAATGGTTTCTGCCATCAGGTATAGCTGCTTTTCTTTAGTTTGAAATCTCTTAGCAAGTCAAGCTGCATGAATAACAATACTCGTCTTTCTATTGTTTGTATGCAGGAGCCATGTTTGTTGTGGATGAGGGTTCCTCAGCTGCCATTACAGTTGACCATTTGTATGCCACTGATCCGGACACCAATGCGGATGACTTACAGTTTGTTTTAGCTTCTCCTCCTCAATTTGGGTACATCGAAAATATATTACCTTCCCCAGGCTTTGAGAAAAGCAACATGGGAATAAGTATAGGTATGTGTACATTGGGATAGATCCAGAGGAGTTAGCCATATTAGTCTGTAGTTGCAAAGCAGTAAAAAGTCCAGTAGCACTTTTAAGACTAATCAACTTTATTGAGGCATAAGCTTTCAAGAACTACAGTTCTCTTCGTCAGATGCATGCAATAAAGTTGGTTAGTCTTAAAGGTGCTACTGGACTTTTTACTATTTTACATTGGGAGGATCACAATGCCTTTAAATCATGGACCAGTGCCATCTTCTCTTGTTCCTCTATACACAAGGAAGCATGCCTAGGGTAGTAGAACCTGTCTCTCAGGAAGATTTTTTTGAACTTACATCAGTCTCATCTTATTTCTTCTGTCATGCATCCAAGAACATCTGGTTGGTTGTTCCTCAGAAATAGCTGGGCAAAAATAAAACCTGCCCTAGCTCTGATAATCTAGGGAAGTAGCTGCGAAGCATGGAATAGAACAGGAAGATTATAGATGATGAAGGGACCTCGTGGCTGGTTTATGAATATGTAATGGATTTTATACCCGTGTCTTACTAAGGATTCCACCACCCCGGAAGAGATTTATCGTTACTCTTTCAGCAAGACCTGCCAAACAGAGACTGCTCTTTGAACAAGTTCTGCTTATCAGTACATTATTTATAGGGTTCTTCTCGCAATGCCTTTTTCTCAGCAAGGCACACAAAAACCTTCTAGAGTTTTTTTCTTTTTATTGAAATTATATTCTAGTCTTTTAAAGAAGCAAAATATCAAAATATATATGATTATTAATATAAATCCTACAAAAATAGAACACAGAAAAACAATAAGAATTAGGCTTGCTAACATTTCCTAATTGACTTTAAGTTTAAAACAATCAAAGTTTCTATGAAATGCATTAAGATTCCCATATCAATGGTGAAATTCTCACCTAGATTCTCACGAGATTTCATCCAGTCAGAACTCTAACTTACTGTCTGAAGTTGCATGTTTTATAGGTTACCTTAGGCAAATATCTAAGATCTTTTTCATGTGATAACATAGATAAACTATGATTGGTTTAATGCTTAACTAAATATTCATATTTTCTATAGTATAACATTCTAATTAGCCAAGAAGTGATGTTATATCCAACTTGCAAAACAAAACTATAAATCTGTGAGAAATGACAGAAAGAGTTAAGTTGGTAGATCACCATTTATCCATTCTATGAGTGGAGAACATTAATCTAAATGACAGTGTCCACTATTTTTAATGGGCTGTCAAAGATGAAAGCACACCTGTTTTAGTTACACAACATTCTGAAAAAAAACAGACAGTTCATGGAAAGTGCAGAAGTTCACTTAGAATACAAGTGTATTGCTTTGTATTGCTTTGTGCAACGTGCTTTAATCTATATTACTGCAACAAATAAGTTCCTTGCTTGGAACATATCTGGAGCTGAGACTGATTGACAGTGCAGTCCTAAATAGAGTTTGCCTTTCTAAGTTGGTTCAAGTCAATGAGCTTAGAAGGGAAAAACTCTGCTTAGACTGACAAAGGTGAGGGATTGCCTAAGAAGGGTCCAAAAGATGTGATGGAATAAATAGGGAAGGGATTTTGGAAAGGAGGTAAGGCGTCCCTAACCAAAGGAGGGTGCTATGGAGGAAGACTGGTTTGCTGTAAGGCTGGCTGGTCAGTGTTGAGGAAGGAAGAAGCTAAGAGATGAGGGGGTGGATAGGAAGACATGGAGTGTCAAATCAAGAAGGGAAGCAGAATGGGAGAGAGAAAACGCATAACCTGCATGTCGTGAAAAGGTGGTTCAGTGATTTCACTGTCAGTAATGATGGAAGAGGGTTTGGGAGCAGAACCAGCTGAGAGAGATGGAAGGCAAGTATACCTGGATTTACCTGGGCACAAATAGGGAAGCAGTACTACTGGTTGAATTTGATGCTGAACTAGCAGCATTTGAGTCCACTGGCACCTTAGAAACCAATGAGTTTTCTGTAAGGTGCCCCTAGACTCAAATCCTGCTGTTCTGCTGCAGACCAACACAGTTACCCACCTAAAACCGATGCTAAGCTAGGATCCATGATGGCCAAACCTTCAGACTCCAGATGCTCATTGATGAAATTTGGGTTGTACTGTGATTGATACAACTTTTGGAACTGTGATGTAAAGTTCTTTAGTCCAAGCTGCCATAGGACAGTTCAAACTTTCTGTTGTAGAGGGGTACCAGAGAAGAGTACCCAGGTGATGCAATGGGGAAAGGAGATGTGGCAGGTGATTGAATTAACTGGGGTGGCAGGTATGACTTGTACCTGTTGACAATGACCAAGAGATCACTTGGTGGCACTTCCTGGGCTCAAGATTGAATTATCAGAGAAATCTGTACTGTGAAGGAAATTCTGGGAGTCTTGTGTGCTACCCTGAAAACGTGGGTCATTATGGCCAGGGTGTGAGGAGCTTTGGAGGGCTATACAAAAGATCCTTGATTAATGTGCCTCATGAGTTCTCAGATGACTTGGAGTGCAAAAAGATATGGATCTCTGGGGTGGGGGGCTTGGGAGCAACAAAACTGGATGTTTTTGTAGAATTTCATTTCTTTCCAATGTCTAGCCTCATTTGAAATGAAAAATTTGAAGGCCCTTTGCATAAACTATGTCCAGACCAGGCACAGGAGAATAGAGCCAACCAAAGACCATTTTATATTTTATGCTACTGATGGGAAACATCGTTCAATGGAGACCCCATTTTATGTTTTAATCAATCCAACAAATGATGAAGTCCCAGAATTCATAGCAAGGAATATTACGGTAAGGATTCCAAACACTAACCCTGTGTCCTTTGCCTGCTGGGGTGTGGGAAATCAGCTGCCTGTCTTTAAAGGGAAGACTCTGTGCTTCAGTGATAGACAACATACTTGGCATGCAGGTGGTCCATATTATCCTCCTGTGAGGGAGACTAGATGGAGAAAGTGATACATTCAAGGTCATCTGTAAGATTTATGGCAGATTGAGGATTTTAATCCTGATCTCCCAGTCCTAGTTCAATACTCAAACCATCACTCTACACAAGTTCTTAGCAGAAGGACTGTTACTTGCTTTCCTTTTTATCTTTCACTGCTAAGGTACAAGAGGGACAGATGAAAGAACTGGATCCATCTGTAATCAATGTTGTTGATCTGGATATACCTCAAGACTCCCTGATGTTTACTGTTCTCCAGCAGCCTCAACATGGGTTCCTTGTTAAAGGATTGTATGGGAATGATATCATCCATTACAAACATGCAATTACTAGTCACCAGCATCATGAACTTCTAGTACATAGTTTTTCCATGGAGCTTCTTAAAGATGGTAAATGCTCTCCTTCTTCCTATGTCTCTCTGTTCTTTGTTACTGTTGGACACAGCGATAAAGTAAGAAGCATTAATTTCTTATTTATTCACCCATTTTAGAGGTTGCCTTGAAAACGAGGTCTAGGGATAGAAAATCAGATCTTTTTTCTTACAGAAATGACTCCAGTATCTTCTGTCTGTCTGACCATACCGAACAGCTTGATCTTAGCCAAGATATGATCCACTAAGAATCAAGCCATGCATGATGCAGGGGGTCCATGTTCAGATCCCGAGGCATGTAACCGAGTTGCAAAAAGCATCTACAGAGGTGGGGGAGCATCACTGGGGAAGGGGTTCAACCATGAGGGAGGAAGCATGGAACCCCTTTTTCCAGCACCACAGTTTCCCAGCAGTTGCTTTTTGCAGCTCAGTTGCACATCTAGGGATCTGAACATGGCTTCTCTGCATTCAAGTTAGACCCAATGTTCAATGGAGACTACAAAACTCCCAGTGTAAGCAGGAGGAATTCATACTGCAGCTCTTCCCACATAGTGATAAAGAGCATGAGAGATGCTGGAAGGCACCTTTCGTCTGCTCAAGTGGCAAACCAACATTTTAATTTTTCTCCTAAGGGACAGGGTATGGCTCAGTGGTAGACTATCTGCTTTGGATGTGCAAGGTCCCAGGTTCAGTCTCTGGCATTTCCAGTTGAAAAGGAAGGATAAGGTGGAAGACCTTTGCCAGAGACCCTGGGAAGCTGCTGTCAGTCAGACTACACAATACTGACCTTGACAGACCAAGTTTCTGACTTGGTATTGGGCAGCTTCCTGTGTTTGGTTTGCATGGGGGGAGAGAAGTATTTTTCTTCTTGAAGTACTTAGCATGTACTTTTTCTTCTTGAAGTACTTGCATGGGGGAAGTATTTTTCTTCTTGAAGTACTTAGGAAACAGTCCATGCCAATGTTTGAGAATCCATGATGTTCTGATGGATTGATGAATATGTTTAAGATGTGTCCCATATAACTCGAAACAAGCCGGCTGTAACCAACAGTCATGCTGTAGCAGGGAGTGTGGGTTGGAGGGTGGAAACGGATCTGTCGTGAAAGAGATTTTGAGGAAAGATGGCTTATTTCTCTCTCTCTTCTTTCCTATCACCATCCCTTCACCCTAACTCCCAGGAATGAGGCTGATGTATATACATGATGACTCCGACAGCCTAGCTGATGGCTTTGCAATACAGCTATCAGATGGGAAGCATGAAGTGTCAAAAACTATTTCGGTAGAGGTCATTCCAGTTAATGACGAGAAACCAATGCTGAGAAAGTAAGCCACATGTTCTTGTTCCAAATTGGTCAATGTGTCCTGACAAAATGATTCAGCAGTGATCAAAACAGCAAATTAGTAATTAATAGAGCTTATCTCCTGTAAATAACCACAGCCTACTGCCAACAGTGTTCCACGGGAGCAGCCCACAGTGAAGGACATTCGGCTATGAAGAATGAGGGAGAAAAGTAGCCAAATCTGAAATGGAAATAAATAAGAACAGATATATGTGATATGAATGTACCGAATATGTCAATATTATATTTAAATTCAACAAGATCTTTCTAGATTTTTGTTGAAATAATCTGTTTTCTGGATTTCTGTTTAAAATAATAAGCCATGATCTTTGCACACCTTCTGGTGGGCATTCTGCACTTTTGGGCCTGACCCTCACAATACGGCGTCAACAGTTGTAAGGAAGAATCTCGGAATCCTGTGTTTTATATCAGTCAGTCTTTGGAGTAGAAGTTATAGAGAAGTAGCTTCTGATGGAATGAAGGGAAGCAGTAGTGTCAAAAAAAGAAAGTGGGGATAGGAAAAAAAACAGAGACTAGACTGAATCTTCCTTCAAATGTGCTTTATCCTGTCCAAAGCAAAACTTTCACCATAGCTAGAGAAACAGTAAACAACGAGGGGCATTCAAGAATGAAAGAAATTTAGCACAAGCACACCTGTCTTTGTAATTTTGCAGTCTCCACTAGTCAACTTGGCTGCATTTATATGTATACAGGTGTATCAAATTTGTACTAAATAACCCATTGTAGTTAATAGAGAAAAATCTTGGGGGGTCTCTTGCTAGGGCCATTTTCTGAAATTAAATTGTTGCAGTTTAGGCATCGGCTGCATGTGGAATTACAAGGAAAGATCCACATGTTAATGGATAGTGCCCTCCATAATTTTCTTTTCAGTTTAAACTGATCAGTGCTATTACGTCATGACACCAAAAATATCACCTAATAGTAGGAAAAAACGATGCCAGTTCAAAATGGTATAATAGCAGCCCCTCCGGCAAGCAGTTTCAAGGTTGATAATTGGAAGTTTTCCAACACACCACAAAGCACAGGTCATCCAGAGAATATTGTGAAATGGTAGCACAAAGAGGGTGTGTGTTTCCGTTCTGCACAAAAGCAGAAGAAAAAAAGTCACTAGAAACCAGCTTCTAGAAAAAAATGGGACCATAACAAGAAAAGAACAGGAGAACAGTTCATCCGGCACTCCTGCTATAACTGCATATAGAAACAGCAGTAATTATACTAAATTTGATAGTGTGAATATCTGAGTTCTTCTTGTAGACATTACCATTCAACTTCATTTCCATAACTAATTCTTGCATTTGAAACTTGTGGGTGAAGGAAGATGTATGGGGTGGGGGTATTTTCCTTGTGTAATTCTTCTTCCTGTCAGCATTTTTTTCTCTTTTGAAACAAAACAATACAGGAGGAATCTTTTGTTTGTTTGCTTCAGGAAGGGTGAAATAGAGGTGAATATGGGGGAAGTCCAAATTATTTCTAGTGCTGTTCTGTTGGCTGAAGATAAAGATACCCCTAGGGAACGAATTTACTATTTATTTGAAAGAGTCCCAGAAAATGGACATCTTCAGCTCAAGGTCAGTCTTTATATTTCAACAACAATAACAAAACTGAAATTGCTCTCTTGTTTTAGAAGGAGAGGGAGTTTAATCCTTCCCTTTCCTCACTATATTTTATGGTTTGAAATACACTGCAAAGACAAAGATAAGTTCCATTTTGGTGCTCAGAATAATCCACTGTTGGATGTCCCATCCTCTTTAGAGGAACTGCTACCAGCAGGGTTCCTTCAGGAGAAATTGTTCACAGAAAATGTGCTTGTTCCTGAGGTATCCCATTGTATTTTCCTTTTATTCCATGCACTTAATGCATACTTACTTTTTTTTGGGTCGAAATGTTTACCCTAGGCTACAATGACTAACACCCAGAGCTTATCAAGTTCTCTCTACAACAGAGGCAACAATTTTTTTTTGACATCCACCTACGATCCTTGGAAGAAGAACAGAATGAAAATGAATAAATTGACAGAAGTTTGATCATCTGCCATAGGAATAATAAGTGGAAAAACCTGGTCAATAAACTAATATGTTGTTTATTTTAGTATCAGTTTTTGTTTCTAGGTAGGTCATAACTGGGTGACCCTCCAAAATGGAATGAAGTGTACCCAGGAGGACATAGACAGGAACTCAGTGAGATATGCGCACACCGGAGCAATCGGCTCAGAAGAACACGACGGTTTCATGTTTCGTTTGTGGGATGGAGATAACAAATCCCCGGTCATGGTTTTCTCTATTACTATTAAGGACATGGAAAAGGGTAATTCTATTTCTGATCCTCACATACAGTACACTTTTTTATTGTTTCTTTCTATACATTGGTTCATACTGTTGAATTTTCCCATGTGACCACAGGGGTGGTGATTCAGGAAGTAAGGACGCATGTGCAATTAGTTGGAGGGTATTTCCATGATAGTCGCTTCTGTGAAAAGTTCAATCATGATATGGTGGCCAGGTCATATCAGAATTTACCTTGGCACAAACCTGAACTGGGACAAGATCTCCTCAAAAGAGAAGGTTCGTCCCACAGATACCTCCAGGACTGAGGACCAGAGCAAATTAGGACCTTCACAGGAAAACCTGAAGCACACCAACTAAGAAGTGTCCACTAGAGAACCAGGGGGATAAAATCCATTACTTACCTTTGGGACTCCAAGTATGACATAGGTGAGCTTGGTCCATATAACAGAACGTACCTGTCATGGGCTCTGAGTCCTCAGAGGATGAAGACCTCAGGGAGGATGACAGGAGTGGGGATATTCCAAGCCCCTCCAGAGGCAGCCGCTTGGAAGACCAGCAGGGAGTGGAGCAGCAGGAACCCTTGCCGGAGCAGGCTGAGGAATCCAGGGCAGACTCAGGGACAGAGGCTGTTCCCTTACCTGCACCAGCTCCTGAGACCAGGGCAACATCCCCACCCAGCCCCCCTGAGCCTGATAGGCAGCGCAGAGTGCGGCAGCGTCTTGCTGTACAGGAAAGGAGGCGAAGTGCGAGGCTTCAGGCACTCAAACAGCGGTGTAATGACCTTGAATCTTAGCAGGATGCAGCACTGCCCTGAAGGTGAGAGCTCTTAAGCCAGGACGCCCTTTCCCTCGTTGCAGAAGCACCTGCGTGCAGACCCGCCCGGCTCTACTGCGACCCAGCTCTGCTCTGACTGCTTTCTTGGCTCTGACCTTTGAATTGGGCTCCCTGGACTACGCTCCCTGCTTGCTCCCCGGTCAGCTTGGTTGAACTCTGGACTTTTAAAGAAGCTCGTGGCAGACTCCCTGCCTACATTCCAGCACAGTACCCCTAGTCGCTCAGAACATCCGGTCAGAGTCCTCCTTCTCAAAAGGAAGGCACTAACCTCTGAGACTTGCAAGGATCAGGACTTCATTCAGGACAGCAGGAAAGGTGAAATACCCAAGACTCCTCAGTTGAAGCTGGACCTTTGCTAGTACTGCACATATTTTAAAGGTCTCATGCCTAGTGATTGTCTTTGCAACTCCTTGCAGATCTGCTTTGTGCTTGCTGTGTCATGATCCTTTTCAGCTGTCACATCTTTTGGGCAGTTCTGTTACTGAATTTTCTTTATCTGTCAGCCCATAATTCTTGCTGTCTCTACTTGCAGAGCTAAACTGAACCTGCCAGACATGATACGGGATGGTTCACCACAAGCACTGCCCAGTTCCTCCTAACTTTCCTCAATGTTGTTGCATACAGGACCTCTAGTAGTGTGGACGAGGTTTAAGTAGATCTTACTAGCCTGACACATGCTCAGGGATTTAAGATTGGGAGGCGGGACTTTCTATTCATTAGAAATGACTAAAGGATTGATCATGTTCTAGTGATACATACCACACACATGGAACATTCCTAGCCCTCTTCTTATTCCTCTTCCCTAAACCAATTAATCTTTTGTTCACATTTCGTGGATCCTGTAGGAAACATTGCAGTTTTTACAAGACCCCTGACTGTGTTGAATGGTGACAAAGGCCACCTAATGACTGATGTCCTCCTTGCTGTTGATGGCACTGAGAAACCAGAGGAGATCCTCTATGTGATAACATCTCCACCAGAGTATGGACAGATTGAATATGTCCACCATCCTGGAATTCCCATTACAAGTTTCAGCCAAAGAGACGTGGCAAGTCATGCGGTCTGCTATGCCCACAATAGCAAGGCAGCTGCTACAAGAGATATGTTCAGGTAAGTTCTGAAGTTCTATTATGCATCTGATGTATATTATCAGCAAAACTGGCTGGAAAACAGGCATGACCATCAATGTTTTCATGGAAGAAGTTCATTCTTACTTAGCATGATGCATGAGTACAAAGACATCCTCAGCTGATATAAGGTCACCCAAGCCCGAAACTTTGCACCAACTGGGCAAGGGGGTGCATGCAGATGTTAAACATCAAAGGGGAGAGTATTGCACCCTGCGGGACCCCGCACACCAATGGGTGACGGGGTGATAATTTCTCCCCAAGTGCCACCCTCTGTCCCTGACTGTGGAGAAAAGAGACAAGCCACTGTAAGGCAGTCCCTCGTATCCCCACGTCAGCGAGGCGGTGAGTCAGAAGATCGTAATCGACTGTGTCAAACGCTGCTGACAAATCCAATAATATCAGCAGCACTGAACCACCTCAGTCCAGATGTCTGCGAAGGTCATCCATGAGAGTGACCAGCAGCATCTCCATCCCATGTCCTGGCTGGAACCCGGACTGAAAGGGATCTAGGGCCGAGACATCATTCAGAAAACCCTGTATCTGTCCTTCCGCCGCCTGCTCAATCACCTTTCCCAGAAACGGGAGGTTCGAGACTGGGTGATAATTGACCAGGTCAGTGGGGTCCAGTGATGGTCTCTTCAGGAGAGGTCTCACCACGGCTTCCTTTAGTGGCCCGGGAAAAACCCCAGTGCCCAAGGATGTGTTAACAATGGACTCCAACGAGGACCGCAGACCATCGGCACTGGCCTTTACCAGCCACAATAGGCATGGGTCCAGGGGGCACGTGGTGGGCCTAACTGATTGCAGGGTCCCATCAATCTCTTCCCCAGAGAGTGGAATGAACTGATCAAATATTGACCCTAAAGATGGCCAAGGGGTCTCTAGTTCCTTCACTGTATCAACTGTGGCTGGCAAGTCACATTAATACTTTTAAATTAGATTTAGTTCAATCATTATCTCATTTAAAAGCATGTTGAGAAATTAATAAAACAAAATCTGTATGTGTTGATAGTGACCTATTGGTTTGCACTCTTCATCAGCATTTTTTTCTTTTTTTCAATTAAATAAACCACTTTAAGCTTTGGGAAAGTGACATAATTTAAAAATATCTTTGTTAAAACCAGATTCAGCATATATACTTGGGCTTTTGTTCCAGTTTAACTAACCTAGTAGAACAGTGTGTACATGTCACACAGACATCTGTAGTTAAACTGGTACAATCCTGCAAATGGAAGCGCCCAGGGTATAAACCTAGGCCAGGCACATTTTAACAGATGATTTTAATGAAATAAAGATAGACGTGTCTGTTTTAATCACAATAAATAATGTTCCTGGCGTTTAGGATTTGGCAAAGAATTTGGTTATATATCGAGACAAAAATACCGTGGCAGATTATTAAAAAATAAAACACCAATGGTTGATGATATTTAATTAAGTGGGGAGGGGGTTAAACGATCAGATTTTTACCGTCCGTTAAGGCACTTGATTCTGTCATAAACCTCTCGGCATTGTTTGCCGCTGCTGGCCTGGAAGAGGGATTTGGCAATGCTTGTTTTAGACAGATGACTTCGAGTGATTAGCAATCTGACATCAGATGCTGGCAGCAGGATGCTAAAAGAACATGCTAATGTCCTCCATTTTGACATGCCAGCTCAGTTTTGTAATGAGCTGGCTCTGTATTGGGTTCCATTTTTATATTTTAAATGCCATGACAGATGGTAGGTCCTGCAGCCTGCTCTATTGCCATGGAACTGCAGAAATCAGGAAAACCTTGGTAATGGTAAAATTAAACCATGTGACTTACTTTCCTAACGAAGTATCCCCACCCCCACCCCCCCAAGTTTCATCAGAATGAGGAGAACGTTGGCTGCTTCCTATTCCTGGGGGAAACATGAGGCAGGGCTAAGTGTGAAATAAACAGAATGCTGGAGGAGAGGATCACGGTGTTTCCTTGAAACAAACAACCTTGTTGTCGGGGGAGAACCCAGCAATGCACCCATTTGCATGGCAATTATTAGCCATCCTTTATTTATGGTACAAGCGTCTCTTCTCATCAGGATAACTGTTTACTAAATCTCTTTACTTGTTACAGCTTTAGACCATGATTTCTTTGGACCTTTGAAAATCAGGAGTCTGTCATTCAACTGTGTTAATATATTAACATCTGCTCATATATTTACATTGTTCAACTACAGCCAGCTTTAAGACACTTGGTAGTACAAGATACTGTCAAGGGTACCAGCGTTCCAATGGCGCACTACTAACTAGGCCTCTTAGAAAAGCATAATCTACGTTACACATGATAATTTGCCCTAACTTTTCCCCAATGCAGCCCCTGTTCCTTCATTCCATATAAGTGAATGGAAGAAAAGTCTTCCATTTGCTTGTACAGAACAAGGAAAAGGGGCTGCCAACTAGGAAACCTTTCAGGAGGAAATAACAATTTCCCTCCCGCCACACAAGAACAAAGAAAATTAATATTTGCCTAGGGCAGCAAAACAGCCTAATCAAGTCCTGCCCTTCATCATTGTTCTTCGTATTTCAGAATCCTGAGAATCTCTGTATATATCCCCCAGATTTCTGTTATTCCAGCTGAAGATCTGATATAACTAAACTAATGACAGGACATCCATTATCCCATTTGCACAAAAGTGTTAGGTCAGTGCAAACAGCTGTTGCAGTGTTCCCAGAGGAGAATAGTGCCTTTCAGTAAATGCATTCCTTGCTTCTGTAAAGTGCTTGGCCTGCCTATCCTCATTCCCATCTGTTTGATGGCATAACGCCTGCATGGAAGTTGGTCAACTCGTAATCATCAGTGGAAGACATGGTTTTTGTAGATATCCCAGACTGCAGCAGTTTCTCTGACCTGAAGGTAACAGACTCTGCTGCTGAAGGTCATTAATCAAAAGGTGATCAGGCTCAGAGCCTCTCTAAATGAGACATCTGACATGGGAAGAACATGTATCGGGAGATGCAATGGCAACTGGGAAGGGTAGTTTAAAAAGAGCCAGAGGCAGGGCAAAAGAAGCTGTGAAATGCCAGAAGGGAAACTTCAGCCCATTCTAACCTCTCCAGGTCCACGCCCAGCTCTGGAAAGCAGTTCCAGGCCATTTCCATTCCTTGCTGTCCTCAGGTTGCAATCCTGCACAGTTTTAGATTGAAGAAGTGAAATTGACAGAGCTTTTGGGGAGGCTAAGATGAAAATAACAGACCCTCTGAGGAGTGATCTCCGCCGGCTCTATCTTTTAAAACTATGCTTCCTGGCTACCATTGCGTCTCCCTACGCTTGACGAACATGTGCCGAGGCATCTCATGTAGAGAGACTCTCAGTCATACCAGAGCTTTTATGACTTCAAGTGTCTTCGCTCTATCCATCTTATGAACTATGGCAAAATACATGATCCGGACACTGACTATTTGGTTTTAATTACATAGGGTCAAAGAGCTCAAGGTTCCATCCCTATTAAAAGAAGCTCAGGTAGCAAGACTGTGGGAGATCCTGGATAGCCCCTTATTGAACCAGTTGGACCGATGCTCCTATTCAGTATATGACAGCTCCTGATATACAATATGCCTTCCACTGTTCCCTCCCATCATATCTCCTGCAAAGGAAAAAACAGGCATAGTAAAGAGTTACTGTAAAGCACATATATAACTATTGGTGCCATCCAAATTAGATTTCTGTATTGTGCTGTACATGAGGTTCGCTTTCAAGAGTACTTTGAAATAACTCATTGCGAATGCAAATGCAAATTACTCTGATCCTATAATTTCACTTTTGAGGAATTTTCATTGGCTTATAGTTTCTGGATCACTTTTTAATGTACGTATTTGTGTTGTATTTGGCATTTCCTACCTTACTTCCATAATTAAATTTAAGCTGACTTACATAGGATTCCCTGTACAACTCCCTTTTAGGCACTTTTCAGACCCAGACCTGCTTAGTTTCAGCAACATTGTTTTATCATACTACCATAAACCATATGTTGATTTTGAACTTTAAAGCTTGGTCTGGAGCCAGAGTGCTCAAAGACTGCTTCCTTCTGTTAGAACTACCTTTACACTCTGGTCATTAACACAGCCCTTGCTGGGTACATTTCTGCCATCAGAGGTACAGTGTTTGATTCCATAGAACCTTTGTGGTAGTGGCACCATGAACAGGGAATGTCTTTCCCAGGAAGGTTTGGCTTGCTTCTTCCTTTAAAATGTTTAGATGGCCTCTTCTGAATGGTGAACTTTACATCAGGCTTTCTGCATATTCAACCCATGAGGATTGGATCTGCTTTATTTATCAGTTCTGGCCTAATATTGCTTCAATTCTTTAATTCTACACTTTGAGGGAGTCAAACTGAAGTGATGTCTTTTATTTTTACAATAGAAAAATGCCCTGTTTCTTCTGGGAACAAGATTAATGAGAGTTTTTGCTGTGGTCTTTGAGGACACATCAGTTTCGTTAGCTAATAACAAAAACAACAACATTCAATTTATATACCACCCTTCAGGATGACTTAACACCTACTCAGAGCAGTTTACAAAGTATGTTATTATTTTATCCCCACAACAAACACCCTGTGAGGTGGGTGGGGCTGAGAGAGTTCCTTGAAGTTGTGGCTGACCACTGGCTTCAAGTGGAGGAGTGAGGAATCAAACCCAGTTTTCCAGATTAGAGTCTGCGCTCTTAACCACTACACAAATTGGCTCTCCTGAGATCATGTCAGTTTCCTCAGCTGACCTGATTAGGACTGGTCAGTTTCCTCAGTTGATCTGCTAAGGAAACTTAAGTTATTTTTTTGCCTTTTAAAAATGGCAATGTTGCAACGTTACAATGTTGTTGTTAATTTTTTTATATGCTAAAAAGAATGGACTAAAAAGTACAGGAAGCACAGGTAAAACCGTTAAAATATCAAGCAGGATCCAGGACTCTGCAGAGTTTTTGTGAGAGCCATATTACAGCCCCCCCCCCACAACTCCTCGCAGTTGCAAGTTTTTTTTTCTTTAAGGCACCAAGGTTGCAACATTGCTATTTAATTTTTTTTTTAAATCAGGAAAAAAATTGGATTGGTTGCTGTTCAACCAATCAGGGTGCAGAGGAATAAAGGTAAGGGCAAAAGGCAGGGCCAGGATCAGGCGTTATACTGAAGAAAGCATTCTGCACTTCAAAAAAGCCCTGGTTTGACCATGCTGGGAAAAAACATGGAGGTATGTGTGCAGGGAGAAAAGCTGCAGAAAAGCCAGGGAAAGACTGATTCTGCAGCAGATGCAGCCTTGCTCCATGCAGAACACGAAAAAGTCTGGGAAAGCAGTTTGGAGACTAAATCAAGGTATTTTGACTGTACGTGCAGAAGTCTGGAGAGAAATCGATGCCGCATGAGGCCTGATCTGATGAAAAAGCCTTGTGCTGAAAAGGCTGATGTCAGGCCAAAACAGTTTTGTTTCAGAAGGATTTTTTGGGAAGAGGGGTATATATATATATATGGTAAATAAGCAGTTCTTAAAAATTTCCAGGCATCTACGCATCCTCAGTTGATATTGGCAACTCCTGCCACAAATGGTTTTAATGACTTGCGTTTGTCATTCTTGAGAAAAGCACAAGTAGCACACACTTTTCCTGTAATAATATAGGAGCCAGAATATAGCAATTGTGTGTATCAGTATGTGAGTACTTGTGATTCATTTAATATGCCTTCCATTCAACCCTGTGATTGCATGCCCTAAAATGATAACATGGAGGCTGCAGCCAACAGTGTGAACAAGCCCTTAGTATTTAAGAAAATGACAACTTTCTAGTGAAAGCAGTATGTAATTTCCTGTACAATCCATGGCCTACAACAAATGTCTACTATTTCCATAATACTTTCATTTGGGCTGCTAAAAAAAGTACATACACATCCTCATAGTCACCTCTGACAACTTGCAATTAACTTACTATGTTTGGGTCATAAATCTTTGGAATGCTATGTCTGAGTTTGTGCCATCTTATCACAGACTTGAAGTGTATCTTGAAGGTACTGAGAAGCAAGCCCTTTAGTAAAGGTGTTTGTTATATTTCATTTCAGTAGATGGTGAAGGCTGCCTTGCCTCTTTTTGCCAGATTCGTCGTCAGCAACGGGCTAAGAATTAAACATGGAAAGTTTGACATCATTCTGGAAAAAGTAGACCAAGCGTTTCCCACAGTGGCCAAGAATGAGGGGTTAAGATTGATTGAAGGTGGTATGGCATTCCTTTCTCCAGATGTTCTTCAGCTTTCAGACCCAGATACGGCTCCACAAAACCTTTCCTTTCTTCTAGCACAGCTCCCACAATATGGACAGCTGTACAACAGAGAGTTGGAGCTGTGGCAGCAAAGCTTTAGCCAGCAAGATGTGAACAATCTGAATGTTGCTTATAGACATGGAGGAGGGGGTTCTCGGATTGACAGATTTACATTTGTGGCAACAGATGGAGTGAACGAAGGCTTCATTGTAAATGGCAAGGTGCAAGCAGAGCCTTTGGCATTCATCATTCAGGCAAGTTCCACACATACATACACATGTTAATGTATTCAGCTTTCATTCTACAAATGTAAATACACATTTCAGGGTGCTAGTGAAAAACTTCCTTAGGCTGTTATAAGGAAAACTTTATATCCTGACAGAGGCCCAATTTTCATATTTTTCTAGTGAACAGAGCCTCTTGGACTATTTTTATACCAAATATCTTGTATGCTTTGGAAGTATCTCACTCTTTTTATGGTACATTTTTAGTCCACATTTTGGGGGAGACATATCACTCTTTAAAACTTTTCTAGTAATCAGGTCACCTTGGACTATATGTGTGCCCAGTTTCAGTTTTCCAGGACATGTACGATCAAGTTAATCATTTCAGTGTCCAGATCTCTTGTTTTGACTGAAAGTACAAATATTTTTTCCTCACAGAGTACAGCTTATGCTGTATAGGCCAAAGAAAGGGATATGTTGAATTTTTCTTCTCCCTTTGATCAGAGTTTAGTACTTAACCAATAACAGTTCTGTTTAATTTTTTTTTCTCAGGTGGATGGTGCAGTAAAAACATCACCAGAAATTGTCCACCTTCGTTGTGCATCAGATGTGGAACTTCTAAAGAACGGCAACTATGGAATTTACATTACAACCAGGTCACTAAAGGCATCAAATTGTGACATAGATGATGACCAAATTATTTTTAGAATTTTACGAGGACCTCAATATGGCTACTTGCAAAATATAACAACAGGTATTGTGTCATATTACCTCTTTTTAATATAGTTCAAGAAATCTTGTATTAAGCAACATTATTGTTTCCTCTTAAATTAGACTTGTAAGAGAGGAAGATATTCTACAAGGCTTTGTCAGGAGAAGCAGTCATATAAGATGTAGAACTCTGCGGATATGTGTAGATTCCAAGTATAAACCAGTCATTGATTCTTAAATAGCTTGCTTTATTCCATTTTGATTAATTATCCCATCTTTTCCATGATCTCAGAGGAAGCTTTCTTAAACCATTACAGTTATTTCCTACAGAGCAAAAACTACTTTCAGTGTGAGGACTTTCAAACAATTCCTTCCTTCCTTCCTTCCTTCCTTCCTTCCTTCCTTCCTTCCTTCCTTCCTTCCTTCCTTCCTTTCTTCCTTCCTTCCTTCCTTCCAAATAGCACTAGTAGTTTTTAGTGTTATATAATGGGGAGAGAAAGGTAATGTGAAATTTTCTTGGAATTGTTTCTGTGGGATATATCTGAGAGCTCTACTAGTGCAAGATAAAAGCAATAACCAAACTTAACCTGGTTGAAAGCCTGCTCAAACTCCAGTCCTTGAACTTCAATCCAGGGTGGTTGGTTTAATTGGTTTATTGTGAACAGCCACATCCCCCACAACATTTCTTATGGGTTTTCTTACAACTAATGTAAAGAAAGCTCCTATTGCTACTAACTGGTTCTGTTCCAACGTAAAGACAAACCATGGCTTATCAGTATGAGAATGAGCTATGTAAAATCTTCAGGCTTGTGTGCCTCTCTTTGCACAAGAAGAAGCAAAGAGTTGCCCAATAAGGTACAGTTTGTTGTGGAGTTCAAACTGGATGCAACAACAAACTATGGTTTATTCTCTTGCCTACAATTGAAATGAAATCCTGTCCTCAAGTCATAGTTGACTTATGGCGACCCCTGGTGAGGATTCCAAAATTTGTTTAATTCTCTTTTGGAATTGTTGCCTGCTCGTTAAAGAACAAACCACAACTTGTCATTTCATCCACTTCAGAGGTTGGGACAAATTCTGATACGTTGGGAATATCGATGTTCTCAATTTCTATGCCTACAAGTTCGAGGAAAGAAAGGGAATACATGAGTCAAAGAATTGCCAAGACTCATTGCTGTAAACAACAAACCCTTGCTGCTTGTTACATCTGAACACAGCCATTCCTTCTTTGATGTTTAGTTTTTCCTATATTTCCCCTGTTTTTTCAGGTGGATTTATTCTGGAAGAATTCAGTCAAAGGGATTTAAAAAGCAAAACCATAGTTTATATCATTGATCCTTTCTGGAAGGGGAACTCAGACAACCTGGAGTTTCAAGTTACTAATCCTGATGGAATGTCTGCAGCACCTCAAATGTAAGTGCTTTCTTTCCCTAAATGTTTTTATTTTTGCTTCCTGCCTTAAGCCATCCTCACTTACTGGCTTGGATCCACTGAAAATTTCCACTAGAATGTGGAATTTCCAGCAGTGGGGTGCAAGCTTCCTACCTCCCCCTGCTTGCTGCAGCCCAAAATACTGCTCCTGTGGTACAAGGGGAGCCCCACAATAGTATGGGGGGAGTCAATGGTCTGCAAGATGAGGGGCAATTGGTGAAAATCATCCCATCCATGGAAATCCTTTGCTGGACCCAGCTCACTGAATGCATGGAACAGAGATGAAGCTATTGCTGATTATAGAGAGAAAATACTTTAAAGAAATAAATGATAGCAAGACCAAAAGAAAGAAGACTGGACATCTTAACTTCAGTCCTACTACAATTTATTTTTGAAACCTCTTTCTCACTATAGCCAGCAACAGCAACAGCAATCTTGCTGTAATCTTTATGGAAAGGCAATATTATTTTGTCCATATTGCAAATGAAATTTGAAGGCAGAGACAGCGAGGACAGGCCAGGGGTAATATTTCAGTTGGAAACTTCATGGTTTACAGCATGATTTTTTAAAACATCCACTATAGCGTGCCTCTCTGTCTTCCCTCCTGGGAGATGAAAAGCTGCTTGAAGGGACAATTTGATAGGGAAATTAACCGACAGGGTCCCTCTCCCCGTCCTCCGTAACTTTCTACTCCAAGCTGCAACTTCCTGCAGCTGCTTTGGGTTAAAAATAAGAGAGTACTAAAAGCACTTCCATGACAGAGCATTCCTTGTAGCCTGTCTTTTTTGAATTACACAGCGCTCTAGTCCTGAAAGTTTACATCCTCATACAAAACAAATGGATTCAAGCCCCTTCTTTACTGGTAACATAACTCTTGCTATCCCAGAAGTCAAGCCAAAAGGCATGGAATCGGCTTGTCTGAGCCCTTTCACACCTCTCCTATTTGGTCAGTGTGATGCCATTCTTTTTAGTCTGCACCATGTCAAAATGCATCAGGATTGATGAGTGCTGTCATAGGTGATGTCACAATGACAGCCCTTCCTTCGTTGCTTCGTTCCTTTGTTGCTTCGTTCGTTCGTTCGTTCCTTCCTTCCTTTTGCACAAGCAATGAATCAATGCATCTGGAATGCTGGATGAATCAGTGCATCAATCCTACACTCTATTAAAAAAAATTAAATGAGTAGAAAGGAAAATGGAGAGAAAAGAGAGGAGGGGGGAGGAAAGGAAAGGAGGGGCAGGGAATGGCTGGATAGACAACCGTGGCCAATCACAATGATGTGGGCTGGCAGAGGGTGGGAGGGGGGCAGAAAAGGGCGGAACACTAAAAGACAGGATAAAGAGTGTGCATGAAAAATGATTTTTTTAAAAAAAGTCAGGGTATAAGTGCTCCCAGGACACATAGTAATTGAAGTGACTACTCATGGTGGCAAATTGGGTGCAGATGAACACAACAAAAGCTGCAGTATGGGAACTGAAATGGCAAAATCAACTGGTGCAGAAGGGGTTTCAGTCTGAAAAGGCAATCAGCTTTAATCATTTTGTCTCTCCCAAAACTATGAAAGGTGTGAAGAAATAAATATTGTAATCCAACAACCTGTTCTAATGCCAGAGTTTATTTTCATTATCAGAAATCCTTCTAGAACTTTTGAAGTAATCGTGAAAAGAATGTTCTTGAGCATGTACATGTTTTTTCTCTCATTACCCAAACAACTGAGATTAAGAAGGAAGATTTCTAAACTGGATGATTCGGCTTCCAGGCAGAGTTTTTAGCCCTAGTACTTCCCAGTGTTATGTGCATATGTTTACATTGCCTGCAGGATTTTAAGTTTGCATAGCTTTGCAGTGGTCTAATAGGGCTGTTTATGAAACTGACGAGACTCCTCTTTTTGCAATATGCAAACATAAGATTTATATTTTTTTCCTAGCTACATCTCTCCATAGTGCTGTAGGCAGCTCAGAGGGGCTACATGGAGCAGGATACACTATAAAAACAACATGAATGGCGATTCTGATTAATAGCATGTGCACAGCACAGGTCAATAGAGGAAAAGTCTTACTGTAAATTAAACTCTTAAGAAATCCACAGCTGAATTGTGAATGGAGCAGTTACCTTTACATGCACATTTCTGCAGCTAGAGGTCAGTCTAGCTTTGGGTTAGCATCAGAGTCTCTGTTCAGCAGAGGATTAATTTTCAGTGAGGTTTTTATATATCGCCAATAAAAAATGCCATCAAAGCTACAGCTTTTCTTTCCCTAACAATATGCCACCAATATTTTTGAAAGAGCCATCTATAAAACTTTCTCTTTATTTGGCCAATCACAAACTGCAAGTCCAAGTATATCAGAAAGTGGTTTCAGTGAGTTTAGAAAACTGTATTTATTGGGAAATCTATGTACTGTATTTTGAACTGCATTAGTTCCTCCTCAGAGGAACATGAACTTGTTTAAAAGTTCCCCTTGTACACTGTATAAGACCTGTAGAATATCCATATCCGTCGAGGTTTTTTTTTACTTTGAGCAAAGAGAACTTCAAAAAGGTGTTGTAAGTTTATTTATTTAAAACATTTATGTGCCACTTTTCAACCCAAATGAATTCTCCATTTTGACATTAAAGTATTTAAAATATATTATACACACACACACACACAATAATTCAATAAAACATATTAGGAGACATGACTGCAACAACCAGGGAGGAGAGTAATAACAATTATTGGGCATGCGCCAAACAGAACAAAAATGTCTTCAACAATTGGCAGAAGATAACAAGAGAGGGAAACAGACAAATCTACCCAAGGAGGAGGTTCCGAAGTGTTGGTGCCGCAACTAAGGCCTTTTCTTGGGCTGCCCCCATCCAGCATCAGATGAAGGGGCACCCAAAGCAGGGCTCCGAAGATGACCAGAGTGGACAGGTAGGTTCATAAAGGAGAAGTCTGTATATGCTGGCCCTAAATTGTATAGGGCTTTGAAGGTCAGTTCCAGCATTTTGAATTGGGCCCAGAAACAACCTAGAGCCAGTGTAGATGGACCAGGACAACCCACTCCCTTTCTGGGATCTACTGGAAGCACAAGATAAAGCTGAGTGTCGTCTGCATCCAGATCACCTCTTCCAGCAGCTTTACATAGACGCTGAAAAACATGGGAGACAAGATGGAACCTGGTGAAACCCCAGAGACCAAGAGGCACAGCCACAGTCCTCCAGCACCACGCTCTGAAACCTACCTTCAAAACAGGACCAGAATCGCCACAAAGCGGAGCAACCCCGTCCCAAAAGAGAGTCCAGAATGATGCTGTGATCAGTGGTCACTCATGAAAGCTGCCAAGATGTACTTTAACTACCTTTAAGGTGGTGATATTTAGAAACTGGAGACATATGCCCTATGCATTCAGATTCTGAGAAATCTCCCTCTTTGGCTTCCATATACTTGCATTCTTCACAGCCAAACCAAGAAAAAAGATGCAATACTTTTGGTATTCTGTTGTAATTCAGGATTTGAAAGGAGTCACAAAGGCAGAAGCAGAAACTAGAAAGGTTTTAGGTGATAAACTCAGTGTGATTGAACCTTAGAAGGAGCAAACTAGGCACCTCTGAAATCTTAAGCATATACTATCAGTTCTCTTTTTTGAATACCTAGAGTGAAATTGTGGAAGGATGAGGGAATTATGCACCCTCCACTTCCACAGTGTGCCACTAGATGGCTCTATATTCAGCTACAAATAACTGTCGCTAGTTTTTTTTTTATGGGATAATAATTTTACACCAAAGTGTGAAACCTGCAGGCAAATATTTCTGGGATATAGGCGCTATTTATATCTCAGTATTAATCAGCAGAAGGTGTAACTCTGGATTTTTTATATCCATGGGAGTTGTCTCATAAATCATGCGTGGCCAACTTGTGACAATTAGAGGGCCTATGAACCTGCCTCTGACATGGCTGCAGGCCTACACATTTCTGTGTTCCCGTGCTGTACTGCTGCCTTCACTCTTGTTCAGTAGATTGCTGGCACGGCCTTTTCCTTGTGCTAGCTTATATCGATGCAGGTGTGTGTAGTACTAGAATGACATTGTGGACTTGATTTGAGGATGTTATTAGGGCTGCCAGGTCCCTCCCCACTCCTGCTGGCACTTACCTCATGTCAGGCATAGGGTTAAGTCCCCCATTCTTCACGTTCAAAGCCCAACACCACCTCCACTGAGTCAGGTACAAGATGATAAACCTGTAAGAGCAGGAGGCTTTCAGTATTATAACTTACATTTGAGAATTTGCCCCAAACCAACATTCTTGTAAAAAAAGTCTGTAAGACTTTTCATGTCTACCAGTGATTAATTGTATGGCTCAGCTAAAGTATTGTCTGTTCAGCCAAATTTCTATGGTCAACAACCACTTTAAGAGTAAACTTTTCTCCAATTTTTTCCAGAAGTCCCTTTTTTATAATATAATATAATATAATATAATATAATATAATATAATATAATATAATATAATATAATATAATATAATATAATATAATATAATATAATATAATATAATATAATATAATATAATATACTAACATCAACAGTTACCCTGACCTGTATAGCCCAGGCAAACTTAGGCTGAATCCACACACCTGTGGAGCGTCCCGGCGTTGCGCTAAATGTTCGCTAAACACCCAGAAGTGTAGTGTCTTTCTAGCACGACTCAGAAGTGTAGCGTCTTTCTAGCGCGATTCAGACACTCCGCGGGTGTGTGGATTCAGCGTCAATCTCGTCAGATCTCGGAAACTAAGCATGTCCAGCCATGATTAGCAGTTGGATGGGAGACCTCCAAAGGAGGCCATGGTTGCCCAGGCAAGCAATGGCTAACCACCTCTGTTAGTCTCTTGCCCTGAAAACCCCAGCAAGGGGTTGCCATTAGTCAGCTATGACTTGATAGCACTTCCCAGCACCACCAACTATATGGGAACATTTAATATTTAGATGTCACAGAACAAGCTTTTGAAAGTTATCTCACTGCTGTGCAGGCAAGTTTCTGTTCTGTGGGCCAGTTTTCCTTGGCAAAGGTGAGAGCAGCCCAGTCAGTCCTGGAGAGGCCGCTTTGCAAAAATGTGGAACGACTGATTGGGCCACCTGTCTGTTTTCTTCCAGGAATTACATCATTGTGATATCAGCCTAGGGTGCTGATTAGGAACAGCTGACACTTAAAAGAAAGAAATCCCTCTGTACCTTTTAGATGACACTAGAAAGTCAGTGAAACTTTTGTCATGCTGCCCATTGAGCTGGTATTGTCACTTTTTGGGGAGCAAAATCAGGAGCAGAACAATATAAAAATCTTGCGCAAATCAGTTTTTTTTTTAAAAAAGCAGATGTTAAATACCTGGTGTCTGTGTGTAGGGGATAATTCTACCTTATCTCAGAAAGCGTTTAAGTGAGCGGGATAGATGAATGTCTGGGGAAGTGGGAATCACAGAACTAAGGAGATCACTCGAAAGACTGATCCTATAAGATGTCTGTCTTGCAAATACCAAAGATGTTTTTGTGCAGGCTCCTGATGGTTTTAAAGAATAGATTTCTAGAGGAGAAGGTGTTCCACAGATGTTTGGAACACAAACAACTTAGAGCTTTAAGGATCAAAACCAGGATCTTGAATTTTGCACAGAAACAGATAGGTACAGGAGTCGTACAAGTATAATATTTTGGAGTACAAGGTACAATGTGTGTTATCTTCTGTTTACCCCCCAAAATGGGCAGGCAGCAATCTAGTTCCGTGTATGTATATTGCCTGAATAACGCCTAATCCGAGATGCCGTGAACAGGCTGTCAGACTGTTAAAATGTTTTGCATTAAAATGGTCAGTTTTTTTCTGGTAAACCGTAGCTCAAATTAAGCCCTGCTCATGTCTTTTCTTACTGGTGGGCAATTTAACACAATTGCATGTTGGTAGAAAGATAACACAAGGGAAAGAAATCCTCAGCCAGCAAAGGTTTCTAAAATTGCTATGGAGATTCCCCCCCCCCGCCAATATGATTTTTGTTTCTTCTTCTTTCTCTCTCACCCCCACCAGTCTGGAACTAAAGTGGTCTAAAATTGAAATGCAACAGGATTGTTATGAAGTATGCGAAAATGTGGAGAGTCTACCTTTGAAAATCACCCGATCAGGGCATGTCATGGAATCTGCCTTTGTTTTAGTGAAGGTAATCTTATCTTAAGGAATAATACTTGGTTTGAAAATAAAGCATCCTTTAAGATACTGGTCATTGCCATTTTACTGTAGCTTAGACTTGTGTAGAATTGTTTTACAGAACTTTATCGAGCACTTATAGGTAACCTTGCTATTGCTGAACGATAAGAGAACTCTGTACTTACCCAATCAAGGCATAACATAATTACAATCATCAACCTGTGCAAACCCAAGGCCCACTTTTAATTAGACTTGTAAGATGGAAACCAATTTTTAAATGCTGTAACCATGTATGTCCATGTTCCTGATTTTTCTCTTGAGTGACCAGATAACAGGAAAGCCAGGGTTCCTCTATTTCTCGTAGCTACACAGAAGGGGGAATTTTGGTAGGTAAGACTTTCCATGCAAGGGGAGAAAATTCCCACTTCAGCACAACTATTAAAAATCAGGATTGCCAGGTCTCCCACCATGTCATCACCTGCTCTTCCTGCCACCACTTCTTTGGGTGGTGGGAGAAGAATAATTTTAAAATTTCCAGCTTTCCATGCAATGTGACATCACTTCTGGGGATGTCATGTCACTCTAAGAATTGCCAGAAAACCTATAGAGTTTCTAAAACCATAGAGTTTTTGGTGATTCCTAGAGCAATGTGATATCACTTCTGGTTTTTCCAGGAAGTGACATCATGTCACACATGCCACTGGCTCCACATTTCCTCACTCCCTCATTTCGCACCTAATACTGCCTGTTGGTTGGCAACCCTATTAAACTTACTGGATGACTCTCCTCCATGACATTTTGCCACTCTGTCTGTCTCTAAAATGACGCTGTTGCTGTTACCACACCATAAAGATGTAACCTTCCTGTGAGCGTTAACCTACAAGTTGAAGAGCAATGACGCTATGAGTTTTAAAAGATTTGGTCCCTGGCATTTTAAAAACATGGTTCATTCCCTAACCCAACTAATGCATTTTTTTCTTTCATGACATCCAGACCTAACTATGGAACCCAACATTTACAAAAATGGTTTATAACATATTTTAAAAATGGGATTTCTCTTTCTCACCTATCTCATAGTCGCAAAAATTTTCCACATGTGCTTCTCTATGCGTAAAATAATGGCAATAGCATTTCCATGAGCATTGTGGACACCTGTCAAAAATGTACACAAGAAACCCCACTACTGGTTTCATTGAACAGTAATCTCTCTGATTTTAAAGAAACAGCATCACAGTCAAATCCAGAATTCACAGATGACATGCCACTTATGTCCACACCCATCACTGATTTACATACTGCTGTGTGCCCTGATCACAAATGTATATGTGCTGATGATCACATAGCATTGTTCATAGTTGCACGGCCAATTCACATTTTATACAATGCCTATTTCTGGTAATATCCTGCTGACCTAGAAGAATATATTTTGCTGCCTATCTTTTGAAAATTGCTGAGAACTTTAGATACCAGCTACATGGAGTTTTTTAAAAAATGTTTATTACATGGTATATGGGAGATCGTGACTGCATCTTCTATTTTTTTTATATTTAAGAAAAAGCTGTGATTGGATCTGGGCTGCAGTGCTGGAGAAGGGATTTAACCCCTCCCCAACATTCTGTTTCCTGGATTAAAATCTTAACCTAGTCCTCCATATAGTAGCTGTTAGCTGTGGCTGAGGGGGGGGGGAAGAGCCTCCCCCATTTCCCCGCTCCCAAGGTACTCAGACGGTGATTTTGATTGGGGAACTACCTGAGATCAGTGTACCTCCTTCCCCAATGAAGCAGTTCTGCCATTTGCTATGACTATAATTGTAGAGCTTGCTAAAAGTAAACCAGACTTTATTGCAATTTTAATTGTGTTTCAGATGTTACCTTTGCACTTTTATGCCAGCTCTTATCATACATATTCCTGTGGCTAGGACACTCTCTGGTCCTTATTTCCACTTGGAAGGTTGTAAGCTGAAGCAAACAGGGTGCCCTAGGATCCATGGGACCTGTCCAGACCTTCGCCTCTAAGTCATTCTGCACAAACTTGGATTCCTGCTTGCTTTCCATGGTTTTTCTTACCATCTTTTCTTTTAGGTCAATGAAATGACAGCTTTCGCAGGAAAAGATTTTACACTGGCACCTTCCAAACTTGTTCAGTTTGATCCAGGTGAGATACTGTTTAAAGATTCTAACACAAGGGTAGGAAACTTTTTTTGGTTCAAGTGCCAACCCCTTCCTAACATCTACCTGTGAAGATGTGGGTGTGCCAGCAAACAAAATGGAGCGCAAGTGCAGGAGACAAGGGATGTACTTGGCCAGATGTGCCAGGAGCAAGCTAAGCCACAGTGGTGCTGCCAGCATCTTCGGGGTTTGCCTTGCTCTTGGCCGCCAGCTGCAGGGTCGTAGTGAGGATCGCCGGCACCCGGGGAGAACTCGAGGGCTGTTGCCACCCCCCAGAGCACTTGTGCATGTGGTGCGCATGTGTGCACCCGGACGGTGCGATGTCATCACTGCATGTGACATCATCACGCAGGGATGCTGCTGCAAGCCACCCACCCTTTCAGTGTGGCAGGCAGCCGGGGCAGCACACGGTTGGCCTCCCAGGCCTCCCACTCAGTTGCCCCACATGCCACCCTGGTCGCCTGCTGCGCCTGGCCCGCAGTTGCTGTGCCTGTCCAGGAGCATGAGCTGGTGGCGGTGGCAGTGCAGGGCAGCTGAGTGGGAGGGCTGGGAGGCCACCAGTTCAGTTGTCCTGCGCTGCTGCTGCCAGCACACGCTCCCAGCAGGGCACAGCAGCTGCGGAACAGGCATGGCCGTCAGTGCGGCAGGTAGCCTGGGCAGTGCACGGGTGGCCTCCCAGCCCTCCTGCTCAGCTGCCAGCACTGCTGCTGCTAGTTCCGTGGCTTGTGCTCCTGGATGGCAGCCACGCCTGGCACCCCCTCTTCGTTGGTGCTGGGGGCAGGTGACCCCCCTCCCCCCGTAGATCCAGCCCTGACCAGCTGTGCAGGTCTGGTGGGTGATGATGGGTATAAGCCATGCCTGTTGCCTTCTTCTGCTACTCCTTTATATTAAGGAATGATCACAAGAATGAAGCATGTGTACATAGAGAGGAGTGTGATCCATTCATGTCACCATAAATGATTATCTTCAGCTGGCTGAAAGTATGAGCTGGCCCCAAGATATAGCTGGTAACAGACCCCTCTGTTTTTTCACATAACAAGATCTTTCCTGCTACCTGAGGGCTTTTAATTGTAAATGCCCGGGATTGACCCTGGAACCTTCTTTGTGCAAAGCTTGCACTTTGTCACTGACTATCCTTATGCAGTTATTGTTGTTGCTGCCAAAATTCACTTCTCTGTAACAGAAGAGAAGAGAGGCATGGCTGCATTAAGACACACAAGTGAAACACCATTGCTCTCTGACATGGAAAATCTGTGCAAGTTTAGCACCTTCCTGTATTGCTGGCACTGGCAAGAAGACATTCCATATGCCATAGCCAATCCACATGGCGACCTAACTAGTTTTCAGCAGCCAGTTACACCACCTACATAATATAGAAAGTAGGAGTTTTGTTCCAGAGGTGGGGGAAGCGTCTTAAACTTTTAATTCTAGAGCATCTGTTATGGTGTAACTACCATTGCCAGTCAAATGACATCTAGTTGTGCTACACAGACATCGTTCTGAAGTATTATGATATGAAACCAGTGTCTTACAGGCATCAGGCATCTGACGAAGAGAACTTGATTCTCGAAAGCTTATGCTAAAATAAAATTGGTTAGTCTTAAAGGTGCTACTGGACTCTTTTTGATTTTGCTACCACAGACTAACACGGCTAACTTCTCTGCCTCAGTGTCTTACAGTGGAATCCTAAACAGTTATTCCAATCTAAGCCCATTGGAATCAATGGACTTAGATTGGAATAACTCTGTTTAGGATTGCATTGCTAGTTACACTGGTCTGTAGGCACATGCCATACAGCAACTTTGTTGGAGCTGAACAGATCATCTGGGTCGGCTCAGTGCAAGGAACGCTTTTGTACACTGCCTTGACTTCTTCTACTAAAATGCCTTTGATTTTCCACTCAAACAGGAACATGAAAATTTGCTTTAGGTGAAACTGGTAGGCAATTTCCTTTATTTTCCCCCAGAGGCTCCATCTTTCTCCTTTCTTTGCCTCCTTTCAGAGGCGGGTGAATTCTTTTATTATTCTGCCAGGCTTTCCGAGCTGGATTTTAATCTTTTAGAGCCTGAATTTATGCTGCCGGCTGACTTATGAGATGTTTTAGATGTTGATTCAATTAGTTGTAGTGTTTTATTGATTTAATGTCAGTGTTTAATGTTAATGGTTTTGGTTTTAATTTGTGAACCATGCTGAGAGCCTTTCAGCAAAAAAGCAGTATAAAATACTGAATACTTAATGCTATTTCAGGGATGTACAGAAGACCCCTTCTCATCCCACCCCCAAGATATTTTTGCTTCCTTTAAAATTCTTTGTATTGCCCAAAAAATAAAGTCCACATTCACCCCAATTTCCATGGCAACTCTGTTCTCATCTTAATGTTCCTCTGGATCATTTTGCAAAGTATGGAATTAAACAGTAGTTACTGTTGCTCATAGGCACTAAGATGCTAACAGATTATACCATACTTGCAGTGGAGACATATTGGAATTACATCAAGATATTTGACAGCTGAATTCTGCAAATAGAACTAAGATGACAGTAATGATTGGCATAGCAATATTTCAAAAATCTTAGTAGGCCCCCTAGAATTAAGATTTTAGGATAAAAAGTGCACCATTTCTTTCTAAAACATCCAAGAAGATTTAAAACTACCTTTCCTCTGCTTCACACACTATTATTTTCCCTTCTAGAAAACTGATCTTTGTTACTGTGTGAATGGAATCATCATTGCTCAGGAACACATTTAGTCTCTAGTTAGTGTTATTTGGGAAAACCACAGGAGGCCAATCAGCGGGAAGAAGCACAATGGTATATACAAGCCAGTCTGTTGTAGCTGTAGACATGTTAATTAATATATTTCTTCGACACCTAGGTTGATTGAAAAAGCAATTAAAGTGTAATTAAAATGTTTACTTCTGGTAGGAATGTCAACCAAGATGTGGAATATAGCAATTACCTATGACGGATTAGAGGAAGACGATGAGGTCTTTGAAGTGGTTCTGATCTCCCCTGTGAATGCTGTTCTTGGCACCAGGACAAAAGCTCAAGTGAAAATTTTGGACTCAAAAGGAGGTATTCTCTTTTGATCTTCATAATAAAATCTGGAGCCGTTTTGGCTGAGAAGCTACTTATTTTTCAGCACACAAATGTTGTTGCTAACACTTACCTTCAAATCAAAATGCTTAATTTTATTTTAAAAAAAGAAAGGAAAATAGTCTTGACAGTTTCAGCCCTTTTCTCCTCTGGCATTCTGCATTCTTCTTCTGCTTAGGAAACACAGCAAGAGGGAAGCAACGAGTGCACAAGCAAACAACTCCCCCCCCCCCCCCACAAAGGCCGTTTTCCTATTAGCTGAGTTTGATTTTTGGCTCACAGTGTTGCTTTAAAAAAAAAAAGCCTCATTGATGGATTAATATTGCTTCCCCCCCCCCCCCCCCGCTTGACTATATAACTACTTCTATGCTGCCAGGCAGAGTTTTCAGGAGAAAAATCTCTAATGATTACTGTGCCATTATAAATTGTTATAATAATGCCAATACTAATAACATTAATGTTTCTTACAGGCATGGTTATTTTATAAAAAGAGCTCAATCATTTGATTTTTTTTTTAAAATCACCTTGAACACATGCACTGTAGCCTAGTAAGGAAGACCCACATATAGAAGCTGGCATCTATCAAGAGTTTCCTTGCTTGGGTCGTGTCTATGTGTTGAGATTAGATCCAAAAACAAATAATCATTGTGATGGGCATCTGGGCAGAAGGCACCCATATTCTTTTCTATGACAGGAGGGTATGCTTTCTTATCTGTCTTGCACGGAGGACGGGAACACAAATATGTACTGCCTTAATGTACTACTTTTGTGCAAAAGTTTGATGCATTTAACTATAGTTGAGTACCAGATTCGGTTCCAGGTTTTGGTTTTGACATTTAAAGCTTTAATTTACAGCTCATAACTTGTGGGACCACCTCTCCCCATATGTCCCTTGGAGGATACTGTACTCTGCAGATAAGCAGTTGCTGGTGGTCCCCGGCCCAAGAGACATTCGCCTGGCCTCAATCAGGGCCAGCGCTTTCTTGGCCCTGGTGCCGGCCTGGTGGAACACTCTCTCAGTGGGGATCTGGGCCCTGCGGGATCTGTTACAGTTCTGCAGGGCCTTAAAATGGAGCTGTTCCGCTGGGCCTCTGGCTGAGATGCAGGCGATTCATCCCTCTTGAGAGCTGTGTTCTGCCATGCCTGCCCTGGATACATCTTACCAGCTATATTTTTACAGTTTTATGACAGCCTTTCCCTTGGAATCAATAGTAGATGTCCTTTGTACTATATTTATTGCTATTTATGTAGTTTTATTGTTTTAATGTAAATTATATTGTATGATTTAGTACTGTTGTGACACGCCCTGAGCCTGCCTGCAGGGAGGGAGGGCTATAAATCTAATAAATCAAGACAGTAGAAAGCCCCCAAAGTATGCAGGCTTTTAGACCATGCCTTTGCTAAAGTTCCGTTACCACTGGCCTTCTTTTCAGAGATGGGTTGCTTAGGTTCAAGTCTGGCTCTTATTTTTAAAATTGTCATTACATTTAAAGCCATGGTTTAATCCACACTATCCCACAAAAACATATTTAATCCCAATTGAAATACCATGTCAATGCATGGTCCATGGCTGTCCATGGTCTATGACAAAGAGAATTGTATTTTATTTTTTTACAGTCCGTTTTTCTCAGTGAGACTCAAGGTGGATTACACAGTGTAAATGAATAAAATCAGTGGCTGGGAGGGACATTCAATAAACAATACAATAGGCTATGAATAGCAGAAATTTGAAAACAAGCATAATTCCAAATACAAAGATGGAACATTGTTGAAACAAAACCTAAGTACTTTGACATAACATATTAAACAATATGGAAACTGCCCAGTAGGCACATATGTACATCAACAGACAGTACCCAGTAATATAGTGTATGGTTCCTGTCACTTTACCAAAGAATCTCTCGTAGCCATTTCTTACAGTACTGTCCTGTTATCTCAGTGAAAAGCCTCTTGAACAATCAAGTTTAGCAAAGTTTGTGGAAAGCCAAAAAAAGTAAAGCTCCTCAAGCAGGCCATTCCACAAGGTAGGGGCTACTAAAGAGAATCTGTTTTTATAGGCAGCAGCCACTTTTGCCCAATGGCAGGGGAGTATCTGCAGGAGGCCCTGTTCAGTTCAATGGAGTGACTGCAAAATGGGAGTAATATGCATGCTCTGCCTAATTCCTGATGACAGTCAAGCTGCAGCGTTCTGAACCATCTCTTAGTTGACTCTGAGGGGAGACCTATGGGGAGACAGTGCATCACAGTAGTATAGTCTCGATGCTACCATGGCATGAATCCTGGTGGTCAAGTCATTCATGTCAGGATAGAGGGCCGTCTTCCAGGCTAGTCTGAGTTGGAGGAAGGCCTTTTTTCAGCTGTATGTACTTGCTTCTCTAGCAGCAGCACTGCATCCAGTATAACCCCTAGGCTCTTAAGTGAACCAGCACAGATCAACTGAACTCCATCAAAAGTGGGAAGCACAACGTCCTTCAATAACTCCACCTTCCCAACCAGCATCATTTCCCAGAATTTTGCTCTAATAATCATTAAAAAACTTCCCATTATATTCTACTATTTGAGATTATTTGATGCAGCATGGCTACTCCTATGTTCCTGTGTGGGTAAAGAAATACAAAAGGGGTATAAAAGCTAATTGGGAAGCAAGGTTGCATGAAGGGTATAGGATGCTATTATCTACCTTTGGCTGAAGAACAATATTCTTCTATCTGGGACGGTTGTTCTCTTCCACCGAATGCACAGCTTTGGGAGGGACACGTGTACAGCAGTGGCGAGAAGGACGAGGAGATGCCTGCCTAGCCAGCCAGATCAGCCTGCGAATGGGGTAACAGATGTCACTGGCAGATGGTTCTCACATGGGGGCTCCTTGGTGCTTGCATTTTAAAATTCTGTACGATCTTTGTATTTAAATATTATTTTTATATTAAAACTAATGGTCTTTGGGTAGCAGCAATAAATAAATCTGATTAGGATGTAGAAGGCAGGCAAGCATTCCAACTGAATTTCCTGTATCAGGAGAGAATTGGGGGAGTTACTGAGTTTAGAGCACTTGTATGCATGTTTTTATCAAAGTTTGAAGAACAAGAGAAGAAAAGCATGTTAAAACATAAATTTACATAACACATAAGCATGGTCTTGTTACCTGAAAAAACACAGTGATCTGTTACCAGGTATCTTGGGGCCAGCTCGTACTTTCAGCCAGCAGAGGATCATCATTTATGGTGACACGATTGTTTCACACTCCTCTCCTCCCCATATGCACGTGCATCATTCTTGAGATCTTCCCTGTCCATTCTTCTGATCCTCCCTGTCCAAACTGAGCATATGTCTCCACATGCCTGGCTCACACAGTGATTGATCTACTGCGCAGGGCTTGGTGGTAAAGGGAGACGTCATTCCCTCAGCCATGAACAGTCATTGGCCAGGTGACGGTGTGTGATGGCCCATCAAAGGATTTTTAGGAAGCAGGATTTTTTTAAAAATTTGTAAAGTGACACTCTCCATGTGTTGACACTTTCTATGTGTCACATTTGGCTAGCTTAGTAGAAAATCAAAGACTAGTTAAAAAGGAAGAACAAATCAACATCAGGTTTAAAAAAAAGATCCTACTTCTGTTTCCTCGGCCACATCAACGTGACCAGTGATCTCTTTATATAAAAAGGACTTTATATAAAAAGGACTGACCATCTGCCATCTCGTTTGCTTTTCAGGTCAGTGCAGTTCATTCCATTCCTCCAGCCAAAACACGCACAACTTATGGATGAAAGGCATATTGCGTCCAGCCTCTTCAGGCTCCTCTTCGTCTTCCAGGCATGGCGCTGTTCACTTGGAAGGAATCCCGCTGTCTTCTTCCAAAGAGATGATATTGCAGAGAAGGGACAAGCTAACAGAAATCAGATCAGTTAATCTTTCAGTGAGCAGGCTAAGGGCCATTGGAAATGGCAAAACAGTAAGGGCTCTCTCTTGAACAATAGGAAGAATGAAATTGTTCCAAAGTTATTGCAACTGTGCTTTTGTATTGAAATGCAATGGATGGAATGAAGATGCATTCCCAGAGGGTAATAATTCAGGCAAGACCAGGGCTTTTTTTCAGGGGGAACGCGGGGGAACGGAGTTCCGGAACCTCTTGAAAATGGTCACATGGCTGGTGGCCCCACACCCTGATCTCCAGACAGAGGGGAGTTGAGATTGCCCTCCACGCCACATGGTGTGGAGGTCAATCTAAACTCCCCTCCGTCTGGAGATCAGGGGGTGGGGCCACCAGCCATTTGACCATTTTCTCTGAGGGCAACCCACTGAGTTCCACCACCTCTTTTCCCAGAAAAAAAGCCCTGGGCAAGACTAAGAGTGGTGAATTTGCTATTATAGGATTATTGTTGCCTTTAAGACAAGGGTCTTTTGACCAGCTCTCATCTCTGGTTAAGCAGGTTTTGTAGACTTTTGAAGCAGTACAAAAAACCTGTAAAACCTGGCTACTAAAGATAATAGTGGGACGAGTATGCACACCATGAGCAATGAGAGCGCTATTATACAAACATCTTAACATCCCAATTACTTCTCTTCAGCTTTATATGAATAGGAGGGAGAAAAACACTGCTGTGGGAACAAAACACCTACTGTGTTCCAGATAAATTGCTGAATGATGTATCTCATGCTAAATGGAGTCAGGAAAATTACACACCAACTCACACTGGTTTGCTGGGATCAGAAACTATTATCTTCCATATATGAACCGGGGTGTGTGGTATGCTGGATGCCAAAATATGCATTGATTAACTCTTATTACAAGCTGCCTTTCCAATGGGAAATGACTCAAAGTAATACAAAACAATAGATGTACAAAGGTACATAATGATGTACAAAACAAAAAAATTAGATCAAGAATTACATCAGGATCAGGATTTTTGCTGATTCCCTCCTCTTATGTCAAACTTCCTCTTCAAGCTATTCTTGCCCCACTCCTGGAACAGCATGGGTGGGGGGGAGTTATTGGGCTCTTGAAGGCAGAAGACTATCTCCCCTCCTCATCCTTGCTGCAGTGGAAACAGGATGCAAACGTTGGTTTGTTTGCTTAAAGAAAATGTACAAGCAGGGACCTGCAAATACTTGTGGGGGAGCATCACGTTTCCCCCTCCCCCACACTCCAGTTCATCTTCCTTCAGACAGCCTTTGCATGTTGCTCCCGGCAGCAGTTTTTATTCAGAAATTACTTAGTGTGAGCTGTCCCCAAATGTTCCAGATATTTATGCAAGAGACCATCCTGGACGCCTTGGCTAGTTTAACCAGAGATTTCTTACATTCTCTTTTCTCTTGCTTCCAGATATTTACTAGAATGTCATTCAATTACTGGCTCTTAATTGCAAGTTACCATATCTACTTTTAGAGGCCCAGAGTTGAGCTAAGTGCAACAAAAGCCATGTGACTTGGCCACTGTGCCTAAGGAACATCTTTGCATCTTCTCCCTTGTGGAACCACTTTCTCTCTTTGGTGGGCCACTTTACAGCTAGAAAACATCCCCCTTTTCCCAGCTGCAACCTCTGAAGCTTTGACTTGGGTCTGAGGTTAGGGGTCCTTGAACGCCAAATGCTTGGGGGTCCTTAAATGCCTAAAGTGCCCCTGTTATATAACTCTGTAGTGTTTGTTCTGGCTCACTTGCTTGAGTCCTCTGGATGTACTTACATATATTCTATGACCAATGTTTGTTTTGGATAATAATTCCAGATATGCATTCTGGAGAACATGTGCAGTATGTTTGTGACACAGTTTTTGGTCTGGTTTATGTGAAAGATTTGTGAGGAGATGGTGAGAGAATGGGCCTGCCATGCGTGGCATTCTGCGTCATCCTAACTCTATGGTTCTGTTTTCTAGGAACAAAAACCATGTCTGTGCAGCAAATATAAATACCTGATGCACAATATTTAACCTGCCCCAGTGCACAAATATACAAAAAAAAATCATAGTTTGTTTCCATTATTCAAAGATGTTATGAACTTTTTATTCTTTTGGCTTTCAGGTTCACCCTTCTTCCATATTTACAAATGACACTGGTGTGTTTTTTAAAGTAAGAACATTATTTTATATATATATATACCATTATATGCCAGTATATAAAGAGTGTATAATTGTCAGAGTCAGACTAAGACTAGGGAGTTCTGGGTCCAAATATCTGCTCAGTCTTGACGGATAACCTTGGGCCAGTCATTATTTCTTAGCCTAACCTACCTCACAGGGTGCAGGGGCTGAGGAGAGCCCATAACTCACATGCGACTGTTACACAAGATATAGAGTGGGGAATCTGGACCCAACCTATATTCCCTGTAATGTGTGAATTGGCACAAGTGTATGGTAGCCATAGAAGGGATATATGTGTATGTTAGGAGCCCTGTCCACAAGCTCCTATTGCTCTTAAAATGCAACACAGACCACCACTATGATTTATATATATAATTGAACAAACTCCTTTCTAATTCTGTGATGGGCAGTGTCATCCGAAGCAAGCTGCACCCTTCTATGTCCTTTGATGTCAATCCACTTTTGAGTTTACTGATAAAGGCTATTTTTCCTCTTCATCTGTCTTTCTGTTACTCTTTGTCATTAAAGTACCACGGGATGGCAGCGCTCAGAGTGGAGGATGACAACCTATCACCTAACAAAAACAAGATGGCAACTGAGTCCTTAACTAGCCAAGACGAGCCAAAGAAAAATGTGGTTTCCCCAAGAAAAACAGAAGTTCCACAAGCAGACGCCAGCGTTCAGGTATAACCTCTTTTACTATAGTAAGCTTGCAGTCTTCCTGTGCTGTCCTGTGGCCAGTTTTAATACCACTAAAATGATTACTTTGGGCAATTTCCTCAAGATATCATTTTTTTTTCTGGGGAAAAACAGCTAAGCTTAAGATCAAAAAGTTTTTAAAAAACTTTTTTGGGAAAATTCCAGTTTAACTCCTGAGAACCTACTGCACTTGTACAAATAAATCTTTATTTGATGATGTCACTTTTCAAATTACACTAGTATTCATCTGCAAAACTCTCTCTTTGCAAAGAATTTCCTTTCAAATATTTATGTACCTAGTACACTTCCATTACAAATTTAGTGTAAATCCTTTCAAAAAGTGGCATATAAACATCGGTCATAGAGACTGAAAATATGAACTATTTTGTCTAATTTTTTCTAATGCCCATTTCTTTCCAGGTCCCCAAGTTTTACTTTCCAAAGAGTTGTACACCACATTTAAAGGGCCTTCTGCATTTTGAAGAAAATACTCAGAAGTTGTTTCAGTGTGATGGTATTTCTTGGACTTTATGGAATTCTACAAGTAAGGTAGCAATCTGTTCATTTTGGTATAGGTCTACTTTTTAAAACTTATATTGAAAAAATCTGGAGAAAGAAAATATTTCTATTGCTGTTGCCTTTAACCAGTTTTTAAAAAAATATGTTTGTAGACTACAGTGTTGGGATATAAAGTGACTTTAATAGGTCATAAATTAACTGTTATAGTTTAACTATCCATCTTTCTATGTCACTGAGAAATTATTGATATCTTTGTGAAAAAATTTCAGACCCAGAAAACTGGAGTTGCTGTCAAAAAATTTAATCAATTTAGCAACAAAACACTGGTAACCTATAGTCTGGTCATGGCCAATATCAAGAAGGATTTAGAGACTGGGTTCTCCCTAAAAAAACTACACGAGGGACAGATCTCTCATTATGTCATCAGTCTTCCATTAATAGTTTGAGGAGGGAAGTTCCACTCCAATTGGCTAAAAAAAAAAGTGCCTCAGAGGAAGGGAGTGAGTCTGGGACTGATAAACACATTGCCTATTACTTTAAATGCGTGCCCCACACCTCATGTTCTTATGTTCTGCCATGGAGGAACATGACAGAAAAACCAGGGAAGGATCCAGATATAATCAAAACCGCTCTAATTGAGCATCCTAATCTGTAACATTGATCTTCCAATGACCCACAGCTGAGACACCTTCATCTGAGGTAGGTCATGCCAGCAGTATCAGCATTTTCTCTTTCTCATTTAAGAGTTTAAGGAGAGACAGATGGAAATATATGATAAAAAAGTGGACGTATGAGCCATGTTGCAGATTGGGACTAAAGATTACTGTTGGTGGAGTGACAGTCAGTGGTTGATATTAAAATGACAAACAAAAAATATTTTTAGCATATGTTTTTCCTGCAGAAACCTTTAACCATTTCAGTTCTTGAAAAATGTGTATAGAAACCATCAGGGCTTTTTTTCTGGGAAAAGAGGTAGTGGAATTCAGTGGGTTGCCCTCGGAGAAAATGGTCACATGGCTGGTGGCCCTGCCCCCTGATCTCCAGACAGAGGGGAGTTTAGATTGCCCTCCGTGCCACTTGGTGTGGAAGGCAATCTCAACTCCCCTCTGTCTGGAGATCAGGGGGTGGGGCCACCAGCCATGTGACCATTTTCAAGAGGTTCCGGAACTCTGTTCCACCACGTTCCCGCTGAAAAAAAACCCTGGAAACCAAAGCAGCACTTTCAAAAGGTGGACACAGTGGACCGTGTTTCTGAACAGGAATTATTTCATTTCAGGGCAATGACTTGAAAACTTGCCCTCCTGGATGGAGCCACCATGATGGAAGGTGCTATGTCCTAATCACTGATCCGAAAGTCCAGTGGAATGTTGCTGCCAGGGCTTGCAAAGAACGGTAAGAAGTCGTTTATTTGTACATTCACATCCTTCAGCTATTGTTGTGTCCATTACAGTGGATCAGTGTAGAAATGATACTGTTGCACTTATGAAGATAAAGCTAAAACTGGATCAAAGGCAAGGCCAGAGGTTTTCAAATATGCTCGAGATCCTAAATTCCACTCCAAATGTATCATTTGAGTGCTCATTCCATCTACAATCATCACATCATTTATTCAGTTGCCTTAAGGAGCACATTAAGCATTTTTTAAATTGATACAGAATTTGACATAGGCCTCTGTTAATATGAGACTATATGGGAAACTTATGGAATTCTAAATTCTAAACATGAGAATTACTCAATGTGCATACAAAGAACAATCAAGGGTACACAGATTGTACATGTGTTCATTGTAATTTGTGAACAGGGCTTCTAGCACAGGCTTAGGCAAGCCTCTGGCTTTTGTATGCAGTTGACAAGGGTAGATGGAGGCAAATTATCATTAAGAAGCACAAACTCAGGCATTATGAGGATATTTGGCAAATCTGTGTTGGCTAGTATGAATGTACTTTTTAGCTAATTCATCCTTGTTGTAGTAATTGATCTATGCCCCACTGGGGTGATTTGAGAATAACTACCAACTTGGAATATAGCCCGTTAACATCTTAGATACAGACATAATTTCAAACAAACATAAATTAATGTAAATACTGACACTGGGAGTTAAATCAATTTAAGAAACAAGGCTCGGATGTCAGCCTTGTAACATCAGCGTGCCATGTTAAGCAGAATCTGCACAGGGTAGGTGGCATTTTTTTTTAAGCAGGGCCTTAATTAGAGAAAATAATGACAGTGTTTACATTTACATATCTCATCTCGTCCAATTTATTTTGTCACTTTCTTTATGACTGACACGGGCTATTGTTAATTGCATCCAGAACTAACATGTTCTTTCACCTAAAATAAGCTGGATTGTCAGTTGATTCAGCTGTTAAAAGTTTTAGCTTTTTCCTTTCAGTGTATATTTTTTCAGTTTACTTTTTTCCATTTGCTTGGAATTGCACATTACCTAGCTACAAGATTCTGTTGAAACCACCAAGATTTATTTCCGGGTAAATAATTTGAGAAGACGCAGATCAGACAGAACTAAGTAATATGGGATTACTGGGCTATTATATTTAAGAAACATCAGGCATAGTCTGTGTGTCATGGCTTGCCTCTCCTATATAATTTGGGTGATGGGTATGAAGCGCTGCATTTTAAATAGCTCTGATCGCCAGTTTTGACATTTGTTGTTTTGGAGTCCCTGCATGCTATGACATGCGCATGTTGCACTTTAATCTACAGGTTAGGTGCTCTTTCTGACTTTACTATCTCCTTTTATTGAGCCCAGGTACCATGGCAGTTTAGCAAGCGTGGCTTCCAAGTTACACATGCAGTGGCTGTGGGAATTCAGTGAAAGGAGATCGTTTTGGATAGGTATGTACGGGGCACAGTGCCACTTTGTCGTGTCTGGCTTACATTTTCTTCTAAAAGATGTACAAGAAAGAAGGATAATATTCAAATATTATTTTCTTAAAATATGTTCATGTTGAGACCTCTTAGCTCATATTCCATGCAAGGCAAATTCCTGGCTGCACAGGTCCCTGGCAGGAAGCTTCCAAGCCTACCAGCTCTGCCCTTGAAGCTCTTCTCTTATTTGGCCTCTCTCCCAGCCAATTACATCCTTCTGGAACTTTTCCTTTCCGCCTTAAGAGCTCATGGCTCAGTTTCATATTGCATCTTGTGAAGAGCAGCCCTTAACCAGATGGGATAAGGACACTGGCTCAGGGCCAATGCTGTAGCCTCTTGCTGAAAGGAAAAGGTACAGGTACCGAAGGCAGTTCAGTAATTGGGATATTAATTACATAACAGGGTTCATCTTTTCACAATGAAGCCTCCCAGATTCCAACTTCCATGAGCAAAATGTATTTACCTAAGGTAATTATTGCTCAAAAAATATCAGGTTAGAGAACCAAGATAGGCAGAAACAGGTAAGAATATTTAGGAGAAGCAGTTATTTGGTCTGACTACTTTGTCAGCTGTTTGATGGCCACCAACATGTACAATTTTATTCATTTATAGGCTTGAACGATCAAAGAAATCCAGGCCAGTTGGAATGGAATGATGGAGAGAGTGTTGGTTTCACAAACTGGAGAAAAGGTCCACCTCGTCTTTCAAAGAAAAGAAGGAACTGTGTTTTAGTACAACAGCAGGGGAAATGGCAAAGAAAAGAATGCATGAAAGGCAAAGGACACAACTATGTATGCTACAGGAAACTGTAAAGAAAGCTGGGATTCCCACACATACCTGGCCTTTCTTGTGTATAGTCATTTTTAAACATATTTATTTGAGAGTGCTGGCTCAAAATGAGGGGACAGGTGACTTATTTGCAGTAGCTTTATAAAAACCTGTTAGCCCTTAATGTGTTATAAGATTCCTTTGTAGAACAGCAATGGAAGAAATTACATTCTGTGCTACGTCTTCATCTCTCTTTTTCCAGTGTTTAAAGTGTATTGGGCCATTTTCACACTGCTTACTGGCCACAGAACATCGCACCAAGCTCCTGGAATGACAGCGTCTTCCTCATCATTCCAGGAGCTTGGCACGATGTTCCATGGCTGGTAAGCAGTGTGAAAATGGCCTTGAGTATAAACTTCTGGAAAAGAGCTGTTGGGTGGGCAGGGACATGATGCTATTCTGAACAGGGCATCTTACCCTTGCAATGTGGCAGTGGTTTGAGTCTTAAAGCAGGATATCCAGCCATGTATATAAAATGCACAGTGCTGGTCTCAGACATTTCTAAACATGAAGTGAAAACTTTGGTGTAGTGCTGGAGGATGGAAACAGGAAAATAGTACCTTCTTTTGAAACTGCTGTCTAAAATGATTGCTTTTGTTGCCTTGTGGTAAAGTTAGCCCTGGTGATATAAAATTTAGTGGATTTTTAGAGATTAAATTCTGATAATTATTAAAAATTTAATGTGTGAATATTCTTTTTTTCTTAAACCAAACATGGATAGTGCTCAGATGGTAAGCTCTGAACATTATTATACACTTGATCTGTCTACCAATGTCAGTAAGTTTCATCCTTAAAGAATCCTGGCAGAATTATATAAATATGCTATTGTTCACCATTACGCCTATCAATAAACCCAAAGTCTTGTTTGCAAAATAGTTTTCTGCCTCAGGGGTTCTTCATGTGTGTTTCTTCCTCTCCATAATTTTCTTTCCCCTAGTAATACTGGGCACATATTACATTTTCACAATGGCTTGGGGAAACCTGAATCTTTAATCTTTACATATTGCATTGCATTTTTCTTCTCCTTACTGTGCCACTGGCAACAGCATGGACTGGAACAAGGAACAGAATTTAGCCCATGTGGGTAGGAACTGAATGACAAAACCCGGTAAGACACATTTGGATAGTGGACAGATACTAGGCCTAAAAAGATGTCCCAAACTATCCCAGGGTTAGCTTTCTCTTGGTCATCAGTATCATCCAAACATTAAGGCAATTCTACTGTCTAGGTAAGGTAAAGGTAGTCCCCCGTGCAAGAACTGAGTCATTACTGACCCAAAGAGTAACATTGCATCACATTTTCTTGGCAGACTTTTTACAGGGTGTTTTGCCATTGCCTTCCCCAGTCATCTACACTTTACCCCCAGGAAACTGGGTACTCATTTTACTGACCTCGGAAGGATGGAAGGCTGAGTCAACCTTGAGCCGGTTACCTGAACCCAGTCTCTGCCAGGATCAAACTCAAGTCATGAGTCGAGCTTGGGCTGCAGTACTGCAGCTTACCACTCTGCGCCACGGGGCTACCTACTGTCTAACTGTTGTAAAATAAGTAGTAAAATCGTCATCTGTGTTAACTCATTATGAAACCTAGGAGAAACATAAAATATTCTGATCTTTTCTACAACAGGGAAGCAATTCCTGATGAACTGGAGAAAAGGGAAGGGAGGAATGATGTCTGGGAAAGCACTATACATAGCTTAACAAGTCAGCAAGTTTTTAATAGTCACTACTCTGTAACTCCAAAAGACTGCCAATAGTCCATTAGAGACAGAATGTGATTGCTCAGAAAAAAAACATATTTATTATGGACATGGATAAATATGTGATGAGGATTATTAAACCAAATCAGACTCTTATTAATTATATACATGTTTTCCTTTTAGGTACATTTAAAGTGAGAAGTTTTGAGAGAGAGAGGGAGAGAGGGAGAGAGAGATTACTGAATGCAGGATATGTTTATGACTGTGAAGTTTTGCTTTATTTAAATTCAAAAAACCTAGTGCTAATCAATATTTGTACTCCAAAAAACATTCCATATTCACTGTATCTACTGTAATGCCTACATAAGTACTGTTAATAAAATAATATTACAAATGAAAAAATATTGTGCTTATATTGTTACCCTTCTATAGTCCATTTCAGTGTTGCTTTGAGGTAAAATTTATTGAAGCCTCTAGAAATATCAAAGAAATCCAGGCCAGTTGGAAAGGAATGATGGAGAGAGCGTTGGTTTCACAAACCAGGGGAAAGGTCCATCTTGCCTTTCAAAGAAAAGAAGGAACTGTATTTTCATACAGCAGCAAGGGAAATTGCTAAGAAAGGAATGCCGAAAAGGCAAAGGACACAACTATGTATGCTATAGGAAACTGTAAAGAATGCTGAGATTCCCACACATACCTAGACTTTCTTGTGTAATTTTAAAACATATTTGAAATGACTGAAAATAAAATGGCCATACTGTAATGCTCACAATACCACCCTACAATCTGGCAAAATCAACAGCTGCTTACACACATGCTTTCCCTGTTGTAGCCCCCACCTTGTGGACTGGTATGTCCAAGAAGGTCAGGAAATCTCTCACCCTCCTGGGTTTCCACAAACAATACAAAACTGAATTATTCAGAAGGGCTTTCTACCCAGGGCTGGGTTATAAAAAGTAGCTCAGAGAAATGCCTGCGTAGAGACTGGGGCTATATGCTACACTGTTGGCTACTGTCTGCTGATGTACACCGACACTTACTAGGGAGTTTCCATGTTGCGAAACATGGCATTGGAAATTAGTTATGCTTTGTTCCAGAAAGATTTCTTCTTCCATGCTTGGCTTTATGCTTGTTTAAAATTTTTCTGCTACCCTACCCTATTGTATTTGTTTCCCTGAATATCCTAATTGTTGTCCATTATTGTACTTTGCTCAGTGAATGTTAACTGTTGACTGTATTGTATTTTCACTCGTACTGTATAATCTGCCTTGGATCTCAGTGAGAAAGGCACACAATCAATCAATCAATCAATCAATCAATCAATCAATCAATCAATCAATCAATCAATCAATCAATCAATCAATCAATCAATCAATCATATATCAATAGTAAGGCCACATTAGGCATGCTATTTTGCAGTTCTGGTCATCATATCTTAGAAAAGATATCCTAGAGTTGAAGAAGTGCAGAAGAGAGTAACCAACATTATGAAGGGTTTAGGGCACTCTTCCTATCAGGAAAGACTAAAGATTATAAGAAAAGACTAAAAAAGTTTATTTCAATTTAGAGAAAAGATGACTGGGGAGGACGTGATAAAAGCTGAATCCAACAAAGCACAAGTGCTTTTTGCTTTAGGGAACTGATTGTCCCTGCCTTCCTGTGTCAAACCCCCTTTGCCTCCAAAAAGATATTGCTGAGGGTCAGAGTGTTCCTATGTGTTAGAAAAGGTCATGAGGACAGGGGCTATAGAGGGAAGAAGGAATAAAAAGCCTAGTGGATTATATCCCACCACTCTGCTCGAGTAAGTACAGAATTTTCATCCATACTAAGAAACCTTCCTCTCGTGAAAAGACTTTTCATCTACTAGGAGAAACTCTTCTTCCAGAAGAAGATGGCTGTCTGGCTTGTGGAAGGTTAGCTTAGCACAGTGGTATGATAGAACCAGTATTTTTTTTTTTTTAAAAAAAACAGAGATAGATTTGAGCCTTAATGCCTGATTCACTGGGGTATTGATAACAGGGTACTTCATCATGACCATTAAATTTATAACCATACAATCTGAAAATATGCCCATTCTACTGTCCCTTATCATGAAACAGCTTAAGTACTTCAGGGCACCTCAAAAGCTGAAATTGGATACATCCATATTGCACATCACACCAATTATTAAGGCAGGTTGAAAGCGATTTACTGTAAATGACTTCTTAGATATAGGGAGACTTCCATACAGCATAGGAAGCTGATATTTCACACAGAGATGTCATTAATCAAGTGGGTCCTAATCCACAAAAGTTTATCTCACAAATCTGTTTAAGGTGCCATAAGATTCATTGTTGTTTATGCTGTAACCAATGAATACAGCTACCCCCTTTTGAAGATTTTACTAGTTTGTATTACAATCCAAGAGCGTTTTTTGATCGTCAATCCAAAAGATCAAAATTCTGTAATAAAAGACAAGCAAAAGGTTTTTATGGGTGTGAAATAGTATACTTTGAATACCATCTAAAAATGTAATGTCGTTACCTATAATAACATGCTGCTCAGTAAATTCTGAACATGCTTCTGAATCGAGATAATCTTTTCAGTAAACGTGCCATTTGATCCACTTAATTGCACTCCTTCTGTAAATTCCTGTTTGTGGATTCATGATGCCAATTTGCTGTTCCCAAGGACTGTTTGTTTTTCATTTTGCCCCTTCCTGACCAGAATCCTGTTTACTCATACCAATCCACAGCCTTATTCTACTGAATGTCTTCTGGGCAGAGTACAGAAACCTGGGTCAAATCCACATTCACCCATTACCCGCATGTTTATCGGATATCTTCCGTTTGCCTCCAATCCGCGATTTTTTCCTCTTCGTTCACATTCCTGCTTCCAATCCGTCTTTTTTGCGCGTCCCTCCGGTCACACGGCCGCTCGAAAACCGCTTTTTTGGGCGGGACCTTTTTTCCCACCCATTTTTTAAAATTTTTTTGAGCGCACTTTTCCGTTATTTCGATCTTGCCTTATAAAGAAACATCATTGAAGATAATGATGCCTCTCTTTTCCCCACTGACAGCACTGATGGCTCTCTCCCGTTTCTTTTTTGGAAATTTGGAAGCACGTGGGAAGCTTTTGTGGGCATTTCCTATGCAAGACAGTTCAGTGCCTGAATTTTACTGAAGTTTCACTTCCTTGGAGTGTCATTATTTCGATATATCATAATTTCGATATTACAGTAATATAAAATTAAAAAAAATAAAAAACAGTTAAAAAGGAAGTTTTGCGAGTCCGTTCTGAGCATGGATTCACCCCAAAATGATTTTTCAAACTACCAGATTTGATTCAGAAACAGCATAATCAATAAATCCAATGCTATGAAGTCAAAAACAGTCTTTTGCAGACTACGGAGCACTTGCAAGTTGAATCAGCCAATAGGAACTCTCGGAACGGCCGGAGAGACAGGAAGGGGGGGTGGTTTTTAAAAAAACCACGTAAATTGCGCATTGGCCCGTTCACGGCCACCGTGAAACTCCCGTTGAAAACCTGTGACCACATATTCGGGAGAAATGCGAATGAAATGCGTCTGTTTAATGAGGTAATGTGACCGGCACTCGGGATTGCGTGGGGAATGCGGGGAACATGCGACTTAGAATGAGTAATGTGGATTTGCCCCTGGTTGCAATCTGTCACAGCGTGGAGGTTTGTAAAAAATGTAGTCATTTATGTATGTGGCACCTATTCTTAATGATGGCTTCTACTGCCCCTGCCATTTATAAGCTCCCCCCACCCCCACCCTCTGTTTCCACTTATGTCCACAACTGAGGATCACAATTCATGTTATAGACATAGTCCATTAAAGCTTATACTATAATAGAGCATGAGACTGATTCTTCATTGTTTTTGTTAGACTAACCCAGCTATTTAGTTGGCATCTGGTACTCTTACTGTCTCCTGTGTCTGCTTGTAGTTGTGTTATACCAACAAAGCTGAGAGTTCCCTGAACATGGAGGTGTGTGATATTTGTTCCTCCAAATCTTATTTTGGGGTGCAGAGCTTTCCAGTTTTCCTCAATATTTGTGTTTGGATTTGAGAAGAAGGAATTAGGAACTGGGAATAAGGAACTGGGAACCAACTTCAGCTTCATGTTATACCATCTCCCTGAGTTGGCAATCAACTCAGCCTACCATTCACACATTATAGTGTATGTTTTCTTGAGTCATCCAGACAAGAAAATAGTTACATGTGAAGCTGCTGCTTTAATATTATTTTCCAGTTACGGAGAAAATCAGGGCAAACCCATATAGAACTGAACAATAAAAGAGAAAGCTGTGATCATATTAGGGTCGTCAACTCCTGGTTGGGAAATTCTTGCAGATTTGAAAGTAGAACCTGGAGAGGAAGGGGTTTAGGGACTGGAGTGCCCTTAGCAGGGTATAAAGCTATGCAGTCCACCCTCCAAAGCAGCTATTTCCTTCAAGGGAACTTATCTTTGTACGGAGATCAGTTGAAAACGAGTGTAACAGACAGACACCTACCCAGCAAGCTTGTCAAATATGTCCTCAACTTGTACTGCTTTTTGGTAATTTCCCATTGAATAACACTGGTAAATCTACTGAGGATATAAAAGAGAGCTATTTCCCAGCAAAATATATGCAGAAATGGGGGAAATATCTATGGCAAACATTGTGCATCAGTTATTCTTGGCTTTTCCAGCATCATCACCTTCTGCAGTCCAAAGGTCTCTTGCTCATCTCAAGCAACCCCAACCTGTCTCCACTCCCATCCTTTATGGTCAGAAACTGTTTCCCAGAACTCCTTCATTATGCCATTTTTCTCCCTACCTTCCACAATGCCCACCTTTTCTCTGAAGCCTTTGGACTGTCCCCTTTGCGCCCCTTTCTTGCTGGATTAAGCAGACACATCTGTAGTTCAAATATATAGCCTTCCTATGCTGAGCCCTTCACTTCCCTCCTCTGCATTTGCTGTTTCATTTCTGTCAAATTTTAGGCAGAAGAGTCAGGGACCTTCCTTCTTGTATACTATGACGGACCATGTAGATTGACAGAGCTATATAAATACAAAATAATATGATGGTATTTCCCTCCCTGTATCTGCAATAAAGAACTGACTACACAGCTGGAAAGGCTATAATCCATTGAGAAATAGGTGGACACCTGGTGGGGAAAAAGAGAGTCCCCCTTTAAACTACCTACACTCATTGTTTTCAAACTGTCTGCTCTCCCTTTTGCTGGGTTGATCGTCCAGCTTCCCTTTTAAACTTATCTGCAGGGGAATGACAGACCGTACTGGAAGCAAATGGGAGACGCGTATCACTTTAACAGATTTATTGAAGAGTGAGGTTTCTTGGGCAACAGCCTACTTCATTAGGTCACCACCACATCATTTGAGGAAGTGGGCTCTAGTCCACAAAAGATTATACTTCGACAAAACTAACATTTTGTTTTTGGTGCAATAGACTAACAAGACTGCCCCACTTGAGAAGGTATCAGAACACGAATACACATTTTGGAACTTTCCACCATTCCTAGACAGCCTCTAAACAATTTATCCAAATACTGGAACTGCCCCCCCCCCCCCGCCTAGTAAAACAGATCCCGCTTCCGATAACACATTCTGAATACACAAAGCAGGTTAAGACACTCTTATCACAACCTACAGTTGATGAGTGTAAATGAACATCCCCTACAGGTCCTTTATTTTGCCCCTCCCCCCTCACCTTCCTCTAAACGCACTAATCAGACTCTAAAATGTCAGACTTCATATAAATACAGTAACCTGCCTTCAAGCCCTTTCTGGAACGGCAAGACCCTGAGGGGGAAAGGAGTACCCCCTGCAAAAGGCCAGCATCATGTTTTTGCTGCTGATTCTGATGCTGCTGACTCCAAGCCTTGAAACAAGGGAGGAAAGAGAAGAGTTACAGAAGAAAAGGGGAGAAATAATTCCACGCCTTTTGAGTCAAGATTTGCTAAGGAAAGATCTAGCAGGTAATGAGCACATTCTGGAACTTGGTTTGTTTGGGGCAAACCCATTGGCAGAGATAACGAGCAAGAAGCAAGATGAATCCCAAAGGCCCAAGTTTATTTCCCGATATACAGATGCGACTCGGGATTTTCAAAGCTGGACCTCCACACGCAAGTCTCCACATTCAGAGGCCCCATCTTCCCATCCACACCGCAAAAGGGAAGCAGAATCACCCTTCAGAAAAGATGCCAAAAAGTTCTGGGACCTTTTTATGCTGAAAACTAAGTCAAGGTCTGAAGAAGTTGTCCTTCCAATCAAAACCAATGAGATGTATGAAGAGACTTGCAGCACTCTGCCATTTTCTCAGGTAAAGGAAGCCAAACCACAAAATACATCACTTGTCTAAGCCTTCAAGAATGTTTGTGAAGTACTGCTTCTGTTCATAAGCTTGCATTGCACTTTTAATTTGCAAAATGTTTCTCCCTAAGAACAATCCTGTCAAGTGTGTCACTATTTCCCCAGTTTTAACCATTGAAAATTAAAATGAGAATGTACTGTTGCTCAAAGCTTCCTTAATAATCCATACCAGAAATGAAAATGTTATGTGGGGACGCTGCAAATCTTGGAGCCAGAAAGCCTGCAGCTTTTAGCAGCAAATTTGTATCACAATAACTTTTATATTTGTTTTACTGAGCTCACAGACGCTTTTGTACTTCTAGGTAACAGTATGAATATGTGCCTAGCTATTAATCCTAAAATATATACATTATAGTGGTATTAATAGGACTTTCTTCTAAGTATGACTTAAGGTTAATGTCCTTTTTTAAAAAAACAAAATCATAACAACTAAACACATTACAGATACAGCATTTTCTTTTTTCCAGAAATTATTTGTGATACTATAGTGTGTATATATGGAAAGGATAATGGTTTCATGCAAAGTTGGTTAAATGCATGAAGAATGACTTGTAAAGTCACCGGGTAGACTGAAGCTGATCACTACTACTTATCTATATAAGGGGGTAATAATAATACCAGCCTTCCTTACAGGATTGATCTAAAGGATAACTGATACTTTAAAAAAAAATCAAACGTTAACCATTCTGTACAGTAGCTTCATATGATCAGCAACATGTTTCGAAAGGAGCCTTGCATTTGTAGAAAAATTATAGGTAACCAAAATGTTGAGCTGTTTTTTCAAAAAGCAACAAGGCATTAATGTCTTTATTGGGCCAGACCTGAATTACTGCTGGTTTTCTGTCCGAGTAGCCTTTGGAGCAATGTGAGAACTTTTTTGCACTGTCATGAAGTCTGCAAAATGTCACTCTGTCTTAAGAATTGCCACAGGATCTGCATTCTTAAGACCCAACATCAGCCCACTCACTCCTTTTATTGTGAAGAAGTGTTCTGGTGAAAAATTACTCACTACTTAGCAACTTCGTACTATGTACTAAAAAAGTATTATCATGCTGTTCATTTGTATGTTTGTGTTTGTGTGTTTGTGAGTGAGTGTTTTCTGACCGAATATCTCAACAAGTGCTTTAACAGCCGTGTGCTTTCTTGTAGAGCATTGTGTACGAGAACTGTGAGACAGTGGTGGTGCAAAACAACCTGTGCTTTGGGAAATGCAGTTCCTTCCATGTTCCTGGTCCCGAGGATCGCCTTTACACCTTCTGCTCCCACTGCTTGCCCACCAAGTTTTCCATGAGACATTTGGAGATAAACTGCACCGGGACTGCTCCTCTGTTCAAAGTGGTTATGATTGTAGAAGAGTGCAAGTGCGAGATTCAGAAGATGAAAGATCCTGAGATAGGATTTCTACACTCAAATGTGCATGCAAATGTATATGAACACAACTGATGCTTTCCTACCTTTTATCCTTACCCTTAGCAAGCAGGGACAAAACAGCCATTGCACATTCCACCGCAACCAGTGCAGTTCCAAGCAGAGTTGATTTCAATGGGCTTAGACTGGAGCAACTTCTTCATTTCAATGGGCTTAGACTGGAGTAACTCTTCTTAAGTTTGCACTGTACATTTTGTTCTTTTTTTATAAAGTCAGATTCTCAGTGTGTGCCTCTGTGTTGTACAAATGGATAGTGGCTAAAACAGCTATTGCCGGATGTGCTGTTCTGCATCCAGAAAGCTGGGTTGGTCATTGCTACACTTCAGCTCATGTTAAAACGAGTTAGGCATCCTTCCTGACTACAAGCATTTTTTGTTTATTTGGTCTTTGGCAGACATAATACTTCCTGTGCCTTTTACCCATGACCTTGACTCATAGCTAATTGAACTGGATGTATGAACCATTAACAAGTTTATTTACATCGCCCTTGGACATTTCCATTTACAAACGAGCACCTGATCACTCACTTTATGTAATATGGTGCTGCCAAAATTTGGATCTTAAAGGGAAAATGAAGAGAATCAGAACTTTGACGTGCTGATGGTAGACCAACCTTAAAAGCAATAAAACAAAAACAGATAAAAGTTAACATGACTTTGTCATATTGAAGGTAGTGGGACAAGCATGCTATTCAGCCCTCCATTTTATTCATTTCCTTTTAAATACAATTTAATTTTAATTGTGACTTAATTGTGCTTTATCACTGCAACCTTGCACTCATCATAATCCATTTTGTTCAGCAGAACCTTAGGCACAGAACTGTAGCCTAAGACCAATCCTAATCCAGTTTTCCTAAACCATGCTGTGTGCAATTAGACCCACCACTTAGTAAATTGCGGGTGGGGTTCAGTTGATGGATTGGCTCCCAGGGAGCTTGAATAGCCTTTCCCTCTTCCCCTGTTGCTTATTGTGCCCTTCACAATGCAGCCCCTTGGAGTCAGTGGATCCTTGGGGATTGTGAGGGCACCACATGGGGATCTGCGGTGGAGGGAGAATCAACAGAAAGCCCCTCAATTTGTGTAAACAGAAGCTCTAACTCTCTCTTCGATGATAAAGTCCTTGAAGTAATCTTCACTATCAAATTTAATCTTATTAACTATTTAAAAAGAGGGAAGATAGTCATTCCTTCCAAACAGACACCCTCTTATTGTCATCACCCAAACAGGAAAAAAAATTAATTTCTCCTTATGTCTTTAGATCCCTGAGAAAAACAACTTGGGGCCAATTTTCTAACTTCCCATGGCAAAAATAATTCCTTCAGATCAAAGGGAATTCTCGGTGCTGGAGAGCTGGTTGGATTGGGCCCTATGTGTGAATTTTCTCCATTTAGAAAGGAGGTGTAAAGAGAAAACAACAGCTGTAGTAATTGTTAATTAGATTAGTGCCTTAGCTTTTGGGGGTGAGTGTTTAATTAACCCAGCAATGATCAGCATGTAATTAACACTGTATTCTGTTATATCAAGGATGTGTTAATTGGATCTGATTTTCAGAGTCAACTTCCACATTCAGAGCAAGTTGTGACCAGGTGCTAACAGAATATGGCTCCAAAAAGGAATGGAAAAAAATTAGAGCCAGAGGATATGGATCTTATATAGACCCCAGAGGCTTGCATGCAGTCACCTCAGAAACACAGAAGGGGGGAAACCGTTTGTGAAAGGTTCCCTATTTATTATGATTTATGATAAGATTTTATTTTAATTTACAAGGTTTCTCAGGGATGTTACTAATAGGAGAAAAATTAACAAGTATTCCGTTATTGTTACACTGTAGCCTATGTTAAACTGTTACCTGTAAGGCTATTTTAACTGCTGTTAATTGTCAACCCCTGGAGTGAGTTTTTTTTCTTTCACACACAAAATTAGATTAATCATTACAAATACTTGAGATCACGGAGATACCAGTAAAAGTATCTTAACAATACACAAAACTGCTGTCAGCTTGTTATTCCAAATTCCAGGGGACATGGGTGGGAACCAGCTGAAATAACAGTTTGGAAGTCTCCAGCCCCTTTCTGTAAGCATAACTCTCTTTGAATGACATTCAACATCTGGATTTTTAAACAACTGATCCTGAAAAAAACCTATTCCTTGCCAATTTAACAGTATTAGGCTGCTAATAATATGACATCATCTGTCAGCAAGATTTACAAACTTTCTGGAAGCTTCATTTCCAGAGACTTAGTCAGGCTCTTAGTCACATTTAAAAACTGATTAAAATATAGTTACTTGTCCATTATCTGAATTATTTGGATTAATCTATAGAGGCTTCGATGCATGAAGGATTTGGCTTTTATGACAGACTGTTAGCCAGCTTACTTTTGTATTTCTTCTGCTCTACATGATAACACGTGAGAAACTTGGTTACAACTGTAAATTTACATAGCGGAATTCGTGTACCTAGTACAGAGGTTAGTATTAGGTACATGAATTCCTGATCCAAAGGTGGATTCCACTTGCAGTTTGATTGATTTGTGCATGCTCAGGCAGGTCACCATGCCAAGTAAATTTGGACTTGAGGGTCACCATACCAAACTGGTTGGGAACCTCTAGACTACTGAACTGAACCTGAAAATCCAGGAACATAGATGCCTCCTGAACCAAAAGAGTTAAGAAAGATTTTTTTAAAACTTACTTCATTTGTAGTCCACCCTTCTCACTGAGGTTTGGGGTAGATTATGAAATTTAAAAACAAGTTCTCTGAAAAGCAGTAAAACTGTGTCTACAATATGCCATTTAAGAGTACAAGTGGTTGGCATGAGGCTTCCATAACCGAGTTTTTAAAATCCCTGTACATAAAACATTAGCACATAAAGAAGTAGTCAGTGCTCAAACTCTTTATCCTAAAATGTAGTGGGTTTTTTAAAAATGAGGATAGATTCCTTTTGTAAGAAAGAGCTTCCATCATATATGCCCGCACCTGCAGTCTGAACTGGTATTGTCCCGATAAAGATTGTTGACCTTTCTTTTTAGTATGTAAGCAGAAAGAGGGTATATAAATGCAGTAAGTAAATAAATATAAATAAATAAGCCTTATTTTTCAGATTTTCAGCTGAACATGGGAACTGTCTTCAATGAAAAGTTTAGTCAGCGGTGATATAAAATGGTATAAAGGTTCTGTCTTGGTGTTTAACTTGAAATGACTGGTTCACACACATGCGAGCATTACTTTATCTTGAAAAGATTTTGCAAACTTGTCTTCCTTTAGAAAACTATTATCACTTACCATCATTCCTGAATGGAAATATAAAATGGCTGCAGTTTTCTGTGTAGAGATTTTAAAATACATTAATTGAGCTCTATCAGTAAAAGAAATATGTTAATATATGTTACTGGGGATTCTAAACAAACTCCAGAATGTGGCCACTGCTGTTCAGATAATGCAAAGAAAGAAAGAAAGAAAGAAAGAAAGAAAGAAAGAAAGAAAGAAAGAAAGAAAGAAAGAAAGAAAGAAAGAAAGAAAGAAAGAAAGAAAGAAAGAAAGATGTGATACTGGCATGCGTATTAAAACATGTATGTGTCAATACAAAGTGGAGATTCTGGTTTGCAGATGATGCTTAGGCGTATTAGAATGATCAAAACCTGTATTAGCATAACAAAATACCCTTTGGAACAAGGGCACTTGTAGACTACACCATGCAATCCCTTCCCTCGCAGGCTGCCTCCATAAGAGAGCATCAGCTGCTACTGCACATGGCATGATTTTAGCATGCTGATTTAATATTTACAGAGTGCCAATAAAATTTTCATGATGACAGCTGGTGGTTCCTGTAGTAATTTATAAACAACAACATAACAGAGACATCAGGGAACTCCAAGGAAGATTCTGCATGGCTGTACAATATTTAAGAATCTCAGATACAAGGTTGTTGGGTTTTTTTGAGATACATGAGCATGTGCGCACGCATGCACACATGCGTTCGCGCGCACGCGTGCACACACACACACACACACAGACATTAGAGTTCTTAGGGATTTTTTTGTTTTTTGCTGAGGTGCATTGTGAAAACTGAATTTAGGGACCAGAGCAGAAAACATTTCTGGTAGATTTAGTGCAGGTGATCTTCCACACAATTTGTATGAAGTTTTGGATAAATCAAAATCAATTATAGAATTCTATACATTTAAGAAAAATCTGTTATTATATCTGTTTATAAAATTTGCTCTGGAAAGCGATTCCTAATTCTTAATGTAATGAAATTAAGTTCTTCTTAAGTGCATTTCTGTGACATGTCTAAAATTTCTTCATTATGAAGAACTGCCTAAACTTCAAGATGATATCACTTCAGTTGCTGATTCTTTTATGGGGTAATTGTACATGCTTTCTTACCTGGACTGCTAAACCCAGTTGCTGGTAAGCTACATCTGCTGTCACAGTAACATCACTGCCCTATATCTTTTGTGAAGGGGAAGGATTCTCAGGGTGCTAATATCATGGACATGTATTGGCAGCTGTCTGTGACATTTCTATGAGACACATCACACGACACTCACACGAGACATTAAGCTGCCTGCCTTATCCTGAGTGAGATCATTGGTCTGTCGGGGTGAGTATTGTCTACTCAGACTGGCAGTGGCATTCCGGAGGTCTTTCATATCACCTACAACCTGATCCATTTAAACGGAGATGCTAAGGATTGAACCTGGAACCTTTTATGTACAAAGCAGATGCTTTACCACTGATCTACGGCCCCTCCCACTCCCACATCATTTGTGCAATCATAATACTTAGCCATGGGAGGGGAAAATGACTTTATGCTTCTCCTCCCCAGTGCTAGTGCACATGTCTTATGATAAATGTATGTTGTTGCCAGCAATGCTAGCCTCACCCAAGGCACACCTGATGTGGCTCATGCTCCTAAAAGTGCTTAGAGAGAACAGATTAATTGTGTCATCAGCTCAGAAAGTGCTTTAATCTAGAAAGGCCTATAGGCTGTCAAACTTTTAAACCTCAGCCAAGCATCCTGGACATGCAACCTCTCCAATTACTTTGGTTTCCAGGATTCTGAGATCTTACTGGTTTGCTCTTGCTTCCCCTTCTGTAGGATTTATGAATTGTATCATACATAATTCTTTTCCAGCATTCCCACTGCCCGTGGCTCTTCTATCTAGTCTTACAACCTGCTCTCCCATTGTACTTTCCACAGGGACGCTATCAAAACTAGGATTGTTCATTGTTTCTTCCATTGCTGGTTCCTTTAACTTTATTTTAAAAATGGATGTTTTCTTTATTTTCCTTATTATGTATGTTCATTTTCTTTATTATAGTGATTTGTTCCACTGTCGCCCATAGGCAGCTGGGCCAGGCCCTCCCTGCTTCAAACCACAGGAAGAGAGACCAGGCTGTGAGAGGTACAAGGCGCTTTTATTGAAAGAGAGAGAAAAAGAAAAAGAAGTACACAGGCCTGTGGGTGCCAAAGAGGAACCCCAAAGCTTCCTGAGCAGGCATTTTTATAGACTGTAAATCATCACTGATAATTGACAGATTCAAAACATCCTATCCCGTCCGCAGTTTCCCTCTCCCTTTCCCCATTGGCTGAGGTACTTGGGAGTGACACCATTCCAGTTTTCACCTAAAACTCCACCTTAGTTTACATCTCCCATTACTCTAATGGCGAAACCCCCTACTCATATTTGTTTTATATCATACGTAGTTTGTCACACATTAGCACACACACGTCTGCAAGCTTAACCGCAAAAAAGCATAGCTCTTGGTGCGTCTACTACCTTACTTTCTATTTTATGCAGCTGAGCACAAGCATCTGCTACGTACTTCCTATTTTATACAGCTGAGCGCAGCTATTCTTATCTTGCAAAACCCACACACTTTTCCTGTTTCTGTGAGACAGAAAACAGCTGTGTATAGATTTCTTTATAATCTGTAGGTAAGAAAAGGGTCATAATAAGCAAGCAAATGATTACTTTATCTACCCCCTGCATATATGGTGAGGTTTGAAATATAGCCGAGCCTGCAGGCAGGGTGAAGACCTGAGACGGGGGGGGGGGGAGCAATATGGATTTTCCTTTTTGGTGCTGGCTTACACCACTGATTTTAATAGTACATACATTTTCAGCTGTACTTTTACTAGTTGATTGGGTTGAAATTCCCTCACCTGAACGATCCTCTGTGATAAATTTCTGGCAGATAGGAGAAAGTATTCCCTTTTATTAACAAAGCTCTCACTTTTAGAAGGGGCACATGGAGCTATATAACAACCCAAACACAGCTCTCTCAGAGCTCTCTCAGCCCCACCCACTTCACAGGGTGATCATTGTGAGGATAATATAACACTTTTGTAAACCGCTTTGAGTGGGCATTAAGTTGCCCTGAAAGGCAGTATATAGATTGAAGGTTGTTGTTGTTTGTTCGTTGTTGTTATTGTGATGATGATGATCCACTTGCTCTTCTCTAAAGTAGGAGGGTGAGCATACAGATATGGGAAGCTAAACACTGTCTCCTCCTGTGCCTTTCTTCACTGCACTCTGATTCTTGTAGTATTATTTTCATAGCCTGGCTCTGATAGAGCTCAGAGAAAAATGCTGAAAGAAATAGAATGCTGCATACTTTAAGAATAGAAACTTTGAATACTACCTCTTCTTTTCTTAGAAAACAGCAGGTTGCCCACCTCTTTTGGCTGTCAGGGTTAGGGATTAAAATTAAAAAAGAGTCCAGTAGCACCTTTAAGACTAACCAATTTTATTGTAGCATAAGCTTTCGAGAATCAAGTTCTCTTCGTCAGATGCATCTGACGAAGAGAACTTGATTCTCGAAAGCTTATGCTACAATAAAATTGGTTAGTCTTAAAGGTGCTACTGGACTCTTTTTTAATTTTGCTACCACAGACTAACACGGCTAACTCCTCTGCATCTATGACCAGGGTTAGGGATGTGTGTGATTTCTCTCCAGGGAAATGGTGTAGTGGAAAGACGACCACCCTGCCCTAGCATAATAACCCTGATCCAAACCAGCTCTACACCAGGTGTTAATCTTTTGTATCCTGCCTGGTTAGCTCTTAGCTCTTTCTGTTGAAGATTGCAGTGATTTTTGAGGGAAGACCTAGGTGCTGCCTATTGCCTGGGAAAGACAAGTGTAACATTTGCCTTAATCCCCCTGCACTTTTCTGCAGTGGTGCCTGCCTGTATAACAGGGAGTGCCAGAAAAATTTCCTTCATTTAGCTAGCAACATTGATCATTTCCAGAGGGGCACAAGTATTTCCTCTGCAGTCTGCAGCCCTGCCTGCTAGTATTCTAGGATATACCAACAAAATATTTTCTCCTGTGCCTAGCAGATGCAGCACCAGAACATAAAGCATTTTCTGTAACATCAACCTCCAAGGCAGCAATGTGACTAGTGTAAATTACACTTTGGAAAAATAGATATATTTGTGCAATAGTCCTCAAAAGCAAAATCTGTATGTGAGTCTGCTGATTGGTAAATGTCCCTGTTGATTACATGTTGCTGAGTCATACTTTCACCACTGTGTCCCCTTCCCCCATTCTTTTGACCTTTAAAAAGTATAAACCAGATAACTAGACCTGTAAATAGCTCTAAACATTATGGCCAGAATAGTAATTACTTGTTGTCACATGGCGACAGTTTTTAAGAGTTTCCTTTGGTATCATGAGTGCCCGATCCTCATATGTGTACAAGACCTATATCACAAGTTGAATAGCCTACATTCAAAACATTTACACAAGTATATGCTTGTCGTTCTGCTTAGTCCAAACTGGGAGCACTCTGTGCAGTGGCAAGGATGAGACATTATTTTGCTGCACTCCCTGGTGCATGGAAGTAAAGTTGAAAGAAAGAGCAACACCTGGGCTATCATAATTTAAGGTTGCAACCAGACTTTTGTTTTCCTTTCTTCACTACTTTGGATTTCTGCAGCCTGGTTAAGACTTTTTCTTTCCCACTGAGGCTTCCGGCGTCCCTTCTCACGCGCGCACTGGCCAGGTAAGTGGGGTCGGGGGTGGTGGTGGAGGAGGTGGGAACAGGGGACCTAATCAGGACAAACTGTATGCTTGAATTCATATCCAACTTATACACACAGAAGTGCAACTTATACATTGTACAATATCTACCGCAGAATCATATTATAGTATTTACTAAAAGGATAACAAACATAACAGAAAGTTTAAATAATTGTTCTTTCCCAGTTTTTTGTTTTTCCAGTTTCTCATTCCACCTTTCATCATACACCCGTGATGATGAATCCTGAAATCATTTTAGGTTATTACTGAGCTAGATTTTATTCCACTAAAATTCACTCATAATTTGTTCAGTAAATACAACTTTCACCAAATACATATTATAAAATCTCATGATAATTAATCTTTAAACTGTCCATTTCAACTAGCAGTGTTTGGGGTCTGTGCTGCAGGGCAGAAGTCAGACTAATTTAGAGTGGGCATCATGCCACTCAGACAGATGGGGGATGGATTTTGGTAGCCAAGAGATTGTGTATGTGCATCAGTTATGGGTGCTCAAGGCATAATTCCCAGCTGGGAGCACTGAAGCTGCTGTCTATTCTGTGCTGCCTATGGCGATTAGCACTGATTGTCTTTGGCTAAAAATTCAATTAAAATATTCTCACTCTAAAATATGTCATATAAGGGAATTCACTAGGCTTGGACAATGTGGTAACAAATTGTTCTGTCCTGTATATTTGTTAGAAAAACTTTGTAAAAGTAAACTGATAGACACGAACTTGTTGGTTGATTTGGGGTATGTAACCTCCAATATTTTGTAATCTACTTTCTCGAACCCCTTGTATAGAGTCCTACGCAGAGTTAGCTCAGTGGTGATGTAGAAAGTGCCCTCAAGTCATAGCTAATGACAACCCTGCTGGGGTGGTTTGCCACTGCCTGCTTGTGCAACTGTAGTCTTATTCAATTGCTAATCAAAGCTGGCCCTGCTTAGCTTCCAAGATCTGACGAGATCAGGCTTGCCAGGGCTATTCAGGTCAGGGCAGTCAGTTCAATAAGCCTATTGAAATGAGTGGATTTAGAGTACAGGAACTCTGCATAGGATTGCTCCTTCAAGAATATATTACAAACTAATTACACCTTGAAACAATTTAAGTGCTCTGAAATCAAAACACCAAGAGATTTCCCCCATTCTTTTATAATACGATCTGAAAGTGTAGTCTGCCAGTCTCTCCACATACCCTGTTGTGCCCAAAATGGGGGTGATGGTGGTGGTTGAGCTATGGCATTTCCTTCAACCTTTCTATTTATTTTATAAATGAAGGATAACTCAAAAGTGGTGTCTGCAAGTATACAAAAACAGGACATATAAAGAATTCCAGACTAATGAATGGTTCAGTCTCATACGTCAAGAGGAGAAATGTTGTCCCCTCATTACTCAGTGTGACAAAGAAAACCTTTATTTTAAAATGGCGCACACACATATTTCAGCACCCTTCCTTCATGCTTCTGATGAAGTCTTCAGCTTTGACTCACAAAAACTTGGGCTGGTCTAAATGTTTAGGCTTTAAAGAGCTATCGGACTCCTACTTTGTTTTACTTCAAAGTCTGACACTATCGCAAGCCGTTATTTTATTAACTCACTTTATCTGGAACTGGGACTAACTTTTTTAGCTGATACCATAACGAGGTGACGCTCCCCTTTTAGAGAGAGGAAAATAGTAGAGATCAGTAGCACCTTTAAGACTAATCAACTTTATTGTAGCATAAGCTTTCGAGGGCCACAGCTCTCTTCGTCACATTTAGAGGGGGGGGCACCTCCTTCCTTCGGATGCAAACCCCATTTTGGTTCAGTGGAGCTTACTGTCGAGTAAGCATTTACCAATTTGCTCTGGTGCGACACAGACGACCCCCCCCCCTCCATTTCGGCATCCCCCTTCCCGCCTCTTTTATTTATTTTGTTTATATCCCGCCTTTCCCCCGCAATGGAGAGACCCAAAGCGGCCGAAGCCGCTCCTCCTCCAGGACAAGCAATGGGGCCGCAGGTGCTTTTGCAGCGGCTCCGCTCGCCAGGAGCAACAGAAGCGCCACGCGGCCCACAGCCACGACGCCCGCCGGCCGGCCGGCTTCCCCACAGCGCGGGAGGCTGAGCGCGCGCGCGGACTCGCTCTCTCCCCCCTCCTTCCGAGGCCTGTCAGTCTTCCCGACACGCATGCGCAGAGCAACTGCGGAAGCCAGAGTGCGGGCCGACTCGTGTAGATGAGGGTCGGCGGGGCCTCGCACCGGTGAGTGAATGAGAGGCTGTTGAGGCCGGGCGCCGGGAGGCGGCGCTGTTGCTATGACAATCCCGGCCCTGTCCGCGCTCGCCGGGGACGGGAGGGCTTCGCGGGTTCAAGGGCTGGGCGCAGGAGAAGCGGCGGAGGAAGCGGCGGAGGGGACCCGGCAAGGTTTGGCCGCCCCTGGCAGCTCCTCCCACGTTGCTTCGGCGACGACCAAGGATGACTCCGAAGGCTGCAGCTCAGCGGGTGCCCTCAGGAAGGCGCACCTCCTCCCGTGCCATGGGGCCCAAAGCACGTTCCCGAGGCGTGCAGCCCGTCTTTGGCTCAAGCAGCAGCAGCAGCAAAGGCTCAGAGGCCATGTGCCTCCTTTCCTGCTGCCCTGGTGAGGCGGATGAGCTCTAGAGGTAGTGCCTCTGCAGCTCACTACGGCCATTGGCAATGATGTGTGAGAGGCATGTGCGCCCATGCTCCTGTAGCAGGGTCCAAGGAGGATTCTGAAGCTGCAGCAGCAGCACAGGGGCAGGACATCATCTTCTTCCATGTTCCTTTGAGCCTGGGTCTGGGAGTGGCAACAGGCACAAGCCACACTGGTCGCATCCTTCCGTGTTGCTGTCTCCCACCGATTTGGGGCTTCAGGAAGCAGCACGGGTTGTGTGGGCTGTGAACTGACCCACACTCTTCCTTTTTTTTCTCATGTGTTTGGAAAAGCATTTTTACCTTTGTTTTTTCCCTGGGCTGAAAACATCTTCCCTACCAGTGAAGCTAGATTTTTTTGTCCCAATGGTTAAAGCAGCTGATGATAGACAAAGCAGTGACGTGCTGGTATTATGCATCCTTAATCTTGTTTGATTGATATTTGCACATGCCCCTTTACATTAGAAACTTGGTGGCTAGTGGCACATTTCACACATAACACAAAGGCAGCCCCTAGCTTTACTTCCCAGGATTCAACAGCAACAGTAGCAAATTTTCCTGAAAGCTTCCTTGAAACTTTGGCTGAGATCACACAGGCTTTAAAATATAATGTGCAATTCAATTTGGTGACAGCTGACTTTCTACGAGTTTTGAGATTTCATTGCGGAAGATACTAAACCCACAAAACAAGGTAGCGGCAAGGAAGAGATAAACATCTTACTTGGTGAACCACTGTGTGTATAACCTATAACCTGATCTTTTAATGCAGTTATTAATAATGCATTGCCCTTATTTGTGGCACTGTAGCTCTGTTATGGGTTCACTTGTCAGTACATTCACAGACACTGTTCTTAACCCAAGTAAGAATCAGTGTTATAGTCAAAAAGCAAATGGAAAATCTGAACACGGGTATGATGCCATGTTTTAATTACGCCAACCAGTCCCTACCAATCATCAGTGCAAAATCAAGATGATGTGATAGTTCATATGGCTAACCAGGAGGATCAGGTTGGTGTGATGCTAGGAATGGCATCTCTTACACACGACAGCCTAGACCTGGGAGTTTGGGATGGTCTTGTAGCTATGCAGCAACGCTCAGCTAAAAGTGCTGAAAGGAAGGCATTTGGTGTTTTCCAGATGTCATAAAAATGTACCTAGTTACTGCCCGTGAACATGGGATTATTCCCATGCTACCCCAAAGCAATGCTATGTGACAGGGATGGACATAGCACCAATTAAAGTGTATTTTTATGTAAGCCACCTTGTGGATCTTTCTGCAAAACGTGTTCCCCCCACCCAACACTGGCTAAAAGCATCCTTAAATTGATTGGCAAAATTGTGTATGTGGGCCAAGAGTGAAATATCCTGTTCACCAACAGTGTTGCTCTTGAGCTGCATCTCTTCCTGTCGCCTTTTGAAGCTAAATTATATGACGGGACCCAGCGCAGATGCTCAGCATGATGTATAATAGGGTTGTCAGGCTTCGTTATGATAGGAGAGGCAATGACCAAGCCTTCATGGAAATAATGAGTTTTGAAGAGGGATTTGAAACAAGCGAGAGGGGCGGCATCAGGCAGGTGTTCTGAGGGAGAGCTCCAGACATAAGGGCAACAATGAGTTGTTTGATGAAACAGAATAACTTTAGACTTGTAGAGGTCTTGCTGCATGTTTTTCCCTGGGCTCACGGGATCCATGTGTGCTTGCGGATTCCCCACTGGGAAATAATTTCCCAGGCATGCAGGGCCTGATTCAGATCAAGACAGCAGCATGCAAGATCTTTTTCCTATGCCATTTTTTACCCCACTGAGGACTCCATTTTACTGATGGGGGACATGGATTCTGCAGTGAAACAAATGGCATTCTCGGGGGCTACTTTGGAGTCATGAAAATGGCTGAGGTTCCTCCTTGCACACTGTGGTTCCAGTCTGAATTAGGCTCCTCGCATCTGAGAACTGAGTTTCCAGTAGGAAACCTGTAAGTGCATATTTGACTGACAGTCCTAATGTGGGATCTGGACCCAACCTGAGGACTATGTATGTTGTAGTTAGGTCTTTATAAGTTTGATGATGAATGTTGGAATGAACATATGAAACTACCTTATACTGACTATTAGTCTAAGTTTGTGGATCACTATTTTCTGGAAAATCTCATGGGGTATTTTTTTTTTAAATCCTAGTATCTCTGATACATTGTACAGGGCAAAAATTTTTACCCCAAATGCAAAATCAGTTGATTTTCTTGGGTTTTATGGGGAATTTGTGTGTGTGTTTGTGTACAGTTAAAAAAAAAGTCATCCCGTATATATCTACCTTGATACACCACTCCTACATTCTGACCTGGATACGAGGGCTGGATGTATCATCATTTTTCCTTGTATCTGACAAAGTGAGTTTTGATTCACAAAAGCTTCTGCTCTGGAAAACTTTGTCAGTCTCTGAGGTGCTGATGAACTCGAAATTTGTTCCAGTAAAAAACCTGCAAGTGGTAAGTGGCTGTACTTTGGAAACACTGTTTACTTCTCCTATCCATTCTTGCTCAAAGAAGTACTGCTAGGGGGAAAAAATTACCTTAAAAAGTTGAACAAGGAGGCTAATTGGCAGGAGTCTGTAGACAGACAGGCCATGGCACAATCCAATCTTCACATTGCTCACATTTGAACTCAGCATGGCTCAGCCCATTGTACAGAGTAGCACTTTTATGGTTCAGCTAAGATGGCTACATCACACCAGAGTTTACACTGGGATAGCGAGTTGGTATTCCTTGCCTCCCCAACAGTGCTTCCCCTAATAAATGTGCAGCCACGCTATAAAAGTTAATATTTTCTTCAAATTTGATTTCAGCCCAGGAGATCCTGATTCTACACATTTTTTTTTTTTTACATTTCAGCTCTTGGGTGAGAAAATAAGGTGGAGTTCAGTGACAGAATGTGGGTGCAGAAAAAGAAATGTAGTTTGGCATGTGCAAGTGCGGGATTATACAAGAGTTTTAATGTGGCTACCTGAATCTTTAATTGGATGCATCTACAGAATTTAGATAAGGGAAGGCTTTGGGAGGTGGAATGAAACGCACTTGTCTCTGCTTCTGGTTTAGTGCTAGAGTGTGAAATTAAGAGGATAGGAAAGTGCCTGTGCAGATTTGTCTTTAATAATTGTAAAGCCTGCAGCAATCGCTTAATAGAGACCAAGGTGAAATTGAGGGTTGGAAGGAGCTGGAGGTTTGCCAGATTGCTTGCCTGAGATGGGCTGGTTCTGAAAATATTGTCTAAGTGTTAAGCGTGGAGTTATGGGCATGAATGAACAGAGAGCTTAGCGGTCACCCCCTGTATTGCATAATCATATTTGATTTACTGGTATGAATCCCATAGTGACTGGCAACTCCTCTGAAACGGCAGCTCCTCTGATTTTTTTTTTACCCAAAGGGAAAGTTTACTTCATATATACTTCTTATTCTGCCTACAGGATACTATAAATGTCTGCTTTATTAACTTAGCTTGGATACTTTTATAATATTGTGAAACGAATTCTAATTAAAGTTTTTGTTTTCTTTAGGTCCATCTTTATCCTTTCTGTGTGGGACAAATTGTTTTTCAGATTATGGGACTAAGGATCCACTTCGTTGTTGACCCTCAGGGTTGGTTCTGTATGGGCCTAATTATCTTTGTGTGGCTTTTTAACACGTTCTTTATTCCAAAAATTATCCTCTTTCCACACTATGAAGAGGGACATTTATCAGCAGTGGCAATACTGTGTAAGTCATAATTAACACAATTTCCTTTGTTCCGGTCAGGGCTTGTGCTGAGGATGTTGAACCTTCATGACTTCAGCTTCTGACACTTGAAAAGGGGTTGTTGGGATTTTAGCAAGTGTCCTACGTCCAGTCATTAAAGAGTTAAATTGTTATTCTGTTTGTTTAGTCAGAGGCTCGGCTGGCCTCTACCAGGGTCAGGGCCTTTTCGGTCCTGGCCCCAACCTGGTGGAACTCTCTGTCTGAGGACACTCGGGCCTGCCAGGATCTTGTATCATTTAGGTGGGCATGTAAGACAAGAGATGTTTTGCCAGGCATATGATGGAGGCTAATTTTAGCCCATCATTGCTGAGCCTTCCACCCGTCTCCTTCTACAAGGGGTATGGAGACTCCACGCCCGCTGGTTGCCCCAAAAGGGGCACAGTATTTTATCTGTTTTAATCATTGATTTTAAGCTGTATTTTAATCAATGTTGTACTGCGCCCTGAGCCTGCTTGCGGGGAGGACGGGTTAAAAATAAAACAAACAAACAAACAAATAGCATAGGACCACTTAGGCCTCGAATAAAAGTCCCCACCTTAGAAAGGGGAGTCTTTAGTCTTAATGAAGGAATCTAGGATTGTCTATTGGATGGACCAGTTTATTAAGGAGCAATTAACTAGAAACATATACTAAACTTTTAATGCTGTTTGTTCAGTTTTAAGTTTCAGTCTCTAAGTAAATCTCAGTTTTTCTCTCTATCAAGATTAGTTTGTTAGCTATTCTTTATTTTCTTACCAAATGTACCCGTTTCCTGATATTTAGTAAAAGTATTTTTCTAGAGGTCTTTTTCTAGAAGTATTTTACCTTCTAAAAAAAGGTAAAAGCCTTTTAAATGTTTACCTGAATGGCTTTTAACAGGATGCCTGATTAACTAACAGTGTCAAATATACGTACACACTTGTGATGTCTGTATTTGAAGGAATGTGCCTTTTTGAAGATTCTAATGGAAAGGGCTGCTATTTAAATATGAGGGGACTGACAGCTGAATCAACTATAACCAGTCATTGCTAGAAAGGAAATTCATAGCCAATGTTTTCATCATTTTTTTAATAAACAAAGCCGTAATGATTATTAATGTGTTCAGGTAGTCTAATTTGACGTGGATTGAAATTGCCCAGCAGTGTGTTGGGTATCAACCTTGTGGCTTAATTATGTTCTTAAGACATAAGGGATAGGCAGCAATGTGGCAGAAGCCCAGAGGCATAAATGGGAGAAAGATTAGGGCAGGACCTAGCAGAGCTGGTATGGTTGGAACAATAAAGAGAGAGAAGACAAAGTAAAAAGGAACAGGCAATCAGGGTCAAGAGATTCAGGACTTTAAAAGTAAGGAAGGACAGAATTTATAGAGACCAGACTGCAGCAATTGTAGTGAATGATGAACTGACCAAGAAATTGACGATTAGTAAAGGAACAAGACAAGGTTGCCCGTTATCTCCATTGTTGTTCATTTTAGTATTGGAGATTCTGATGATACAAATCCGACAAGATGAGGAAATACGAGGAATAAAAATAAAGGACTATTCATATAAGGTCAGAGCATTTGCAGACGACATAATGTTAATTGTAGAAGACCCACTGGAGAATATGCCAAAAGTGATAGACAAGATCAAGGAGTTTGGAGACTTGGCAGGTTTCTTCATTAACAAAAAGAAGTCAAAGATATTATGCAAAAACATGACTAAGCAGAAACAACAATTGCTAATGGAAACAACGGATTGTGAAGTAACTAGTAAGGTGAAATACTTGGGAGTTGAGCTGACTGCAAAAAATATAGATTTGTTCAAGAATAATTATGAAAAATTATGGACTCAGATAGAGAGAGACTTGATCAAATGGAATAGATTGAACCTGTCATGGCTGGGCAGGATTGCAGCAGTTAAGATGAATGTGTTACCAAGAGTAATGTTTTTGCTACAGACAATACCAATCATCAGAGACTCTAAACAATTTGAAAAATGGCAGAGGAAAATATCAGATTTTGTTTGGGCAGGCAAGAAGCCTCGAGTGAAAGTAAAAGTTTTACAAGATGCAAAGGAAAGAGGCGGAATGCAACTGCCCAACCTGAGACTTTATCATGATGCAATCTGCCTAGTTTGGTTAAAAGAGTGGATGACATTAAAGAATAAGAAACTATTAGCCCTAGAGGGATATAAAAAAATTTTTGGATGGCACGCATACCTATGGCATGACAAAGTAAAGGTCAACTCGATGTTCCTGCATCATTTCGTAAGGAGAAGTTTATATACAATCTGGAAGAAGTATAGAATTTACCTACAAGAAGGAACCCCCCTGTGGGTGGTTCCATACGAGGTGATAGATCCGAGAGCTGTCGATAATGAACAACAATGTTTAACGTACAAAGAAATAACTAAAACTGAAGTATCTAAACTTAGAATAAAGACGCAAGAGGAACTATCACCTAATTATGATTGGTTCCAGTATAGACAGATTAGAGACTTATATAACTCGGACTCTGCAAAGGGGGGCATACGAACAGAGAACTCGGAACTAGAGCAGACCCTTCTTAAAGAAGACAAGAAAAGAATATCCAAGGTATACCAAGTATTGTTGAAATGGTATACTGAGGATGAGATAGTTAAAACACAGATGGTGAAATGGGCTATAAATTTTAATAAAGAAATAACAATGGAGGCATGGGAATACTTGTGGAAAACTACAATGAAGACAATGACATGTACTAATATTAAAGAGAACATTTACAAAATGATCTATCGTTGGTACATGACACCAAAGAAGATTGCGGTAGGGAATTTGAACACTTCTAATAAATGCTGGAAATGTAAGAAGCATGAGGGCTCCCTCTATCATATGTGGTGGTCATGTGAGGTAGCCAGGCAGTACTGGGGTGAAATAATAAGAGAAATGAGTGAAATTTTACAATTTCAAATAAATAAGAACCCAGAACTCCTGCTACTAAACTTGGGAATGGAGGGAATTCCAGCCCATCATAGGACGTTAATATTTTATATGACAGCAGCAGCTAGACTTTTGTATGCGCAGAAATGGAAAGTACAAGAAGTGCCAACTATTGAAGATTGGATCTACAAATTGCTGTATATGGCTGAAATGGACAAGATGACAAGAAAACTGAGAGATCTGGACTCAGGGCAGTTTAACACAGACTGGGAGAAGCTGAAACAATATCTGGAGAAGAAATGGGAGGTGGGAGGAAAACTGTGGCAGTTTGAGAACTACTGAAGTATAATAAAAGTATAAAAAAGAGGGGTGACTTTACCGGTGGAGGAAGAGAAATGTGAATTCATAAGCAGTTAGATTAATAGATTGATATATATATAGATATGTATAGGTTAATTGATAGAACATTGATAGAGAATAATTAATGATAAGGTTTAAACATGAGGATTGAGTAACTAACAATATTTTCTTTCTTTGATAAGATTTATATGCACCAAACTGAATGTACAGAAGAGTCAAATTGATTGATTATGTGATGAGCTATATAGAATTACCATAAAAAGATGAAATGAGTAATATATAGAGAACAAATCAAATTGTTTGATTTGTTTGATTTAAATGTGGGAAATTTTTATGGTTTATGATATATAGAAATATTTTAAACTGGAAAATGGGATAAATTGTTTATCTAAAGACGTACAGTTTGGGTGTATAATAAGAAAAGTAGTTAAAGATGTACTGCTTAACATAATGGAGAATGTATATCTGTTTTAGACAGAGGAATTTAATAGAAGTAAGGGAAAAGGGACAAAGGGTGGGAAAGCTGTTGGAAGTCAACAAAAGGGGGGGAAAGGGAGGGGGTTAGAAATGAAAAATTTGGGGAAAATTGAATGTAATGTAAAAATAAAAATATTCTAACCCAATAAAAAATTTTTCAAAAAAAAAAAAAAAGTAAGGAAGGACTTGAAGTTGACACAGAGTGAGAGAGAGGTTATGTTCTGATTTACACACAATTTTAGGATGAAACATGTTTTTGAAAGGGCAAAAGACCTGATTCAAACCTCTGCCTTTTCCTCTTTCACTCATTTTTAATGCTCGTTCATCACCACTGTTTCTGCAATCTGCTACTACTTCTGCATCATTTTTTTAAAAGAAACGTTTATCAGAGAGTGATACCAGTTAATCAGTTTTGTCAAAATGGCGATGTCAGTGAAGGTAGTAAACAATGTCATGTCGCTTTCACTCTGAAGCCTTGCTTATGCAAAATATGCACTGGAATACATGCCAGAAATTTCCAGGTTCAGTCCAGTTAGAGGAGTGGAAAATACCTCAGCCAGTCAGAATAAATAATCCTTAATGGATGTGCCCGTGCTCTGATTCAATACAAGTCAGCCTTGATACTCATACCAGCTGGATGGTCAAACAGAGCATTGGCATGATTATCAAGACAGCAGGCACATGCTTCCTCATGAACACTTTTTGTGGCCTTTCATGCATGGTCTACCACTGAAAATGTGGATTGCAAATAGCTTTGCCTTCATGATTCAGCTCAAGACTTCTGATAGTGCTATTCTTGCAAAAGTATTCAGTTGGGGGGCGGGTAATACAGTCGAAAGCAAACTAGAAATAATGATACTTTATGTGTCCAGAAATAATTGTATCTGGGCAGAAGATGACCAGTGTACAAACAAGGTTTTGAACTATGTGTATGTATAAAGAAACTTGTGTCTGAGAGTCAGCTATCTTTTGAGAGCTAATATGGGGCCACTTGAAACAGGTGAAACCAGTATCTCTCACAGTGATAGAGGAATATAGAAGGGGGTTGATAAAACTGAGTAGTAAGCTCTGGCTTTGCCACATTTAACACAAAATTCAGTGTTACATCAAAGAGGAAAAGAGTATGAGGTACTGAAAATCATGTAAATAAGAAAATTATGTTCAACTTAAAATTCTGGTTGGTGTAAAGCCTGCTGATTCAGGATGAATTTGTTATGTAGTTTTTGGTGCTCTGGAGCATTGTGTTATAGCATTGGTCTGCGAAATAGTGATTCAGAATTTGGTTTTAAAATATGCTGCAGTTAACTTTGGCATTCTTCCTCCAGAGAGTCTAGAGAGAGTACAGGGAATGATATCACAAACAAAACCAGACTTGGTGAGATTATATTTAAATCTCTGATCCTACCATGAATCTATCTGACGACATTGACTTAATAAGCCATTTCCACACGGCCACGCACCCAGAAGATCACGCGAAATTTACAGCATAAAAGCATCTTCCTAGCGCCATTTCCTGGCCCTTTTTCTGACATCATCGGGCCATTAAAGTAGGGGATTGTGCTGGGAGATCATGCTAGGAAGACGCTTCATGCTGTGAGTTCTCGTGATCTCCTGGGGCGCGTGTGAAAACGGCCATAGTCTGGGTAATGTGCTTTGTAGCGGAGGACCACTCTGGCGGTAGAAAAGGCTGCACTGTAAGTGAATGCAAGGTTTAGGATTTTAGCCACTATATGGAACTAATACATCAATATATATTATCGATCAAGCAACAACAAAACATACAAACTCGTGATGCCTGGGTAAATAAAGAAGTCTTAATCTGGTGCCAAAAATTTAACAAACACAACATCAGGTGAATAGAGTAGAGGAGGGCATTCCATAACTGCAAAGTCCCTTTTTCTTATTATTGCTTTTTAAAGTGGTGCTTTGCAGTGACTCCAGTTCTAGCTGGTACATAGCTCCTAAAAGTTGGTACTGGGAGACTACTGTTCCATCCCTTGACCTCTGGCCTGTGCTGTGCCACAGGCTTCCATCTTGTCTCCCATGTATATGAAAATGCTGAAAATGGACTATTTGGGGTACAGTGTCACCAGTTTGCCAATAACACACATAACTTGGACTCTTCTATCTAAATCCAGAGAGACAAGGAACCTCTAAACCAGTGTCTGGGGATCATATTACCCCGATTTTTTATAGTGGATTCCAGTTTGTCTCTTAAAGCCTTTGATGGCTTTTGAGCTGGGTAACTGAAGCATCTTTATCCACATGAACATATCTGTGGCTCCTGATCTTCTGGTTTTGCTCTTTTCTGTGTGCCTGCTTTGTGAGGTGAGATTAATGGGCATGGTAGGAAAGGGCTTTTCAGCTATGAAGTCTGGAATTCCATCTCCCAGAACTCTTGACCAGCCCTCTTGTTATCAGCCATTTGCAGGTTGGTAAACAGGTTTTTCTGAAAGACCTTTGAAGAGGGGCTAAACCCAGGTTTGTTTGTTTGTTTTTAGTTTTGTCTGTCTTTTGTTTTGTTTTTATTGCTATGGATGTTATTTGGTGTTTCATGATTTTAAATGTTGGCTTTTTATCTTATTATGATGCCAATTTGTGGGATGACGATTCATTTTGAATGATGCTCATTTGCTATGTAGTATGGGTTTATTTTGTTCTAAATTCTGTCCTAAGCCACCTTGAATGCTCCAATAATAGAATGAAGGAATATAAATATAGTACATAATGCATGAGGTGAATTCTTGAGTAGATGAAGTCTTCCTCCATAATCCCAGAAAAGTCTGTTATTGACAGATGGAAATTTATCTGTTTTACAGGTTATTATGTACTTGCATTGTTCTGTATTGTTTCATTACTGAGAGCCTCAGTAGCTGATCCAGGGAGACTACCTGAAAACCCAAAGATACCAATTACAGGTACAGCATTGATTGAAATTAGTTGGCTTTTTAAAGTGTGTTTCTGAAAATCTAGCCTCACACCTGTGCTGCATATGATGCAGGCTTGGGATGAAGCCACCTTGTTTGTTGTAGTTGATAATACATACTGGTAAATTATAGGGAGAGTTTTATCCTTTTGATTCTGTTGGATCTCGGCTGCTTTTCCTATCACAGACCAAGACCCTGCCAAGGTCCATAGACTGACAGCTGACTCGCCCTCAGCTAAAGATACTTTGCAGTTTCTAAATATAAGAAGAGCCAGTTATATGGAGAAAACAAAATGCAATCGAGCAGCCTTCTATTATTTCCTCCGGATCATATTCCCATTGGGCCACGCTACAAGTGACTAATGACACTTGAACGGCAAGTGAACATACTCACGTGTATTCCTCCCTGTTCACTTGTGCTCCACTTGCCCTCCACTTGATCATGTAGCGAACAGGGAGGAATACACGTGTGTCTGTTCACTTGCCGTTCAAGTGTCATTCGTCACTTGTAGCTGGGCTCATTGTCTCTTGCTACATTCTTTGAAGAAAATCTGGAAACTGCAGCTGATACAGATGTAGCAGCACTAGTTTTGTCAGACGATAGCAGCTGGAAGCATGTGACTCCTGTCCTTTAGGAGCCCTTTAGCATGGTTTCCATGCTAAATTCAAAGTGCTGTTTTTGGCTTTTAGACTCTATGGGGCCCAGATCTAGGATGCCTTAAGGTAATGGTCCAGACCTGGAACCTACAGAGCTTCATGTGACAAGTCACATGACATTAGAGTTATGTAAAAGGATGAAGGAGAGCCACCGGAGTTATGACTGCATGGATGCCAAGGCCAGGACTGTGAGCAGCAAGAACAGGAAAAGCAAGCTGAACATCAGGAAATGTACTGTAGTGAGGGAGGATTAAGCCAAGCGTCAGAGCCATGGAGAAACGCTCTCCATTGCTGAATGAGCTGACCTCATCGTCCTGCTGCTCTCCATAATGTGTGCAAAGAGCTGCAGGTGTTATGATGCCCTTGTTCTCTACATATGCATTAATATCAAGGCAAGAAGGCAAAGAGAGAGAGGGGGAAAGCTCTGTAAGGGGCCTGACAGCAAGTAGACGTCTGTGACCCTCATGATTCTCGAGCCTATGACTCTCAAGCCATAGATGGAAGATCATTGCGTTAGAGAGCAACTTCTTCCATACATGCTCCCTCTCCTGTCTGTGAGGGGAAACGTTCCTGTGGAAACCATCAGCATCTAAAATGAAGCTATCTGCCCTCAGAAATAAGCATGGGGGGCGGGGGGGGGCGGGGTTGGGTTCAGAGAGGCTTGCCTCATATACTCCCTTGAAGTCCTTTGGCATTGAGTGCAGATGTGAAAGTTCTGCTTGGCCTTCCCCTGAGGTTTAATTTGATGCTGTTACATGTTTTAGAATTAATTTTTTTTTAGTTGAACTATGTACTTTTAAAATACGTTTCTATTTTGTGTTCTGAGGTACTTTGAGTATTTTATGGTGGAAAAGCAATTTAATAAATATCAGTACAATAAAAATGTAGCTATAATCTGTTAATCAGTGCAGATATGCAAACATTCATTTACCTGGACGTTTACCAAGCACATTGAAGTATATATTGATGAACTGGAGTATGAACTGGAATGAAGGCAACCGTAGCTGCAATTTTCTGTATTTTTGGCCTTGATTTAAAGAAAACCCCAAAATACAATTGCCTTGTGTGTTTAAGAGGTTTAAGTAAGCATTTCCCATTACTAATATTGAAAATGGTTCCTAGAGATTTTGTTTTTTTTGTAGAGGGATAGATTAAAATTGTTTAAAGTTAATTTTAAAAACTTACAGAGGGTGTTGCTTGCTACTAATTTCTGTGCCCATATATCTGGATTCCATTTTGTTGAAATTAAGAGCTTCCAGTAGCTTGTTCTACATACGTCAATAAAACTAAATTGATAGACATTATTTTGGTTTCTCATACCAATATAGATTAGATTGGATTTGGAGATGGTTGCATCTATCGGTACTGCGCACATTGGTATGGTCATATGCGTTTGCTGTATATTTTAAATCATATTGGAAAACTTGCTTTGAGCGTTTCTGAGCCTTCTGTTAATGGTAACTCTCTTATTAAAGAGTAACACCTTTGTGACATTGGCTTTATGGGAACAGATTGAAAATCAGTTTCCATCTGGCATTATTACTAGTTTAATGATCTTGAATATTGGGTTTCCATACTGTCAGTGTGCAAATGATGCCATTTTTCAGCAAGATGAGAGAAACATGGCAGATCCCAGCAGGAGGATTAAAATTAATTCTGTGTCGGAAAATTCAAAAATGTATTGTAGGCTTTATAATTTATATAACTGTTCTACAAAATAAATCTATATATGACTTGTGAACACTTAAAAGCATTTCCTGGTTACAATTTGTATTTCAGAGCAGATCAACTCATTCTTAACTGTACATCTTCAGATAAGAAAATTAGATCTTGATATTTCTTCCCGGAGATCAACCTTCTTTTTGTGAATTCGCATTTTCTGCATCTTCAAAAACTAAAATTAAGAATTCAGAGAGAGTTTGTGCCTTGCAAAATAATCAACAGATTATTTGTATTGTAGTAAGGGCATTAAGAGCCAGTTTGGTGTAGTGGTTAAGAGCACGGGACTCTAATCTGGAGAGCCGGGTTTGATTCCCCACTCCTCCACAAAGCCAGCTGGGTGACCTTGGGCGAGTCACAGTTCTCTTGAGCTCTCTTAGCCCCACCCACCTCACAGGGTGATTGTTGTGGGGTAATAATAACACTTTGTAAACCGCTCTGAGTGGGCATTAAGTTGTCCTGAAGGGCGGTATATAAATCGAATGTTATTATTATTTATTATTATTATTATTTTGATCAGGTCATGTGGCCCAAAATTTCAACATTCCCCTGAAAAGAGATCTTGATCACTGGTATGAAATGGTCCATGACCCTTTATACCACTAGTTATATCTGTTTAATAGTCATCAAGAACATGCCCTAGTCATCTGGCTATATACATAATGAAGGTTCAGATATGAAAACTGGTGCAGCCTTTTCACTAAAAGAAAATTTGAATTCATCAGCCTGGTTTCTGTGCAGTTCCATGTAAGCTAAGGTTCCATAGCTGTCTAGAGTGCAAGGCACTCCCTCTCTCCTCATTTTTGGGTCATTTGAGGAAAGAGGGGCACACATGTTTCCCACAGTTCTCTCTTTGCTATTGTAAGAAATGGTACCTTCAGAGTCTAGTCTAACAGAGAACACCATCCTCCCACCCCCTAAAAACAATCCTTCCTACACGCCATGAAATTTATTTACCTCCAGGTTGTAAATAAGGAGCTAATATGCAGCGAAGCATATTGGGTCAGTTGCACAAGATTCTGCAACCCTTCTAAGTTTTCTAACAAAATATTTTTTAACCAAGCTGGTCAAATGAGAGATAGAATCTAGTGTGTCTTCTGTCCACTAGGACTAACATGTACTCAAGTGCATGGTATGGTATTAATTGTTTTGACTGTTTGGTTGAGGAACATCTTGGTAGATTGTTTTTATTCCTGTAGGAAAGCAAACTTAATGGCAGCTCTGCAAATACATTATTAACCTTGTTTGCTTTTTTTACTTTTTAGAAAGAGACTTTTGGGAGTTATGTAATAAATGTAATATGATGAGACCAAAACGTTCCCATCACTGCAGTCGCTGTGGACACTGTGTACGGAGAATGGACCATCATTGTCCATGGTAAGATAAGCCTTTCCACATCACATCTTCTCTTGGTACACTGCTTTCTAATTAATTGCTGACTCATGATGCTTTCCTAGAAGTTACACAGAAATGTTACTGCTGTAAGATCAGGGACCAAATTGGTGACTTTAGGTTTTTTGATGTTCAGTTGGGTTTTCAGTATTGATCTATATGAGAGTGCAGTTTGTTCAGATCTAGAGGTATCATAAGTGCAGACATGTTTATTTTAGGAGGGCTACGTTCTCATTCTGAATCCAGCTGCAAAATAATAAGTCGGTTTTGATTACAGAAGAGAAACCTGATATAGTACAGAATCCTGTCCCTCTTTTGTAGCAAGAAATTATTAGATGAAGAACTGTAGGAAGTGACTTTAAAACGTCAGTATTTGTCATTATATGTATAAGAGAAAGCATTGCTTCGTTTACAAATGGGAAGGGGGTATTTGGGGTAACAACACTGCCAACAGTCTCTACCAATAGAGGCAATCATAGGGGGACGGGGCTGTCCAATGAGGGGGAATTTAAAGAGAACGGTGGTGAATGTTCTTCCCCTTGCCCTGTTCCCTTCATCTTTTTATGAGATATAATGGTTCACTGGTTTGATTTACAGCTCAGGTTACAGTGATGCTATACTGCACGTGTTTGCTCTGTTTTTCTGCAGGATTAATAACTGTGTTGGTGAAGACAATCACTGGTTGTTTTTGCAGTTATGCTTCTACACACAGCTCCTCAGTTCCTATACTCTACTACTTGATTTCTGCCACTGTTACTACCTTGAACCACTAAAAAAAATCAATTGGGTAAGAATCTTCTACTTCCAAAGAGAGGGTAAATACTGACAACCTTCACTGTATAATAACTTATTTTAATATTTGTACTTTTTTTTTTGTATTTTACCCATCACTGAATCCTAGTGTAGAAGTGTGATTTTAAGCTTCCTGTGACTTAGGAAAGGAGAATTTGATAATTTAGTAGGGGTGAACACTTTGCTTCTAACGTTGAAAAAAACTAGCGTTTGCAAAATCATTATGAAGTGTTAAATTCAGCATTATGTCTGCAGTCCAACTATACATTTGTTAACATTGGCAGTAAAGCAGACTCATGCCAATACTTAAACTATGTTTCAAACACAGCAGGGATTAGGAACAGCTATGCATGTTTTGCTGTAAACATTAATGTTTACCAATATACATACATGTATATGTTATCATATTGTGCTAAACTGCAGTTTATCTGGGAAAATTCCTGTAATGGAAGTATAAGCAGAATCATTACATAGAATTTCCCTAAATCAGGACTTGTGAGGAGAAATATTCTTGGTATGGGGCATCTTCTTTCTTTCTTTCTTTCTTTCTTTCTTTCTTTCTTTCTTTCTTTCTTTCTTTCTTTCTTTCTTTCTTTCTTTCTTTCTTTCTTTCTTTCTTTCTTTCTTCCTTCCTTCCTTCCTTCCTTCCTTCCTTCCTTCCTTCCTTCCTTCCTTCCTTCCTTCCTTCCTTCCTTCCTTCCTTCCTTCCTTCCTTTCTTTCTTCATCACCACCACCATCATCATCAAGTAAAATTACTGGGTGAAGGACAAACATGCTCACTGTTGCTGGTTGGACCCCCCAGTCCAGCAGCAGCAATGAACAGGAGGTGGGCTCTGGTTCCTGCCCATGGCTACCACCTGTTAGGTTCTGCTGCATGGATGCTGCTGGATATGAGCTTTGTTAAGTGGCATATATAGATACCCAGAAACCCCTATTCCTCGTGGATGCTGGTTAACTTTTACTGTATTTTGGATTTTCCACGTTTGAAGTTATATGAAATGTTAACCCAAAAAAGCTAACTTCTGTATTATCAGGACCATTTTATCTTCTGGACAGCGGTCAGGGAGTCAGAATCATATTTTGCTTTACACGGATGCCTGTCACTGTATATTTATTAACCACTTTTCTCCCTACTGTGACCCAAAGCAGCTTATAACAAATAAAAATACAGTTAAATATGATAGATGGAATACAATTTAAATATACAAAAAGTCTATAGAATAAACTATATCTTGGGACTGGAGTAGAAGCCAGCAGACCAGTTGCCCTTTTTCTGGCCCTTGTTCCTCCTTGCCACACCCAAGAGACATGCCTGAGACAGGAGGAGCAAACAAGCACAGCTAAAATGTTGTAGCTGGCAGCAGTCAGCCTTCCAATCTGCCCTCCCTCAAGACTGTTTCTTGCTTTGTTGGAATAAATGTTGTATTAAAATGTTTTTTTCAGAGAGGTTACGTATGGATGTTTCCTTGTATAAGATTTATGTGGGAACTTGGTAGGCATAGCTTCCTTTGATCCACACTGTTCTAGAGTACACGAATAAGCAATTGTGTAATCGTTTTTATCTGCCTATCTAAATAATTCATCCAGAAATTGCACTTGGATGATTACTGAGAAATAGAAGCATGTGGTGCTAGATTATATTTGCGTATATGTTGATTAAAGGGCCCAGATGACAGATTTGGATATTTTTTTTTGGTAAGGCTCTTGCTTCAGAAAATTAGGGCTTTGGCATTCCATGTTGTTTACATTTTGCTAATGATTTGATTCAGATGATTTGATAGTCACATTCTTTTTTAAAAAATTCATCTGCAGAGTTGGTAGCAATGAGCTGAGAAAAGATAAAATTAAGTATCATTTGCTTGGGAATTCAGCCAGATTTAAAGCTTCAGGGATGACATCAGAGTACCATTTGGTTGATTTCTGACTGTGTTGCTAAAGATTTGATATCCCATAACTGTGTGCTACACAATCATTCATTCTGCCCTTTGGCATGAAAGGATAGAAACAGAAAGTAGTATCTGTTTAATCCTTAGACAGAAATTATGTACTGTAGAAATCAAGTCTAAAGCTCAGTTCATTTCACATTTCACAACTATGCTGCCCTCTTAAAGAAATGAAATATTCTTTTGCCATTTTTGCTTTGTTTTCTAATGCCTTGATCCCAAACATTTGTGCTGATATGTCTGCTTGCAATGCCAGCCCAACTTCCCTGAGGTGCTAAAGAAAGTATGAGAAGATGCACAGGTGTAACTACCATCATATTTCCATGCACTTGTATGTTGCCATTGAAACAAAAATTAACAAACACCAGCTCTGTGTTTGGATTTATGCTGTTTTTCAAATTTCTACAACCCATACCCTATTGTATTTGTTCAGTGAATGTCCTTGCTGTTGATCTTATTGACTTGGACTTTGTAATCTGCCTTGGGTCTCAAAGAGAAAGGCAGAATATAAAACAATCAAACAAACAAACAAAACTTTACCTTGATATGCGCAAAGATTTTGCACATCTGTTTTAAAATGTTTATTTATAACAAATGTAAGCATGTGATTGTATAATGTAAGCTAGACTGTAATGGTATCCACATTTAATGTGACTTTAATACATAAAAGTGTATACCAGTGATAGATAAAAATGAATGTTCTTAATCCATTCCATGCCTCTTTACTTATATTGGAATATACTGGTAACTAGTCTATAAAGACACCTTTTTTTAAGAACTAAGAAATAAGATTCAGTTTACTGGATTGGGTTATTTGCAAGACCCCCAAGAATCACATAAATGTCTTTTAAAAGCGAAATATTAAAAAGCCATGATCTTGAGCTATACAATTCCCTTGTATGTTTGGTTGCAGTTATTGCAGCTGTTTGTCCAGTAGGAGGAGCAGTATTACTGTGAGAGTCCCCTACAAAGTGAGTAAAGCCATTAAGATATCGTTAAGTTTATTTCCTGGCCACTGCCAGAAGGCATCGCTTATTTTATATCTGACAGCTATCATGTTGCATAAGAAATGCTATATTTCCTGCTTTGCTAATACCCAGAGTGGCTGAGCATGTGATCTCTGTATCTATCTATTTTTGTACCTTGTTAAATTTAGCTGAAACATTAGTAAACATGAGAACATTCAAAATGGCCTGTCTGACCACTTGTCCCTTGGCCCCTTGCTGTTTTTCTGGCAGGCAGTGGCTTTCCAGGCTTTGGTGGCAGACCTTGTACTCTGTAAATGCAAGTTTGTTTGTTTGTTTACATAGTTATGTTATTTATAGTCTGCCTTTCCTCCTGAGACTCAAGACGGATTACACAATGTAGATCAATACGATGAACAGCTGGGACATTGAGTAAATAATACAATAGACTAAGGGTTGCAGAAATTCAAAAACAAGCAGAGATCCAATACAGAACTGCAAACAATGCTGAACCAAAAAATAAGCAGATGGACACGACATACTGTATGATGTTGAACTATCCAGTAAGAGCATGCTTAAAGCAACACAGTAGTATAGTTTACAGTCCCTGTCTTTTTCCAGTGCATCTCTTGGAACTATTTCTTTAGAGCACAACCGTATTACTTGTGTAGAAGAGTCCTCCTAAATCATTCTATTTTGCATAGTTAGAGGAAAGCCAGGAGAATGGGAGCTTTAGTGGTACCATTACCACTAAATTGACCTAATGGACCTACATTTTAATTGTAGGTCCATTAGGTCAACTGGACATTAAATTGATCGGTGATAGCAAGTCAACCTCACTTACATTAAAATGCCTGAAAAATATATTGTTTTGATTACAGCAGTAAAGTGCTAATCTTAAATTCAAAGAGACAAGTACTATACACAGCGCACACTCAAAAGGTTTTCTTTAAAAAATTTTAAGAGACAGTGTTAGAGTTCCATAATGTCTGGATTTTGATCGTTAAAAAGTAGAATACTTTTGCATGCAAGAGTTCTTTAAATTCACTGGCAGGCTCTGGCAGGCTCAGTCTATAGCTCCATGGATTATTCAGAATCAGCCCCAGAAAACTGCAAAAAATAAAAGATCTACAAGGGCTGAGACCACATGATCAGCTATCTCTAGAGATGGGCACAAACCGAAATATGAACCAAAGTTCATGACGAACCAGGCCGGTTCGTGGTTTGCAATCCGGTGGTTTTTTTCTGACGAACCGCCACTAACTTTAGGCTGGTTCATTTTTTGGTTCGTCACTGTAGATAGCCTGGCACCGATCAATGAGTTTCCTAGACAACAGGGGATGGACTTCCTGCAGACCTTCTGCTGACCTGGAAGTGGCCTTCTGCTGGTCCAGAAGTGACCTTCTGCTAGCCTGGAAGTGACTATTTGCTGACCTGGATGTTATGTTTTCACAAACCAAATGAACCAGTTCGTGAACCGGGGCAGGTTCATGAAAGTTCATGGTTCGTGAAATGTGGCAAACCACGAACCACACGGTTCGTTTTTTCCTCAGTTCGTGCCCATCTCTGCCTATCTCTTTAAGGATGTGTTGGTTCTCATCTTCTCATGGGATTACATCTGAAAAGAGGATGCTGCTGCTTTTTGTTAAGGAGTCATGGGGATAAGTATCATTTCATCCTTGTTTGAATGAGCTCCTGAAACACTGACAAACATGAAGAATATTCCTAATACTTTGGTGATGTGTTGAAGCTAGAATATAGGTTTGGAGAATAGGCTTGGTGGGCTTGAAGGTGGATCTTGCATTGCAGGAGAGCTAGAGCCAATAGTTGAGTATGAGTACATGCTATGAATGGCGACTGATCTTGCAGCTCTTAGTTAGCTTAATTTGCCTTTGTGAAGTAGTGTACTTGATCTCATGCAAGTTTATCAAGCTTTAATTTGTTTCTCAGTTCACTACAAAGGCTAGTTGTTTGGTGATGCATAAAATTTCATGAAGTCTAGGCAGGTACCAGTATCTGGGCCATTCAGTGGAAGGAGGCTGAAGGGAGAGGAAGGACTACTCAGGACATAACTTTGCATATTGCTGCTTGCCAGTAATACCTGATAGGATTTACCTTGGTATCATTATCCTGTTTTCTTGATTCAGTTCCATAGCATTGGCTGCTCCTGGCCAAGGGCAGGAAAATACTTGATATAATGGCATCAGTACACAAAGTAAGTTCTACTAGACATTAATGGATAGGGGTGAGGAGACAGCTGGAATGGGAGCGGGTCTGATGCATTTTTAGTAATATCTTGGTCTCAGAACATACAGTCCATCTTGGGTCTTGATAATACTTTTATCTAAACTGTGCAGCTTCAGACTACAGGTTGCGCTCTATGTGATGAAATATTTCTCCATGAAAATTTTTTTTCTGTACAGAAAAATCAGGGAGAACGATACTAGCATAGCATGCAGACGTCTTTTTCCCCCTATGAGAAGCATTCTGTCCTGTGAGCCTCCATGTGTAGTCTAATGTGATACAAACCAGACATAGGTTTACCATTTCAGTGAGAAGTAGGCATACTTAAAAATCATCCTTCACATTTGAGAGACTATCATTCTGAAGGGATAGCCATTAAGGTTTGCCGTAAACAGGAGTCTTGGGGCACCTTGAAGACTAACTAAATTCCACTTCAGTATAACTTTTCTTGAGTTAGACCTTGCTTCATCAGATGCGTGTATTGTATAAAGTTAAATATGTTCCCTTTCATAAAACAACTTGACTGTATGCATTTAGAAGATGTTATTTAGAAACAAAAAGTGTCTACCAAAAATGTACATAAATCTCACTTTAATTGTAGTTGCAATGGCTAAATCATTTACTGTAATTGTTGTTGCCTGTTTTGAGAGCCTTATTTCATTTTTGTTCATACAAAACACAAAACTTATTTTTTTCTGTTTCCTTTTGTTTATAGGAACTTTTTGTATTTAGACATGAACTTGCGCTAATAAGAATATCTACCTTCATGGGTTTAATAATGCTTGTTGGAATTAGCGGACTCTTTTATACTCAGTTAATTGGTGTGTTCAATGTAAGTATTTTACTGTTTGCTTTGAAAAACTTTTCATGCATGATGATGTTGTCATCGTTTAAAAAGTGCAAATACTGTGTGTCGTGTGGCGGGGGGGGGGATAGACCATTTTTGGCCAAGAACTAGACTAAAAGAAAAGCAAACACTAAAAGTAGAAGGTGAGGGAAGGGGAAGCCAGTGATATACACTTGCTTTAGAATTAACATAACATCATAAGCACATGATTTTTATGTTATTTTTAAGTTTATAGAAGAGAGAGAATGGGAGAAATCAGTATATTTGAAAAAAAAATATTAGAAGAAAGAGGAAGCACAATGAGTAGGGGAGCTTGGGATGGGATAAGGAAAGGAATGTAGGTGGGAGATAGAGTAACCCGAAAGTGATGAAAGCGAAGTGTGAGCAGCAGTACAGATAAGATCTGATTGGAAGGTTTTCAAATAAAAATGTATAGTTAAAACGAATAAAGTAGAAAATCTGGAGCAAAGAAGAAATATACAGTGGGGAATACTTATAATAAGTGGGTTAAATTAAACAAGCAGCAGTAATATTGAATGAAACTAAAGGAGAAAGGTATAAAGGAGATAGGTATAAAGGAAAGGTATGAAGGTATAACTAACGGAGAAAGGTACAAAAATGTCCAATCAACATGGGATAAAATTTGATGCTGGAAGAGTTGGACAACAGGAAGACAGGCTTATTTTATAACAACAACAACAACAACGCTTGATTTATATACCGCCCTTATATACGTCCACTCAGATCAGCTTACAAAGTATGTCATTATTATCCCCACAACAACAATGACCCTGTGAGGTGGGTGGGGCTGAGAGAGCTCCGGAAAGCTGTGACTGACCCAAGGTCACCCAGCTGGCTTCAAGTGGAGGAGTGGGGAATCAAACCCAGTTCTCCAGATTAGAGTCCCGCTGCTCTTAACCACTACAGGAAACTGGCCCCCACCGGCTAGGTTTAACAATGATATTTTAGGTACATTAAGACTGTGTTGAAAGAATGATAAAGGAAAGAAGGAGATGTTAAAACTCCAGTATTGATTGGAAGATAGTAGGAAAGGTAATCTTGTCAAAGTTTAAAAATGCATTCATACCAGATTTCACTGTGTCCTGAAAAGAGTTTGAAAAGTGAGATGAAGCAGGATGCATGGGTTACAGTCTGGATACATTGCATTGAGAGCTCCATTAATGGAAACTGAGCTCTGAGGAATGCTGTGCTGCCCTAGGAAACAGGAATTTTGCACAATTTCCCCCTGCTTCCTGAAAGCCCTTGTGCCACTTGGCATTTTGTTCCGAAGGGTCCCTGAAGCATCATTGGTAGAAGTCTGAATCATTACCATTTTCCCCACTTTGTTAAATTTTGGATGGCCTTTTTAATATTCTCCTGAGTTTTGTGGAAGATTTTTCTCTGTGAAGGGAAGGGACTAGTGCAAAGAAGTTCTGGACTCAGGATTGGCCCTTGTGTGCTTTGGAAGGAAAAAAGAACCAATCCAGAGTAAGTGAGCAGGGATCAGTGAGGAGCTTATGAAACCTCCCTTTCCTTTCCTTAACATCGACTAGCCGTGTGGCAGTTACTGGTTGGATGAGTGCCCTCATGCTGCGGAGACCTGGATTATGCCAGTCTAATCTAGGGAAGGACTAAGGGGCATGTAAGTTGTGTTAAGGAATAAGTTCTGGTGTGTTCAAGAAACTTCTATACAATAAACAATGTAATAGGGTGTATAAATGCAAAGATTTAAAACCGGCAGAAATCCCATACAGAGTTGAAGAAATGCTGAAACAGAACATAAGCAATTTTAAGACTGTCACATTAAACAACTTAAACCAGTAGGATCATACCCAAAGCAACAGATGGCACACAGCAGCACATAAAAACATAAAGCTGGAAGGCGCTCCAAGGGTCATCTAGTCTGGCCCACTGCACAATGCAGGAAATTCACAGCTTTCTTCCCTCCTTACCTCCTCCAGTGACCCCTGCTCTGTCCCCAGAAGAAGGCAAAAAACCTCCAGGATCCCTGGCCAATTTGGCCTGAAGGAAAGTTCCTTCCTGACCCCAAAGTGGCTATCAACATTACCCTGGGCATATAAGAAAGGGCCACAAGAACCTAGCACTGGCTCATCCCTTCATGAACTCCCTCAGCAGAGAATCTTCATAGCTGTCAGGTGACTATCTAGTCTTCTTCAATATCTCCAAAGAAGGAGACTCCACCACCTCCCGTTCCACTGAAGAACCACACGAACTGTTAGGGAGTTCTTCCTAATGTTTAGCTGAAAACTCTTTTGCTTTAATTTTAACCCGTTGATTCTCATCCAGCCCTCTGGGGCAACAGAAAACAACTCCACTCCTTTCTCTGTGTGACATCCTTTAAGTACTTTAAGAGGGCTATCATATCACCTCTCAGTTGCCTCCTCTCCAGGCTAAACATACCCAGCTCCTTCAACCTTTCCTCATAAGACTTGGTCTCCAGACCCCTTTGTTGTCCTCCTTTGGACTCATTCCAGCTTGTCAACATCCTTCTTAAACTGTGGTGCCCAAAACTGAACACAGTACTCCCCGTGAGGTCTAACCAGAGCAGAGTAAAGCGATACCATCACTTCACATGATCTGGACACTATGCTTCTGTTGATACAGCTTAAAAAATCGTGTTTGCCTTTATAGTTGCAGCTTCACACTGCTGACCCCTAGATACTTTTAACATGTACTACTGCCAAGACAAGTCTCCACCATCCTATAAGTATACCTTTGATTTTTCTTACCTAAATGCAAAACTTTACACTTATCTCTGTTGACATTCAGTAAAGTGTAAAACCAAGGGAGTGGGCGCTTTCCTGACCTCTTCAGGTAGGTTGTTTCATAAGGTAGGGGCCACCACAGAGAATGCGTGTGTACGGGCAGCTGTCAATTTTGCCCTTGTGCAAGATGGCACCTGCAGAAGGACCCTGTTCGGGTGAGTGAAGCTGCTATGGTGGAATATAGGAGATAGGCAATCCTGTACGTTTGCCTGGCCAAGGCTGTGAAGAGTTTTGTATGTGATAGTCAATACCTTGATTTGAACCTGTTAACTGATAGAAGCCAGTGGAGTGACTACAGAATGTGACTAATATTCTTCTCTTAGCTTCCAATAATAACTGAGCTGCAGCATTCTGCACTAACTGGAGTCTCTGAGTCAGCTTAGAGGGGAGACCTATGTAGAATGCATTATAGTAGTCAAGTTCTGATGTTACTATGACATGGATCCAGATGGCCTGATCAGCTGTGTCAAGGTAGGGAGTCCATTTTCAGGCTAGACTGAGGTTGTAGAAAACATTTTTGCTACTGCCTTAGTGTACTTTTCTAGAATAGCGCTAGATCCAGTATAACTTCCTGCAACGCCATTGAAGGTGGGGAGTACAATGTCCTTCAAGGTCTCTGCCTTCTCAATGAACATCTCTTCCACTTTCTGCAGATGGCAAGATACATGCCACATTGTGTGTGTGTGTATGAAAGAGAGAGAAAAAGAGGTGATATTATATAGTCAAAAATAGAGCTAGGGAGATTTCTCTACAAACCAGAAAGAAGTCCTAGGATTACAGAAAAAATCTGGGGGGAAAAGAGAGAGAGAGAGAGAGATGAAATAATGCCTGTAGCGGAACTCAGTGTGGTATTTGAGAATTGCTAGGCCTTAACAATAACATTGCCAAGCCTTCTAAGCCTCTAAAAGCAAAACTCTGGTGGGATGCAAAGTGGACTGAGAGAGCAGAACAGTCTTGGAAAAGGTTCCCCTCCCCTCAACACACACTGTCATGTCCCCTGATGGAAGAGGACTATAAATTATGGAATTGATGGGGAGCAACTTAAAAATAATCCTTTCAAACCTACTTTAGATCTCTATTTCCTCCTTTAATCCCCTTCCTAAATGATGTCTTTTCCATTTCTCCCGCGATCCGTTTTTCACCCCCACTTTGCCCTTTAGTTCTCCCTTTTACTTCTGTCATGATGAGTAAATGAAGTATGCTAACATGTTTTTGAGGTGGATTTTAGGTAATGTTTACATTTAGAAAGAAGTAGTCTTAATGTGTCTTCTTGATATTACTCAGTTCTTGTACTCCATATTCCAGATGCGCATTGTTGTGCATGATCACCACATATGTAGGTAATCTCCGATAAAATACAAGCTCTTCTGCATTTCTGTATGACCAAATTCTTGCTATATATTTGAATTATATTGGTGCAAAATACTCTTGTATTTCTAAAGTAGGTTTAGCATGTAGCTACTGAAGTGGAAGTGATGAGGATGCCGAGATTATACACGGTTTTGAGGCAAGGAGAACTGAATTACAAAGGCTGTTTAGTAGAACTGTGTGTGTTTTGGGGGACATTCAGATTGCCATAAGTATAAGATGCAAGCTTGGAAATAAGTTTTAGGGGTTTACAGAAATTCTTCTGTCCTCCAAACTCATGACTAGGAGGTAGAAGCCACTTTCTCCCAACAAGCTTCTTAAGCTTTCTATTCATTTGCCAACAAGCACAGAAACAGAATATAAAAGAATAGTATCTTTTCAACCCTTTTTGTGTTAAATAATTACAGGTTTCTCTTCTCCATTCAGATTTTGGAATCAACATGTCACAAATGACGGAGTCCACATTCGTAGCCAGAGAATTATCTTTGAATTCAACTAAGTATTTAAGACCTAAGTCACCATGATAAACATATCAAGTGTTAGGTTGGCTAGGTTGTTCTTCTTTCATGGACTTAGTATCTTGGTTTTGGTTTGTGAGTTCTTGATTTCAGGACCTTTATTCTAAAAAAAGAAAAATCTCTTGGCAATTGCTTTGGATTTTAAACTGGTGACCTCTATTTCCCATGTAAAGTGGTACATTAATACATTAGTATGAATTATATTAATTATATAATATGAATATTTATAATGTTCTTTGCTTTATTAGTAATCCGTCATCTAGGTATGTGCTGTTCTTGTATATCCAGACCTAGGTGGCTTGTTCATAAAGTCAGTCTAGTAATACCTTAAGATACTATTATTCCATAATTATGTTCTCTTATTCTGGAATTAAAAATCATCAAGTCCTGAACCTATTCTATCTTTATGGGAGCTGTCCTCATTCTTTCCTTCCATCTATGCAGTGCCCTTTCTCTTGAAACTCTCCTAGTGCCAATTTTAATAGCATTTTGCCACCATAATAAATGTTTTTTTTCTCCCTGGCTTTTGTACTTTTATAGCCTCCTTTTTTGCCTCTGCTACAGATTTTATCAATATAAATACCCACTGGATGGTTTTATCGCTGAAAATTGGTTTTATTGAATGATTTTTAATCTATTGCATTTTGTATTGTTTTAAACTTGTATTTTTGTTTGTGTAGGGGGGCAGAGGCTTGCAGTCATCTTGAGCAGATTCTAGAGTGAATATAAATATATAAAGATGAGAGCCTTCAGAACTTACAGAATTTTCCCTCTTCCTTCAGTTTTTAAGATTCTTTAGTCAAATTCAGCACTTGCTAGTTTTCATTTGTTCTTTTTGTGCCATGTAGTTGATTAACTATTCCAAGAGCTGCCGCTGGAGAAGCAGATTGGTAAAACAAAGCTATAGTGATAAAAGTTAAGTGCTTCAGAAATCTGTTATTTAGCACAAATGTCTTTTTCTAGGCCAAGGAAGGTGTTTTGGAATGTTTTTGGAGATCACACTGGACAATACCTTTAAAAAACCTCAAAGGACTTTGCAGGGCCACGCATTTTCATTGGTTCCATAGCACACAATTCTGCAGCACAAATCAGTAAGGACGGCATAATGGCAATCTGAATTTTGGAAAGGATGGGGTAGAAATGCCTCCTCCTGTTTACAAGACACCACCTGACTGAAATAATGTTATGTAACGTTTTCCCCATTTTAATCTCTGCTTAAGGTAATAGTTGTATGAGCAGTACCAGATAGATAGTCGCCACCTGACTAGTAATGGCCATCTAGCATTGGAATGACCATATAACCCCCCTGAGGAAAATGTTCCTGAACCTGAGGAAAATATTCAAAATTACCTGAATTCCAAACTGATTCTCTAATTTGCCTTGGCTATTTCTGAAAAATTCAGTAAAATCCCCCCATTATTCCCTATGGGGAAATCACTCTGGGGCTATCTGGGGGGGCGAGAGTGGCATTTTCCAAACCACTAAATTTGTAAGGGTCTATTCCTGACTGTCCTCTAAAGACCCCCCAAGTTTCAGAAAGATTGGACTGAAGCCAGTGACTGGGTACTGCTTAGTTCGGATCTGTGGGTACTGCTTAGTTCGGATCTGTGGTGTTTCCCCACTGGCTGAATCCAGTAAAAATATGAAATACCTGGTTTTTGATTCAGTATATCTGGATTTCACTGACTCAACTGAAATTTGGTATTTTAATCTGAATTTCGAACCGCATTGCACACCCCTAGAATTAAGTCATCTTGCAGGAAGGATAATTTAAATGTTCACAGGTCATCACAAATGCTCCTTTGCTTTCATATGATTTCAAGAATTTTTGTTCTAAGCCATTTTCAAAATAAGAAGCATGCAATTATACATTCATAAAAGCAGATAGACCAAGAAATGACTTAATGATGCCGTTCTTCACTGAAGAATTTCCAGCCTCAAAGACAGAAAACAATGTACAGCCAGATAAAGCATCATATAAATCAATACTCTTTAAATCTTTTAGTCAAAGGAGGAACCTGCTGATAGATAAGGAAAAGTGGAAAAGTGCCTCAAGGCAGACCCTTTGACCAAATATCCTATTATTGCACTTAACAAAAATGGATGATAGCATATTATTTAGTTGCTTACCTTTGTTATCACTTTCCACAATGGCATATGAGTTTCTTAATTTGCTCATGCACCCAACTCAAGAGAACTTGTTTCTTAAAATAGCAAAAAGATTTTTGATCTCAGAGAGTTTCAAATAAGTAAATCCAAAACTTCTGGAGTCATATTTATTCTTATGCTTCAATGAATCCAAATTTTTACTGTCATCGAATTCCTGTTACTTGTAAGAAGCTGTTGGTTTTACCCACAAAAGGATTTATAAACTATTTTTATACAACTTTCTTCTGATCTGGTTGGTTCTGGCATCACTCCATCTGAGCCAGTGATTGCCAATGCCTCCCCTCTTTTAAAACATTATCCTTTCACTAACATGAGGCAAACCTCATGATGAGGGAACAGACCAAAGCATCATCCAACTGTCATAGCAGTGAGAAGTTTCCAAAAACTACTAAATGCATTTGCTTCTGATTTTAGATTCTTAGAATTTTAAAATATTGCTTCCCTGGCATGCTAACTTTTATAACAGTTCTTATTCTGAGCATGTCAGTATATCTTTTTGACATTCATCTATATTGAACTGAGAGCCAATGTGATGTAACAGAATGTTGGAATAAAATCTAATAGACCTGGGTCTGAATCCCCAGTCTACTGTGGCTGCTCACTGGTTGACTTTGTGCCATTAATTCTCTTTCAGTCTAAGCTGCCTAACAGGGTAGTCGTTGAGAGGATAAAATGGAAGAGACAAATTTGTTGGGTCTCCATTGGGAAGAAATTTGGGTATATATTAATTGTTATTTTATATGACTATAAAGACACATATTTAACATAATTTACGTTACTATTTATTTAGGATATTTTTATGCTGCCTCTAGAGTCATGCTCAAGGGGACTTACAATTAAAATAACAAGCTATTTAAAACAAATACAAGCCTAAGCAGAGTTATATCCTTCTAAACCTGTTGACTTCAGTGAATTTAGAATTAGAATTTAGAATGGTATAACTCTATTTAGAATTACACTCTGATAGTGCAATCCTATGTAGAGTTACTCCAGTCTTAGCCTATTGAAGTCAATGGTCTTAGACTGGAGTAACCCTCCATAGGGTTGCACTAGATCTATTTCCATTATGTATTCTAACAACCTGAAGTATGTAAGTGATACTTCTAATATAAGCAACAAACGTGTATCTAAAATCCTAGTTTGTATAATCAGTCTGTGATTTATACAGCATATTTTAGTTGGTTCATATTAATTCAATATATAGTGTTATGTCTTAATGTTTGACTTTTCAGTAGTTTTGTAGAGTGTTCTGAGAGATTGTTTTTCTTACAAAAATTTCTATAGGGTTGTTATTTGGTCGGACACTTGTCTGGGGTGCTTGACCATTTCTTTCTCTGTACAAATGGAAAATCCAGCTTTCCAGTGGCTGCTGGAAGGTAACAGGATAATCACTTAAGCAATGATCCTCTGATGTCATTGTGGGAGGCCAGTAAAAGCGGATTATCTGTGACCCAGATAAAATAATTAGAAATTACTTGGACACTTACAAATAACTGATCTACTAATCTCATTTCCAAAGTTAAAAAAGGTCTGTCTCTCAACATAACACTACCAGATGTTTCTATCAAACTGCATCGTTTGAAGAGACTAATCTGAAGCCTAATTTTAAGGATTACCTTTGATTGTTTTTTATTGAAAATTCTAAACAGGATGCATTTTCATTTTTCCATATGGTCTTCCAAATGATTAACAGAGTTAAAGGGTTTTGTAAAAATAATTTTACCTCAGTCCTCAACATGTCACTGAATGAATGCAAACATGTTACACAGGTGACATATTTTGTTGTTTGTATTGTTTACAGTGTAATTTGAGTTTCTCCATCTGCTGAAATATTTATCAGTACATTCTTATTGTTTTGTTTAATGGGTACTTTAAAATAATCTTAATAGACCCTGCACTCACATTATTAATTTGTTTAACGTTACAAGGGTTTCTAAAAATTATATAATGTGATGGTGTTGTTGAGCATAGATGATGACAAGTTAAGTGGGATGATAGAAAATTTCTTTGTTTAATTTTTTTATTGATTTTCAATACAACATAAAAAACGCCATCAAGGCCACAGGCATAACATTCAAAGTTACATGAGGGAATAAAGAAAAATAGATGTGATAAAAGAAAAAAAAGCTAAGAATTAAAAAAAGAAAAAAGAAAAGAAAAAGAAATCAGGCACTGGGACTCAAGAGGAAATTTTAATGGCATTGTCCTCTTTTTCTAGAGCATTTCTGTGTGTGCTACAAATCTAATCTCTTTTCTACAGTTTGAGGAAGAGTTCAGAAAAATGTTGGTGTTGGGTACTTTTCAGATTAGTATATGTAATAAAGCCTTGCCACATTTCATAAAAATCCAACATTCTAGCATTATCTTTGACAACTCTGAGCTGGTATGTCAATTTTTCCATCATTGGAATTTGCCATAATTCAGAGTACCAAAGATGCACTGATAAAGGCCGTTTCCACACACGCTGAATAATGCACTTTCAGTGCACTTTAACAATCCTTTGGAAGTGGATTTTTTGTTCCACACATGGAAAACAGTACAAAATGTTCACTAAAGAGTATTGAAAGTGGATTATCCAACGTGTGCGGAAGCAGCCAAAGATTCTACTGACTTCCAGCACTTTGCTATACCCTTACATGCTGCCATTAGCATGAACACTATCAGCCCCTTTGATGACACTTTTCGATTTTGTTCCCCGCAGTTTGTTAATAGGGCCAATGCTGGTGATAGATAACTTGACGTGTAACATTTTCCAATTATATGAATATTTTTTCCAGAATTTTGACACTACTGGGCATGACCACCACATATGATTATAGTTGGCTTACTGACCACAGTTTCTTCAACAGTTTACATTATTTGTGTTGTTTATACTGGCAAGATGTCCTGGAGCAATATATTGGAAGAAAAGATTCCATGTTTCAGACAAACAGCATGGTCCTTTGCAAATTTTGTATTGAAGTGAATGAGAATTTTGTGATAGCAGCTTATAGAAGTGTTGCAACATTTTGTGGTGTACACAAAGGTTGCAGTGCCATCTCCATGATAATGGAAGGTGCAGTTTTTCATGCACTAAGTTTGTTGCCTTCACTGTAAGGAACGGGGCAGACCCAACACTGAGGAGTTTCATGTGTACATGAGGTTGCTAGAAAGCATAGATCACAGCGTTTATTTGGGGGGTAATGTAAAATTCTATCCAGACTGCTAATGTAAGAAGACATGGTATTTATATAGTAATACTGAGCTGGATCTAGACTAAATTTTACACGAATGGAAATTGCAAGGTGATTTCCACCAGTTCCATTTTACTGTTACAGCCCCCAATTTGCCCCTCATGCTGTTCCTAATGGTCTTCTGTCCCCCAGGAGCAGCGTTTCAGGGAGTTGGTATGCTGCATTGGCGGGGGGGAAGGAAAGTTATGTTCCTCTGACAAAAGCATGTTGCATGAGCAGAAAACTTTTAGGCTGAATCCAACTGACTGTCATCAACAGAAGATTTTATAACCTTCAGATAGCTTGATCCTGAAAAAGCTCTCTTGCCACAAATCTCATTTTCTTTTTTCTTACTTGTACGAACTGAATATTTTGGGAGCCATATTGTCATTTTCTTTATTAGTCTGCATGGTAGCATGGTATAATTAAGAAGTTAAATATATGTCACAAAATAATACAAAAATAATTTAAAAACTATTATATACTTTGTGACTCAGATAAACATTTCTTTAAAGGAGATATTGTGAAAGATACAATTTTTACATAAAACCAAGTGCTTTTGAAGATACATAGTTTTAAAAAATCCCAGCCCTAATGTAGTACAGTATTGATAGTCTCCTTTATAATACACAAAAGCAAACATTTTCATATAAAACATTGGATCACAAATTGATGCATTTGTAATGTAATGTAAAACGCTTTTCATCTCAACAAATAAGTATCTTACTATCTTATTCTAATTAAGTAAAATATTTTAATCATATTTTTAATCGGATAATCTATTAAATACTGTTTTGATTAGTTTAATAATGAGGGCTTTACTTGTGGGTTTTTTTTTTCAAACATGCCAGAAATGTAATCAAAGGCAGTATTAATCCTTGTAATTAAGTTTTAGCAAAGCAACAATCACAGTCAGGGTGGAATGTCAATGTTCTTCTAAGACAATCATTGTCTGTACCTGCGTATATGAAAACACAAAATAATTATGCCATGTATGGTTTTGTGTAGAAGTCTGATATCAGATTGGCCCTCTGTCATTATCCAACATGGAGTGATAAGGCCTATCTTACCTTTGATGGAGTTTTTCATGCTATTCTTTTCTGCCCGTTCTTCTGAATACAGCTGTTCCCAGCATTTACACATTGATTTATATCTTGCTTCATCACCGAAGATTTGAAGAACTTGACAACATTTAAATTTCTCTTTGGAATTAATGGGATGTTTTATAAATTAAACTGACATCCAAAATCACATCCTAACCTTGAAACAGAATTAATATGGTCTCTTCCATATGTGGAAAACTCTCCCCAAACCTGCTGACTATTTATTTAAAATGTTTCTAACATGCCTTTTAAATAAAACAGCCCTCAATTTCAAATGACATGAACCAGTGTGAGAGCCAGTGTTGTATAATGGCTAGAGAAATGGACTAGGATTGGGCAACCCATGTTCGATTCCCCACTCTGCCATGGAAGCTGACTGGGTGTCCTTGGACCAATCATATACCCTCAGCCTAACCTACCTCACAGAGTTGTTGCGAGTAGAATTATGTAAGCCGTTTAGGTCCCAACTAGAAAGAAAGGTGTGGTATAAATTAAGTAAAATTAAATTAAATGGCATCATTACAGTTTAGAAAATATTTGTATTTATTATTTAAATCTCAATCACAATCAGCATTGTTGTCCCAAATCTAGGATTGTCTTATGTAGATCAGAGCTGCAGTGTGTATGTGGAGCTCTGGCTTCTGTGGCCTTTAATATCTGAGGTAATACTGCTTATGAGCTCTACACAAAGCTTGCTCACAGCCAGCTCAGATGTGCTTTGCAAGGAAGCATGCCATGCAAATATCAATCAATGCCAAACCATTTTCAGAACCAATATTGGATATTCATTAAAAAAATAGCTTAATACCTTTTCCTTAACTGGTTGATGTGTAGCTGGTTATTCCTCGTCTTTCACTTGCACTTCATAGGTTCTTCTCTGCATTAAACTTTTCCCACTCATGTTGAATTTTGAAGCATTTATCTGTCTAGCACTCTAGCCAGTTTGGTGTAGTGGTTAAGAGCGCAAGACTCTTATCTGGAGAACTGGGTTTGATTCCCCACTCCTCCACTTGAAGCCAGCTGGGTGACCTTGGGCCAGTCACAGCTTCTAGGAGCTCTCTCAACCCCACCCACCTCGCAGGGTGATTGTTGTTGTGGGATAATAATGACATACTTTGTAAACCGCTCTGAGTGGATGTTAAGTTGTCCTGAAAGGCAGTATATAAATAAAATGATGTTGTTATTATTATGATTATATAATTTTAGTTCACTTGTACTGTTTACCCAGTTCTGTGGTATTTGAATTAAATAAATAAAATAAATATTTGCAAATTTCAGTTTACTTCACTGTTGATACATTTGTAAAAGACATCACTTAAGATACTAAAATTGTTACAACATTTAACCTTTGCATAAAGCTGTTGCTTCGGCAATTCGTTTATTGTCGAACAAAGAGGAAAGCTATATGACCGTATAGCCATTCATTATCTTGGCTGGTTCGTCTAATTTGCCTTTCTCAGACATGTTTAAGAATCCATGTCAAAAACATGGTTGCAGTTGTCAGTTGCATGCTACCTGATCTGTTACTTAATTGATGAAAACCCTTTGATAAACATATAACCTTATTCTGCCAAACATTCAAGATACGTTTAATCAGGACACATACTCTTGTTTAATTTGGTTGCTTATGTTTATTACTTATTGAAGATGTTTCTCAGCTGTGCCATTTCAAGCTGTGATCTCCTCAGATGTACTGAGTTAAGCAGGGTCATTCTGGGTCAGTATTTAGACACAGGCTACTTGTGAAAGATTAAACTCCACAGGAAATATTATTGGTGACTCTGAAAGTGAAACATTTCTCTGGGAATCAATCAATATTGCTGCAAGGACTGTGCTGTACTGATAGCTGAGGTGTAAGATATATATGTAACATGAACTTTGCTCATATATATACCTTCTGTCCTTGACTGCCTTCAAGAAAAAACGATAAAAGCATCTGTGGACCCTTTTGCTCTGTTGATAAACGATATTATTCCTGCCTGTATTTCTCATTTATTTTTCCCAACTGCCTGAACTTCGGTCTCATCCTTTAGATGTATTATTGGTTCCAATGCAGAGTTGGGTGAACTAATTTGGGGTGTGTGTGGCATCCAAACAGTGGCCCTTTGGTGTGCCTGGGGAAGGGGAGGGTGATGGTCCTTTTCCTCTATCACATCTTTCAGTGAGGCACCATATCCACTCTGGAAGACTCTCTATTCCTCAGGCGCCTCCTGTAGTGGGGCATGGATATGAATAGCAGGGGCTTCAGAAAGAATAAGCTTGGGAAAGCCCCTGTGCCTATTTAGTATTTCATGTGTGGCCATTTGAATCCTGGCCGTGAGTAGTTTGATATATTTTTATAAATTTGTTATGAGGGAACTTTGAATCCCTTAAATTCAGTATAATTAACAAAGTAAACATTTTCAAGGCATAAACAATTGCAAACCTGCTGAGATAGTGTTTATTACCGAGAGCCAATTTGGTGTAGTGGTTAAGAGTGGCAGGACTGTAATCTGGAGATCCGGGTTTGATTCCCCACTCCTCCGTTTGAAGCTAACTGGGTGACCTCGAGTCAGCCACAGCTCTCTCAGAGCTCTTTCAGCACCACCCACCTCACGGGGAGGGTAGGTGGATGAGTGGGGATAACAACACACTTTGTAAACCACTCTGAGTGGGCATTAAGTTGTCTTGAAGGGCAGTATATAAATTAAATATTATTATTACAAAAATGAGAGATTTCCTGTTAGTAGGGTTTCCTGAAAAAATGAGCACAGTGGAGAACGTTCCTGTAATCTTCCCTTAGAAACTTTATATGCGGTATAGAGTGCACAGTTGATGGGGCACCTTTTGGCTGGTCTTGGCTTCTGAGATATAATATAGGACAAGTTGATGGTAGATGCACTAGCTTGTGAGCTTTTTAAATGGACTACTATAAATGGACTGCTAAAACTAGAGCAGATCCAATGCTGAGTCTGTGCTTGCTGCATACATTTGTATTTCACAGGACATTTTCATGAAATTAATTGCAGAAGATAACAGAACACTGATGACAGAACACGAGTGGCAAAATCTTGGCGTTAGAAGGACTCAGTCCCTTTGGCATTGCTATAAGGATCCTCCCCCCCCCCCCCGGATCCTGCACTTTAGAAAATAATTTCTCTTTTCTGCAGCTGCGTGTACCAAATGATTGAGAGACATCAATAAAGGGAATTTTTGAGCAGGGTTGGCAAGTTGGCTAGCCATTAATGCTAATGGTAATGGCAGATGATATGCAAATGAATGGGAGATCTGGGTGGCACTGGTGTTTTAACAGTGAGATCTGAATCCTTTTAGAAATCACTGTTTTGATTTTTAATTGGGGTCCCAGGAAACAAACAGCTAGATCTATTCTGTTATCAGCAGTTGGCCTGCTAAGTTCCTTAATTTCCTTGGATTCTCTTTTCACAAGGTAAGTTTATATGGCTTCACTTCTACATGAAAGCAGATTTCATATTCACCCATCATTTTGGCAGCCATAATTTGTGAGCAAGACACATCTATTTCACCTCCAAGGAAATTCAGCTGAAATTGTTGGGCTATATTTTGAATATCAAGTAGGCTTTTGATGGCCCTAGTTCAGGTTAAGAGAAGGAAAGGCATTACTGCCATGATAGGGAAGGTTGAATGCTCCAGTATAATAAACATTAAAAAACTTTCAGTGTACCAATCTTGGGCAGCATATCAGTTCAAGTTATTAAAATAGTGTGTTTATTTTGTCTAATTTCATTGAAATTTTTTTTCCTTTTTAGAAATGATCCTAAATATTTTTTTTTAAAAAAAAAACATTTCCAGCAGTAAGCAGCAATATTTCCAGCAACAAGAGTGTGGAGAGTATATTGAATAATTTTATTTTTCTCTATAACAGGACACTACAAGTATAGAAAAACTGGCAAACTGTTGTGAAGAAATGTAAGTATCTCTGCTCGGGTTTTGCAAAGGCAGTCATAGTTAAAAACTATGTATGTGAAGAAGCGAAGCTTTATATGCCTTGTCTTAACAGTGATTCCTACAGAACTTGAGTGCAAAATGGCTAAAAGATTTAGTCTATGTTATTTAAAGCCATCAACATTACACTTGCAAAGAACAGGCCAGAAATAATTTTTGTCCTCTCTTGTTGGCAAACACTGTGTTGACCATGAGGATCATCTTAGATTTAAGACTGCCTTCAGTAGATACAGATGCATTCTGTTCTTCTCATAGTTAAGTCTCAGCTGCATGCCTTAGTGAAAAGGAAAACTGTGCTGGTGGTGGCTGGGATGCAATTCATCAGAGTCGAGTAACGGATCCCCAGCCAACCCTGTATTGTTCGGGTTGACTGAAGTGCACCATGGGAGTGCTGTCTTTCACTAATAATGCTGTTGTCTGTAGATCGAGACCCCGAAAGCCATGGCAGCAGACCTTCTCAGAAGTTTTTGGCACTCGCTGGAAGATCCTGTGGTTTATTCCTTTCAGGCAAAGGCGACCACTGCGAGTTTCCTACCACTTTGCCAATCACGTCTAAACAGATGGATGGTGGGCACAGATGGGTCCTCCATGCTGGAAGTGTGTTGCAGGTTTTGTGATAATAGAACTATGACAGTCCTCAAGTCAATTAAAATCTACCCACCAATCTTAGACATCACAATGTGCCCCAGGCTTTATTTTAATAATAATGATCTTGATTCCGTTGTGGGATTAATGCACATTTCTCTGTTTATTTTTAAAGTGGACTTACTTTCAAGTTGCTTTTCAAAGAAATTACTTTAGTATTTGAGGTTAATAACCAGCGCAATGATTGATGTATACATGTTATGAAACTTTTGTTTTGATACTGGATAATAATAATGTTTTGGTAGAAACACTGGCATTTACACTGTCAAATAGGTTTGAAAAGTGTCTTGTCTTCCTTGAATTTTTGATTCTTTTGTAAAATCAATAATGCTTTCTGGATTGATCTGCTAATCTGATTTAAAATCCACGATGCCTTTATGATGCATGATATTAATTGAACAGCTCGTCATTGAAAAAGATGACATTTTAATGGTGCGTTTTTTTTAAAGCAAGGGCAATTTTTTTGTCTTATGTCCTCAGTTTTATAAATGTATGTTTTTATTGTTCTTGTGTAAAAATAGAAACAAAAAAAGATGCACCACTGTTTGAGTGGATAACCTAAAAGGAAAACAAAGTATTGCTATAGAAGTTCCTTCCTTCCTCGTAGTAAATGCAATAATACAACTAGAGTCTTATGTGGTATATATCTATTAGAAATACATACTTTAAAAAATAGGGTAGGATCCAGCCAAAGTTAATCACTTTGAGAACTATTGATTTCAGTAGGAGAGTTAAAATACCTGCAGAAACCTGCAATCTTTACTACTTGGTGAGCAGTAGTAATATATTTTTCTTAACTTTGGCTGGATCATGGCTAAAGGTTTCACTAATCACTATAAGATATTTGGTATAAATATACAAAATAATGTGTTGTCTCTATACTACCGCTTCTTGTTTTGTATTAGTCACTCCTAGAAATATTTAAAATTTAAATTCCAGGTGTTTATATAATGGTAATATATGTGGGAGATATTTTTTAAAATAGTATTTATATAGTGAATATGTATATTAAAGATAAGCATTAGTTACCATAAACAAGACTGTTCTAACTAATACATTCAGGAAGTTACTGAAAGTGGGAAGAAGGAGGCATGCCCGCATGATTTAAGATTAGAGCTGGTCAAATGGTAAACGGAATCTTAGATCTGGGATGGGTCTGATCCATGATTTATATCAATTATAGCCATGATTTATATTAATTATATCAAGTGTAGATCCTTCACAAATTCTAGCAAGATAACTCCATTCAAGGGATATGTGCTATTCCAAACACTTGTGTGAGGAGCAAATCCAACAGTGTCTGACCAGTGACCCAGTTTTATGAGTCATTTGCATGAGAACAGTAGCTCCCCAAATCAGATGGTAATGGAAGAGTGCTTGTGCAAGGATGCTGTGGTGTGACCCCAGTTTTCCTTATGATCCAGAAACATCTGTGTCTGTGGTTGTGCTGGTACTTCCCCTTTCCTTGGTTTTCTGCAGCTGTTGCTCTCAGGTGTTACCATATAGCACTAGCCAGGAAGTCACCTCACTTCCCCCTACTTTTCAGCATCTTATGAGCTAGAGTGGTGTAGTAGTTTGAGTGTCATACTGGGACATGAAACTACTAGGTTTCAAATCCTCATTCAGCCAAGAAGTTCACTATTTCTCGGCTTAACCCATGTCACAAGGTTGTTTTGAGTTTAAATGGGGAAGAGGAGCCATGTATACTGCTGCTCTGAGCTTCTTGGAGTAATAAAGGGATAATAATATGATAGATTTTTTGGGCCTGCAAGAGCTGTATGTGCCAGCCGTATGTAACAATGGAGCTGGTAGTTTTTAAGGTGTATCTTGTGGGGAGAGATTTAGGAAGTGGGGCAAAGCCGATTGATGCTTCTGCTAATATGCTAGATCTGCATTTCGGGCTGAATGAAACGTGATACTTCTCTGGACAAAGCATTTACCTGTGCAGCACTCCACCCTATTGTTACAACATATAAAAGGTGCTTATCAGAGCACTGGACCATATATATATATTTAAAGCATCTGCACATACCAGCAATCTGTAGTCTGTGTTGTGCTTTCATTCAGATGCAACATGCAAATAAAACGTCACATGATGTAAGTTGCCCAACCCTACGCTTTGCCCATAGATAACATCACTTTTAAACCATGTCTTAGTCACAGTGGCGCATGTCATTTGTATTGGCTGTGCAAGCAACCCAGATCTATCATTATCAGCTTGCCTAATACATGCCTTACTATACAGAACTGTGGAATTTGGATGCTCAACATATTCATTACAAGATATCTAGTCTGTCTCCTCACTAACCAAATCCAAAACATAGTCAGTTGTATCTACATGTGATTGCCAGATATTTAATTTGGCTAGAAAGCTATTATGTCTTTTGGCAAATATGCCAAACAGGAAGAGCTTACACTTACAAGGGCTTATTGGGCCATGGTCGGTGCTTTTTTGCTACCTATGTTCCACCCTCTTCTCTAAAACTCTGGAGGTAGTATTTCTACATGCAACACCATCATCATGATTTTGGCATGGTGAATGAGCATCAGATTCTCATTTCTTCCCCAGCTGTTGTGCTTTTCAGTTCCCACCTACACTTCTGGGTTATCAGCAAACATAATTTTCATTACCTGTGAATTGGGCAGACTGTGGTATGCTAGTTTGGAAGTAGTAACAAATTATGATATGTTCAGGGCTTTTTTCTGTGAAAAGAGGTGGTGGAACTCAGTGGGTTGCCCTTGGAGAAAATGGCCACCGGCCATGTGACCATTTTCAAGAGGTTCTGGAATGCTGTTCCACCGCGTTCCAGCTGAAAAAAAGCCCTGTATATGCTGAAAACTAGGAAGTCCAGGAGGGAAATGGAGTTTACAAGAGGAGGATAGAGAAGAAGGAAAAGGAAGGAGTTCAGAAGCCAGAGCCTGTCTTGTAAATGCTGAACAATGGTTTGGTGTGCATATGACTCAAAGCTCAGTAATTTAGTTTATATTTTGTAGTGTTGCTCTCCTGATATCAAGAATTTCTATACTTGGTGCAGCATGGATAAAATGGGGCTTTTGGAAAATGAGTGATTTGCTCTATGCAATTTGGTTAGGCAAAGTGATGGAGGGGTACTACTTTTCTGAAGATCATTAGGACTTTTTTAGAACCAATCAGCACACGTGGTTTGCTTTCAAGAATATAGAGTTGTTTCTTTCATTTTTGGCTATAGATTCTTGTGAACCTGATCTTATAACTTCATTTAACACATTTTTTTAAAAAAATCAGAACCGCTTGTGTAAGGGTTAACATTAATCACTAATATGTATTTTAAATAAAAAAGTGGTAGCACTTGAAGCCCAGCACTCATCACATGAACTGTTTCCTGCTTTCTTGTTAATTGACTGGTGCATCCTCGGAGATGCTGTTGGTGGGGTAAATAAAATATTGTCAGTACATGTTTTCCCCAAGCTTAGTAATTCTCCTAAAAATTGTGACCTGCTGTTTGTGAGGTATTTCCTTCTGTTGTTCCCCAAGTGCCCTCTTTTGGTTGATTTGTGTAATTACTTCGACATTCCACCCTATAATCAGTGTCGGTCTGGTTTCATACAGGATTCACTGTTTCTTAATGCCTTTCCTATTGATAGCTAGCCCTGTAGATTCTCTTCTTACCCACTAAAGCCCTTTTCATGTGCAGATATTTGTGTCAGAAAAAGTGCTTTAAGACAATGTTCCACTGGTTTCTGTGTTATCAGAGAGAAATAGACACTTGCTCTGACATTCACCTGTTGTAGTTTATGTGGCATTTCCAACATACTTCTGTTGAAAAGCTACCACACCGAGGTTAGAGTTTTAGACTTGGATCAGAGAGACCTGGGTTCAAATGAAACTTACTGGGTGACCTCTGCCCACTCAAACTCTCTCAGCCTCTCTCAGTACTGTTGTCAGGGTAAAATGGAGGAGGGCAGAACCATGTATGCCGCCCCGAGTCCCTGGAGGAAAGGGATGAAAATGCACTAAATAAATAGCATTATCAGATTGCCTACATAGGCTGATGTGGAGAAAATTACGGTGATTGAATTGTATGTATAAAAATATTGGAAATGTCAGGGTAGTATATATTTGCATCTGTGACATCATGTGCTCGACCTTGACCCTGAAGCTTTTCTACATGGGATAAATGTGCAGTATATCAAGATTTTGTCAGTTTTCAGGCTGGTAACCTGGCAGTTCTGAGTACGTAGTTGACTCTTCCTAACAGAACTTTCAATTAAAGTTGCAGTTTTTAAAAATTCAAAAGGTCAGTATAATGTCATTTATAAACAACAAGTGTAGTTTAATCTGATTCCCATCGTACTTTAAACTGACCACTATGTATATTAAATGGATGAAAATGGGAGTCAGATAGTGTTCAAAAGTGGGAAGAATATTTGTTCTGTATGACATTACTCCGTTTCCTATTGATAGCTAGTCCTGTGGATTCTCCTCCTAACTACTTAGGCCCATATTTAAATCCTATGTTTTTCCTGGTGAATTTGAAAGATAACATTAGGATAATAAATTGAGAGATTAGTTAGACCCAAATGTGTTTTAATATGACTAGGGCAGCTGCTTACTCTGCATCTGTTCTTTTTATTTATAATCTCTTAATTTTTTGATATTATGTAATGTTCATGAAATGCTAAGCAGCATTACCCATTGAAGATAAGGAAAATGCCTAGTGTTTGGCACCCAAAACCATTAATATATGTTCCAGGCAGAAAATGTTTATCTTATCATTAGAGAAGTATTTTAACATATTTTATTATCCCTTCTCTAAAGTAAAGATTTTTTAAATCTTCCATTCCCTGAATGACTCAATAGATCACTATACTGTACCAAAATCACTACACTGTACCAAAATCTTGAGGTAAATGCAGTGTTTCCAAGATTTTGTGGTTTCCAGAGTTGACAGGACATGCTGCTGTGGGGGTGGGGTGCTGATCAGAGGTGGGCACAAACCGAGGGAAAAAAAGAACCGTGTGGTTCGTGGTTCATTGTGTTTCACGAACTTCCCTTGGTTTGAACTGGTTCGTTTGTTCATGAAAACATCACTTCCAGGGCAGCAGAAGGTCACTTCTGGGGCTACAGAAAGCCCATCCCCTCTGTTGCCTAGGAAACTGATTGATCAGTGCCAGGCTGTCTGCAGTGACAAACTGAAAAACAAATCAAGTGAACCAACCTAAAGTTCATGACAGTTCGTCAGAAATGGGCTCTGATGAACTGCTGGTTCGTGAACTATGAACCAACCAAATTCGTGATGAATTTTGGTTCGCATTTCGGTTAGTGCCCATCTCTAGAGCTGATCAGTGACTGAGGCCTTGTTCTGTTACTGATAGTTGTGGGGTGAAGGGGTGGGTAGGCTGTTCCGAAAAATCCCCATGAACCGAAAGTGGACAGTGTTGGCCTGATTTGTTTGCTATTTATTTTATTGCAAAATGGCATACCCATTTGTCCTCTGTTATGCCAAGGCCTGACTCAGTGATGGGTTCTGGACTCTCCCACATGCATCACAGCCCAACAAGTTGGCTTACTGGGCTGCAGCTCTCTTTGTGCATCTGTGCAGCCTGTGTGAGGCAAGACATGGGGGTAAGGCTCCATATATGTTTTACACCCAAGAGTTGATTAGGGCAGATACGTGAAGATGTTCCAACCTAGCCTCCAATGTAGTTGGTGCATATAGAGACCCCGCATGCTCTAATGTCCTTTACATAAACTGGTCCAATCTACTGTGAGCCTTTATTAATATCGCCATGTCAATGTCAATGTGATCTGAGACCCCAAGGAATGCGGGGGGCGGGGGAGGCAGCCTGCGGTGGAAAAGGGGAATTACCAATTTAGTCTGGATCCAGCCCTATTTTTATGGCTGTTGTTTCCGTACACATTCCTGCTATTTGAATGACATCTTGGTAGTAAAGTTGAGAATTTCACCAAAGAATTAACAGTGTGTGAGTTTTTATCAACTTCGGAGATTTATATTATAGCATGCACAATCTTTGTAAAACTGGATTTGTCATATCAATGTCTGTTAAATATATATTTACATTTCTATACCTTGTATGTCTGGTTAGTGTATTTTTTATTTGGAAATTCTCTTGAATTAATGCAAGGATCAGTGTGTGAACTGCTGTAACACTTCCAAGTGCTGCTGCCATGGATTCATGATGCGATGCCTGGGAGAGGCAAGCAGAGCCAAAGAGAGCTCTTCTCCCTTCTCCAAATGCCTAATCTTACCCCACAGATATGCCCTGACCTGGATAGCCCAGGTGAGCCAGATATCAAAAGCTAAGCAGGGTTGGCCTTGGTTAGTAATTGGATGGGAGACTCCAACAAAGACCAGCGTTGCAGAGACAGACAATGGCAAACTATCTCTGTTAGAGCCAAGCTACAAGTGACGCCTGACACAGGTTGGACACCTGTCAGCTTTCCTCAAGTTTTGATGGGAAATGTAGGCATCCTGGTCTTGCAGCTGTAATGGAGAGCCAAGCTGTAAAACCAGGACACCTACATTTCCCATCAAAACTTGAGGTAAATTGACAAGTGTCCAACCTGTGTAAGGCGTCACTTGTAGCTTGGCTCTTAGTCTCTTGCCATGAAAACACCTGGGGCCACCATAAGTCAGCTGTGACTTGAGGGCACTCTCCAGTTTGGTGTAGTGGTTAAGAGCGCGGGACTCTAATCTGGAGAGCCAGGTTTGATTCCCCACTCCTCCACTTGAAGCCAGCTGGGTGACCTTGGGCTAGTCACAGCTCTGTGGAACTCTCTCAGCCCCACCCACCTCACAGGGTGTTTGTTGTGGGGATGATAATAACATACTTTGTAATTCGCTCTGAGTGGGCATTAAGTTGTCCTGAAGGGTGGTATATAAATCGAATATTATTATTATTATTCCAGCACACCCCACAGACATAATTTTGTAGTTTTACATAGCCTCCATATGTTAGAGTTGTTCTAATGTTGCATTCAGGATGTGAATTTTGTCCTCTTATTAGTCCAAGGACCCTCATGGTTATATCCCTTGCATAGCAGTGGAGATTTAGGCAGCAACATCTTAATATTATTAAGAGTTATTGTGGAGTGCTGGATTTAGAAAAAAAGACTTCAGATTTGAGCTATGGACCTGTTGCACATCAGCCTGATCTTATGCCTGTTTCCTCAGAAATGTCCCATTCTATTCTGTGCAGCTTGTTTCCAGCAAAGCATGCACAATATCCTTAGTTTTCTGTCTTTAACGTAGGAATAACTGTTACCTATCTCACATGTCTATAGTGAGAGCTGTAAGACTAGGGCTACAAAGCAATTTACATAATAAAAGTGCTATGTACTATTATTAAAATCATCCTTGCATTTGGACAGCTCAAGGGAAGTAGAAGAACTGGTTGCAAGAGGGGCATGTCTGAGATTTTATATTTTATATTTATTTATATTTCAATATTTCAATTTATATACCGCCCATCCCCAGGGGCTCTGGGCGGTGAACAGTTTAAAATCGATAAAAACAAGAACTAAAATCAATATACAAACAATAAAACAAATTAACAAAGTGCAGTGGTGGGGAGATGATACAAGTTTATTTTGACAGCATAATTGATAATACTATGGATCATGTTAACTCCTCACATATAACTAGAGCAAGCAAATATGGTTAGTTCAGGCATATTTTGTTCCGACAGAGGGATGCAAAGTATATCTTAGAATCTTCTTGCAATATAGGAATATTTAATACAGTGAATCTGATTAATTCTTCCTGCATTTTTACTTCAATTTTGGGAATCAACAAAGACACGGAGGAGATTATTAAAACAAACTGTGCATAATGGCAATAAATTATTTGCAGATAAAGTATATTCCTGCTGAAAACAATTGTAGTATTAGGCATTTAAATTAATCTGATAATCTGAAAAATGTAACAATTAGTATTGAAACTGATTTAAGAGTTTAACTTTTGATTCCAAAATTTGGCTACCGATGAAGTACAGCAGATTTGGAACCAATATGCTATTCATGTGGCACCTGTATACAGTTATACCTACTGTACTGTAGATCTGGTGATAAGCAGTGAAATTGCTATGTAAGTATTGTAGTTCAGACTGAAAATAGTTGAAACAAAATAATTTATACAAGGAATAGCACAATGCCGCTCTAAAGAGAGAAGTACTAGTACAAGAAAGGTAAACATTTTGGGTACGGTCTAGTTTAATGATAACCACTGGGAGTTCAGCCATTGCCTTAAGCAACATATGAACTGTCTTTTGATTTAAAAGGCAGTTTACTTTGAACAGGTTATTTAAACTTGTTCTTAATTCCATTAGGTTTGCAATCCTATGCACATGTTTATGGAAGTGAGTTCCAGTGAGGGAGTCCCAGAGGGACTTCCTTCCCTGTGAACATAGACAGATAGGATGTGGCTGTGATCTGCACTTTTAATTAAAGCCACCATGTGGTTTTTATGCCTCTTTTTGTCTGTTTCTGAAAGCCTAGAAGTTGTCAAGCAACACAACCTTTATATTCTCTTAGAAAATTGGAAGCAAATAAATGAGTAATTTTCTTGTACAGTGCAAACAAAAGAGCTTTCCAGAAGGAATGATAGTACCCATGATTCCCCTAGTAAATTTAGGAAATGGTGGATTTAGAGGAGAGGTTTGATTTCAGTAAGTTTTCTTTGTGCATACAAGAATTGTATTCTCTAGCATGACAAATCCAAAGCTGAATCGCACTGGCTAGGATTTCCTGACAACTCTCTAAACAAAATGTGTATACTTATAGTTATTAATTGCTGGAATTAAGATGACCCAGTATTTGGTTCTGAAGGTCAGGGGTTTAAATCTGGCTTGTGAAAAGTAGTTATAACTCTGTGGGTCAAAACTCTGGAAGTGAGTGAAAGTGGTTTTGGTCTACTGAAGTAGCTTGCATTTACTTCCCTATACCCACTAATAAGAGAAATATGTTAGACAATTCTCTCCAAATTTATTCTTGCATAGCTCTAGTATGGAAAAAGTAATGTGTAAGAATCCTTTAGGGTATATTCAGAAGGCATGTTCCTTTCTGTGTTCCTGCAGGTCTTCAGCCAACCAAGACTATGATTAGCCACTTGATAATGGTACCATAGTTATTCTGTTAGCCTTGATAATCCACTGTCCTGTTATGTGGGGCAGCATCCTACAAATAGCAGAGTATCCAAGGAGTGGTTCTCTGGCAATAATTGCTTTTGCCTGAAACTGGTACTTTCTTATTGGGCATAGTAAATAGCCTGAAAAAAAATGCTGCTAGTACTTATTGACAAATAGATGTAATCATTTCTGTTATACCTGCTGCAGTTCCATTGACTTCTGTATAATCATACATGTATAAATGCTATCAGGATGCAATGTGAAAATATTCTCAAAGGATGCAGAAGATAGATATTGTGATAGCTGCATGGTTTTTTGGGGGAGAACACTTAATATATTTGAAGTGTTTTTTTATTCTCTGTTATATTAAAAATAATATAGATTCTTTCTTCTGAACAGGTTTAAACCCGTGCCATAATAAAGTATATTCTGTAATGACACACAAGAATTTTTGTAATAAGGCATTCAAAATTTTACAGCATACTTAAATTGAAGTGTCATCTTCATTCTCCTCTCCCTCTGTTGTACCTAGATTGCTTCCAATTAACACTGCAAAATTGTTTACATTTGGCCTTGCTAAGATATCTATTGTTTGCATTTAACTAATAAAGGATGATTGAAGAATGATATGTGATACTGTTGAGACATGTGAATGCATAGATAATTTCAGATTGGGGAACACTTGCTATGCTGTATTGTATAGTAAAATCTCAATATGTGTGTCTATTTTATGAACAATATTTTTGTATTTATGTTGGCAACTTTGTGTAATAATGCTTATTTTCTTTATAAATTGTTTAATGAGTGATTTTTTTGCTTCTGTTATGAGGTATTCTTTACTGCATTTTTGGAAATTTTATTTTTAAATAAATATAAACAATTGGATGTACATTTTTCTTCTTCTTAAAAATCAATATTCCCCGTGTCCATGGAAAATATGCAAATATTCCTTAGATGAATTCGATCCAGAGAAATTAGCTGTGTCAGTCTGTAGTTGCAAAATAGTAAAAAGTCCAGTAGCAGCTTTAAGACTAACCAATTTTGTTGAGGTATAAGCTTTTGAGAACCACAGCTCTCTTCATTAGATGCATCTGACAAAGAGAGCTGTAGTTCTTGAAAGCTAATGCCTCAATAAAGTTGGTTACCCTTAAAGGTACTACTGCACTGTTACTTAGATGAATTAGAGGGCCTTGATATTCCGAGTCTTTGAGTAAATTGTTAAACTCTATGTCTACATTTAGACAGCATGATAAACCAGAGATTATAAAAAGTGGTTTTGCTCAAATCTCAGTTAGTTGTAACATCTGGATGAAGGCAGTCCAGAAGAACTGTTTGGTTGACACCAAACTGGGAATTCAAAGTAGGGGATTGGATCCAGTGATCTTTCTTGAGTTTTTCAATATCAAAAGAATTGCAAGGGAGAAGGGAATGTGAGAAAGATCTACAAATGTCAGTGCCTTCTGCTAATGGATTGCTGGATGCAACTCAATATTTCTAGATGGTTTATTAATCACAGTATGTTCTAATTGTGCTTTGTTGAGACACTTGAATTCACAAACCACAGTTTGTTGAGGATTGCTGCTGCTTGTAGTCAACTGTCCACAAAAATGGCAATATATGGAAGATATCTTCTCTGCTGGCAGGTGGAAGAGAACAAAAAAGCTGATGAACCAGTTACCAATGTAACTGGCCAGTGTAGAAGATCATTTTAGATCAGGTGGATTTTTGGTACGATCCAGCAAGTTAACTTTCTATATTCTTAGATTTTGTGTACCTGGTGAGTATATTGTTAGGTGGAATGGGGCCTAATACTTGCTGACAGAGATTCTCTTAGCAAATCTAGCACTGCTGTCAACATACAGAACGGTGTGGGATGGTACAAAAAAGTTCCTACATAGAAGAAATGTTCAGTTAAGAAATTTGTTTTGTGTGAAGCAACTTTACATTTCCAGATTAAAATATGACTGACCTTCATTGATGCTTTTAGTATATTTTTAAATGTGAACAGCTTAGATTATATATTTCTCTCTTTAATGTGTTCCTGTTCCCATATGTCTGTCTATTGTATAGCTTCTGCAGTGTTTCTTTATGAGCATCTCCCTGTTTTCATGTATTCAACAGTGCTTAGCAGTTGAAAATTCATTTTGAGAAGCTGCCAGGTAGTACAGAAGAACAAATGCTGCATGCTAACACTGCTGTAGGCTGACCAATTACCCATATGAACAGCAATTATATTAGCGTGCAGAGGCAATTGGAGGGAAAATTGGGCCCTCTGGACATCCAGCTGAGTAAACAGGCTTGAGGAAGGATGTGTTAGTTTGAATAAAGCACAGCTAAGCTAATTTTTTTTTTAAAAAAAACAGACCTGAATTTATAAGAGACAGCAAATTCTTTGTGTATTCATTTCAAAACATTTTTTCTGATTAGCTTTCCTTTCCCAAAACTTCCCCTTTGTTAAATAATTGATTTGTGATTAGACATGATCTCATACATGCATTTGGAGATTTCAGAGATCATAATGGTAAATATATAGTACCTGGAGCTTCCAGTACTAGTATTCTGCCAAGTTTGGGTAATAGTCTTTCCCATTTTCCTTGGCTTGATAGGTTTGACAAAGATGCATGTGAAATATGTAACATAAATTGGCATGTGCTGCGGAGAAATTGTCCTCTTCACACAATCGTCGTACTTAAGTGGATGAATCACTCAGCATTTGATGTGGCATACTTCTGGTATCAAGAGAAATGAATGAAATGTCATTCTCAATGAATATTCAGTACATTGACATTTAATCCTATCTTTGTATTCAGTTGGGACTAGAAAGATTTAATATTGGCCAGCATCAAGGTATAACTACTCAGTCCCACAGAATGCAACCTGTAGAGTAAATGAAGATGGTGCCTTTCATTGGGGCATCTCTTGGGATTCAAAAATCTTCAAGCTTTTAAAGTCCAAAAGGTTCCTCAGCAATATTCCAAGCAAAAGCAAAATGTAACTTCATTAATTTCAGCTTTGGCAAGGACTTTTTGAAAAGCATTTGGCTGTCCAAAAAGAACAACTCAGAATAAAGGGCTAGATATTGTTTGTTGCCTTTTCCTAGCAAGAAAGAGCTTCCATTTTCAAGCTAGGTTGGAACATTTTTACAGTCGCTTCTGATAATTGCTCATATCTTGAGAGCTTCCTTGAGCGCAGAATAGCTCTAGTTTTCAGCTCCTGGCTGCTTAGATATAGTGAAGGAAGCTCAGGATTGAGGCCCTTGTGAAGCCATCATTGCTCCTGGATTCCCAAGTGGTAGCTGTGCTCGGTACTGCTTTTACTCACGTTGATGCACCAGCTGCATCCATTCTGGAGAATGCTGATCTGACCATTTTCACACATGTCTTGGTTACACCCAGGTTAGATTACTGTAATGCTGTCTATATGGGTCTGTCTTTGGAAAGTGTTTGGGAACTTCAGTTGCGCCAAAATGTGACGAGCTTACTCGTCACATTTTAATACAAGCTTACTCACATGAGGTCTGATCTTTGCTTTTGTCCATCTGAAATATGGTTGCTGAGTATGTCAGACAGGAACTTTTAAATACTGGTACCCCAAGCTTTGAAGCCATAACTTGCTTTGTTAAGGTCATTGTAACCCCCCCCCCTCCCTCGTGTTCATTTGCAGGCAACAGGTGAAAATATTTAACTGGAAGATTTATTTGGATGCTTCCCCATATGTTTAAAAAAACACACCCTGGACAAAGAAAACCAGTGTGTTAGGAAGAAAGCTAGAATTCCCTCCTCCCTCTCCCCGCCATGCTAGTTTTCAAGGTTGTAATTTTTTATAAGGAGTAACATAAAAATAAGCATTTCCCCTCAACTGTAGTTTGATGAGATACATGGAGTAGCAAGAGATGTCTATATAAAACACCATGTCATACAGCTTAACTCTTAAGTTAGAAAATCTTATTTTTACTGCTGCATGAATATTTGCCAAACATCATGCCAATTAGCCAGTAGTTAGCTTTCAAGGCACCCCAGCACTTTGGTCCCTTTGATGCTACTGATTGCACTCGTTCTTTCCTGGGCCTGCACTATCTGCCCTGGGTTCACTGATACAGTCACTCCTGCATTTGCTGTCGTGTCTTACGGTCATTTTTGATAGTGGCCGTTAGTCGTTCCCTGTCATTAGGCAGCCCTCAAAAACCAGATATAAAAGGTCTCTAAATTATGAGGTAAGTTTAATATTTCTTTGGCTGTTGTCTTACCAAACATCTGAGATGGCTCTTGTGGCTCCATTCCACTAAATTTATTTATTATATCCTGCCTTTCCACGTGGTTCAAAGCAGCTTCCCTGCCCATATGTTTTATTCACACACCCTCAAAAGCACTGGCAAACAAACAAGCCTTGTATTGCCTCCTGAATATCTTCAAGGAAGTTGTCCCCTCGCCTCTTCAGGGAGCTCATTCCACAGAGCAGGAGCCATGGTGGAAAAGGCCTGGGCTCTGGTTCATGCCAGACAGGCCATCTAAGCAGTAGAAAAAGGCAAGAGTCCAGTAGCACCTATAATACTAAAAAAAATTGTAGTAGGATATGAGCTTTTGTGAGTCATAGCTTATTTCTTGGTCTTTTCTACTGCTACAAACACCGTTACCCATCTTGATCTAAGGCTATCTAAGTGATGAGATAGCCAACAAATAGCCGCCTGAGGACCATAGTTGGTGCACAGGGACATATGGAAGAAGATGGTCCTTTAAATATGTGGGTTCCAGGTCATAAAGGACTTTAAAGGTTATAATCAGCACCTTGAATTGAACTTGGAAATAAACTGGTAGCCATTTTAAAATGGGCAACATGTTCCCAGTAAGTCTCTAACAATAATCCAGCTGTCATATTCTGGACCAGTTGTCATTTCTGGGTTGTCTTCAGGGGCAGGCCCATGTAGATTGTGTTGCAGTAATCCAACCATGAGGTTACAAGAAGCATGGATCAGTGTAGCCTAGGGTTGCCAGCTCCTGGTTGGGAAATTCCTGGAGAGGGTGAGGATTGGGAGGAAGAGAGACTTCAGCTGGCTATAATGCTATAGAGTCCACCTTTCAAGACAGCCATTTTCTCCAGGGCAACTGATCTCTGTTGTAATTCTGGGAGATCTCCAGCTACCACCTGGAGGCTGGCAACCCTAGCGTGGCCCAATTAGCTGGGTCTAGGTAATGAGAAAGTTGGTCACCAGATGCAGCTGATAAAAGGCACTCTGGGCCACCATGCCAATCCCTTTTCAGAAAGTAAGGCAAGGTCAAAGAGCACGCTCAAGCTCTTAACTTGCTCTGAGAAAGGCAACTTCACTCCATCCAGGACAAATGGATTCAGTCCCTGTAGAATGGGATTCTATGTCTTCCATTAGGGAGAGTCTTACTTCAGCAAAGAAAAACTTCATCACAGAAAGCTTTTATCAGAAAAAGTCATGGTTGTAGTGACAGCAGACACTGTTTTCCAGCCCTTCGCTTACTGGAACTTGTTGGAGATCCACATGGCCCTTGAGGTGTTCGGCAAATAACGTTTCTTCCAATATCATGATTTATCAATCAGCCTTAGATCTGTGTGAGTTTACTTTCTAGCACTCTCTCAAAATATTGCCAAATAAGTTTCAAAGTAATATCTCAAAGAGATATATCATGCTTTTTAAAAGACATATCATGCTTCAGTAATACCTGTCACTAAAGGGTTTATCAAAATCACCTAAGTAAACAAATGTTTGTGGGTTATGCATAGTATATTCTGATTGATGACTATATTGATTGCAAAGGAAAAGGGAGCGAGGAGGGAGATAAATGTTACTTTGATGAGAAAGGCAAGACTTTTATCTGAAGAAAGGGCATTGTTCTCCTCCAAACATGGGAACAATGGAAGCCTTATGCGCCTCACCCCATCCACAGCTCTAATACTAAAGCTTCAGTAAAAGGAGTAGAGTGAGGGGGGTGTATGTCTTTGCACAAGAGAAAATAAAGCACAATTCATAAGTATGGGGAGTGGGAAGGTTTGCTGGCTGACAGGTATTTGCATTTCATTAAAGGAAAGGCAACCTGTTGGAAATGAGGGCCTCAGGGAGATTAAGGTTTACATTTGATGTGGTGTATCCAGGGGTATCATGGAGAACTGCACATATCACTTTAAAGCCTCAGGCAGATGTGTCCCCACTGTGCACCTCACTAGGAAATGTTGCCTATGTGTGCACAATGGATCATGTTCCCATACGTAACAAGCAAGCTTTTTGAAAAATGGATCAAGACTAAAAAGGCTGCTTGAAGATGAGTAATTTATATGCTTTTTTGTGGCTAAGCACTTTTTCCTGAAGCTCACTGAACGTGTTAGTTTCCTTGCTGGCTGATGAACAGAAGTCCTATAGCTAATAACCAGAGGGAAGTTATATCGTACTGAATACCAGTGATAGGAGATTGGGTCTCCAGAGTTAGCTCACTTTTGTTGTGAGGATGCAATGCTTGTTGTTAGAATTCTTTTTATTTTCCAGAGCAGTGCTTCAAAGCAGCCTGCAAAAACAATTTCCCTTACAAGCAGGACCAGCCCTTTCCCCCTGCTTGTGATTTGATGACTCACGGCCAATTAACACATTTATCAAAGCGTGTGTAAAAGCTTTTCCTGCACTGTGAATACCACTTCAGGCTGCAAGTTGGATGTTCATGTACTCCTGCACATTGAAAAAAAAATATTTAAAGGACAAAGATGTGTTGAACCCTTCCCAATGTGTCTTAGGATGCATGCTAGGCATGCAAAAGGTCCCGGGTCCTACCACTGGCACTTCTAGTTACATATAAAAAAAATCTCAGCAGGTATTTCTCTGCCTGACCTTGGAGAGCCACTGCCAAGCACAGAAGACAGTGCAGAACTAGTCCAACTTGTCCAAGGCAGTTAGTAAGTTCATATATGTTTGAATGCACAGGGATTTTCTTAAGATAAGGAGCATTCTTGGAGAGAGAAATGCCCACCTCTCATAATGTAGTGGATAACCCTACAACTTTGTGTTCAAACGTATGGCACCGATTTTGATTCCCCATCTTCCACTTGAAAAGACAATCCCACCCACCTCACAGGGTGATTTTTGTGAGGATAATAATAACACACTCTTTGCAAACTGCTCTGAGTGTGTGTTAAGTTGTCCTGAAGAGTAGTGTATAAATCAAATTGTTATTGTTATTATTATTAACAATTGCAGATGGATTTCTCACTATTGTCATATGTTTATTTCTATTATGTATGAGGCTTATTTATTTTTTTATTTTCAAATAAAATAATTTTTTTTTAAAAGATGAGGATCTTGTGTTAATATGCTCATTCACCAGTCTCCTAATGCGGTACAAAAAAAGAAAAACTTTAATATTTGCATGTGCACAAGAGAGAAGATGCATTTATTTCTAATTCGAAGGGAGGTTGTAATGCCCTGAAAAAAATTAGCCTGCTTCCAACAACATTAAGTAAACTTAAGTGCCCTTGAGTTTTCCTAAGGCATGCTGGTGATTTCGGCTGCTTTCCCTCCTGAGGATCTGTTGACCCTTCCAGGAACAAAATGTTGGGAAGGAGTGGTCAGTAGGCTACAATGGGAGGGGAATTGCCAGAAATCATCATCTATCTTATAAAAATGTAAAGTACTTTGATTTTTCTAACTGCAGGTGGATAGAAGCTAAGTCTAACCATTAAAATTAAAGTTTTCAAGGCAATCCTCAAGTTTAACCCCATTAAGCTCAACCGTGTTTAGATTAGGGTTGCCAAGTCCCTATACCCACCCAGTGGGAGGTGGAGGGACTTGCCAGTTACCTTTGTGCCTTCTGTGTGTTTGCTTTGTGCCCACACCTGGCATTTGCTCAGGGCTAGTTCTGGCCCTGTTTGAGAAGCCTAGTTTGCACTGGTGTAACTCTGCGTGTAACCCTTGGGTCAACTAGAGGGAGTTAAAGAGTTGGGGTATTCCTTATAAGGAAAAAAAGGCGCAATTTTTCCCTGAGAGACTGGAGGACCTGAAACTGCAGGGAGAAGCACTTTCACCTCAGAAGCACTCCTTCCTATGAACTCTCTATTAATGTTGTAGACTCCTGTGAAGAACAGAAGACATCCCAATGCAAAGCACATCCACAAGAAAGACTGAGATCTGGGTCTGCTTGAGTAAAGCACAGGCCTGAATTGTTAGATGATTGTTATTGTATATGCTTTATTATTGTTCCAAATAGATGGCCCCCCCCCCCTCTCCCCAAGTTGGTCCTTTGTTATTTTTATAAATATAAGTGTCACAAGGTGGGATCTCACTGTCATAGACATGAACTCTCCCAGTTCTTAAATTAGATACATATATTTATTTGATGTTGCTCCTTGCACTAAGCAGGTTACATGTACAGGACTGTACTGTCAAATGCCTAATTGAGAGAAACAGTTAAGAGCTATCTAAGGCCTGGGCCGATTCCAGATGACTAACCTTAAGTCGCTTCATGCCGCCCTCTTCCGGATCGCGACGGGGAAAATGCGAAATATCGCGTTTCCTCGCGCGAGTTTTGCGCGTCATCGCGCAAAACTCGCGCGAGGAAACACGATATTTCGCATTTTCCCCGTCGCGATCCGGAAGAGGGCGGCATGAAGCGACTTAAGGTTAGTCATCTGGAATCGGCCCTAGTCTGCATATCCAGCACAACAAGAAAGGAAAATCCTGGGGCGAATGGGCTGCCCCACATCAAGACTGCAGAGAGTCTGTATCATCATTTCATTGCTTCTGTGAAAATTCCCTACAAAATTTAGCGCATCAGGGAAAAGTTTAGCTTCTCAAATGCAGTATTAGTTTTCTAACTACAGTAAATTCTCAACATAGGGAAACTTTAACAAATGTTATCTTTCTCACATAGTCTGAAGTGGAACAGTACATGTGTAGACCAGATAGGCCTTAATTAGAGCCTGCAAGGGGACTACTTTAGTGGGATCAGAGCTCTCCTAAAATAGCCACGTATTTCAAGGTATGTACGTACTTCAAACACTCTTGCCTTTCATCTTGTAAAAAGAACCTGTTTCTCTTGACTCTATGAAAATCATATGAGATTAAACGATAAAGGGCCTTGAATGTGGGGTTAGATATTATTTTTTCTGGGATCTTCAGCTACTTGCCTTCCCATTTCTCACATTTTATTGCTAGAGGTTCCATGTCCTACATAACAGGCACTATCAACCTCTTCTTTTCCTGCCTCATATTCAAAGTCCCATATGGAGTGGTTACAAATAATTTGCAATAGCTTGCTAATATAGGATGTTTGAAAAGCATATTTACAGGGTCCTAGACCCTTCACAAGTGTTGGAACATCAACCAAACCAGTGAAAACCAGTGCAATTGATACTGTCTGAAAGACTGAATTTTCAAGAAGGATTTTCAAGTGCACATTTGCTTGAGACTCCTTCTTTCAAAAACTAACAAAAGGTAGAGATTTCTTGAAAGAAAAACAAATTATGAAGAAACATACATCAAACTGGGTGGTGTAAATCTCCTATTAGTGACTAATTTTCCATGTTATATTTATTTAGATATTTGTACCCTGCTTTTCACCACGGTGACTCAAATCTACTTACAGCATTGTTCTCCATTTCTCTATTTTTCCCTTGCAACAAGCTAGTGAAGTAGGTAAGGCTGAGAGAGACTGGCCAGAGGCCACACAGTGAGCTACCACAGCACGTCTCACAGATCCTAATCTAAAACTCTAACCATTATACCACAGACCACGCATGGAAAATCAGAATAATGACCCACATATGCCGGATTATATTCATTGTGAAATTGTGCTGACAATAGATGTTCATGGCAGGCTGTACGATCTCTGAGAACAACCCACTGAAAATCACCAAATAAACCCCAGTAAAAAAAATGTATACTTGGAAAACAATCTATAAATGCAAGAGTCTAAGCATGACTTACCTTAGTATAAAAGATAAAGGGGCTGAATCCAACCACCTTTTCCACTGGTGCAAACAGGATATGGGGCTCCTTTTGATCATCAAAAAAGGTATGCTGGTGATCAAGGGACCTGCACTGACAAAAAACATGCGAGACAGAGGCTGTAGTAAGGAGGGGAATTCTGAATTGGATGCAACTGAGCAAAAAAAAAATGTGGCAGCATCCAACATAAATTCTGTCCTCATGAATATTTGTAAGTTAAATTGGGAGTCAGCTGGCTAAAATATGTTTTATACACGGGGTTATTATATTATTAATAATATAACTTGATCACATTGAAAGTAATACTTAAAAATAACAACACCATATATGATAATATTTCCAACAATTACTCTAATTTGGATTCATTTGTCTCTACTTGGCTGGTGTTACAGAGTAGCTTCTGTGGATCCATATAAATGACCATTGACCAGCTGTGCAAAGCCATCATTATTGCCCTGCCAAGTACTGGATAGACTCTTAACCCACTTCTGCATGTGATCAGAAATCCAAGGAACTGAGGGAGTAGTAAGATTCTCCTTACCATGTTACAAGATAATTCAGATGACCAGTTTAAAAACAAGAAAAACTAAACTAGATTAGAATAAAGGTCCATCTTATTATGAGAAAACTTCCCTCTTTTTGGCTCACTTCTTCAGGTATCTGCCTACCACCTCCCAACTATTCAGGTGTAGGCAGGGCTTTTTTTCTGGGAAAAGAGGTGGTGGAACTCAGTGGTGGAACTCAGGAACACACAATGTTGTCACTTTGAGTCAGCTGGAACAAGGGGAGTTTTTTAAAGTTTAAATCACCCTTGGTGAAAATGGTCACATGGCTGGTGATGCGCAGAGGGCAATCTAAACTCCCCTCTGTCTGGAGAACAGGAGGCGGGACCACTGGCCATGTGATCATTTTCAAGAGGTGCCGGAACTCTGTTCCACTGCATTCCTGCTGAAAAAAAGCCCTGGGTGTAGGTATCAGATGATCTTCTGAAACAAAGACAAGCACAAATAATTCCTTTTGCTGTTTTGCAATTTTAATCTTTTATGAAACTTTGTTGTCAAGTAATAGAACTGGCTGTGTACCAGGACTCTTGCTTCCAGAGTGTTTAAAAAAATGATTGTTGTCTGTCTTGATGCTTTTAATAATAGGCTTCTCAAATTATTTTGTTTACTTTCTGTTATTAACATGCTAGTACTGTCTTATTTATTTATTTATAACATTTCCATGCCACCTTTTCTCCAAAGAGGGTCCCCACCAGGGAACATCAAAACATTTGAACATTAAAAAAGCATTTAAAATAAAGTATATATGAAATAATTCAATAAGAACATATAATCACACAAACACACCTAACACCAAAACCAGAGAGGAGGGTCAGTAACAGTTACTGGAGGTATACCAAACAAAACAAATCTTTTTTCACTGGCAGAAGACTACGAGGGAAACAAACAAATCATCCTGTGGTGGCAGGAGTTCTGAAATGTTGATGTAACGACTAATAAGGCCTTTTCATGGGTTTCCACCTGACTAGCCTCAGATGGTGGGGGCACCCTAAGCAAAGCCTCCAAATATGACTGGATGGAGAGGTTCATATGAGAGAAGGCGGTCCTTAAGGTGTGCTGGCCTCAAGCCATATAGGGCTTTAAAGGTCAGTACCAGCACCTTGAATTAATCCTGGAAGCAATGTGGGAACCAGTGAAAATGGAACAAGACTGGAGTGATATGGTCTCTATGACTCACTCCAGTCAACATTCTGGCCACAGCATTCAGGGAGAGCCCCATGTAGAACACATCACAGTAATCTAATTTAGATGTTATCACTTTCCCTCTCAGAAAGGGCAGCAGCTGGCTCACCAACTGAAAATGGTGAAAAGCAGCCCTGGTTGATGCTGCCACCTGTTGGATAAACCTGTTGGAAGCCTGGGTTCAGCAGCACCCCCTAACCTATGAACCTGCTCCTTTAAGGGAGTGAACAGGACGCATCCCATTACCTTCCCCTTGCCAGTAGCACATCTGTTTTGTTGGAATTAAGTTTCAGTTTGTTTGTGCTCATTCATTCCAAGCTTTCTCCAGGCACCTGTTCCAGGTTTTCACAGTCTCCCTGGGATCTGCTGGAAGTACGAGACAGAGCTGATACAGAACCACATGTCATGCACTCGAATCTCCAGATGACTTTTTCCCAGTGGCTATAATACTTTGAAGGATTTACAAGAATGTCATATTATTTAGAAAGCAAGGGCCTAATCCATCCTGTGCATTTGGGCATCAAGGGTAGGCCTCAGTGCTGTTCTCTTTCCCCTTCCCTCCCTGAGCAGTCCTTGGAATATGATGGCTGTTGCACAGACCAGAAAGCCTGAGACGACTGCCTTATACTCATTCTGTCATTACTGCCTTCCCTTGGAACCCTGCTTGCAAGTTACTCAAGCATGCGATGGGCCAAAGCTGTGTTGCGTCACTAGAAAGAAGTGTGTGCAAACAACATGGTTCAGTGTGCTTGTGATAAAACAATTAACTGACTCTGGTAGATTCTGCAATTGATATGCATCTGTTTTTGTTAGAGTGCTGTTGTATTGATACAAATTTTATTTAGTTGGTTCCAGCAAATTTTTTTGGAGGTGCACTCATTTTTCAGCCTTCAGTGTGTCACGTTTAATAACCAAATTTTCTAATTATTGCTACCACAGAACCTAATCCAAACTTCACATTTTTGTAATGTTATCAATATTGTAGGATATAAAAAATATGAGGTGACTCTAATTGGAATCACCACAACGAAAAGCTAACCTCTAACCCTAGCCTAACTTTCCCCCAATTTCTTATAATTCCATTATTGTTTTAAAAAGCTTGACTATTGGAACCTGCATAGAAAGCAACTGGTTAAGAAATGACTTCATCCATCACTGCTGAATGGTGTAACAAGAAATGGCAAGAACTTCATGCACATTTATTTTTATGAGGTACAAAACTATTCTGATACAAAATGATCAATAAGTTTGGGGTTGGATTCCAGCCGTGTGTTTTTTTTGCTCAGTCTGGGTCAATTCCCATCCTTATTATTGCCTTTGTTCCACATGGCTTTTGTCCATGCAGGTTCCATGATCCTAAATGTAGTTTTTTTGGTGAGCAAAGAGGAAAAAAAACTTTCCCCCCTTTTTTATCAGTGGAAAAGCTGATTGGTTCCAACCCTTAGTATTTCTACTGAGAATTGCTAAGAGATGCCAAAATAAATTCATCACTGAACATACTAGGTGCCAGAAAGATATTTCAAGGCACCATGGTGACCCCGGTGCCTTGGATTTGTCAACCTCTGTAAATACTTTAAATACATGATGGCTCAGGTTTTTTATCAGTGCCAGATAAATCCGACATGTTGTACTGGATTTGATGGCGCATTTTTTGATCAACCCAATGCTCAACTGGACTTTTTTCACCTCTAGAAACAATACATTAATTTCTGTGTCCAGTGTTTCCACTGTATATATGGAAATGACATTTCAGTAAGTGGGATGGTTTGGCATTTCCCCCCTTCCTCCATGTTATGATGGCCTGTGTTGCTGTGTTGGCGTAATATGAGGCGGAGGAAGATGGTTAGAATGCAGTACTATTATTGCCCAGCTAGGGAAAAATGCATTTCTGTGTTACTTGACAGGCACTTTGAAAAGCTACACAATTGTCACCTTGTGTTCAGAGCACTTAAAACAAAAAGTAAAACAAAGCTTCTTTTTTTCCTTCCTCACTACATTCAGTGGAAAATAGATTCCATCTGGAAGGGAAATAGTACTCACTAAGAAACATTCATCCCTTGCGGAAAAAGGGTTATGAAATCAGACTTGCCTAATGACCAATCTTTTGTATTGTACAAGTAAAAAATTACTACTCACTTACTTAAAGAAATTAGCCAGAATCTAATATCACTGAAGTAAATACAAACAAAATACAGTGACCAAAAATGTGCCCTTTCGTACCCAGGTAAAGTCCCGAAACTAGAGTTGCCAACCCCAGAATTACAAGTGATCTCCAGACAACAATGATCAGTTCCCCTGGAGAAAATGTCTACCTTGGAATGTAGACTCTGCCTTCCCCAGGCTTCACTTCCAAAATCTCAAGGAATTTCCCAACCCAGAGCTGACAACCTTACCTGAATCTCTTTTTCATAAATTATTAGGTCTCTTTTCCCTTAAGTATTGCAGTTGCTCCTTTCTTGTGGCAAATCATTGACTGGTTTGCCTTTATTCAGCCCTCCATCAAGTATCTGTGGTAGTGGTGTGCAAACTTCAGTTTCTGCTAATGATAAACATCAGATGTTCGGACCACCTCAAGCAAGGCAGTAGCCTGCGCTGACCCATGGTTTGTCATTTAAAACCAGCATTTCTTCATTTACTTCATCAGATACATCAGACGAACATGGTCACCTATCTGGAATTAGTGATACCATTTCTTCCTTGTGTGTACCTTCACTGTGGTTGCTTAAAGTATGATTTCAGATACTATAGGTGATAAATCTTCAAACCTACCAACTAAACAAATAGCCATTTGCCCTAGCACCCCAAATGTGGCATGCCAAAATGAATACACAGACACGATTGTGTGGGGACAACTAGTTGTTTATTTATAGTCATATATTATTTAAATGGCTAATCTACGTCATTGCTTATTTGAACATCAGCTGACTATTTTAAGGATGGGCTGCGCTAGACAACCTCCTTGGGTGCTCACCGGGAAAGACTACACTGAATCCAAACTTGGGTGGTGTTTTCATCAGCCTTCTTTATCCCAGCCTGCACATCTGATCTGTGCCGAGATATGCACAGTATCATCTGCCTCCCCTCACAGGCTGCCAGGCACTTACCAAGTCCAAGAGATGACGCTCAGCGCCAAGGGCGCTCCTTCACAGCACACTCCCCACCAGCACAACCTGTGATGGCCTGTTCTGGGCATGCCCCTCATCACCCTGATGCCTCCTGGTGTTTGCCAGTTAACCCTACCTATCCTGAGCAGCCCACCCTATTCCTGCCACACAAGGAGGTTAGCCTAACTTACCCCTTGTCCCACCTGCTGATTACTAAGTAGTGCAGGCCCTCACAAAGATCAGCCACATAGAGGTCACACCCTTCCTTGAAAATGTGTACCCCGTCACTCCTATATAGGTGTGGCCTATCCTATCAGATCCCTGTGTGGGGGATAATAGCCTCCCCCCATAGCCAAGACCTCCTTGCTGATTGCTCAGTTGGCATTTCACCTGGCCTTCTCAATATCTGCAGGTTTGGCTGCTCCTCTCCAGACTTGTCTCTGCAGGAATTCAAACCAGCAACAGCCCCGGGCTTAAATTGCTGATCCTCTTCAAATCTCTCAAGACCCTAATTATAAGTGTAACACTTTTGTCTTCACCAAATCATTTCCCCCTAAATGAACGACCAGAACTTCAGGATGACTGTCTGCCCTCAGAACCTGGTGGGGAGAGGGCAGGAGCTGGCCCTACAACATCCCACGTTTGCCTGACCAACTGATACTTGCAAAGGGAGGAAGGCCCAGCTAAGTCCCTCCAGCACTGGCTTTGGCCCTTTTTTTCACTGAAAAGACAATTGAGTGGCCCAAAACGCGGACCCTGACAGGGCTCTGAGATATGCACACTCCTGTAGGACAGTAAATCAAATGATTTCCCAAACTGCAGCAGCAAAATGCCTGCAAAAGGGATGGTGCAGCATCCTGCAGCTCCTGCTGTTTCCTCTCTGATTGGCTGACCCTAATAGCTACCCTACCAATGTTGCCTCATACCACATCTGGGTTAAGGTGGGCTCAGGTAAACTGGTCTCATAGCCCTTAAGGCTTTGAACCCCCACTTCTGCAAGTAAATTGTATGTATCATTAAAGTGGAATTTGCCTGAAGGGATTTGTCATACGATGGAATGGCTTCAGAGAGCAAGTTGTTTTTGAGTCCAGTAGCACCTGAGAGACCAGCAAGATTTTCAGGGTATAAACTTCTGAGTGTCAAACAGCTCTCTCTGTTGTATCTGAAGAAGGGAGCTCTGATTCTCAAAAAGCTTCTACTCTGGAAATCTTGTTGGTTTCCAAGGAGCCAGTGGACTCAAATCCTGCTGTTCTACTGCAGACTAATACGGCTACCTACCTGAAACTATCAAGATGTTTTAAAAGCTGGAATCAATACAATATTATTTAATTTTTTACAACACTTATATGCTGCTTTTCCACTCAAACAAGGTTCCCAAGGTGGCAAACAGCAGATATTAAAACATTTAGAACATAAAAATAACACTGAACATGTATATAAATACAATAAACTGTAAATACAATGTAATTCCAGGAGAATCCCAGGCCCCATCTTGTAACCCTAGTCACAGCAGCCACTGGTTCAACTCTTGGGTGCCAACACCATTTTATAGAAGAATTTGATCATTTACAAAATTCTGACACCATTTTACAGTGCCAGAATACCTGAAAAGCCACGGAGAGGGGTAAAACAAGATTGCCTGGCCCCCCTGCGCTGCAGGCTCTGTCATATTCTTAAAATGGTCAATATCTCCTGTAAACTGTGGCCTCTTCTGTGGCGAAGCGAACATTCTCAAGGAGGCAACCCAGCATGGCATCCAGGAAGCTGTGGAGATGGTGGCTCACAGATGATTGGGACATCACCAGGGCCTTGGCCACCACACCTTGGGATGATCCAGTGGCCAGGAAACAGGAGAGTAGCACCTTCTGCAAGAAGGGAATGGCTGTGGGTGCCGGGGCTTGTCTCTGGAGCGCAAGCCCAAGCTCTTTGCAAAGGTCCTGATAGCCACCCTGTTCAGGCAGAAATGGTCCAGGCAGTTGCTGTCCAGGATCTGGTGGGTGCAGATGTGCTCCCGTATCATCTGGCCCAGCACAACCTCTGGCACCGATGTGCCACCCAAACATACATGCTGGAAAGAGACAAAGCAGGCAGATCCCCAGGGCTGGAGGTGGCAGAAACGGGCATCATGCGAGATCTTTCCGCATAGGGCCTGTTGGGGTGAGCAGAGTTAGTGGGGGAGCGGGGGAATCCTGGCACCCATCACCTACCATCATAACCCTAGCCCACAACCTGAAGCCCATGAGTGGCTTCCAACTACTCAATGTCCATCCTATGGTTTGCTGGCCAGGGGCATAGTCTCTCTCTCTCTCTCTCTCTCTCTCTCTCTCTCTCTCTCTCTGTCTCTCGGGGCTTTCCAGTGCTGTGCAGCCTTGCCTCCACATTTCTGTGCCTGGGGTTTGCTTGGCCTCGGAGAACTCTGGAGAGGGCAGCAGCCAGTGGCAGCTGAACTAGACCAAGGCCGAGAAGGCACTCCTGTACAGGCACTCCTGTACTCCTGGTGGTGGAGCATGCCAGCATTGCCCTCACCATGGCCAGAGGCACTTCGGCCACCAGTAGCCATTTAGCCTTTTGGCACATGTTGGGGGAGCGAGGATTGGCCCTGGGGCATGCCAAGCGGATGGAGCTGTCCTCTATGAAGTGCTGGATTGACTCCTTTGGACCAACTCCGAAGAATGTGTGTGCCCTCATGGCCAGAGGCACCCTATACAAGCAGACAGTGCAGGAGGATTTGCCCAAGGTGGAGGCAGTCATATGCACGATGATCCCCCTGTTGTGATGGTGGGGCTTGGCTTGGGAGCAGTGCTGACCAGAGTGGACAGGGAGTCTGGGGATGGGGCTCAGCCCTCCTTGCAGGCTATTAGCGCCCTTGCTTCTCTTGTGCAGGTGAAGCACTTAGTGTGGACATCACTCCAGAGCCATTGGGTGTCACAGGGAAGGAGCCCATGGGGAGGGGGCCACCAGCCCCCCTCAACTGAAGAGGGAGCCAGGAGGAGCTGGAGCTGGCTGATGGCTCTCGCCCTGTATAGTGCATCCCCCCACCCTCCGCCATGTGGGCAACAATCATGAGTGGAGGGAGGCTGTGTCCCAAGGCAATGAGTGCATGGCTGGCCTAGCCACATTGGTGGCCATGGAATGCCTGGGGGATCTGCTGGCTGTCATGTGCTAAAGCCAGACACTCATCGAGGGGAAGCTTGGGCTGCTCATGGCTGCTGCTCAAGTCCCCCGTCTGTCTCCCCTCCCATACTGCTGCCTGCTGGAGTGGCCCAGTTAACGCCGCAGGATCACCCCTAGCGATGCAGCCAGGTGGTTTGGAGGCCTGCTGGTGAGTGCAAGCTGCACCCTTGGTGGGGTGCAGCTCTCTCCTTGTCCACTAGGGGGTTGTGCCCACTTGCTGCTCCAGTGGTGGGCTCCAGGGCCCCCCCTGACTGGGCCCCCCCGGGTTTCCCTCCCATACAGTGAGGGAGTTGCTGCATGCCCCCCTCTCTGTGGGCTGCACCTCTAAAGGGACCCCCATGCTGCACATGAACTCAGCCGGGCTGCTCCCCCAGCCTGCTCACTTCCATGTGGGTGCCTTGACCGTGGAGGCATATGGTCCCCAGCTGCCTGCTCTGTGGCAAGGGGGACAGACGTGTCAATAGGCAGTGGGGATCATGACCTGCACATTGGCTGAACCTTTGCTTGTCAATCTCACACTTGTCATGGAGGGAGTGTGACCATTGGGGGATGCTGGTGGGGAATAGTGGGGCATGTGCTTCCAGCTGCAGCCTCTCTGTGCGCTGCCTGGCTCAGCAGCTGGTGTGACTCTCCCACAAAAGCCCATAGGGAGCAGACAAGCAGTGCCTCAAGTACATGGGTAGGCAGGTGCCGCTGATATAGTGGGCCACAGGTTTGTGCTGCCCGTCTCTGTAATATCTGATGCAGTGTTAATGCAGGCATATTTTAAAGACTACAAATCCCATGGTCCAGTATGCTGCTTAAAATATGCTAACCCCAAAGCCTCTGAACACAGAAATTGAAAAGAACAGCTGACAACATAAACAAGGTATTGCAGATGGAACTTTAGTTTTAAAATAGGGCTCCAATTTACAATTTGAGATTTACCAAAAATTCAAAGGGAAGTATGACCATCAGCTTCTCGATTTACATAGTTTAATACATTTATATCCATGCTGTTGCTCCTGAAAGGGGAGAAAAATATGAATTAAATAACTACATTAACAGTGGTCATGATTTACTGATACCCCTAAGTGTATACAAGATATGATGCTCCAGGATTTTTTTTAAAAATCATTGGATCCATTTTGAACTCCCCTAGAAGGAGCCAGTTCATAGATTGGGGATACTGCTAGAGCTTGGCCCATAGCTGGAAGTCCAGATCTCCTCTGTGATACATAATGCCTTTTCTTTGGTTGATAATACAGCTACAATCATTCTTCAAAAAGCTTTTATCTGGCCATGGGGATCCGTGCTTTGATCACATCCAGGTTAGGTTACTGTAATTTGTTTTATATGGGGCTAGCATTGCCAGGTTCCCTTATCTTTCTGGTGGGTAGGGGCTAGCCCCTAGACTTTGAGGCCCAAATTGGCTTGATGTGAAGCACAGGAGTGTTCCTGGGGCCTGCACGATGATGTCACCTCTGGGAGTGACATTATGCCCAGGAGGCCTGTTCCCCCATCTTTCCCCGCCAGCCAGATGAGTGGTGGCAAGGGGCAGAGCCTGGGAGCAGGGGATCCCCTGCCCCACTGGGGGACCTGGCAGCCCTATGTGGGGCTGACTTCTGCTCATCCAAAATGCAGTAAGGTTATTGTCTATGGAATATGTTTTATTGCACCTATGGTGTTTTGTTGTAATTTTTTTTGCTGGCTTGCTGTATTTATTATATGTAGTGTTGTAGTCATCCATGTTATTTTCTCTCTTTGTTGTGCTCTTTACCGTTGACATTTTGTTGGTTTCCTTGAAATGTATACTTATTTGACTGTTTATTGTTTCTGCTAAAACATTTCTGCTGCTGATGGTCGATATATTCACGATAGACAAAAGGAAGTACTTCTTAACAAGTAATAAAATTGTGAAAATCGTTGCTGGTGGACATGGTGATGGCTATGAGCAAAGATGGCTTTAAAAACAGCTGAGACCAATTTATGAAGTTTGAATGGCCCTCACAGGAGTCCATCACCTAAGATGGCTAAAGTGAACCTCCACACCCAGAGACAATAAACCTTTTTAAATACAGTGCTAGGAACCAACATCACGGAGGGTCCCCTCTGCCTTGTTTGGTAGCCCTCTGACTGGTCGGCTGCAACATGAAACAGAATGTTGGACTAGATGGATACCTGATCATTCCGTTATTTTCCAATTTGGAGATTTCTAGCATAACATAATTCATGCAGTTCTGTAGGTTACAAAATCAAAAATAATATGTATAAGCATTGTATATACTCTGCGATGAAAAAGAAACCGCTTAATTTATCCTGCATTGGACTGTAATGGGTAGGAGCAAAGAGCAATGAAAAGCAGTGAAGTCCTGCCTCCTTTCTAGTAAGCCCCACTGCCTTCATTGAAAGGCGATAATTCCTCTTTTTTATTGAACAAAAAGACTGGATGATGAGAAATCGATTGTGATAGAGAAAGCAAGTGCTAAGGCACAAGCCTTAGCAAAATCCTACCTTCTAATCCCATAGGACGGGGGAAATGAAAGAGGAAACTGTTATTTATTGAATGGTAATCTGCACATGTTCAGACACACACTGTTTTTTAATTTCATTTGCTGACAGTGAAAACATGTTCCAAATCTTACTCTGGAGATTGCTAGGAAGAGACATTTAAATGAAGAAAATTCTCTTCCCCACTATATCTTTCAAATACTTGTTTAGAATGAACCGGATAAGATTTCATTAAGGACAGCTGAAGGAACTGTGCACAAGCTCCTTGCAGCCTGCCTGCAACTTTACTGTCCTACCCTTGATATACTGGTCGCACCTCCAGCCTTTATGCAGGTTGATATCATATCTGTTGGTTTCTTGTTAAATAGTGATTGTAAAGAGTTAAACTGTTTCCATATGTGCAGCATGTTAATAGGGTTTGTAGCCTTTGGCAACCTCATCTGCAGCTGCTACCTGTGTGTTCCATTCCTATGTGTATGTCTTTGTGTGTGTGTGCGTGTGTGCATGTGCATCTGAGATGACATTTGAACTGAGCACCAGTAGTGTCAATGAAACTGTTATGTCTTTGTTGGGGGAGATATTTATTCTGTGCAATTACAACCCCCCCCCCCCATTTCATCTGCTCTCAGAGCTAACTGGAACATGTCAAACAATATACAACAGAAAAGAATGCAAATAAACTTTAGCTTGCATAGCCCGGCAAAGCATTTAGCCGCCCACTTGCAAAATACTTAACTCTTGTACACATGATACACAAAGAATGCTGGCTAGTTTCCTGCAGTTCAGACACACATGCACCCTAACACACAAACACCAAACCTGATCCTTGTCTTTATATCTGTGAGGTTGAAGTTCTTGCTAATAAAGGAGCTTTTCCCATGATGCAGTGTGATAAGGATTGGCCTACATGTAGCCCAGCAAGCCACTGCTGATGTTTTCTTGATTAGGTGTCTTATCTTCCATTGAGCTGCATCAGATGAAGGTTGCTGACAGCGTAATGGCAGGGAAAGCGTCGGACAGCTCCATAAAATGGCAGCTATGTTATGACATGTCAGCCAGGACTTGGTGGATGGTAAGTTGGTGTGATAACACTTTTTTCCCTCCTTCCTGAAAGGGTTTTTTTTTTTTTGCTTTTTGAACTCCTCCTTCATTGTTACAGTGCACGTGTTGTAAAGTTCACGTCCGCGCAAAAACTTTCAAGTGCAAGTTCAGTAGCTTGGTAGATTCCCCCACCCCCCCCGGCCCGGCATCTTAGTATGTTAGATAAGGTTTCTTATCTGTTGTGGCAACATGTTGTAGAACTAAGCAAGGGCAGTGGGAGGAATTTCTTTGTTGGAAGCAAACAAACAAACAAACAAACAAAAACTCTCTGAATTTTTACTTTGTGCCCAGGCTGGCTGGGTGTGAGAATGTGTCTGGGCTGGGGGGTGGGGAAGAAAGCAGCAATGTCATCACGTTCTTGGCTAATTGTACTTGAGTTAGTCCTAAAACAAGCAATCTGCCTATTTACTCTGTTTCTTCGCAATAATTATTTAGAAAGTGCATTGTATCACGTTGCGAACAGCTTCCTAATCAGTATGCGATTGTCCCCCACGCTTCTCTTAATTTGGAATCCTCCTCCCTTTCAATGAATACAGTAACTAGAGCAACTACTGATTAATATGCTGGTTGGCATAATTAAATTTAGTTAATGAAGCTATGCATATTAAGTCCAATTTTTCTTTGTTTCGACAAGCATGGCTTGCTTTGGTGGTGGTGGGGGGGGTCATATTTATACAGCTGCAACTGAAGGAAGAAAACAACAAATAATACAGGGCTGAATCCAAACAGAAAGACAACTTTTATAATGTTTCTGAGAGAGGGAGTTTGAACATTTCTTCGAATCTTGGAATCAGGAACGAGTGTTTTGGGAAAGAAAAGCGCGTCTCTTTACCAGGGTTTCTGAAATTTTATTCATATGCTCATTTTGTTGTCTAGACAATAGTTCCTTGTATGAAATAGCCATGCCATGAATGAAGACCTTCTGCTGGCAAACCTTCCATTATGAATATTAATTTCATTCCTGGGTTGCTTTGTCTGTCTGTGTATTTTTGCTCTGTTCATTCCATCCTTGATTGCCTTTGCTTGTTTGTCTGGATAATTGTTATACTTACTGCATGGACTGTTTTTTCCACAATTAGTATAGTGCAGAGACAATGGGCACTTTATTCAGGGCCAGTGGGTGTGAGGAGCACTAGTGGACAGCCCGTCCCGGCGCTTGGACAGAAGGCAGCTCCCTGATTCTAAGCGTCCTCCTAGACTGTGCCACTTTGCAAGGACTTTGTTCTGGTTTTATTATTTTACCCCCCAAAAGATGGATGTTGCTATGTGCCTTTTCAGGAGATCACGGACTAAGGGAGTATTTTAATTTAAAGGACATTTGCTTCGTGATGGTCTTTTTTTTGCTGCACATTTTCGAGAGGAAACAATTTCAACTTGTTGAGCGCTTGTGTGCTGTATTTAGATATACAGAGAAGGAGAGTGAGTTGATTCAAAGTGATTTTGCGAATCTCTGCTTTTAACTTGGCATTAGGACTTGTGGTAACAGATTGCTGTTTAGCACTTTAATTAGAATTTGGTTCTTGGTGTGTGTGTGTGCTCGTTATTTAAATGAGCTATTAAAGTAGTTCAGCGCTGTGTAGAAGATGGCATTATAAAATTATGTTGTGACAGATTTAATTAAATTACTGAATGTTCATAGAATTTTTTTGGAAAAGTAATGTATCTGTGTTTTAAGCAAGGTTTCTTTAAGGACAACTTTCCAGTAAGCCGGCATTGCTAAAAGAAAATCAATACTTTCACTCCCCACTATTTTATTAGGAAGCATGATCTTTAAAATACAGGTAATGGTATTATCATCGGTTATTATGCAAGGATATCGTATAAAATGTTATTGATAACTGAAGTATGTATCTCTTCTCAATCACTATTTATCTTAAAGTGATAACTCTGAGGTAATGTTCATTTCAGTTTATGCCTAGTTATATTCTCTGTTAGCTGCAGAATCTGAGAGAAACCTCAAGTTGAAGTCTTTCATGGCTGATGTAATTATTAATATTAAACATTTTGGGTATAAAATATCTTCACAAAGACTCTTTTAAGGAATATAAATAAATCACTGTATTTATGAAAATATGTAGCACTTTTGGCTGTATGGTTTAGAATATTCTAATGTGGATTATTATATATTCTTATATGTGCGCTTCAATGAAGATATCACTTGAAATAAGCTGTTGAAATAGGACTTGTCACTGAATGTTTAGGACTGGGCTATAATGCTGTAATCTTATACATACTTACTTGTAAAAGTGTTTTGAGTCAGTAGGATTTCTAAATTAATAAATAAATGGCACCAAAGAGAGCTTTGCTACTCACTTACACTGGTGTAATCCCATTCAATGTAATGAGAGTTAAATTGAATTGGGCTTTTAAGAAAGATTACTGAAATTTGTGAAAGATTTATCAGTACATATTTTACCCAAAAGACAAAAGGTCATTATCACTATTACCTTGTTTGTGTATTGCCTGGGCATTTCATTTCAAGCAGTTTGAATATAATTTCAAGACGGTGCACTGTTTAAAAAAGATAACAGATTAGTTAATCTGTTTTCCATTTTTCTATTTTTCTGCCTGATATTGTAGTGTTGCCAAGTAATGTTTCCTTCTTATTACCATTTGTTCAAATAATTTGATTAGCACCATTTATTCCTAAGTGTCATTTAATAAGAAGCAATTGGGGAGAACCCATAGAGTCCTTTCCCCCTTCACTTAACAAGTTTTTTTAAACAATAGGTGTGTTAAGATTTTTAGGACAGCATTAAGGAAGTAAATAGAACGAAAAGTAAGCTTCAAATAAACTCAAAACAGTTCTTCCTTTTAACTATGTATTTTGAAAAATAATCTGTTAAAATCAGGTTACTATTTGGTTGCCGGATTGAATTGTGTAATCTTGTTGTACATACTTTTTGGGTATGATTTATGTCCATTTGTTCTGATATTGGTATTCAGTTTGGTCTTCAACTAGAGAAATTTCATTTCATATGTATCATACAAGTTCTGTATTTATGATGATCTGGTTTCTATAAACAGAGATGAGTTTTCTGCTCAAAGTTTGTAACTTGGTATATGTCATCATAATATAACAACCTAGAAACTAGATGGAAAAGTTCTGAAGTTTTAAATTTTTATTAGCAGTACAAAATGCTGTGGTAAAATTGGTTCACTTATCTATAGTGACATTTTGCACCTTATATTTTACATTTACATAACTATTTTGAGAGACATTATGCCAGTGTTTTTCTCTTGTTACTTTAATAATATAACAATGTGAATGTTGTGTAGGGTAGGTGTGTGTTAATGTATTTAATTATGATGCTATTTTAGATTCAGTTAAATTAAGGAGAAGGTCTTAATACTACACTCAGGTTTACTGTAGTCTTTGTGTTCACAAAAATGTGAACATTTCAGGGGGTTCCACTATGTAAGTATTCGTGATATCTGCCCAGAGAAATATGTATATTTTAGACCTACTTGTACTTCGTATATCTGTGTTGTTGAATACCCGTTGAATGTTTCAGTAACTGTTTCTGTGGTCAAGAACATAAATTTTGCTTTACTTTTTTAAACTCTGTGATTCCACATATTTCCATATCATGAACATGGAAATTCAGTTTTGCTAACATTCTTTCAAAGCTGACAGTTTATCTCTATAATCCTGTGCATATCAATGAGAAAGTAAGTACTTAAATTCAGTGGAACTTAATTGCAAGTGAACATACCAACCAGTGGGCTGGTTGTCAAACCGTCCTATAAGTCACAGGCTAATGTTGCCAACCTCCAGGTGGATCCTGGACATATCCTGGAATTTCAACTGATCTCTAGACTACAGAGATCAGTTACCCTTGACAAAATGGCTTCTTTGGAAGGTGGACTCTATAGCATTATGCCCTGCTGAGGTCCCTCCCCTCCCTAAACACTGCCATCCCCAAGATCCTTCCCCAAATCACCAGTAATCTCATGAATTGGTATCCCTAGGACAGTAGGCTGTGTGGTTATGTGTATCACACATTTCCAGTGCCTTCCGAACTAGAGCAAGATTCGGGTCCAGTAGCACCTTAAAGACCGATTAGATTTCTAGGGTATGAGCTTTCGAGCCTCAGAGCTCCCTTTGTCAGAGAGTCAGAAAGTCAAAGATCCCATTGTACGGAAGGGAGCTTTGAATTTCAAAAGCTCATACCCAGGAAATCTAGTTGGTCTTTAAGGTGTTATCGGACCTAGATCTTGCTCTTCTTCTGCAGACTAACATAGCTATCCACCAGAAACTATCTTAAGCAGAGTTGTAGAATGGTGTAATTCTACTTAGGATGACATTATAAGCGTCTTAGCACATTCAAAATCTGCTGGAACATTATGAAATGTTTTTCACCCATCCTATGAACTTCCTTATAACTCCCTTGTTTAAGATCCTCCATAAGCTGAAACACTTTATTTCTCTTTGGTTGTATTGTTCAGAAACTTCTTGTTCCATTAAAGAAATGAAACAAAACACAGAAATGTATGTGTGTTAATGTATTTAATTATGATGCTATTTTAGATTCAGTTAAATTAAGGAGAAGGTCTTAATACTACACTCAGGTTTACTGTAGTCTTTGTGTTCACAAAAATGTGAACATTTCAGGGGGTTCCACTATGTAAGTATTCGTGATATCTGCCCAGAGAAATATGTATATTTTAGACCTACTTGTACTTTGTATATCTGTGTTGTTGAATACCCGTGAATGTTTCAGTAACTGTTTCTGTGGTCAAGAACATAAATTTTGCTTTACTTTTTAAAACTCTGTGATTCCACATATTTTCATATCATGAACATGGAAATTCAGTTTTGCTAACATTCTTTCAAAGCTGACAGTTTATCTCTATAAACCTTTGTCTAACATCAATTGTTTCTCTGCTGTACTGTCTTTATTAAAGTTAATAAATATGGGCTTAATCCTGCCAAAGTTAAGCACTTTTATTCTCTTTTGATTTTAATATTGAAACAAGTGATACTTAAAATGCTTACTTTTAAGTGGAATATGGCCTGTATTTTTTGGCAGGGAAATTGTGTTCATAATCCTACTTTTTCAGTCTATTCTTATTTGTAAATTAACAAAGCATATTGAAAGCAATACTGTGGTAGAATATGAAGCTGTCCAATGAAGTCTTAAAACCTCAAAGCATCTCTTAGGAAAATTGGGGCAAATGTTAAATAATGTCATGATTGTCAATCGTTTTACTGTTTAACTGGCTTTAGAGAGAGAAATGAAGTTAAACTTAGAAAAATGTTTCAGTGTACAGCTGATAGTACACTTGATTTTCCATTTACAAACGTGTGAATTGCAGTCTTAGAGCCAAACTACAAGTGACGCCTTACACAGGTTGGACACTTGTCAGCTTCCCTCAAGTTTTGATGGGAAATGTCGGCATCCTGGTTTTACAGCTTGGCTCTCCATTACAGCTGCAAGACCAGGATGCCTACATTTCCCATCAAAACTTGAGGGAAGCCGACTAGTGTCCAACCTGTGTAAGACGTCACTTGTAGTTTGGCTCTTAGGGCACTCTTATCCATGTTAACAAGGCCTCCTTCCCCCAGCACTGATATATTCTTTCATTGTATTATCCTTGCATGTTTTATATAAAATATTGGCTCATGGCTTAATCTACAATCCAAGTTCTTTAACAGACCTTTAAAAATTAATATTAGATGCCACCACAGGTATCCTAACCAAGTAAATAGAATGTGACTACCCTGTTACCATATCTTTACTGCACCAACATGCTGAAGGATATGTACTGGTGATCCTAAGTTCAGGAAGCATTGACTACGCTGTTTTACAATTTGAGGGGAATTACTGGTGTCCTGATGCCTTACAGTCTTGATAAGCATGCAGTAATGCAACCACAGGGGTGTGGGGGCACTACTGCATATTATACTTGTGCCTGTACCCGACTTGACACTAGGCAGCAGAACATAGAATTGTACTTTTGCTTTCCGAAGGTTATTCTAGGAAAAAATAATGGTATATCCTTATATGAACTAATAGAAATCAGCTGTTGCAACTTGCCCATGATAAAATCTTTATGGCATTTTGCATGAGACGATTTAATAGTTCTTGCCGCTATATGATTATGAAGTATGCTTAAAGATAAAGATTTTGTCCAAAACAATGATAACATTTTAAGTTTAGCATTTTTTTAGATATAGGTGAAAGTGGTATTTATTTGTTTTATTTATAGCCTTTATATTTTGCTTTTCTCTGGGAAGGTACTCAAAGTGACTCACAAAAAATAATGTGACAGATGGACTCACGTTCTAGCTGTATCTGAAGAAGTGAGCTGTGGCTCATGAAACTCATACCCTACTACAAATTTTGTTAGTCTTATGGGAGCTACTGGACTCTTGCTCTTTTCTACTGCTACAGACAGACTAACATGGCTACCTGTCTTGATCTACTCACAAAAAATAATTAAAACAACCAAAGCAACAGGTCCAGGCTGCCAATAGGCCCCTAGTAAGGGACAAGAGTCCTTTGGTTTGCATCTCTATACAGTAGGCAAGACTTGAAAGCATCTTTTGTTAGTGGCATCTTGTTGTTATCTTCAGTAGAATGACATTCTTAGGTTTGAATCCAACACACAGTTGTGTGTTTTTAACAACCCATTGTTTTCAAAGGCTTTAAATGTATGCAGCACTGAAAAGGAATTGCTACCCTTTTCTTTTTTCACTTTCAAAAACTTTCCAAAGCCCTTGATTGAAATCCTTTTAATATACCTTATTTCCCCATCTTCATGAATAACGTGGCTGGCATCCAAAGATCCCCATTTGGAGTTTCACACGTCCACCGGCTCCTTCTTGCTGCAAACCTTGGTGACTCAGTTCAGCAACCTTTATTGGCATTATTGGTGACTCCTGAAAAGCCATTATTTAGGGTTAGGGGACCCTAATGTGTGATATAGCATGGAGAGATGCAGCAAAGGAAAGAACTGATGGATGTGCCTTCTGCTCTTACATGGGACTCTTGATGACAGGCTCATCAGCAAACACAAGTAATCTACCCTGTTGCTAAATATTTGATTATGGACAAATTTTAGATAATAAATTGCCCAGAGCATTAAGAATACTTGAATGTGACATAGAACAATTGCTTTATTAGAATACTTTATCAAAATACAATAAAGGAATGAAATGCAGATTTTTCACAATCATGTTGGAAGTTCCTTGCGAAGAAACTAACCAAACAATATTTTCCTTTGACTGTATTTAGTCCACTTTAGTGACATAGGTGGACAGGCATATCTGGGAGACTGGCAGTCCCATTCTAAGCCAAGTTACCCCAAGCTAAGCCCATTGACTCCAATGGATTTAGAAAGATATAACTCTGCTTAGAATGGCACAGTAAACTTAATTTTTCTGATTCACTGAACATTAGTGTCCTTTGTATCTCCATCTCACTTAAGTTGACACCTCACTGTGCTGTTCTGCTAACGGTCCCTCTCAGCTTCCTTCGCTAGTCAGTCATATGACGAGGATGCCCTTTACTTGTTTCATGTTTCAAAAATTCTAAAGAATTGAAACGAGAGCTTTTATTGTACTTTAACCAACTTCTGCTGGTGAACAAACACAAAATTTACATGGGTCTGCCCTTAGTTGGTACAGGACACCACAACCCAGCTATTGTCCTATCACTCACATTCTACAGATGCTCCATCAGTTACCAGGTTCAGTTCAGGGTTCTAGCTGAACCCTCTAAAAAGCCCTTAATTGCATTGGACCTGCTCACTTGCAGGACCGCCACTCATGCAATGTTCCCCCAAGACATCTGATACCACCCTGCATGTAGGTAAAATCGGCAACATGCATCATCTGTGATGACGCCCACATTATGGAATAGCCCGCCTGAGGCTGTTATGAAAGCCCTCACACTTACATCATTTCACAGAATGAGCAAAACGCAGGGAATTCTGATAGAAAGAGCAGAACTGCAATACAGTGGATCAGCTCAGAAGGTGACTTCTAGAAGGGAAAAACTTTTGCTACATTGATTATTTTGTTGCCTTAGAAAACAATTCTGCAGCTCCAGTCAAATTGCATTGTTTTGTTTTATTAAGAATATTTGCTGTAGGATTAAAAATTTTTTATGAGGGATAAATTCTATCTATATCGATTGTTTCATGGTTTTTAGACAGCCTTTTGATTGCTTGTGCTGTATTTCCAGTCCTACAATCTGAGCCCCTTGTATTATTTTGTTTTATTAAGAATCTTTGCTGTTAGACTGAATTATTTTTATTGAATTTTGTACTCTACTCACTGAATAGTATTTCTCATACCTGTAATCTGCTCATCTCATCTTTATTATTCTTTTTTACTATGCATCTTTGTTAGAATCAAACTTTTAAAAATCATACCTTGTAATTTGCTTACTGATTGACTGAATATTTCTTATATTTTTAATCTGCCTTGAAACCTAATGAGAAATGTGAAGTATAAATGAAGCTACTAAGAAGACGAAGAAGAATTTCAATGTATACGGAGGTCTCTTCATCAGATGGCTTTGCTGGGAAGATGGCAACAACTATGTATACAGCTTAAATAGATTCATTACAACCATTTTGACTTCCAAGAGAGTACATTTTGAAGATACGGATTTAGATTTGAAGATCTTCATAACCACTTCTTTGTGTTCAAACAGTCCTGAAACATTTCTGAAGCACCAACGCTTCATCCTGCATGGCAAATCTTTTAAATCTAAGGGGGGGAAATTTCAAAAAGCAGTTTTTCATACGGCATTTTATACAATCAGTTACTTAAAGGGAAATGGTCAATAGTTGCACTGACACAAACCCTTCGAGGGAACTTTACATCCTGGTCAAAAACTCCCTGTGACCTAGATCCTGACCTTTATTTACTTGTAGTCACTGCCTTCAGATCTACATCTTAGGGCTCATTCACACTGTGATATTCTTTCATGCAATCTTATATGTGAGCACACAACTGCATGAAAAAGACTGATATGAATAGAAGAGTTCAGGTGGGAATCTGGCATCCATTTTTGTGAATATAAGTGCACTTTTCCTTGCATCTTGTGTCCAGCAAACTCCCTTTTTGAACAGCCACATTCACACTGCCCTGTCCCATCATCATCCTGTATATCATACATGGCTGTGTAGAGGAATATTGGCTGTTCCACAGACTCGGGCCAATGCTGAGTAGTATTAGCATATTCATCCACTAAATTAATTTCCATTTTACTCTTTTCTCTTCTTTGATGTTCTATAATAGTTATAGGCTCTGGGGTGGTCCTTCTACTTGCTCCGCATGTCTTACTTCCCTTTTCAGCCAGCATTCATTTCCAAAAGAAGGCATGACAATGCACACAGCTTTCATTGTTCTTTATATACCTCAAGTCTGTCCTTCACCTGAATCCATCAGGGACGTTCTATACGAGATGCTTTGCCCCTCTCTGACTAGTCAACTAATATCCTTTCAGGTGTGACCATGGCCACTGTTTGCCTCTCTTGCGTTTCACATGTAACAATTTGAGGTATCTCAGCACAGAAGATGGGGAGAATTTCACATTTTGAAATTCTTATAATTACACAATGGCAGAGGAATCTTTTAAATTAGGACTTTACTTCTTACCTTGTGATGCTATGCACGCTTACTTGGAGGTAAGTCCCACTGAACTCAATGTAACTTACTTCTGAATAAACATTCATAGGATTGGGCTGTTGGAATAGTGGAAATTAACTGCTTGACATTTCTGTCTGCATTACTACCAGCCATGCTGGAACATTATTTCAGTTGAGTTCAAGTGTGTTTATATTCTTCTATGAAGGATGTTTTTTTTAAGCCACAGGCTTACATATTAGCTTTATGCCATCAATTAAGTTATGCATGTAAAAGGGTGTAGCTGTAAATGATGATGGCATGTGTTAGTTTTTAGTGACTAAAAGCCAACTGGAAGTTCAGTGGATCCATTGATCTTTAGACTTCAGAATACAAATGCGAAATGTAAACTTTCTGCCGGGTAGTTTATGAAGAAAACGGTACATGAATATGTCATTATAAGTTGTGTCTTCACATACTAGTCAGCAAATCTTTTTTGTTAGCATAATAGTTAATAAATCTTTTAGTTTGCTGCATGAAGTGAGCGCAGGCATGTCTGCTAGTTGTTTTGATATGCCTACTTCAAAAATTATATTCTGTTTTCCAACATCCTTTTTAAAAACCAATCTATTATGATCAGGACAAATTTAGGCATTTTAATATAATTAAATCTCATGAAATGGATTTTGTACCATGCCTATTTAATGAACAGCTCTAAAGTAGAATGCTAAACAGATCTGGCTAAATTCAGTAGAACAAGTTTGTCATTTTTTTGCTTGTCAAGATGCAACCTACTGGATGCTTTACTATCTGATGAATTCAGTGTTCACATTCTCATTGACTTCAAGGTGTGAGCACATGAGAGCATCCTCTGGCCCTGGTTTGATGCTCTGGTGAAAATGAAGCAGTGTCTCATAAAAGAAGGCAGGATGTGAAAAGCATACCTTAAATTCTTGTAAGTGAAACGCAAGAAGGGAAAATGGCCACATTCACTCCTGAAAGAATATTGGTTGCCTAGTCAAGAGAGGAGCAAAAGTCTTGCTTTTCAGCATTTTAGGGGGCGGGGGGGGGGAGCTTACTGTAGATATTAGCATGCCCCAGAAATGAGGACAAGCAGGGCTTTTTTTCAGCAGGAACGCAGGGGAACGGAGTTCCGGAACCTCTTGAAAATGGTCACATGGCTGGTGGCCCTGCCCCCTGATCTCCAGACAGAGGGGAGTTGAGATTGCCCTCCGCGCCGCCAAGTGGCGCGGAGGGCAATCTCAACTCCCCTCTGTCTGGAGATCAGGGGGGCGGGGCCACCAGCCATATGACCATTTTCTCCAAGGGCAACCCACTGAGTTCCACCACCTCTTTTCCCAGAAAAAAAGCCCTGAGAACAAGGATTTAAAAGTCAGGATTTAGCTTGAATTTAACTACCTGCAGTCCTTGACATGAATTCAAATTATAAGATGTATAGATAAATTTAGCAATATGTAATTTATTTACCCTCAAGCATATTTGTCTTTTTTATAGTATCCAGGTCTATTGCAGAATCCCAGAACTTGTCATTTAAAAGGTCCTAAACTGTTTAGCATGTTGCTGGCTTTTTTTGGCCACGAATTGTTAAATTCCTCAACAGGTGGGACTGCTATTCTTTTCAACACTCGTGACAATTCTGTTTAGGAAAACATATGATACTTTTGTATTGGAGATGACACACAAACAAATGGTCTAAAATTTCCCCTTTCTATCTTATTTCACTTGTTCAACATGTAGCTTGTGATTTCTCATTTTTTTGCTATTCTGCACTCAACAGATTGATTTGCAATTAACTTTTTACTCATATCTTATATTCAGAGAGTCTTGATGTACAGTGACAAATGTAACAGGGAAGGAGAGGGCATTCTTTTCCTATCAGCGTCCTACATTTTACCAGCAATAATGAGCTGTCACAGTGTGAGTTCTAGAGATGAGATTAGTGCATGGAAGAATGAGTAAACCTGTATACATGAAGAATAATTAAATCAAGCAGAAAATAATAGCAAGTGTGTTACGGTGTTCCATGTGAAACTAGGACGGGATTGAATCAGGCTGCACAAGCCCACTTTACTAACATGGAATTGTGTATTTTAAAAATAGCATTTATAAAAACTACCAGTCATCATACTCAAAGAGCACATAAATTAGTGTGGACAAAGAGCTCAACATCTACTACAGAGCAGCTTTTGCAAGTCTCTAAAGGCTTTCAGGCATAATTCAAATGTACCATATGTAATATTTATTAGTGACTTTTCTCCTCTGTCAAATGGCAGGGATTTGCAGGTGCACAGGTGTAACAACGGCCAACAGGTATGGGTTTAAAGAGCGTAATCTGTTCCTGTGTAATAGGAGCGACTGGTTCTTTCCCTAAAATATTCACTACAATCTCCTTCGCGTTCCACAGAGTGGTTGAAGAAAGAAATTCAAGATTTAGCAGTGGGCCTCGGAGTGATGATTGCTTTGTAATGGAACAAATTCAATTACATGAAATATTAGACTCTTCTCTCCCTGCCTCTTCAATCTATTTAGGGAAGTCAAGGGGAAAAAAAAGAAGAAGCCTCTTAACAGATGCCTGGCTGCCTCAGTACAGAGAGGAAAACCATAATTTGCCTGTAATCCCTAATGCAAACAGTTGTTCATTAAGAAACAAAACTAATGTAATCTTGATTATTTGCTTGGATTTTTACTCTATCATGTTGTTTTGTACAGCTGGCAGGCTAATGTAATTTTACTAAGAAACCCAAAGCAATCTGGTACTCAGACAACACCATGCAGATTTAGGTAAATTCGGAATGCAGATTAGCATAATACTAACTAATCACGAATATCATTTGCATTAATTAGAGTATTGGGACAAGATTGCTTTTTTAAATGGAAGAAAATTGAAAGAAAGATTAAGGGCAAGAGCTTATGAACCTAGTTTTGCTGGATGCAAGTATGTAACAGATGATTTCTGCCATAATACTTAATATTTTAATGTTTAAGTATTAATTAAAGTATTGGGGAAAGATTGTTTCTAATTGGAAGGAAACTGAAAGAGAGATTAAGGGCAGAGATTATGAACTGCTTTTGCTTAAGGCAAGTATGCACCAGATGATTTCTCCTCTAATGCCAAAGAGCTTAAAATGTGTAAAAGATAGGGTGAATAATACATTAAGGAGTTTAGAAAATGTAAAGGTTCTTTTTAGGGTAGGTTGTTCCCCATATAAAATTGTCTAAACTAAATAGACTAGAAGTTAACTTCAATATTTCTGAAGGGTATCACCCAGAATCTACATACTCTAATTTACCATCAAAACTACGTAAAACTGTTATAAATAGTTAAAAAAATTAAAATGGCTAGATAAAACAAGTGACATAAAATCCAGAATTTCACAACATGTTAAGTAACACAAACTTACATGCCTATCTCCTTTTTTAATGCCAAAATAACAAATTGTCAATGGCATGGTTCTGATGCAGTACCAAATCATGATTTGGCACAACCACCTCATATACTCCCCGCCCCCTGCCCCTTTTCAGGCAGTTGGAGTCAATTATTTATTTACACTTTATTGCATGCCATAGATTGATATTACATCTGAATCTCCAAAATAGAAAGGGTGTCAATGGCTAGCCTTTGTGGCCTTAATAAGACATCCGGTTAAAGGGAGGTGTTCATTAAGGAGGAGATTAAGCTTCCCTTGGCAACGTGTTTACCTTTACTAGCGACCCACTGACTTATACCACCTGCAGCAGAATATATAATTGTTTCTGGTGATAAACATTTTCTGCAATATATGGCAGTATTGAGCCCCAGAACAATGGGCCAGATCTATTTCCAGGAATAAAACCCAAAGCAAATAATGTAACTGGCCTCGCAGAATGATGTCTCAGAAGCTCTCCACAAAAGCAAGCCAAAGCTTTAGTTCCAAGCGGTTGTTGAAACAGTTCTACCTATCCAGGAAAAATGGAGATGAAAGCTGTACAGGTTTCCAGTTCAGTCTAAATAAGTAATTCATTTCAAGAGAGACATGGATTTAGCCTCTCTGAATTTCTCAGATTCTTGTTAAATAGTCCAAGCAGCCAGTTTGGGTACAACAAGAAACAGGTTGGCAGTAGAGTAGGCTCTAGAATAAATAGTGTCAGAAGAACTGAAACTAGGGACATGTTCCTGACAATCTCATTTAGACTACAAGTATTCCTGCAAAACTACCAGATATCCTGAACTGAAAATAGAATTTGATGGGTCCTGCAATAAAATTTTATAGAAAATGGTATGTGTTTGTATTCATCTGTATATATCAAAACACGCAATGTACATACAAACTATTATATTCCTGGTCATATGATGGTATTAGAATATTTTAACATGCGTCCCAGCTTTGTATAAATGTTCATTAGGTGTATTTATAGACTCAAAGCCAGAAAAGGAACAATGATCTAGGATAACCCTTGTTAAAATTACAGGTTTCTTAGAAGATTTTTAAAACCTTTATTTGAAAAGCAATCATGAGCCTACACAATATCAGATCTGTAAGGAACAATGCTGCCTTGCTGGGATGTTGCAGGGAGAGGCAATAGAACTAGCTTGCATAAGAGATTTGGTTGGAGAAGAATGATTAACTATGCCTATTCCAACGAACTCCACCTGGTTATGCAGTCCTACACCAACCTTGCTATGGTGGCCAGGAAGGATGGGTTGCTATTATCCTTTGTGAGTCTTTCAACTTCCACAGACTATTAGTACAAACGATAGCGGGCATTGACTGTATGCTCCTTTCATTGGGAACTAAAGATAGAGTAGGCATTCTGCTTGTTTATCAACCACCCAGTTCTCCAATAAGCACCCTTTCTGAGTTGGCAGAGATGCTCTCAGATGTGGCATTGGAGACACCTAGACTGATTGTTCTGGGTGACTTCATGCTGAATGTTCATTGTCATTGATTTATAGCTTCCCTGGCAGCCCTGGGCTTCTCTCAAATAGTGACAGGCCTCACATATGAGAGAGGCCACACCTTGAATTTAATATTTTGCACCGATCCTTTGAAGGAAGATCTTGTTTCAGGGTTGGAGATTCAGCCTAAACTATGGGTTTGACCATTATCTACTGAAGGCAGAAGTGAATATGGCCCCAATACCCTGCAAAAAATTAGACCCATTAAAATGGTCCTCTCACAAGGGCTCATGGATCTTTCTAGATTCCAAATGCCCTTGGGGATTTTAGGATTCCAAACACATGCTCTATGAAGGCTGCTGTAGATGTTTGGAATGCGAAGCTCCTCAAAGCTATTGACAACTTTGTTCCTCGCTCACTTCTCTGAGCCTTGGGATGGAAGCCAGTCCCATGGTTTACTGTGGACCTGGGTGACTTAAAGAGGGCCACAAAATGTCTATAAAGTTGCTGGTGGAAAACGCTCGCTGAAACTGATAGAGCAAGCTACAGAGCCCATTGGAAGACCTATGAAGTGGCTATGAGAGCAGCAAAGAAAAATTATTTCTTTGCAACCATTGCATCAACTAATTCACAACCATCTCAATTGTTCAAGGTATGGTTGTTGTGGGTTTTCTGGGCTGTATTGCCGTGGTCTTGGCATTGTAGTTCCTGACGTTTCGCCAGCAGCTGTGGCTGGCATCTTCAGAGGTGTAGCACCAAAAGTGCTACACCTCTGAAGATGCCAGCCACTTTTGGTGCTACACCTCTGAAGATGCCAGCCACTTTTGGTGCTACACCTCTGAAGATGCCAGCCACTTTTGGTGCTACACCTCTGAAGATGCCAGCCACAGCTGCTGGCGAAACGTCAGGAACTACAATGCCAAGACCATGGCAATACAGCCCGGAAAACCCACAACAACCATCGTTCTCCGGCCGTGAAAGCCTTCGACAATACATTGTTCAAGGTATCTCAACATCTTATAACTACTACATCTGAACTTTCACAGTCTCAAGAACAGGCAATTAGCTGTGATGCCTTTACAAAGTTTTTTGTGGATAAAATAGCACAAATACACTCTAATCTGGATGCCAGCTGTAACACAGGTGAGATGGAAGAAATGCACCATCTGGTTCATGTATGGACCACTTTAACCCAGGTACAATGATGGATATTTACAGGATCCTGGCATCTGTGAAGGCCACTACTTGTACACTTGAACCTTGCTAATCTTGGCTGTTAAAATCATGTAAGGACCACATAAAAGAGCCCTTGAGGTCTATCGATCACTAACTCAGGGTACCTTCCCTTAGCCACTCAAACAGGAAAATTATCCGCCCACTAATCAAAAAAACATTTCTAACCAAAACAAAAAATGAGGTGGCCAGTTATCACCCTGTCCCTAATCTACCTTTTCTGATCAAAGTTACTGTGGGCCAAGCTACAAGTGACAAATGACACTTGAACAGCAAGTGGATTGAGTGGAGTACATGTGAACAGGGAGAAATACACTTGCCGTTCAAGTGTCATTCGTCACTTGTAGCTTCGCCCTGAGAGAGCAGTAGCTGACAAACTCCAGGTCATCTTGGTGCTTTGGATCCTTTTCAGTCTGGATTCAGGCCAGTCTACAGGACAGAGACGGCTCTGGTGGCTTTAGTTGATGATCTCTGCTTGAAGACCAAGGCCATGCTTCTTTGTTGCTCCTCCTGGATATGACTGCAGCCTTTGACACAGTAAACCATGCCATCTTGCTGAGATGTTTGGAGGCAGAAGTGGGTATCCAGGGATGTGCTTTGGATTCTTTAAATTGTTTCTCAGGGAAGGTATTCATAGAGTTGCTATTGGAGACCAGAGTGCGAATTACCTTGTGGGATTCCCCAAGGCAGTGGCAAAAAATGCTTTCTATAACCTCACTCTGGCCTGGAAGATGGCTTCTTATCTTGACATGGCTGACCTGGCCACTTGGATCTATACTATGGTAACATCAAGGCTTGACTATTGCTCTATACATAGGTCTCTCGTCTAAGTTAACAAGGAGGTTCCAATTAGTGCAAAATGCTCAGTGTGACTGTTATCAGGAGTGAGCAGGAGCATGAACATCACTCTCATCCTACAGTCGCTCCATTGGCTACCCATCAGTTACCATGCTCAGTTCAAGGTATTAGTTATTACATACAAAGTTCTTCATGGCTTTGGTACGGCATACCTAAGTGACTGCCTCCCTCCCTATGTTCCTCCATGGCAGCTTAGCTCATCTGAACAGGGTCTCCTGCAGGTGCCACGCTGCACATGGGTGAAGTCAGAAGCCCATACATGGGCTTTCTCTGTGGTGGTCCCTATCCTGTGGAATGACATGCCTGAGGAAGTCAGAAGAGCCCCCATTCTCCTGGCTTTTTGTAAACAATGCAGAACTGAACTATTCAAAAAGGCTTTTTTCTCAAAAGGAGAGCTGTATTGTAGGGATGGGGTCTCAGATGCTTCGCTAATGAGTTAGGGACCATAGACTTCACTATATTGCCTTACATATTATCTGTTGATTAAATATGTACTCCTATGTACCACCAGTGCTCCATGTTGTCTAATGTTAGTCCTAGAATTGAGTATATTCTGCTTCAGTATTTTTTCTACTCTATATTGGATTCTTGCTAATACTGTGTCTTTTAAACTTGTATCTATTTACCCAATGGCATTGTTTATGGAAATGTCCTTGATACTGTATTGAAATGTACTTGATACTGATTGTACTAATCTCATACAGTGTAATCCGCATTGAGTTTCAGTGAGAAAGGTGGACTATAAATGACATAAATAAATAAAATAATAAATAAATAAATCTATACCTAAAGCCTTTAGGAGAACTAATTCATAGCTGTGGATCTGGATGCCATCAATATGTGTAAGCAGTCAGTCCGGCCTTCGCCAGTTGTACAGCAGTTTTCATATAGCTGCGTGTAATATTAAAAGTGTACAAGCCTCTGGAGTTTAAAATGGCTACCTTATAGCCACTAGGGAGCCTTTGCTGTTGCTGTGTCCCACCCGGGAGAACCAGGCATGCCAAGGAATGCTGCCCTGAAATGCGGAATGATTGTAGCTTGATTGAATTTACTGCCATCTCCAGCCCCACCGGTGCCCAGAGCAACAAAGGACTCGCAGAGTCACCTCCACTTAGCACATTCCTTTCCCTCCTTCCATGATGAGATCTCCTGTCCATGATTGAGGAGCTAATCAAATTACATTCATAAGTATAGACAGTCGTTCCTGGCACAATGTATCCCCTCCCCAAAAACACTTAACCTAACTCCGGTGTACTTCATCAGAAAAACTGTCCTTTTGTGCAGCGCTAGAACTAGTTTTGCATCTGCATTCACACTTCCGGGCCGCCATCAGTCAAAGTACTCAAGCCTTTTGTCTAACCCAGGAACTGACCATTGGAGTCTTTGTCCTAACTGCTAGGAGGACTCTCCTCCACCTCAGGGCACATTTTACCTATAAAGGTAGAGCTCTGGCCCCATAGAAATCGAACACGTTTCCGGATCCACAAGTGCCGTTCCCTTGAGGTTTGCTCTAAACCTCTTGCCTTGCCGAGGACTCTGGACATTTGAAACTTCTCTCTCTCTCTCCTCACTGCGGACTGGACCCTCTTCTCCAGGATAGCAAGATATATTTACTCCCCCTCGCTATCCCCAATTTCTGGCTACATTTTCTAGGACTGTGTGTGTGTGTGTGTGTGTGTGTGTGTGTGTGTGTGTGTGTGTGTGTGTGTGTGTGATTATTTCCCCCAGTAGTTGGTGTATATGTGCATGAAGTTTTTGTGTTCAATAAAAAGTTATTGTTTGATATTAAGCACCAGACTCGCTTGTTCTATTGTAGGAAGGGACTTGGTATACAAAGGTGACAGATCCCAGTTACCGCCTCTCATATAGCTGTCTTCCTTGCTAGCTAATTCCCCCATAAATAATATTTATTGCAAGGAGACCATTTCCGGTAACATATGTGGATGATACCCAGCTCTCTATCTCACTATCCAAGTGACTGCAGGATGCAGTAGCAATCTTGGATTGCTGTCTGACAGCCGTGGTCAAATGGCTGAGAGTAAGCAAATTGAAACTGAACCCAGACAAGGCTGAAGTGATGCTGGTTTGGGGAGGGCAGAGATCTTGAAGAACGTTGTACTCCCCACTTTTGATGGAGTTTGTCTGACCATTGCAGGCTCAGTACAGAGCCTAGGGGTTACACTGTATCCAAAGCTACTGTTAGAAAAGTTAAGGTGAGTACAAAAAATGCTTTCTACAACCTCAGTCTACCATGAAGACGGCCCCGTATCTTGACATGGTTGATCCAGCCACCTGGATCCATGCCACTGTAACATCAAGACAATTGGTATAGAACGCTGCAGCTCAGTTATTATTAGGAGCTAGGAGGATCATAAATATTACTCCCTTTCTGCATTCACTCCATTGGTTACCTATCAGTTACCAGGCTCAACTCAAGTTATTGGCTATCACACACAAAGCACTTCATGGCCTTAATCCAGCATATCTATGGGACCACCTCTCCCTGTGTTTCACTGGGCTCCCACAGACCCCGCCTCTGTAAAGGAAATCTGTTACCTCTGATAATGTGATAACCATTCATAGTCCCTATTCAGTCCCAGCTTGACAGAGTCAAATTTGCATATGAATTCCAATTCAGCAGCCTCCTGTTGGATTTTGTTTTTGAAAGGTTTCTGTTGAACTACAGCGACCTTTAAGTCTTTGATGGAATGTCCTGGTAGATTGAAGTGTTCTCCCACTGGTTTTTGGACGTTTCCATTTCTAATGTCAGATTTGTGTCCATTTATTCTTTTGCGTAGAGGTTGGCTGGTTTGTCCAATGTACAGAGCAGAAGGACATTGTTGGCACATGAGGGAACCCAGTGGCGCCTGGCGTGGGCTTTCGGGGACCACAGTTCTCTTTGTCAGATGCATCTGGTGGGGAGAGTTGTGGTTATCGAAGGCTTATACTACATAGGAATTGGATGGTCTAGCTGTTTTACTGCTGCAAACTAACAGGGCAAACTCCCTTGAAGCCTCACCCAAGCCAACTGACCCCGAAAGGACACCAAAAGGAGATGTTTACATTTACTAGCAAAGGAATGTTTTGGTTGCACCCTCCCCCTCCCCCCCTAACTGCATCTTCTCTCTCCTCCCCTCCTCTTCTATATTTGACCAGTTTCTGTACTATGCATCTGACGAAGAGAACTTGATTCTCGAAAGCTTATGCTACAATAAAATTGGTTAGTCTTAAAGGTGCTACTGGACTCTTTTTGATTTTGCTACTACAGACTAACACGGCTAACTCCTCTGGATCTTAGGATACTGTGGTTACTTACACATTATAATATTCATGTAAGCACATTTTCTCTACACTCAAGATCACAGAAGACATGCTAAGAACTGATGTGAAAAGAAGTTTAGTTGAATCAGAAGTGCTGCTTTGCAGAAAGATGGCTGAAACCTCACAGTAAATGGGTAACAGCCATGAAACATTGCACTGTAAAAAAACCCTCAAACTAAATTCATTTCCTCTTTATGCTACAATAAAAGATTCTGCAAAAACATTCACTGTGAACACTGAATATCAAGGAATATGAACAAACATGAATATTTTCCTGAATAAAATTTTAAACGACTAGCACCAGGGCTTTTTTTCAGCTGGAATGCGGTGGAATGGAGTTCCAGCACCTCTTGAAAATGGTCACATGGCCGGTGGCCCTGCCCCCTGATCTCCAGACAGAGGGGAGTTTAGATTGCCCTCACCGCTGCGGTGCGGCAGGCAATCTAAACTCCCCTCTGTCTGGAGATCAGGTGGCATGGCCACAGACCGTGTGACCATTTTCGTCAAGGGTGATATAAACTTTAAAAAACTCCCCCCTTGTTCCAGCTGACCCAAAGTGACGTCATTGTGTGGTCCTGGGAGCATGCGCACACTTTGCGCATGTGCATGTGGTACCAGGGGCACCACATCCCGCCAGGAGTTTCCCCCTGTGCTGGCAACCTACTGAGTTCCACCACCTCTTTTCCCAGAAAAAAAGCCCTGACTAGCATACATACGCTTAGCATATGAAAATGTGTTATTATGAATAAAATTTTATCTCATAGAATTTAAGAGAGAAGAAGAGAGGAAACAGTTGTCATTTCCCTCAAGAACTGTAATTACTGCTGTTTCTGAGCATGAAGTGCATTGGGTTCATGGTAGGTTTTCATAAAGGTGAAAAAGGTTTCTGAGGACCTTCACATATTTGCAGTTGGCAAATATTTCCAACAGAGAGATTAATCCCTTAATATTGACCAATAAGAGCTATTAAAGCTGTAAGAAAACTCTTTTAATATTCCTGTATAGAATTTTAGAAATTCGCAGCTGCCAGTAATTTGAAACTCCAAATTGGCATGTTATATTATGCTGCCTAGAAGCTGTCTTACTCCTCCATAGACGTTAAATGTAGCTTCTTCCCATGTAGAAAGCACTTTTCCGAGCATAAGCTGAGAGAAGTAACTTCTCTAATTAATATGAAACATGAACTAGCATCAGGTGAGCGGACTGATAAGCTGCAGAGACAATGCTACTTCCTCTCCAATTCCAACTCATGCACAGGTCAGTAGTATTAATGAAATGCAAGAGCTTGTTTTACTCTGGGAAGTTTTGTTTATCCTCTGAAAACATCTTGCATACAATTAAAATGTATTTGTTAACTGCCTTTTCAAAATGTATATAATATTTCTCTTCAGATACCACTGAAAGTAGTTTGATCGTGGCACCTGTATCAGATGAAAAGAGATTTTGCTGATAAGCGAAGCCTTGTCAAAATATTCAGTGGGCTTTGGCAATTGACAGTGATCTCCCTGGCACAGCTGAAAAAGGGGAGATCCTCAGTTTAAAAAATGGAGCTGGGTTCATTTGAGCATCAACATGAGGATTCAGTAACATCGTCTTAGGAGAGAACTGAATTCCTTGTCATTTTCTTTCCCCAGCTCCGACATACTTGAGAAAGAGCCTTCAAATCCTTGGCTTTGTGCAGTTTCAGTCCTGGTTTTTTTGGGTTAGCTCAGACTTTCAAATGGTCCTCTCTGGATGGTCTCTGTCCAGAGATGATCTATATACTGGGTTCTGTGGGTTTCTTCCCTGCCGGGGAAAGGTGTTCTAGAGAGAAGAGCAGGAAGTAATTAAATCTGTTTTCGCTGCTCTCAGGGCATAAAAGGGGCCATTAGGAGTATGTGGGACATCTGTCAGACAATGCCCTGTACCGGAGTTCATGTTGCCCAGTAGTAGTGATCACTCTCTTTTTCATTTGTTTCTTTTCAATAACATTTCCCAGCCAAGCTCCTTGGATTTGTGCCACAAGTTCTGATACTATTTTTCCATATTGAGGGTGGCTCTTGCTATGGCCTCAGGTGCCCTCAGTATCTGATGCTGGGAAAGATTTTTTTTTCTCTCCACCCAAAACTTTTTTAAAAAAAGTTTGACTGCAGAATGTGGAATATCATATGATTGGCCCACCTGGGTATCAAAGTGTCATTCTTTGTGATCTGGAGCCAGAGATGATCTATATACTGGGTTCTATATACTCTGGTTTTCATAAAAGTAGTGACAATCATTGAAGAATTAAAGTTTCCGTGAGACTGTTCTAGACCAAAGCCTTTTGTTGTCTGTTCTTTCTCAGTTTCCTCTAGTTCTTTCTTTTGAATTTCTGCTGTTACAGTCATGCACAGATTCACTACGTCTGCTACCGCGCAGTGAGGATTAAGTGTGTCGCTGAATGTAGAAGCATGCATGTTGGCCACAGAGCTTAAATGTTTAAGTGTTTTCTTCATGCTTTCTTGGCCTCTTTTCCCCATCTACTCTGCACTGGCTCACAGAACTCTGGTAGATGTGGCTTCCATGGTGAAACTGCCCCCTCTCTTGTTCTTTTCTTGACACATATACTGTATTTGACTCTATTAAAATGTAGACTAGGTAAGTGGCAATAGGTCATAACTATGCTATAGCAATTATAGCCTAGCTCACATGCATGGACGGCATTCTATTTAAATCTATTGGAGTAATACTGTTTTGAGTAATGGCATATTAGGGGTGGGGAAAACCTGGAAACAGGACACTTAAAACACTGGAAGCTCAAGAAAAGATAAGAGAATAAAGCATTCCAGTTTAGAAGGGGGAAAAAAAGAAATAGCTTCATATGCATCAAAAAGTCTGCTTGCCAGCCCAAACAAAAACACTTTGCTCACCCTTGGCTAGTTTACAGTACTGGAATAGGTTATTTATCGTCTGGAATTCCAATGCTCTATGATGCCTCTGTTGCCCCCAAGTTTGATGCACTATATCAATGTGTAGGGGTTGTTATAGATGCATGGTAATAGTTGTGCATACTTAACATTAAAAAAAATTAAAAATAAATCCTGGAAAACAAAGCATGTATATTCAGGACAATCACCACCATTATTTGTAGGCAATTGGGAAAAAATTGTAATTAAAAGTGATGGCAGTTATTGTGCTAGGCACACTCTTATTAAATTCATTTGTGCTTCTGATGAGATAATATTTAACACTTACCCTGGCTTTGAGTAGTATGACAATTATAATTTATGATAACTAGACATACCTCTTTTGATATTTGAAGTTATGCTTTAGAAATACCTAGTTAAGTCAAGGGTTGATTTGATAAGCTTCAAATCCCAGTTACTCCCTCTAATTACACAGTCATAATAATAATGGAAATTTTAGATTATGATCTGGGGATGCTGGTCAGAAGGGATGCATGTGAGAGAGCTACCAAAAGATAAACAACTTAGTGAGGATCATTGGATGAAATGAGGGTCACTGTTGAATAAAGGAAAGTTTGTGGGGGTTTGCACGTGAGAGAGAGAGAAATACCAGGGCTGGTGATTTAATATAGGGATAGGGAAGAAAGATGCATAGAACTTTTACTCAGTTCATAAAGAAAATTATTTATTTTTAGTAGTAGGGTAAGAGAGATTTTTATTTATATTTCTTTAATTTTTAATACCCTGCTTTTCTCCCCTGTAGGAACATTCTCTTGTCCTCCATTTTATTCACACATCTCACAGCAACCCTGTGAGGTAAGTTAGTCTGCGAGTACCACCTAGTGAGCTTCCACGGCAGGGTGGGGTCTCCCAGATCCTAGTCCGACATTAACCACTAGAGATGGGCACGATCCCCCCCAAAATACCGATTAAGCTGTTTGTGGATCCGGGCTGCTGCCGAACCCAGGCCACCGATTCTAACCGATCAAGTCCCATTTCCAATCCAGAATCGAGAAGGCCAAAGCAGGAGGGCGCCCTGCTGTTTCCAGCGATATAGGAATGGTGGTTGGTGGCAGCAGCTGCCAGGCCCGGCGAGCAGGGGGAGGCGGCGATGAGCCGCCTCCCTTCAGGGAGGGAGGGGACATTCACACACACACACTTAGAGTAGGGTGGGGGAGTTTTTAACCCGGCAACGAGCTGCCTCCCCTCAGGGAGGGGACATTCCCAGGGCCGGATCTACGCCCAGGGCAACCGTAGTTAGGCTGTTGTGCGCATCCGGCGCTCCTGGGTTGCCCCCCTGCCCACGCAGCAAGCCGGCTGTCCCAGTGCGCTGCAGAGCTGGTGGCAGTGCGAGTGGCTCAGCGGCTGCCCACGCCATTCACCTGCCCCGCAAGACAAGGGGTGGCTGGCTTGCCCACGCGCCCCTTGTCCTGGGGAAAGGTGAACGGCACTGGCGGCCTCCCAGCCTCCAGCGCTGCCTTTTGCCTTTCCCCAGGACAAGGGGCGGCCGGCTTGCCCACGCGCCCCTTGTCCTGGGGAAAGATGAACGGCGCGGGTGGCCTCCCAGCCTCCAGCGGTGCCTTTTGCCTTTCCCCAGGACAAGGGGCGGCCGGCTTGCCCACGCGCCCCTTGTCCTGGGGAAAGACGAACAGCGCGGGCAGCCTCTCAGCCTCCCGCACTGCCTTTTGCCTTTCTCCAGGACACGGGGTGGCTGGCTTGCCCACGCACCCCTTGTCCTGGGGAAAGACGAACGGTGCAGGCAGCCTCCCAGCCACCCGCACTGCCTTTTGCCTTTCCCCAGGACAAGGGGCGGCTGGCTTGCCCACTCACCTCTTGTCCTAGGGAAAGACGAACGGCGCGGGCGGCCTCCCAGCCTCCCACACTGCCTTTTGCCTTTCCTTTGTGCCCATGGCTTCAGAACACCCCCTTCCCCCTCCCTCCCCTGGGTTGCTGCTCCGTGGTTGGAAGGAAGCCTGCTAATCAAGGAAAGCTGGGCTTCCATTCGTGTTTCGAGGGTGACAGAAGGAGGGCAAACACAGCTCATTCCCCTGGCTCCGTTGCCCCGGGAATAAATTACTGGCGCCAGAGTGTCTGCAATTCTGAACAGAAACCGATATATCCGATCAAATCCTGAACAAGCAAACCCCCAACTGCTGGATCAGTTGCCGTGGACGGAACTGATTAGCTGGGTCACGATGGCACAAACGCCAAAATCGGCGGGGGAGGGGGGGTTTGAAATCGTAATTCAGATTGTGCCTATGTTTATTAACCACTACACACGCCATGCTGGCTATTCTGCTTTTTTATTTAGAGAGAACATCAAAGGCAGCTAACAAATATCTTAAAGTCCTAATAAAATAATCAAATAGTCAGCAATTAATGAAACAGCCAGCTTGAAGCTCCTTTTGAGGGCTTGGGCAGCCAGGGAGGGCTGAGTGGGTGGAAAAGTTCAGCCCTTGGTTGAAAGTTCTTCCCTGGCAAAACGCAACAGAGATGAAGAAAGAAAAAAAAACCCTAATATTTAAGCATAATTTGAATTAGGAGAGGTTTATGTGCAGGCATGCTTAACGGTGATATTTCACCTGCAAAAGAAATAGTCCAACTATGACGTCTGAGAATTTATTCATTTATGGTGTCAAATCCATAGTAGAGAATATGATTCTGATTAACGCTGCAGCTGATCCGAACATACCCTCAAAAGTAAAAAGACACAACCAGGAAGCTCCACAAACAATATGGGATTATATCACTCTGCGCGTGTGCCAGCTATGGGCATAAAATTGGAAACCTCACTGATGGGACAACTTGCAAAAACAACAAACACTCAAACAGAGAGAAATTCTTGAATAACTCTTGTTTTCCCAGAAGCTTTACAGGTCTTCTGCTTCAAGACTACAGCTGCTAACATCTACCAGGAATCTCAGCTCTATTTCTGTCACTGGGTCTGCAAAGGTGAGCCACCCTGCATAGGCAAGCAAAGGAGGGCGAGATGATGCCTCAAAGCAATCTGCTGCATGCCCTCTCCAAGGACCCCAGGAACACAATGAGCCATGGAAAACTGTGGCCGCAGTAGGTCCCTGACTCCTTCCCCCGCTCTTGTAGCATGGAAGGACTATATACTGGCCTAACAACTTTCTCCTTTCTCAGCGGAAGATAGCAGTAGTCCCCACTTAAGCAACACAGGATAGGTATTCATTTTGCAAGAAGTGGATCCCTAATGACCGCAACGCCTTCAAAGGTAAGTCCTCACCGTCATTGGTGAGGCAACAGAGCACTTTATGTGGTGTACACCAGGCCCTATACTCATTGCCACAGCTGGTCAAATGCTCATGACCTGTTTTCCTTGCAGGATTAGGGCCAGAATACCTGAGCTGGAGAAAGAGAAACTACAGATAGCATCCCAATGCTGTGTGGGAAGGTTGAGTATTGTTCTGGTAAGACATTATCTCCCTGAACATAACATTGGGTGGTAACCCAGCAGCCCAATAAACTTCTGCTGTAGCACAGAGGTTAAGTGGTTTGGCTGTGAATCAGCACTCCACTGGTTCGAATCCTACTACTTCCATGAGCCTTGGGTAAGCCACTCCTCTCAGCCCCAGCCCCCCAGCTGCATTGTGGGGATAATAATAACACTAACTTGTTCTCTGCTCTGGGTGGGGCACTAATCTGTCTAGAAGAGCAGTATATAAGTGCAGTTGTTATTATTTTAGCTGCTACTAATCACTACTTTCCTGTTTTCTCTTTACTGGCAGCCATTTAGCAAGCAAAAATATTCCTTCATGTAGCCCAAAAGTGAGGCCTACAGCTGTAGCAATAACCAGAGGGAAATAGGGTGTCCAAGCTCCAGGTAGTAACAAAAAAGATTACAATCATAGATACTAACTAAGCACCAAGTCAGAAATATAGTACAATATTGAGTATTTAATAAATGAATTTCCACCAGACTGTGTCCAGTTATATAGAGCCACCATATATGTGGCAGCTTTATGGAAAGTAGTTTAATTTTTGAATGTAACAGTGATATTGCCTGTGAGTTGCCCTAATTGCTTACTTTTATGGGCAGTTGGTTTCCACAATAAGAACTGGATGCAGTCTGGTGGAAATTCATTTATTAAATATTCAGTATTGTACTATATTTCTGACTTGGTGCTTAGCATCGACGATAGTAATCTTTTTTGTTACAAGTTCCAGGTGGTGGCGGGAAATCGCCTGGAATTACAACTCTGCTCTAGGCCACAGACATCAGTTCCCCTGGACAAAACAGCTGCTTTGGAGGGTGAACTCTACGCATTATGCCATGCTGCAGTCCAAACCCCACTCTCCCCAGGTTACCCCCCCCCCCCCAAAATTCTCCAAGAATTTCCCAAACTGGAGCTGGCAATCCTAAAGGGAAACACTTAAGTGGTTGCTACCTTTTATTGTTCAAGTAGGGCTGTGCTTTCCCAAAGTTTCCCAAAGTGGTCAGAAATTCTCCAGGTACAACATGACCCAGATCCTGGACGTGGTGGTGGGTAAAGTTGAACTTGGTGGCCTGGCCCTGTGGGTCATACAGTTTCCAGATGCCTTGTAGGATCATAGATATTGACAAGCAGAAATCCCCAACTCACTGAAGGGGCTGGTTTGCTCCAGGGGTGGAGGCTGGACAAAGCGGTGGTAGCCCTTCCTTTCCTGCAGCTTCCTTGGGCACCACTGCAGCATGCAGGCAGCATGCAGTGGCATGTGGGGGAGGAATGCTCTGGCAGGTTCCTACGCTTGGAATGCAGGAACCAGACCTGGGTGACCTGGCAGCTCTGGGTGGGGGGGTAGTAACTGGGGTAAAAGGCTCCCTCTGGACTTCCTCCTTCCTTTCTTTTAGTCTGAGGTGACAGCCAGCTGATCTTGTATCCCTCCCACCTTCCTTATTTGCAGAACTTTGTAGAGTAAATTACTGTAGTGCAGAGACCATTACTGATTGGCTTCCTCTTGTTCGCACAACTTAGGGGTGGTTTGGAGGGCATTGAGCTGAATCCATCTGGGGGAAAACTACTGGCTGGCCATCTCACCCCATTTTGGGGGTCCCCTTAAGGGATCTTGGGATGAAGCCACGGGAGGCCCAGGTCAGGAGCCATCATGTAGCCTTGCTTCCAGGTGGCAGGAGAAACATGGCATGGCTGCACCCAGGTGGGGATCATATTCCTGCCATCCTGTGGTTGGCTCACAGCAGGCTGGCTGGGAGAGGTACCATTGGATAGCAGTTGGGTTGTTTGAAGCCTGGATCCATGTCCTATGCTGCGCCAGTGCTCCAGTGGCTGTTATGAATAAAGTTGTTGAGCGAGTTCTCTTCCAGCTTGGTGTGATATGTCAGTTTTGCTCTAGCCTCACCCACTGCCCCTGTGACCACAGCCCCACTATCCTGTGATGATGCTGTGTTCAGTACAAGGTGCTATGTTGCTGCGATTTCAGCAGCCTCTCTTGCTTTCCCATATAAGACTGGGCAATGGAAGAAGTGGACATTTCATCATTTAGGTTTCTGGGTGTCCACAAAGAACCCATCAACAACAACAACAACATTCGATTTATATACTGCCCTTCAGGACAACTTAATGCCCACTCAGAGCGGTTTACAACGTATGCCATTATTATCCCCACAACAAAACACCCTGTGGGGTGGGTGGGGCTGAGAGAGCTCCAAAGATCTGTGACTGACCCAAGGTCACCCAGCTGACTTCAAGCGGAGGAGTGGGGAATCAAACCCAGCTCTCCAGATTAGAGTCCCGCACTCTTAACCACTACACCAAACTGGCTCTCAGTGTCCTTTATTTGATATCTATAAATACTGAATATTGTGGACCACTATATTTAAAACAAACCGCCTTATCTTTTTTTCCTTCCCCTGGTTGAGTATGTATGGAGATTTCATTCTTTATTTTTCGTGGTTTTTTTGTAAAAAATCAAGATTTTTTAAAATGTTGCTGTCTCAGGATCTCCCAAAAATGGCATCGGCCTTATCTGGCATTGGCAGCTTTGTCTGAGGCAGAGCCAACCCTTCGCCTCCAGTTTCCATTCCATTGCACTGCATTGCAGTGGTTGAGATCTGGGTGGGCTACCTGTTCTGCCTCCCTGCTGTGGCCTTATTCTGCTGTTTTTCGGGAACATCTATGACCTGCCCGCCCTACCCTCTCTGATTGCTGAATTGGTGTATAGTTTTAATATCTTTGCTGCTGTTGGATATGGTTTTAATTGTGTTTTGTACTTTATATCGTACTATTAATTTTATACTGCATTTATTGTTATTGTAGTCTAATAATGTTGTTACCCGCCCTGAGCCCATTTCTGGGGAGTGTGGGTTAAAATTTTAAGAAATTAAATTAAAAATTAAATTTCTCACTGAGCAGCTCTCGAGTGTTGTGTTTTTCATTATGCATGTGGCTTCCCTTCTTTGATATAGGATGATTTATCTCACACAGCAGTAATTAAAGAATGCTATGAGCAGTGTTATAGAAACTGTCTGTGTGGAGATGCTGTTACTATGGGAAGGCTCCAATTCCCCCAGGATGCCTCTAGGCAGTTCTGCCAGGCCTTCTTCCTACAGTGTCACAAAGCTTGTGTAGGAGGGATTGCAGTGATTTCTGGTGTGGGGAAGGAGTATGCATACTGAGTGATATGAGGGATTCTTCAGGGGGTCTGTGTTGAGGCTTGAGGTTCTTGATTTGCAGCATTGTGACTGGTGGGTGGCTGTAAAATTACTGAGCCACTTTGGGAGCATTTTGTTACATTTTCTGTGTTTGCTTTTGATTCTCCAGCTGGTAGCCTGTTGGTTCTGCTACTTGGTGTGCATAGGGTTGCACCGATTATGTTCCAATATAAAGTCCTGGCTAGCCAGCATAGCGGAATCGTAGGAATGGTCTGCCTGAAGAGACGCTGTGGTTTGTAACACCATTATATTCTGTGTTGTAGAATCTCAACCGCAGGTCTCTTATGTTCTGGGTATTCCAGTTGTAGAAATGTGTTGGAAAGGGCTGAACTGAGAGCTATGGAAATGTCTCAGTAAGACAGATCACATATGCTAAGACTGAGAGAAAGGTGTGGGAACTTTATCAAGAAAAAATGAGATTTATATGACGGGAAGTGATACATAGATGGACTTCAGGCATCTAAAAAGATTCTGAAAGAAGGGATGTCATAGTGGGTTATGTTAAAAAGCAGTTTTAAGTTAAATAATGAAATTCCTAATTTTAAGACCAGTCCAGTTATCGGAATAAGTTGTCTAGAGTATTGCTTTATTGAAACTACCATAGGAAAAGGTTATGACAGGTTTCTGTCAGGGTTTCTTCTGATACAAGTTTGGAGTTCAGCTATGCCTTGTGACAACATCTCTGACAACAAATATTCCCGAGAGAGTTAGTAAAAAATCACTTATTTTATTTTGTAATAAAAAAGTGAGGAATAACAATACACGCAATCCTTTCACCAGAAACATCTGCCTGTAAAGTCGGTTTGCAATTATGACCTGAAGAGCTGTCATTCTTGATTCTTGAAGATGTCAAGCACTTAGCCTTATCCCTGATTTAAAAACCTGATAATAAAGCCTATTTATTTACCTGCACCTTTGAAAAGGATTAGCAGCTCTCATTCCTTTGCTTACTTCTATGGGATGTAAAGACTATTAGCTGATCATAAGTATAATTTCCTAGAGATTGTGATTTTATAGTAAGACAGCAGTAAATATAACTTTCTTATACCTTTCCCCTTGTTCTATGTGAAATTCTCTGCTCTGGCATTTATCTCTGGCTATTCTTAGTACTGGTTGCTTCTATACAGATATTTTGATCCTGTTTGACATCCAGCATAGCATATTTTGGAACACCTGTACAACCTCATCTCATAACAACAACAACATTTGTTGCCCCCTACCTGACGCCCCAGGACCTGGCTGCAGTAATCCATGCAACGGTCACCTCCAGGCTAGATTACTGTAACTCACTCTACGCTGGGCTACCCCTAGGCCTGATCCGGAAACTACAACTGGTCCAGAATGCGGCAGCGCGGGTCCTGACTGGTATATCTTACCAGTCACATATCACACCTGTCCTGTGCCAGCTGCACTGGCTTCCAGTTGAATTCCGAATCAGGTTCAAGGTGTTGGTTCTTACCTTTAAAGCCCTGAGCAGGTTGGGACTGGCATATCTTCGGGACCGCCCCTCCCTGTACATTCCCCGGAGACCGCTTTGATCAGCGGATAAATGTTTACTGGTGGTCCCCAGCCCTAAGGAAGCCCACCTCGCTTCAACCAGGGCCAGGGCCTTTTCCGTTCTGGCCCCAGCCTGCTGGAACGCTCTGTCAATGGAGACCCGGGCCCAGCAGGACATATTATTGTTCCGCCGGGCCTGTAAGACAGAGATTTTCCACCAGGCGTTCGGTGGTTGAAGGGGGCAGTGCCATGTCGGTCTCCCACCTTTGGGGTGGGGGAGGGTTCTCCCCACCATTGCACTTGGTTAATTTATTTCATTATTGTTTTGTATATTGATTTTAGTATTGTTTTCTTGTTTTTATCGATTTTAAACTGTTCACTGCCCAGAGCCCCGGGATGGGCAGTATATAAATTGAAATATAAATAAAATAAATAAAACATTTGATTTATATCTCAGATATAAACTCAGAGCAGTTTACAAAGTATGTCATTATTATCCCCACGACAACACATACCCTGTGAGGTTGTTGGGGCTGAGAGAGCTCCTAGAAGCTGTAACTGACCCAAGGTCACCAAGCTGGCTTCAAGTGGAGGAGAGGGGAATCAAACCTGGTTCTCCAGATTAGAGTCCCGTGCTATTAACCACTACATAAAACTGGCGTTCATAATCATCCCCTTTCCAGGTTTCCCCCTGAAATCTTTCTCAAACCTGGTTTGATCTGTTTGGAATAATCACTGTCAAAGCACCTTTGCCTGCCATGTGGAAGGTACACATTTTTTAGGGTCATGTCTATGTTGGTGCCCTTTTTCTTGTCTTGGTCCTGCAGCCCCTATTCCACTTGCTGCCTGAGTGCTTTTTTTCGGGCTTTTATAAAATTGGGAATTACTAGATTGCTACAGGGCATTAACATTATAACAATCTATTGCCACAATCTGATCTATCTGCTCTGAATTCCCCTGTTTTTACCCTTTTTTTTTTAAAGGGGAGACTTTAGCCTTTTTCATTGTAGAGATAAGGGAAAAGGCAGTTGTATCGGGGAAACTGCTGTGTGGATGCTCCGTTGCCAGTGCGAATGCATTCTCTGCGGCAAAGGCAGCTATGCAGAGAATTGTCACCATGCATAAGCCGCCATTATCTCTAATTGTTACTGTTACTAACTCATCACTGCTTATGATCATCTCACAATCATGAAATGAGTGATGGATGTCTCATTATATGTTATAATTTTGCACATGGATTCTTACTATGTGCATTGAGAATGCACATGCAATCACTGTGCGTATCCACTGAGCAAAAAGCTCATGCATAAAATCATGTATTAAGGTGTACAGATGCACATAAATTCCAGCATGGGTTGGTTGCAGAAAGCAACTGAGAATCATAATACTCTTAAGTAGGGGTGTGTTCTTCCCGAAGTTAAGTAGTTCTAAATCCCATTGATTTTATTCAATATTAAGCTCTCGCTTTACAGTCTGTAATTTGTTTGTTTGTTTAAGTTCTTAATTTTGGATAGAGTGTGTCTTAGGCATGCTGGAATTTTTTTAGATTAAAAGAACTGGAGCAGCATCTGAAGATACGCGATCTGAAATTTCAAAAAGAATCAGTCCTTCAGCTTTCAGGGCTCGCTTGTCTCTTGGTATAATGGTGTAGCTTTAGGTGCAGGGTGCTGCACAGGATAAGGTTCTATCCATTGGTCTGATCTGCTATGATAATTATGATGTTTCCAGTTTAATCTGAAGTTTTTCCATGACCAAGTTTATTATTTTTGTGTTGTTTTTTTTAACGCCAAGACCGCCTTTTCCCTCTCAGTCTGTCCTGGCTGTCATGAGATAAAAGTTATTTTTAGACTACTGCCTTTTTCTCATGTCTCTTCTGTTGCTTAACACAGAGATAGATCAAGATGGGTAGCCATGTTAGTCTGTCTGTAGCAGTAGAAAAGAGCAAGAGTTCACTAACACCTATAAGACTAACAAAGTTTGTGATAGGGTATGAGCTTTCGTGAGCCACGGCTCACTTCTTCAGGTACAGCTAGAATGTAAATCCATCTGTCCTTATAGAGTGGAAAGATTACAGAAGCCAAATGATAATAGCTGGTGAATGACAATAGCAGGTGTGATAGAACAGGGTGGGGTATGCAGAGGGGTAGTGAGTGTAGAGAAATTAGCATTGGCAGTGAGACTGGAAACCAATGTCTAGATTCAGTACAGGTAGTTGCATTGTCATGAGTTTCGTTATCAGTTGCGATTCATCAGTCTCTCTTTTTAATCTCCCTTTGAAATTCCTCTTCAGGATAACTGCTACTTTTAGGTCAGCAACTGTAAGTCCTTGTTAGTGTTAAGTGGGTGAACCTCTGCCAGTCAGAGCAAGCCGTTACTGACCTTGATAGACCAATGCCATCTTTTCGTGTGAGGCAGCTTCATGAGTTCATGTGACCTGTGTAGAGATGTGAAATTTCTCAAAATGGAAATTTGGAGGGAAATTGAAATATATGCAAAACTTACTTTCTATCAAACCTGAACGATTTCTACTGATTAAGCAACATTCACCATTTATAACTTAGTTGGCTTATAAAATTGTACTATTTGGTATCATGGCATTTTGAAGTATACATGTCTTTGTTTTCTGTAAGGAAAAAATGCATGTATACCCAGTACTTCCAAACTGTGGGTCCCTATGCTACCATACCACATTTGAGTGGAAGGAAAAATTAAAACTGAAGGCAGAAAACAAATTTTGTAGTACATTAAAGACAAGGTATTATTTGGATAGAAACACTCTTACAGTCACAGTGCATAGGACTATCTGCATAACTGGGCATTGTTAAATTTTATAAAATTGAAATAAAATTGAAAACATTTAATAATATGTTTAATAGCATATTAATTGTTGCTAAAATTATTTGTATTTAAACAATATTTCTGTGTCTACAGAATACAGCAGATTTATCATTAGATAATGCTGTAGATTGTCTTACATATCATTTTTCATACTACATATTTTGAGTAAAACCTTACCTTCATCTTCGTGGCTTCTGTGCAGGCACACATTGGGACTGCGTACATGCAGGCAAGCCATGGAGAAGATTTCTAGAACTTTCTAGGAGCAACCCTCTTCCCTTAGGCGCTTTCCCACCAAAAACATCACATGATCAGGAAGAGGGGCACTATGCCTTCTTTTTTTGCCACCACAGAGAGAGGATATCCTTTGCTGTTCTCTGCTTTTCCCTTACTTCATCCTAGAGGATGAGGGGAATTATTTCTTTTAAAAGTTTTTAACCCTCAATGGACATTCTAGTGAAGAATACATTTAAAGAAGAGAAGTTTGTCTTTCCCTTTATCGTTATGTCTCAAAAGAGGCATCTTCAAAATGTTGGAAAATGCCAGCCTGATTAAAGGCACCTGCTCCCTCCCTGGCACCCTTGAGTACCAAGGGCTAAGTCCAGAGGCGTGGCCTGTCATATTCTCCTCACAACAGCTTCTTCTCCAAGGCTGTGGCTGTGTGCCAGTCTGATTGCTTCCCTGGCACCCTTGAGTACCAATGGCTAAGTTAGAAGTTGCCTGTCAGAACCTCCCCATAATGGCTCTTCTCAAAGGCTGTGGCTTCGTGCCAGACTGATTAAAATAAGTCCAGATTAAAGGTAAATCCAGAGGTGTGGTCCATCAAAACCTGCTCACAATGGTTCTTCTTCAAGGATTCAGCTGTGTCCCAGCCTGATCAACTGCCCACTTGATTCCAGGTAGACTTGCCAGGTCCTTTGTGATAAATAACTGTATACAGGCCCCAGAAACCTAATTAAAGGATTCCATGTTTGGGCCGTTAGCAGAGTCTATCATTTAGCAGAGGAAACATGATTATAGGTGGTTGTCAGCTTGTTCTGATGGCTGGTGTGTGTGCAGGAGCAAAAATAACAAATCCTACACTTGCTTTATAGTAGAAAAGAAATAAGATTTCTTTATTGTAGGAACTCCATACTCTGATAGGAAAGGAGAGCTAGATCCTAACTACCTATCTAGTCTAAGGATGGGCATGGAGGGAGGAGAAGGAGAGAGAGGTTGCCTGGAACAATGCCAGGAAGAGAAGAAGTGAGAGGCAGGAATTCAGGAGGAGACTAGCAATCTACATATCAAAGGACAGTTAGAGTAGTAAACAGAGTGCCCTGACCTCTCTATCTTTCTAACTCTTTGGTTTGTCCCCCTCTGAGGAAAGGGACAGCACTGAATCCTCCTCTTGCAACACTTTTACTGTCCTGGCAGGAAGGAGAACACCTGGCAATCACCTTCTTTCTCTGTTAATGGGTGCACGCTCTCAGTGCTGTGCGATGATGTCACTTCTGGGAGTGATGTCATCGCGGAGACTCTGGGAGCGCTTCAAATAAGCCTGGTGTGAAGCACAGGAATGCTCCAAAGGCTTGCACAATGAAATCCTGGGAGTAGTTGTCGTGCCGTATTGGGAGCATGCTTGGGAGGCCTGTTCCCCCACTTTCCCCCCCTGCTGGCTTGGTGAGTGGCAGTGGAGGCAGGGTTGCCATGTCCCTATCCTCCTGGTGGGAGAGGGGAACCTGGCACTTACCTTGTGCCAGCAGTGTGCTCTCTCTTTGCACACGTGCACTCCAGTACCTGCTCAGTGATGTCCCTTCTGGTAATGATGCAGTTGCTCCAGCCATGGGAGCATGCCCACACTCCCGTGTGGGGCCAATTCAACCCATTTGGGGCCAAAATCAGCCCCAAACGAAGCATGGGAGCACTCCCACGGCTGGCACAACGCCATTACTTCCGGAAGTGACTTTGTTGCACCTCCTGGTAGAGTGCGTGTCGCGCGTGTAACTGAGGTGCCTGCTAGTGGTGGACAACTTCCAGAGGCTTGTCACCACTTGCCAATTGCTGGTGGATCGGCAGTCAAGGGGGCAAACCCTCTGGAGTTTGCCCAGCACTGGTGGGCACCTGGGAACCCTAAGCGGAGGGCACAGGCTGGGAGTGGAGAATTCCTCATCCCCACCGGGGGATCTGGCAGCCCTAGTTCTGAAGGGACAAGTCTGGAAATGTGGCCTGATAGAGTAACTTTATTCAGCAGAAACAAACAAAGAAAAAGAATAAAAGGCCTAGCTCAGGCCTTCCCTAGCAGTCCTTCAGACAGTTTACCCTGACATGATTAAAATCTGGACTGGAACTACTGCAGATTTTAGTATCCTGGGACTAACATAAAACATGAAACAGACTCCATAGCATTACAATTGCCACTGCTAGGAAAGAGTTCTTGTTGCAATTGTGTTCATCTTGTGTATGAGGTCATTCCTGTATGACACCATTTCTAACAAGAGTCAGTTTTGTATAGTGGTTAGAGCACTGGGCTAGGATCTGGGAAATCCAGATTCAAATACCATTCCACCTGAAAGGTTTGCATGTGACCTTGGGCCTGTCATATTCTCTCATCCTATCTTGTCTTGCAGGATTATTGTGTGTCCCTCCCTACACACACTGCTGGCGCCAGGGTTTCTGGTGCCTGCGGCGACCCTCTGACGTGCGCGTGTTTTGCCCCGGACTGCGTGATGATGTCATCACGCAGCGCAAGATGGGAGCATTGGCTGGCAGATGGCTGGGGTGGTGGGCGGAGGGTGCGCCGCACTCCACACGGCACCCCAGCAGCAGCTCGTGGCTGCTGTGCCCGGCTGGGGCGTGTGGCAGCGGCAGTGGCATGGGGCTGGCTGGCTGCAGCAGCTGCAGCCCAGCCACACCAGCTCCGCGGCGTATGCCTCCGCCCCCGACACCCCCTCCGGTGCCCTCGCACCCTGAGGCCACTGCCTACCTGGCCTCAATGGGCGCGCTGGCCCTGCCTACACATTTTGAGTCCCCACGGGGGCTGACAGGTGGGATTTAGATAAATTCCACACCCATTTTTTTAAAAGATGTCATATGTTTCTACTCAGAAAGTGCCCCAGGACAAGAAGTCCTTGACACACAAACTTTCATTGAATTGGCTGCTGTCAGGGCCCCAACTGCAATCCTTTAGCAAATTTATACTTCATTCCAGTAGTCATCTTTATTGTTGATGGCCTGCAGATAAAATAGCATTTCATCTCCAAATCAGTCACTGTAATCTGCAAGTATTGTAAACTGTTAGCCTATGTGGGAAGCAGAATTCTCCTTAGGGTTGCTAGGTCCCTATACCCTCCTAGTGGGAGCGGTGGGGAGGGGGACCGGGCACTTACTTGTATCTCTCACGTATTTATTCTTTGGTCCCAAACACAGTGATGTTGCCACGCTCCCTGGGAGTGCACACAATGCGCATGTTCCTGGGGTGCCAGCTGGTGGTGGGTGACTTCTGGGGGGAGCTTGCTACCTCCCGTTGATTGCTGACGGATCAGTGGGTGAGGGGGGGAATCCGTGGGAGTTTGCCTGCCAACGGAGGGCACCTGGGAACCCTAATTCTCCTGCTGCAATTTTTACTTTAAGCTGCTAATTGACAGACCATTATGACCCTTTCCCCATCTCCTTCAAGGAGAGGTCGCTTGTCCTCTCATTAATTGAACTCCCTCCCACCCCCAAGAGTGAAAAAGGGATGTTATTTTGAGTGCTTCTTATTTGTTAAGGTGGTCAGATGGAAAAGCCTATTTTAGGTCCAGGTCATCTAATTGGGTGTATTTTAGTCTTTATAGTTGTGCTTGACTGTCTTATTCACACCTATCTCTACTTTTCCTTCCAGAGAGTTGGCTGCTGGGGTGCAGATTGCTAGTGGCAGAATTAGAGACCCTTTGCCCCGCAAAGAGTTACCTTTGTGGAGCAATTCTGTTTTTCATCCTACTATTTGAAAAAGAGTTTCCTTTGCCTTTTCATCCTTAGTCGATCCATATTTTACTAAGATTTTTCAGTGTTTTCACTTTCACAGTTGCAATTCTGTGTCCTTATATACCTGTATGTGTCACGTTGGCAGAATGTGGTCTTCAGTTTAAGTTTCATATTTCAAGGGATACCCAAATTTGTGGTGTTCTTTCTTAGACAAAGCATATGTGCACCATTCTCATGTTGTCAGTGCTCTGTTCTTCCAAGGGCACTCTCGGGGTCTGACATTTTCTCGTGACTCTGACATTTAGTGCCATCTCAAGGGCTGCCCTTCTATGAGGGTATGTCTCCAGGTGGCTCCTAGTATTCTGCAAAATGACTTTGTCATACTACTCCTACTTTCACCAAGAGTACAAGACATATGTACAAGACACATCCTTTGTCTTTTGTTTTACTGCAAATGCTTCATGTATTTGCAATGTGTTGCAATAATGTTTCCTCAACTGGCGCCAATTCCTGGATACTCTGATTGGAGGCATTGCGACACCCTGTGATCGCTCATGGTCTGCCCTTTTGTTTGCTCTTTTGCTGCAAAGGACCCCCATCACTGGGCACTGCCCTTGTTAATCCACTGGCAAGATCATTTGTTTTTATGTCTGGTCTCCTGGCTGTTTTTAGCTGCACAAATTGTTCTGCTAGCAGCACAAGATTAATTGATGGTGCATACTGACTGTCCTTTTTTTGGCCCGTCAAACCTGCTTCACTGTTTTCATTATTCTGGTGTGGATCTGCTATGTTTTCACTTCTGCTGATGGCTTTGGCAATTTTGGTCAGCTCCTTCTTCTGCACTATAGCAGTTTTTTTCTGAGTTGCTATTTCTGCTCCTTGACTACCATATCATGCACCTCTAAGTGAGTAAGAGTATCTACTGAGGCTAGAGCAAGACTTGGACCCTTCTTCTTGTGCTATTGATTATGTTTGGGACACTCTAAACTTTCCTCTTATTGGATTGCCAAAGACATTTAAAGTAGGGGTGTAACCTCTTGTTAACTTTTTGCACCTCCCTGATGTTTCATTTTTAGTATACAGCACTTCCATCTGTGGAATGAGGACACTGTGGGTTTCTACCCTACACTTCCCCCCCATTCATAGAGTTTCACAGTGTTAATGTGTCCACTGCCCTAGCTAGGATTCCCTACTGGGAGTTGGTTTTCAGCCCTTATGTCTCACAACACTATTGGTTATATTAGTCATTCAGGCTCCAAGAGAGACCTGGCAGTATTTTCACACAACCCTTCCTTTGTGAGTTGGTAGAGGCTATCACACTCTTCCTTGAGTACATGACTGTTCAGTGCCCTTTACCTATCATAGCTCTCTCCACCAGAGCACTGTTGGTTCATTGCTGCATTCCTGCTTCTACTTTGGCAGGAACACTTTTAGAAGCACCTCTGGATTAATGTCAATGAGTCTCTAAGCATCTGTTGGGAAAGTGATCCTCCACAGTCTCTTACTTTAAGAACGTCACACCCACTTCCTTCAATGAGTGAGCTTGCTGCTCTCCCCATGTGAGACTGCACAGAAGCCAAAAAGATGAAAAAAGGGTTGCACTTCCCTGTAACTGTTATTTATCAAGTGGTCTTCTGTGCAGGCACACATCCCTCCCTCCTGTCCCTCTGTGAACTCTCCGGAACCTCAGTTTCTGGGGGAGTCTGGTGGCGCCATGGAGAGAACCGAGGGAATAGCACCCCTCCTCCTGTTCATGTGATGTTTTTGGTGAGAAAGCACCAAAGGCAGGAGGAGGTGCTCCTAGTCTTCTAGGAAGCTCGAGAAATCGTTTACGTGGCTGGCCTGCATGTGCGCAGTCCCCGAATGTGAGACTGCACAGAAGACCACTCGATGAACAACAGTTACAGGTAAGTGCAACCCTGTTTTTCATTTCACTCCTTCCAAAAGAGAAAATATAAATCATAGGAGTTATTTTTTCAGTGCTTCCAAAAATTTCCCAATGTTTTGGTTGGAAAAATTGATTAAAAGTCCTCAGGGAAAAAATGTGGGGAAAGAGCATTCACGCCACCACCACCACCCCCACACAAAAATTTCTGTTTTTTTCTACAGACTTTCACATTTTTGGACATCTGGCTGATCCAAAACAACCAACAAGGTGATATGTGAAACAACATGGGATACTGTGTTTGTGTGGACAGAGAACAAGCCATGGGGGCTGTTTTCATAAATAATCACCACTGATTTGTGATCATGTAAACAGCTTTCTCTGACGTTCAGAGCTTGAAGCTAGAGTTGCCAACTTCCTAGTGTGCCAAAATACAAAGTGGACAAGCCATATATAAGGTCAATATCTGTTCTGTAAAGAAGGCACAGGGCAACCCAATCCTATAGTTAATTTCTTATTTTTCCAGAAGCTTTCCTTGTAGGTGCATTGAGCAGAAGCTTGAACTGTCCATATTTAAAGTGCAAGTGCGTGTGTATACAGATGGTCTCAAATGGACATCTCAAACTGCTGCAGATATATTGCCTCATTATGTAGGACCTTGAACTCAGGGGGCGCTCCCGCTGATCCCTGAGTCTCTGCCCAAGGATGGGCCGGCAATTTAGACCACGCGTTTCATAAGAAACCTTGTCAAGGGCATAGATAGACAAGACCAATTATAATCACAATCGCACATTAAACGTTGTCACTGCATACTTCAAACAAAGAACCATCAATCAGAATGGCCAGCATGATCAGTCTTGCAAGAGCCATACTCTCCATGGCGTGCAACCAGAGATTCAATAGGGGATGGGTTTGCAGCCTCAGTAGGATTGCCAACCTCCTTGTGTGACCTGGAGTTCTCCTGGAATGGCAGCTTATCTCCAGACTACAGTTCCCCTGGAGAAAATGGCAGCTTTGGAGGGTGGACTGTGTAGTATCACGTCCCTTCTGAGCTCTTTCCCCATGCTCCATCCCCAAATCTCCAGGAATTTCCCAACCTGGTGTTGGCAACCCTTCCTGAAGCTGTTTTATAGCTATTCTGATTTACATTTGAGAAACTTCGCCCAAATAGCAGTTCTCACGTTAGTGTGGCAAAGCTTGTCCCTGTGCTTTGATTTCAAAGTTTAAGATGGCTGACTTTCACTGGATTATGTTCATTATTCCTCAGAGCAAACTTTCTTATTTTAGGAGATCATCATGCAGCAACATTGCCTAATACCCTAGAGAAGATGTCTCCATGCTAAATTGCTCTACCTATTTATTAGCTTTACTGTTAAAGATTATGCACAGGTTGCTTAGATAAAGCTAAGATTGAATTATGGATAGCACAACTCTTTTTAGTCAACATGGAGATAAAATACACTGTGCTATAAACCTGGACACTGTTCGAGGCTTCTAGGGCTAGGAACCTCTGCAATGCCTCTCTCCTGTGATGTTTACGGAAATTTATATTATCTACATCTCCATCAAAATGTTTGAACTCCTGAAAATGTAAATTAAATTCATTCTCACCAAGAATATTAAGCAGTATTAACTTGTTTCTGCAAAATGAAAAACCAAACGAGTTCTAGCTTACAACTCTCGACCCTGTGAAGAATCAAGAAAACATTTCATTGTTAAGGGAAAAGAAAGCAGTTTCAGAGCCTTCCACCACCCCTCCTCCCTAGAGAAAAAAGCTATTCATGCATATAAGCACAAAGGAAGCTGCAGGAAACAAAGGTATTATTCACTCTTGCGACCGTATCATATGCCCTTAGTTCAGGTATCAGTTGATTTTGTGAGCAAGCTATTCTGTGATAAAATCAGAAGGAGTTTTTTATTATTATTTGGACTAATGCTTCCTTATCAACGTGCTCGACAGGATGTAATTATCTTGTCCTTTGTTCACAGTACAACAGCACAAGTGTATGGTCATTGTGTGCATACCAGTGCATGAACCACATTCCTCCCCTACAAAAAACACTGGTGTGAACTAGTTTTGTGACCTTTTCTTGTAAAAGAGAGATAAGCCTAATGTTTATGGATTAATAGCTTTGGCTAGCTGGACTTGTGGAGGTAGAGGCTGTTCTTGTGGAAAGAATCATCTAGTTTGTCCCAAGTCATTCACTCAATTTCCTTATTTCCTTTAAACCTTTATAATAAGAGGAGCTACCCAACAGCAATGAATACAAGTTTGTATTTTTTAAAAAACCCTATATCCTGTCTCTGTATACATTCAAAGTGGATTACAAGATTACTTAAGAAGAACACCTAAACGCCATCAATATGTAAATGTGTATCAAGAATACAAAAATAGTCATAGTAACTTCATAACTACTCCACATCCTTGATGAGCAAATTGGCCCAAGACTAAGTTAGAAAACTTAAGGAGATCACTGACCATTGACGTTTCTTATTACAGAGGGGAGTAAGCAATAGCGGTGTTATCCATAGAAAGAAATGATGCTGAATGTTAGTGAATAACACGGAAAAGAACTTGGGTTTGTAACGTCAAGGGAAATGTCTCCTTCACTATACAGTGACAGTAAAAAAGACACGTTCCATAGCAGGGAGTATTAGGACTGGCACTGAAATAAGACTCCTGATGCTGGAAATCTAGGATGGAACTGCGTTTGGAATACTGTACGCAGTTCTGGATGAGTGCGCCGTCTAACTGGAGAAAGGGGTGACCAGAATTGTCAAGGAGTTTAAACTTTTTATCTCTGAAGATAGAATCACATGTTAGGGAATTTTTATTTTAGAGGAAAAATGTTGATTAAAGGAAAAAAAATGTTAGAAGTTTTTGAAATTATGCCTAATATGAAGGAACAAAACACTAGAACTTGAGATCATGTAATAAAATTGGTTGGCAGTAGATTTAGGACAGACAAAAGGAAGTATTTCTTTACCTAATGCATAATTAATTTGGAATTTAGAGTGGTAATGGCCATGGTCTTAGGGCCAGAATAGATGTTAATGGTGGCGACAGCCTGACCTATGGCCACTGGTGCCATTTTGAAGAAGAAGGCCATGCTGCTGCACCAGGCTTTCTGGCCACTCCTGTGGCCTCCTTGGGGCCTCTGAGGCAAACCATGTTGCCAACAACTCACTTCTTATCCTCATGGAGTGCACCGGCGCGGGGATAAAAAGTGAGTTGTTAGCAACACGGCTTGCCTTTTATATATTAGAGCTGTAACTTCTAGGTTTACAGGACAATATATCTTTGAATACCACTTGCTATAGGGAGCAAAATAATGGAGAATGACGGGTGCATTGCTTTACTGCTTGTAGACTTCTAAACAGTGTCTGGCTGGCCACCATTGGAAATAGGATGATGGACGTTCCATCCGTTCCATCAGGACTCCTCTTATGTTCCTCTGCTGTTACATAAGTTGAGGCCACAAAGTGGAATCATATATTTTTTTCCTTACAAAATGAGGGCCACAATGCATTCTGTTAAATGAAAGTTGTGATATTCAACATTTAACCAAATACGATGGCTGTTGAGAGTAATGTGTGAAAGGGATATGTGAGTTCAGACCTTAGTTTGCAAAGAACTTTACCTGAAAACATCTTGTTTATTACCTGGAAGAGTGACTAAATGAAGTGACCTCCAACTTCCAAATCTGACCTGACTAGGCTATTGTTCTGGCTGTGCTACAATATTTGCAGCTATACTCTGCTTTTAATTTCTCACGCACTCTTTAAATTTCACTGGGGTAAAGGGAGGGGAAGCAGAGAGAGAGAGAACTTTGCCAGGTATTTTCTGTCATGACTGTAACAGTTCAGCCATGTTCATGCTGCAGCATCATGCCCAGTTGGTGTTACTGTGTACAGCATTTTTCCTAATCACACTGCAGGTTGACTAAGTTGGGAAGGGCTCTTATTCAATAGAGGAAAGGGCATTCCTTGCCTGAGTCATTCCAGCTATCAAGCATTAATGCTAGGAACAAGTAAATGCCTCACTTTCACCTTCTGTTGGAAGGTAGAATGGGGAGATAGAGGCAGATTTTTTTTCCTTGCCCAGGCAAAGGCTTTATTTATTCCTCTGTGAGGAAGCTAAGACTTCCTTCTAAAAACAAACACTCAGGACCAAACAAGCTGCAAGAAACCACAATATGTGCAAGTCTTTCCAAAAAGAGCAGATGTGCAAAGCAAGATAAAGCCTGTGCCCACCCATATCTTATCTTACTGTTCTCCACTGCAAGTTTTTCAAAAGATTTCTCAGTGGATGTCTAGAGTAAATCAAGTTAGACACAGGCTAGAAGAAAACTGCCACAAGGAGTGGAGTTCATTAGTGCCTTTTGCTGTTTCTATTTATGCTATTTAAAAATAACATACACCAGCCCACCTAGTTCAGGATCCCAGAGGAAGGAAAGAACAGAAGAAAAACTCATTGCATACCTCTGGATGCTCTGCCAGAAACAATATAGGACCGTTGCTCCTCCCTCTCTCTGCAGTTTGCCAATGCGGAGGGGAGTTTCTCATAGGGTTCAGTCTGATATTAATTAAGGGTTGAATCCAGCCCAAACTTGGGTTTGGGTTTTTTTGGGCACATTTGAAGTACTAAAGTTGTGGAGGGATGTGCCAGTGCTTTGCTCTAATCCAAGCGCTAACCTGATTGTGGCAAAACATCACACTATAATATAGATCTTAGAACTGCATCCCTTTATTTAAAAAAAATATGTCTGCTCTTAGGAAAGCAAAAATTCCCAACATCCTGAGTCCCAGTTCGTGACTGGTTAAAATTCCTTCCTAGCCCTGTTAAACTGCCAAGTGCATCATCAGCAAACCTGATGATGGTGGAACAGGGAGTGGTTCAACTAAAAAGTTCCCAAACAGGCTGAGGCTGGAGGCCGACCCCTTGTAATAAGACCTTCTTTCCCTGGTCCAATATGGCTAGTTATACCTTGGGCTACTTGCTGGAACCCAAGCAAGGGCTGAATCGAGGCTGCTGGCACAAACCAGTAACTACTACTTGTCTCCCTCCACCCTTGCTGGTTGCTGAAACCAGGCAGCCCTGATGGCTCTGGTGGCCTGGCTGTGTCTGCTTTCAAGCTGGTGGCAGTGACACCTCTCTTCTTCTCTCTTCCTTATGTGCTATGAGTGTCTTCAATTCATTGCCGACTTTGTACGAGGTTTCTTGAACTTGCAACGCTATTCCCTCACCCTTTGTCAGCACCAGTTGTTGGGCCTGTGTGTGTGGCTTCTCTCCCCACCTTGACTGGTCAGAAGACCTGCTTTGGGAAAGCCTGAGGAAACCTGCATGGTAGCATCAAGAACTGTACATGAAAGTGGTCAGGGAGGGGCAGCAGTCCTGGAGCTCTGAAGTATTTGATAATGTCAGAACAAAGGCTATTAATTCTGGCAGTTCTGGATAAAGTCGCATGTTGATCCTGGTTGGTATATGATATACAAGTTTTACATTCTGTGTGAAGTTATAGTTATACGTAAATGGACATAAGGAAGCAAGGACATCTTTTGGAATATGGAAAACTTCTTTTAGGGTTATGTGTGATGAAATCCTTCCTGGCTGGAAAATGGAGGGGACAAAGACCAGATATGTGCTAGACCAGATATGTGCTAGACCAGATATGTCAGCCAGACATGATCTGTAGGGGCCTTGCTGCAAACAAAATGCAGTGCAACCTCAGAAATATGGCATCACTGTCCTGATGATGGGGTGGATCCTATGCAAGGATCCAAGGAACAGGAAAGTTTATTCCCAGGATCCTAGGACCCACAGCCATGTGTGTCAGGAGGCTGTAGGGGGAAGGGTATGTGTGTGTGAAACAACTCTGTCTTCTGTCAGCAGTGCTCTGCACCCACCAGAGGGAAGGCAAGCAATTTTGCTGGTCTGCTGGGGGAAGGGAAAAGCTGGGACTATTGGTGATGGATTGTGGGGTCCAGTCCAGTGGGTGGGTGGTCAGCCTGCCAGGGGCATGGTGCAGCTGCGGTGGTCTGATATGGTTGCCGGGGCGGTGGACTATGACAAGAAGCAGTCTTAAAAACAAAGATGCCTCTCAGGGCCTGCTGGCCATGTTAGAGCTCAGCAGATGGCCTGGTTGTTTAAAGGGGGCAGGCTTTGTGGCAGGTGGAGGCACCGCCTGGGAAACTGACTACAAGCTCACCCCAGAGAGCAAGAACAGGGTGAGGTAGGACCCCCTCTTCCCTCCTATTATGGAACCTGAACAAGATGTGGACTCAAGCTGACTGGAGAGGAAAGCACATTTTTATTCGAAGCTACAGTATAAACATTTGTAATGACTCTCTTGTAATAATTTTTTATTTATCAATATGTGTTCCTTTTAAGACCTATCTTAACCTCTGTAATTAACAAGGGATTTTAAACAAATAAATGATACAAACTACAGGCAGCAGGTCTGGGCAGTGAATAATTGGGTGGACTCTGTAGCATTATACCCTGAAGAGATCCCTCTCTAAACCTTGCCTTCTCCAGGCTCCATCCCCCAAATCTCCAGGAATTTCCCAACCCAGAGCTGGCAACCCTCTGTGGCATATTAGATGACTGAAGATTCCAGTGGATGGACAAATATGTATGGAGGACGTTCTGGAACCCCTGGAAAAACAGTTTAAGGGGAAATTAAATATACCAGTGGCTGCTGAGCACAGATTTGTTTAGTACAAGGGTCTTCAACGTTTTCAGGGCTAGAACATATTTTGAACCCCCCAGACTACAAATGATGTGCAAGCACATAGCATGACAGTTGGGTGACAGGAAGAGGGAACTGTCAGAAAGGAAGAGGGGCAGCCAGTGTTATGACCCCATCAGTGTTAAGGCAAGCACTTTGGGCAGCTGAGCAGACCCAAGAAGGCCAGACAAGCCAAATGAAGCATCAGGAGGCATTCTGCTGTGAGGGAAAAGCCAAGGATCAGAGGAATTCCGTCTGCCACTGAATAACCATGCCTCACCATTCTGCAGTGTCTCTAAGCTTGCTTTGTTGCTCTGTGCCTACATGCAGGAGCAGCAGGTCATTCAAAAAAGGGGAGGGAGGTCTATGGGAATTCACAGACTAGCAGGTGGCACTCCGTTACCCACCTGAGGGTCCCAACCCACCACAGTTTGTAGGCTGCTGATTTAAGTCACCTGACAAATTGGGCTCAGCCTTGAAAACTTTTGGCACAATAAATTTGTTAGTGCTGCAAGACTCTTATTTCTGCTGTAACAGAAATAAGTTGAATTGGTTACTAAGGGCAATCTATATCATGACCGGGAAATTCTGAAAACTGAGTGAATCTCTTCTTAATTACTGTGTGGAAAATGTTAGTATCATTACGTGGGATTAATTATATATTTCAAAATCCACCTCTTCTTCCTAGATTGTGATCAAGCTATATATTTTGGTGTACCTTTCTGTTGTAGTCACAATAACTGTGTGATCTTTTGAAGCACGTGCATTTATTCCTTTGTTAATAAAGGAAGTACCCAGCTGGTTGTAGATTTTATTTCTGGAGCAAGCTACAGGTTACGCACAAAAGCGTGCAATAGTGCCTGCTTAATGATTTCCCTGCTGTCTTTCCGCTCCAGAGCTTTCGAGTTGTTTTGGTCTACTACATTGTTCCAGATGCAAATTTACTCTTGAAAATATACATGTAGAATCCTGCAGTGCAGAGGAAGGAGAGTTGCTTAGTTTGACCTCCTAAGATTGGCTTTCCATATTTGCTGGAGAAGCAGAACACAAAAGAGGCTTAGGTGCCCTCCAGTGGTGGTTGATCATCATTGCAAATGAGTCGGAGTTTTTTCCTTTCCTTTTGCTCTTTCTGAAGTATTTGTCTGGAGATGCAAACCTTTTAATATGCAATCCTTACTTCAGCAAGCCTAATAATAACAACCCTTAAGATGAACTTTTATTCCCATTTTTCCTACAGGAAACTAATGCTTGTTTAGGAAACTAAACAATTTGAGACCCACCAAATATAACGGGACTTACTTCCTAGTGTGCTTAGCGGGACCATTGGCTGTTCAGGTTGCCACTATTTACTGTCACTGTTGTTGTTCTTTTAACAGCACCTTAGGACACCAACATTTAATGGTTGGAAATTTTCCTAGCATTTACTTCCATGTCAGCTTAATTGGCCTAAGGGGGCAGTCCTAGAACAAGTTCAGAGTAGGGCCCTTAACCCAGGTTTTCCTGGTATGCTCCAGGACCTGGCCACGCCAATTTGATAACTGTCTGTAAGAGGAGATGCTAACAGGCAGCAACCCCTTCATACTTTTTAAAATAAACTTTACTTTTCATTTTCATAAAGAACAGTAACAAACAACAAGACTAACAATTTAACAAAGAATATGGACACTGTATGAGAATAGTTCAACAAGAACAAGAACAACTAGAGGCAACACATGAAGTTGCAGAAAGAGAATTGAGCATCATAAGTACAAATAAATCAGAGAGTAGCCAAAATGTTAAATATCGTTGCATTCGGTAATTGTGATTGGTCCGAGGCAGTCATAAAGTTTAAGAAAGGGAGCCAAGTTGAAAGTGAGGGCTGTCTAGTGAGTGGAGATGATCAACAATTTTTTCCATGACAAAATCCCAAACCTTTTTATACCACGAAGTTAATGGAGGAAGGAGGGTCTTATTCCATGAAGAGGCAATTAGTGATTTGGCAGCAGCCAAGAGGAAAAAAATTCACATTTTTAAAGCCCCATGCAGGCTGTGGTACCCTTGAGGCTTTGCTAACAGAGCAGCTCTACGAGTCTGGTAAAGAGAAATTCAGAAGGCAAAGCTGCGCTTCTTGCTGTGGCAGCCCACTGCAAAAGATTCAGCTGAATTCTTGTTCATCATATGGGTTTCAAAAGCACAGGAGCCCTGGCAGGAAAAAAAGTTCGCATTTCACATATGCTGTTAAAATGCCCTTTTCCTTTCTTGAGTCTAAAATGCAACTGTGAAACCTCCAGGCATGTACATTTAGTTTTTACAATGGCAACCTTTGGCTCGCTGTCCCAAGCTGTCTATATTCACACATGCACACAATTTACATAGGAGGGTCTCAAAAATACTTTTCGGGTTAGCAGATTTGTGAAAATGAAGTCAGATTTGTTGCCATTTGAGCCCTAATGTGATCAGTGACAACAGCCTGAAGCTATGAAATGAGGGACAGTGTGGTCTGTATCAGCCATGGCCAGCTAGGGGTCTGTTGGGTCCAGATGTGGCCTTGGAGCAATTTCGTCTGCCCCCTTTTGGGCTATATCTGTATAACCACATTTTTCTTTTCAGTGCTATCCATCTATTTAAAACATCTCTGTGCTGATGTGGCTTTTCTAAGCATTCAAAATGACTTGCGGATCAAACATGATTAAAATAATATTTTCATGTAATCACACAGAGAAATACCAGCATATATAACTCTCAATAAGAACAAAATACAGCCCTAGTCAAATCAGCTAACGGCAAGACAAATTTTTTAAAAATGTGTTGTGACTTTTATGAAAAGTACAAAGGACTGAGCACTCCATTAAGCCTTTACTAGTAGACATTGCCAGCTTTATAACACAGCAGACCTCTGCTGGGCCCCAGAGTGCTCTCCAGAGAATAGCCTTTCCCACAGACTGCAGTAGTGGGCCATCTCCAGTCTGTGCCAACATTCTGGGTCCAGGATAGTTAATTAGCGATGATTTCATGGATGGACATTAATAATTTCTGATGAAATGGAATGCAAGATTTCCAGTTATGTTGCGTTTTTAGTTTGCCTTTCTTCATCTCTTGTTTTAAAAATACAGCATATCACATGCAAACATGCATCCAGTGTTTTTGGTGGGGGAACAAAAACATTAGAAGCTCTATCTTATTCATAGGACTTAACATTTTAATATGTATTTTAAACCTTATGATGTATTTATCATATTATATATTTTACATATCGGAAACTTAACGTGTTTCCCCTTTTTGAGGAGCTTGTTGTAACTACTTGTTGATGATTCTTAATGGTCACTGACCGTAAATGAAATAAATGATATATTCATAGGACTCAATAGGAAATAGATTAATAAGACCCACTTAATAACCGTAAATGAGTATATATATTTAAAGGATGCTGTCTTCATGAATCCAACTAGTTGGAGAGCATTGAAATTAATGGGACTTTGCTCTGAACTACTTTTGTACGCTGCATATACCAAACTTTTAAATTTAATTTCAGTTAAGCTCTCTGCGTTCCTGAGCTTTTTCTGTGAAGCAACACTTTGATAAATGTACACTCACTATTTTTCTAATATCTTGATTCTAAACACATTATACGTAATTAATGCATTTAGGACTTGGATTCTGATTTGCTGGCTATGGTAAATTCAAATAGGAGTCAAAGAAACATCTATTAACTTCAGATTATACCTACTCTCGGCTGATTCCATAGATAGACAATAAAGAATAATAAATAACATCATTTTAATTATTTTATTTTCATTATTTATAGTCTGCCTTTCTCACTGAGACTCAAGACAAATTACATAGTAAAAGTCAATACAATAAACGGCTAGGATATTCAATAGACAATACAATATGGTAAGGATAGCAGAAATTTGAAAATAGGCAGAAGTCCAATACAGAGCAGAAAAAAACAATGCTGAATCAAAGCATTATCTAAAGAAAGGGGATTTTATGCATCCTCAATTAGCTGAATGGTACTGGAAATGTTTGGATAATCAAGGGAATTTTCAAAGCTAAGAGTAAGAGTTAGAGGACATTACTTGGTTTCTGTGAAACTAAGCTTGGGTAACTGAGTCTGAAACATACTTTTTCAATATTTCAGCTTCTTTTTCAGTGGCATTTACTGATGAATATGAGGCATCAATTACAGGGGTGTGTGTGAAATTAACTCACTGAATAGAGGAATACATTAGTGTCCCAGCTTGCAATTATTAGACTATTTCCACTTTCTTAAGAGGGTCTTACTCTCAATTATTTGCTAGCGAATAAATGAGTAAACTAATAATAATGCTGGGGTCTTAGTCCTGCTTCCCTAATAGGTGGCTCAAAAGAGATCTTTTGTAATTCAGTCTCCATACCATATGTCTCTGTTGACATTAAAGTGCTTAGTTCCAAATGAGTTGGCTCCATTCAAGCATCTTAATTCAAGAGTGGATGATTAGATCTTAAGCTAAAAACCTATTAGAAGGTAAGCGCTTATGTTACTGAAAGATATTAAAGGAACATCATAGTGCAGTCGCAAATAAACCCTTTGTATCTCTAGTACTGGTAGGTTAAGTGCTATTTGATCTTCATGAAATGTTAAAAATTGCTAAACATGCTCATAGCTGTGCACATTAGAAGAAATTCTCTTGAACGTATGGTGGTGAAAAGACTTCTTTAAAATAAGGACTCAGCCAAACTGTTTAGTGCAGGGAGATGCATGGGTGCTGCCAACCTCCATCTCCTGGTAATGGGTAAATAGGCCTTTGATGTGATCTTAGCATCCCCCCTCCCCCCACACACATCCATGCCACAGTTAAAACCAATGAAGGAGATCAGTGCTCAGGGGCAGGCTAGCTTAATGTTATCGTAACTCACTTTCTGTTCCAACACACATTACGGGGAAGATAAAGCAAAGAGAAAGACCTGGGTTGATGGTGCTCATGGATCTCTCTTTCTCTGGGTGTATAATCTGGAAAGTAAAAAGCGGAAAAATTCTCGTGGAGTGTTTGTGTAGAAGTGCCTTCCTCTTCAGGGAGACATTTATATGACAATGCTAAGGAGAATTCCTTAAGACAGTGCGCTTAAAAGAGTGTAACTCTGTTCAGGGCTATGACTAGTACCACACAGTACAAACCACCACTTTAAACAAAGTACATTAGACCAGGATCCTCAGATGTAGAAAATAGTATCTGGATATTATTGTCAGGCTTTGCATTTTATATATGTAGTGTGTTGCCAAACTCATTTTCCATATTCCATATTTATACCTCTTGCTATTAAAAAGAAAGAAAAACATTTTCTTTACAGTTTAATTGCATGTTTGGTAAAGCTGATACTTCCTTGTTTGTTTTAAGATGGCTAACTAGATAAATTAACAAGATTTCACTTTTCCTGAAATACAACAGACATGCTTTTGGAGGTATTCCAAATTTTTACTGAATTTTTGATAAATGACAAAATTTGGCCATTATTTTCTATGGGAAATTCACTATGGGGGCTATCCAGAGAGCAATCAAACTCTACTAAATTTGGAGGGAACCAAATGACTGTCATCTGAAGACCTCTGAGGTTTCATGAAGATTGGACCACAGGAGCCAATTTTATGGACCTCAAAGTAGGTGTCCCCCCACTCTCCATTATTCCCTATGAGGAAAATATCTGGGGGCTATCTGGGAGCTGGCGGTTGCATTTGTCAAGAAAACTACACCAAATTCTCCGAGGACCTACTCCTGACTGTCCTCTAAAGAACTCCCAAGTTTCAAGAAGATTGGACCCTTGGGTACAATTCTATGGGCCCCCGAACAAGGTGCCCCTAGCCACCTCATAGTTTGCTATAGGAAAAAAGTCAAAGCTGACTCCCATTGCAGAAACATACTGGGGCAAGGCTGCCATGACCAGGCACATTCCCAGGTGCAAATGGCGCTCATCCCAGAGAAAAACCAACAGAAGCAAACCGAAGCAAGGGAATGGAATCCCCCCAGAATCAAATTGAAGGAAGGGGGCCAACATCACATCAGAGAATCACATCCATTCCACCCCAAAAACTGAAGCAACTTAGCTCAACGGACCCAGTGTCATTCACAGCAGACAGGCACAGGGCTCAGTCAGTGGGGAAACACCACAAAGCAGAACCAAGCAGTACCCAGCCACAAGCACAAGACATTCCCTTGCTTCAGTTTGCTTCTGTTGGGCTAAAATGCAAATGTTGATAAGTGTATAAGGTCTTCAATGCAATGAGTTACAGGAAGTGAGCTTTTGTCTTACTGATATTGTGGTATTTTTACATATTTGGAAACATTTATAGAAGTTTATGTATAATACAGCCAGAATTAAGTACCAACTGGTTCAATGATGCAAGGCTATGAATGTGCTAAATTTTCTCATTGAAATCACCTACTGGAGATAGGTGATTACTCTTTAGGTATTTCGAATCTAATCGAATACCTTTATTGGCAATGGAGAACTGCAAACAGCCCTTCCCTTGCCCAGCATGGTTACAGCCCTGTTCCCCCTGCAATTCCATGAAGAGAGAAGTGTAAAACCTGACTTGTGGGAGAGGTTAACAACAAAATGAAGATAGGCATGCAAATAGATAAATGTTTGTGTGATGCTGGAAGTATGGGAGGAAAGGGCAGGGTAGGCCACTGGCATCACTTTTTGAATACGCCAAATTCATCAAAGGCTTTGTTGGAGGACCCCTAGCAACTCTGAACAGGATTCCTGCGCAACTCGCAGGAATACCATAGGGAAAGCGTCACCCCTTTCTATCACTATTTGCATGGGGTCTGAGATTCAGCTGCTCAGCAACAGCTGTACAATTGTTAAATAAGGTGGTCACTTCCCCCCCACTCCTGGCAGGGTACCTCCTTGTATGGCCCACCGTACAATTTCCATGCCCAGCCCAGCTACACATGCACATAACCATCCAAGGGAATGGGAAAGTATTGCAGCTCGTATGACAAATGAGGGTGCAGTAGTGTACATCAGCATGTGTGTAATTTTTTTCTTACTGTACTTAATCACTTGGTTATCAAAAGAGAATGCACCCTGTGCGGAGAAAGCAGAACTTCCATTGTTCCATGCTTTTTGAACACAGCTGCTGTGGCTGACATGAACTTTGAAAATGTGTCTGTCCTATTCCAGTAAGAGTGAAGCAAGGCCAATACTTTTATCACTTAAACACTGAACAAGGTATCAAATGTGCCTTAGAGACACTCTCCTTAAGTGCAACTTGATGTATCTTTTACATTATTAATAGCTATTCTACTCAAAAAGTGCTGCCAAGGCATATCAGGTCTTATAGCACAGAGAAAGTGTTGAAAACTTATGGCGGTAATAGACACCCAGTGCTGGTTTACACTTGGGGCTTACGGCTGAGCCATACCTTTCCCAGTCAGTCATGCAGCAAAATCTAAATGTTCTTGCTTAGAATTAAGGTCCTTGGAGTTTAGAGGGACTTGCACCCATGTAACTGGCAGTCAGATTGCAACCTTGGTGTAGGATCTCCCCATACTTACTCGAGTGAAAATTTTAGGATGAAGGCAGGGGAAATATTTATAGAGTGCTTAGGGTTGGTTTGGAAATGTCTTTACTTAATTCATTTCAAACTACCTTTCTCCATCCAGGGTCAATTTCTAAGGGGAAAAAACCCTAATAATAAACAGGAAAACAGTTCTACAGGTTTGCAGCAGAAGCAGGCTGTGGATTGTGCCAATTGGCTGATGCTTGTGACATCACGAACTCATATCCCTGGAATCCCCAGAGAAGTTCTGTAGCGTTAAAAAAGTTTCTGTTTAAAATAATGATGAATAACAAACATAAGAATAGACAAAGGTTCAAGTGATGCTGAAGAAAACTAGCAGCCTGTCCTCCTTAAATATGGGGAAGAAAGGGCAAGAATGACATTTTCTGTACGGTGTCTGAATGACTAGGAGGGTGAGATCAATGTGAACTACAGGTGCGATGTATTTAATTCAGAAACTTTGTTTAAAAAATAACAGGCTGCTGAAGTTTAGTTGGATCCTCTGCTGCCAAGGGCTAATAGCAATAAGGAAAAGTTGCCTATTTGAATGGTAAAAGAGCAAGATTCTAGTACAGGAGCACCTTAAAGACCAATACGATTCCCAGTGTATAGTTTTTAAAGAGTCAAAGCTTTCTTTGGGACTCTTAAAAGTTTATACCCTGAAAATCTTGTTGATCTTTAAGGTGCTACTGGATTTGAATCTTACTGTTCTACTGCACACTAGCATGGCTACCCAGATGAAACTATGTGAATGTTTTTTCTCTTCTAATTTTACAGGAAAACTTCCGAGCTTGTGAGAAATAAACGGAAGGTTCCTTATTTTCAAGATTGTGCAATACCATACTCAGCTCACAACTTTCTCAGCTGTGTTGATCACATATGGAAGAATAATCAAATGCCCGTTTCACCTGGGCATTCTCTCTTCCAGAAACTACAAATTGTCAGGGCTTGGAGCAGGAAAATCATAGTCTGGGCCTAGTAACTATAATGGTCTATATATAGTCGGGTCTAGGGTTGCCAGCCTCCAGGTGATAGCTGGAGATCTCCTGGAATTACAACTGATCTCCAGGCAACGGAGACCGGTTCCCCTGGAGAAAATGGCTGTTCTGAAGGGTCAGCTCTATGGCATTGTACCCCACTGAGGCCTTTCCCCTCCCTAAACCCTGCCCTCTCCAGGCTCCACCCCCAAAATCTCCAGGAATTTCCCAACCTGGACCTGGCAACCGTAGTCGGGTCTTAGAATTTTTAGATGTGAAAGAAAATAAGAGTATGCAACATCAACCCCTACAGGCTGTATGAAGCCTCAGGGTTGGCCAGGCTTCGAATAAATACTGGCTCAACAGAACAGTACCTTCAGACTTCAGCTACCCACTCCAGTCACTGACCTCTGCTGAGTTGAAGAAGAGAACACATCCTCCAAATTTAGGTTTGAGTATGATCTTTAATGCAAGTTGGGGTCAAAAGTGGGTAGAGTTGCTTGTACATTTCTGATAAGAAAGCACTTCTCATAAGAATATGACAAATATGTACTGGTATTCTCTGAAGTTTATTTCTGAGAAGCGAGCAGGAGAGTTTTGACTGTGAGAGTGGAGTACCTACATCGAAGTCTGGCTGCAGATAGTTTGGCATAACTAATGCATATTTAATAACTAGCTTGATACCCGTGCTTTGCTACAGTATTTTGTTAGAAATAACAATGTCTGGTGTACTGCAACAGCAAGAAGTAAGAAGAGCCTACCATGCAGGGGGCAGCAAGGATCACTTAGTTAGGACAGTGAGAGTAGCACCTCTCTTGTTTCCTGGGGGTCATTTCCTTGTCTTGTCTCCTATTGGGCTAAACAGGGCAATATCCTGCTTCTTCTCTCTCCTGCCACACTTCTTCTCTGTCTCTGCAAGATGTAGTCAGATAGCTAGGATCTATCTCTCCCCCTTTCCCTCAAGTATGTAACTTCCTCAAATAAAGCTTTTGCCTCTCTGACCAGCTCGGCGTTTAATTCCGCAGCGATGTTTAACACTCGCTCTAACAGGGTAATGGGCCACAGAGGCAATTAACGCAAGCTGAAGTTAAGAGAGAGCAATAAAAGTTCTGCTGTAGCCGCAGGCTAAAGCACAGAGGGCAGACAATAGAGGAAAGATGGCTGACTCCTGCAGTGCACAGCAGGGGTTCCAGATCGACCGACTAGGTGACAACAACTACGATCTTTGGGCAGAAAGAATAAAAGCTCATCTTATTCAACTGGACGTCTGGTCTGCAGTAACAGATGAAAAACCGACTGCAGATCCGCAGAAGGAAGCCAAATGGGTCAAGCAAGACAATAAGGCAAGATCTATTATCATTAATGCTTTAAGTGATAAACAATTGATAAGAGTAATTCATGAGCCAACTTCTAGAAAAATGTGGACGTCTCTTCTAGAAATAAACCGTCAAGAATCAATTAAAACTAAAATTTTGCTAATGAGGCAATTGTATCGGATTGAGATGAAGCCGCAGCAACAGCTGAAAGATCATATTGCAAATTTCATGGAATTAACACAGAAATTAAGATCCCTTGGAAAGGAGATCCAGGATGAGGATCTAGCTATAATTCTGCTATCTAGCCTTCCTCAATCTTATACAAGCATAGTACATGTTTTGGAAATGAGAGAAAGTCTAAGCTTAAACTATGTACTTGCAAGACTGCAAGAGGAAAGTCTTAACAAACAATTTTATAAAAGTGAGCCAAAAGAGCTAGCTTTAAGAGTCAGTTCAAGAAGTGATTTCTCCTGCAGCATCTGCAGAAAGAAAGGACATTTAAAGGAAGACTGTTGGTTTCGTGATTCACAGAGAGTTAGCAAGCCGCCACGAGGGACGGAAACAAAGGGCTTTAGGAATGCTAATGCAGCCATTAAGTCACCTAATGCCGATGGTCAAAGGAAAAACAGATCTGATAAGAATTGTTTAAATGTTGGTAAAAATGATCAAAGCATATGCAAATGGGCAATTGACAGTGCATGCACTAACCACCTTTGCAACAACGAGAAGTTTTTTAATGAGATGAATGAAAGCCACGATAAATTGTATACAGCAAATGGAGAGGTTTTAATGGCTCGGGGACAAGGGACTGTATCTGCATGTTGTGCGCTACCCAGTGGCCAAACTAGAGAAGTGCAGATCACTGATTGTCTATACGTACCTGAAGTTAAATCTAACCTATTGTCTGTATCTTTGATGGCGAAGAAAGGAATTGAGACTGTATTCAAAGGAGAGAAATGTTTTATTAGCAATGTAGGTTAATTATTTGCACAAGGCACATTAGAGGATGGCCTGTATATGCTGGATTGCTCTGAAGGCGCAGTGAATTTAATTGAAAAGTGCACTCACAAGAATTGTACTAGTCTTATCCATAGAAGGCTTGGACATGCTAATATGGATTATATATATCAGCTTGAAAGGCAGAATCTGACTAATGACTTGCAAATGAGAAAATGTCCTGATGCAGAGAAATGTGTTTGCTGTATTCAAGCCAAAGGCACAAGACCTTCTTTCACCAAACAGAGTGAGAAGCAGACGACAAGACCACTGGAGCTGATTCACAGTGATGTCTGTGGACCCATGGGAACAGAAACACCCAGTGGAAGTAAGTACTTTCTGACTTTTACTGATGATTTTTCAAGATTTACTGTGATTTACCTGCTCAAGGAAAAGAGCCAAGTACTGGAAAAATTCAAGATGTACCTAGCAATGGTGCAGAACAGATTCCAGAGAAAACCAATAGCTATCCGCACAGACAATGGAGGCGAGTACGTGGGGAAGGAGATGACAAGCTTCCTAGCAGCTGAAGGAATAGAGCATCACCTGACCGTGCCATACACCCCCGAACTCAACGGGATCGCAGAGAGGAAAAATCGTTCTCTCACAGAAATGTGCAGGAGCATGCTGCAAGAAGCACAGCTACCTCAAAAATATTGGGGAGAAGCTATCAACACTGCTGCCTATCTGCAGAACATGCTACCTACAAAGGGTGCAAGCAGCACACCATTTGAACTGTGGTACAACCGCAAGCCCAATGTAAGGCATCTGAGAGTGTTTGGATCAAAGGCCTACACTTATGTTCCGAAGGAAAAGAGGTCTAAGATGGATCTCAGAACAGAAGCAGGCATATTTGTTGGATATGCACTGGGATGCAAGGGATATCGAATCCTCAACCCAGAGACAGACACGATGAAGATCCGCCATGTGATGTACATTGATGAAAAAGAGAAGGCAAGCAAGTCTGACACCAGAGAGTCTACACCAAAGGAAGCTGATGCAGCACAGCAGCCAGAAATTGTGCAACTCTGGGACCTGACTGAGACGCAAGAGACACCTGCAGAGCCCACAGAAAGAGAAGGGGAAGCAGAGCCAAGTGTCAGACGCTCAGACAGAACAAACAAAGGAGTTCCACCACTGAAATTCTCTTACCTGGCAAAAACAGAAGCTGTACCAGAACCTTCTAGCTGGGAAGACATAGAAGGAATGCCAGCAAGAGAAGCAGAGAAATGGAGAAAAGCTGCAAAAGAGGAAATTGACTCTCTGATCCAGAACAAGACATGGATTCTCACAGAACTACCACCTGGAAAAAGGACAGTAGGATGCAAATGGATTTTCAAAACCAAGCTTGATGCAGATGGAGAAGTACAAAAGTACAAGGCAAGACTAGTTGCAAAGGGATATTCCCAGAAGTATCGGGAAGACTATGATGAAACCTTTGCGCCAGTAGTGAAACACACTTCAGTAAGAACACTACTGAGCATAGCAGCCGCAAGGAAGATGCATGTGGAGCATCTGGATGTGAAAACTGCTTTTCTTCATGGAGAGCTGGAAGAAGATGTGTATATGACACAGCCTCCTGGATTTGAACAGTCCAAAGACAGAGGACTTGTATGCAAACTGCAGAAGAGCATTTATGGACTGAAACAGGCTGCAAGGGCCTGGAACCAGAAACTGAACCAAATGCTCATCAAAGAAGGATTCAAGCAAGGCGGGGCAGAACGCTACCTGTACTCAAGAAAGAAAGACAACAAATGGACTTTTATTCTGATTTTTGTAGATGATATTCTCCTTTGTATTGTCGAAGGCTTTCACGGCCGGAGAACGATGGTTGTTGTGGGTTTTCCGGGCTGTATTGCCGTGGTCTTGGCATTGTAGTTCCTGACGTTTCGCCAGCAGCTGTGGCTGGCATCTTCAGAGGTGTAGCACCAAAAGATAAAGATCTCTCAGTGTCACAGTGTGGAAAAGATGTGGCAGGTCATTTATATCTACTCAGGAGGAGTGGGACTGAGCTGAGTCATCCTGTAAGAGTTTCCCAGGGTGTGGAATGCTAATGGCGGGAGGCTTCACTGTATCCTGAGGAGGTTCTTTTGCATATGGATTGGTGCTTGATGTGCTAATCTTCTCTGCAGGGCTATTGTCGGGTGTGGAGTGTTTTGTTAGCCTGGTGTTTTTCAGAACTGGAAACCATGCTCTGTTCATTCTTAAGGTTTCTTCTTTCCTGTTGAAGTTTTGCTTATGCTTGTGAATTTCAATGGCTTCCCTGTGCAGTCTGACAAAGTAGTTGGAAGTGTTGTCCAGTATTTTGGTGTCCTGGAATAAGATACTGTGCCCTGTTTGAGTTAGGCTATGTTCAGCCCTGCTGATTTTTCAGGTTGTCCAAGTCTGCAGTGTCTTTCATGTTCTTTTATTCTTGTCTGGATGCTACGCTTTGTGGTCCCGATGTAAACTTGTCCACAGCTGCAGGGTATACGGTATACTCCTGCAGAGGTGAGTGGGTCTCTACTGTCTTTTGCTGATCGTAGCATCTGTTGTATTTTTTGGGTGGGTCTGAATACCGCTTGGAGGTTATGCTTTTTCATAAGCTTTCCCATCTGATCAGTAATTCCTTTGATATATGGCAAAAACACTTTTCCTGTAGGAGACTGTTTTTCCTTGGTTGTTTGATTCATCCTGGGTTTGATTGCTCTTCGGATTTCATTTCTGGAGTACTTCAGGCGAATGGCTACTCCAGAAATGAAATCCGAAGAGCAATCAAACCCAGGATTATTATTGACTTTTCATCTAGGAAGACTCGGGACACCATTTTATATAATTCATACAATGTGGACTTGGATTATTTGGGCAACAAGGTTAAAATTTTGAAGGCTGTTCCATTTTTGGCTCGTAAAAGAAGATTCAAGTATAAAGGACTTGCGGCTTTCTTGAGGAAATGTGATGTGAAATATAAATGGTTGTTTCCAGAAGGCGTTTTGTTTAGTTATAAGGATCAAACTTATAAGATTACATCGGAAGCCCAGCTGACAGACTTTTTGTTCAATCATCAGGAGTTCCATCAAGACGAACGTCCAAAGTCTGAAGGGGAAGGTGGGGGGGAGGAAAGAGCGGGCACAGCTGCTTCAGCTGCGCAGAGAGAATTGAGACCGAGACGCAAGGGGGGGGGGAAGAAGATCTGATCCTGAATATGGCTTGTACTGTATAAGACCTACTAATCTGATCGCATGTTAGAAAGTTAACTTTTAAGAAAAATTACAGCATGAAGGGAATACAAGAGATGTAGTGTAGTGTTTATTGTTTGTATGTTGCTCTTCCCCCTTTCCCAGCCCCCCTCCCGTTTTCCCCCCTTTTTCTTTCCCTTGTATTTTTGTAGTTTTTTGTAGTTTTCTATGTTAGATATTAAAAAAAAGAAAAAAAAAGAAACGCGAGGTGACCCAAAGAAACGTTACTGTGCCGATATCAGCGATGATGCTATATGCTGTAAATTTAACGGAACAGATGCCCGTGTGACGACGGCCAGGGTGTCCTTTTGTATCTTCAGCTCTTGCAGTCATGTTATACACCTCAGAGTGGCGCTCTAGTAGGAAGATAGGAAGGTCTGGGAAGACATTGCCTGCCTCTGAGCATTGACAGTGTGGAATTTTGAAATTTTGCAGAGCTTGCTTTCCTGCCCTTCCTCTCTTCAAATTTCTCTTTGATAAAAAAGGAGTTCATTAAAAACTGACTCCACATTCTTAAAAAGAAGAAAAGGATTGTTGAATTTTAGGTGGTAACTAGGTAAAGAAGAATTTGTTTCAACAGAATTAAGACAGTTTCTCTTAATAAACCTAATTTGGGGATATGTACTCTGCACACCCCTCCCCCCATTTAATAGTATGTGCTTTTTCCTTATCCTATAAAGAGACTATTTATTTGATGGTCGTTGTGGGTTTTCCGGGCTGTATTGCCGTGGAGTAGGCAAATGGCTACTCCAGAAATGAAATCCGAAGAGCAATCAAACCCAGGATGAATCAAACAACCAAGGAAAAACAGTCTCCTACAGGAAAAGTGTTTTTGCCATATATCAAAGTAATTACTGATCAGATGGGAAAGCTTATGAAAAAGCATAACCTTCAAGCAGTGTTCAGACCCACCCGAAAAATAGAACAGATGCTACGATCAGCAAAAGACAGTAGAGACCCACTCACCTCTGCAGGAGTATACCGTATACCCTGCAGCTGTGGACAAGTTTACATCGGGACCACAAAGCGTAGCATCCAGACAAGAATAAAAGAACATGAAAGACACTGCAGACTTGGACAACCTGAAAAATCAGCAGTGGCTGAACATAGCCTAGCGCAAACAGGGCACAGTATCTTATTCCAGGACACCAAAATACTGGACAACACTTCTAACTACTTTGTCAGACTGCACAGGGAAGCCATTGAAATTCACAAGCATAAGCAAAACTTCAACAGGAAAGAAGAAACCTTAAGAATGAACAGAGCATGGTTTCCAGTTCTGAAAAACACCAGGCTAACAAAACACTCCACACCCGACAATAGCCCTGCAGAGAAGATTAGCACATCAAGCACCAATCCATATGCAAAAGAACCTCCTCAGGATACAGTGAAGCCTCCCGCCATTAGCATTCCACACCCTGGGAAACTCTTACAGGATGACTCAGCTCAGTCCCACCCCTCCTGAGTAGATATAAATGACCTGCCACATCTTTTCCACACTGTGACACTGAGAGATCTCTATCTTTTGGTGCTACACCTCTGAAGATGCCAGCCACAGCTGCTGGCGAAACGTCAGGAACTACAATGCCAAGACCACGGCAATACAGCCTGGAAAACCCACAACAACCATCGATATTCTCCTTTGTTATGAGGATCAACAAGATTGTGATGAAATAGTTCAGCACCTGAACCAAGAGGTTGAAGTAAAGCGTCTTGGAAATGTCAGCTTTTACCTTGGAGTTCAAATCGAGCGAGAGGAAGATGGAAGCTATCTTCTCAATCAAAAGCAAAAGATCATGGATTTCCTAGACTACATGGATATGAAAGATGGAAAACCAACATGTACTCCAATGGAAACAGATTTCCTGAAACAAAGTGGAAACAATGAACCTCTGAGAAACATCAAAGTATACAGAGAAGCAATTGGAAAACTGCTCTACATAAGTACAGTAACCAGACCTGACATAGCAGCAGCAGTTGGAATACTGTGCAGGAAAAATGCATCACCAAGTGTGAATGACTGGCAAGCAGTCAAAAGACTGGCAAGATACCTGAGAGGTACTGCACAACTAAGGCTCAAGCTACCAGCAAGTGACAATCCCAGACTAGTGGGATTCATGGATGCTGACTGGGCAGAAGAAATCACAGACAGAAAGTCTACCAGTGGACGAGCATTCTTTTATGGTGGAGGAGCAATCAGTTGGACAAGCAGAAAGCAAGACCTAGTAGCAGCATCAACTACAGAAGCTGAATACATATCAGCAGCAGAAGCATGCCAAGAACTCAAGTGGATTCTACAACTATTAGAAGACTTTGGGATAAATGAACCCAAACCTATACAACTCTTTGAAGATATTCAATCTTGCATAAAGCTTGCAAATACAGAAAGAATCGGATCAAGAACCAAGCACATTGACATAAAGAATCACATTGTGAGAAATATGCAAGAAGAAGGGCTTGTTGAGCCACAGTACTGCCCTACAGAAGAAATGATAGCAGACATCCTCACCAAGCCACTTGCCAAAGAGAAATTTCAAAGTCTACGCGAAAGACTGAACTTTGTGGACTTTGTACACTAGACATTGAGAAGGGGTGTTAGAAATAACAATGTCTGGTGTACTGCAGCAGCAAGAAGTAAGAAGAGCCTACCATGTAGGGGGCAGCAAGGATCACTTAGTTAGGACAGTGAGAGTAGCACCTCTCTTGTTTCCTGGGGGTCATTTCCTTGTCTTGTCTCCTATTGGGCTAAACAGGGCAATATCCTGCTTCTTCTCTCTCCTGCCACACTTCTTCTCTGTCTCTGCAAGATGTAGTCAGATAGCTAGGATCTATCTCTCCCCCTTTCCCTCAAGTATGTAACTTCCTCAAATAAAGCTTTTGCCTCTCTGACCAGCTCGGCGTTTAATTCCGCAGCGTTATTTAACACTCGCTCTAACATATTTAACTACTTTCAGTCCTGTTATTATACTTATGGGTATGTAACATTTTTTGGTTGGGAGGTGCATTTTACCTCAGGACACATTCAATGACTTCCAATAGCAACTGCATACTGTTTAGAATGTGGGGGGTGAGGACAAATCAGGCCGCATATGCAAATGACCTCTGTTCCAGCTGTCTGGAGGGGGGGGTGAGGTGTGGAATGTTGTGAGCCCCAATCAGCCTGTATATGCAAATGACCTTGAAAGGCTGGCTCAATCAGGGAAGAGTGGCCGAGCTGGCAGTGGGCGGGGGTGCAAGCAGGCAACAGCCTGCCAGCCACACAGGGAAACTGTATTCCTTTGGGAAAACACATTTTACCCCTTTTTACCCCCTTGGGGAAAAATTTCTTAAAATCCCTTCTTAGTGGGTGTTTACATAATGAAACGAATGTTCTCCCCAAATTTCATGTTTCTAGATCCAGAGGTTTGTGCTGGACACTTGTTTTTATATATGTAGATTAGAGGAGATTTTACAAGTTTTTGAAAGAACACATTTTGCCTTAAGTATGAATTTCTTTATGAATTTGGGATAGGGTTGTATGAAGTGAGAAATGTATTTTTCTGAAATTCACTTTTTTAGATATAGCCATTGATTCCTCTTATTCTCTTTGTCTCCTTTAAGAGAAGGGTTTGTCTTTCATTTCTCTTCAAAGAGAAATCAGGGGCCGTCGTCACACGGGCTTCTATTTAGCGCGAAAATGGCGCAATTTCCCGGCAAACACCCACCTTATTCCAACACTGATGCGATTTTCTCTCTTCTGCTTTATGCTTGATAGTCGCGATATTTTGCGCCTCAGTGTGAATGCCTCACATCGATGTTTTTCGCCTCGCCACGCCATAGGCCCACCCTTTTTTTCTCTCCTCAATCCCAGAATCTATTTCTCCCACGACTCCCCCTTTTTTTTGTAATAATGTCCTTATATCGCTATAACGACATCACACAATGAAAATTTTCTGCTGAAGAAAACAAGTAAAAATGACTGAATTGCCATTAGAGAAATTTTTATTTTAACCCAAAACCACACCTCGCTAAAAATGGCCGTGTTCAGTCATTTTCCAGGTTTTTTTTTTTTAATTACGATGTTATAGCGATATAATGCCTTTATTTTTTTTTTGTGCGGGAAAATTTTAAACTCCGCAACCATTCTATCTAACTTCCACTTTCAGTTTTGCGTTACCGAGAGGATCTTAGGCACGGAAGACTGCAGCCTCATCCAGCTGACAACAACTTCAGTTGTGCACATGGATTTCAGATTATTCAGGAAACAGCATTAGATTAGGAAGCTAATGTTATTCTGTTATAGCGGAATTAAACGCCAAAAATTTTTTTAAAAAAGGGGGAGGAGCTGCTTCTGCGCCCATTAGAGAGAATGGAACAGAGCGCTTAGGTGTGGACAGCTGGGAGCGGGAAGAAACGCGAGGTGACCCGGATTCGGTTTCGTTTTCCCGGCCATGTCGGACGTTCCTCTCCGCAGGTCCGGGGGGGAACTGTCTGAGCAGCCTGACTGGGCGGTTGACCCGCGAGGGTTAACCTCCAGGACTCCCAGTGAGGGAGCCTGGATCCGGGGCGCCGCGGGAAGAACCCTCTGGAAGTAATGCAGGGGGTAAATTGCCCGCTTGCTCCAACGGAGGCCGGCAGACTTGCGCAGCACCACGTGTGCTGCCGGGCCATGGAGAACGGCAATAAGCAGATTTAAGGTGAAAGCCTGTAAGTAAGCGAATCCCTTCTGATTCTTAAGCGTATGCGAAGGATTGGTGGGAGCTGAAGCTAAGCGGGCGCGGATTTCTTCCCCCTTTACCGAGTTTCGGAACTCAGTTGGCGTCCCCCCCCCCAAGATGGCGACGAAAAAGCAGAGCCCAGCGACTTCCGGTTTGGGATCCATGGAGGTCTAACGCAGCTCTAAGTGCAGAGCTGACCGGGCTGCCGTTTCAGCGGCCGGAGGGGCACAAATAGCCCCCGGCCACCTGCTCTCAGGCGGAGAACAGGCAAAGAATGCTCAAAGACCTCAGGGCGCGTTGATCTCGGGCGAGGGGGGGATATAAATGACCTGCCACATCTTTTCCACACTGTGACACTGAGAGATCTCTATCTTTTGGTGCTACACCTCTGAAGATGCCAGCCACAGCTGCTAGTGAAACGTCAGGAACTACAATGCCAAGACCACGGCAATACAGCCCGGAAAACCCACAACAACCATCGTTCTCCGGCCGTGAAAGCCTTTGACAATACATCGACTATTTATTTATTTACTTCAGTTTCACCTCTCTGTTCTCCCCTGTGGGGACCCAGAGTGGCTTACAACATTCTCTTCTCCTCTGTTTTATCCTCACAGGGACCTTAAAGGTTATTTCTATATTGAATCCTATTAAAGGTCTTTAATGAAGGCCGAGGGGTTGCCAGCATGAGGATGGAAACTGACAGGGGACTCGCAAGCAGAAGGAGGCATGATCCGAAGGGATGTTCGTGCATCTGTACACTAGTGGTGACACCCCACCCCCCCATTTTTAATCTTCTTTTTCTCCCGCCCCCTCGCTTTGCAGCGGTGGGAAGAGTCCGCTGAAAATGGGATGCCCCTGCCTCCAGTGGGGACTTGGCAGCTCTAAATGCAGCTCACAATTTGATTAAAATAAATCATAATGTTTTAAAGCCACCTTCGTACATCATGATAACCATATAAAGGGGTAATAAAAGTAACATGCACACAGACCAACCTTGGCTTGGGAGATTCCTGGTGGTTTGGGGTGGTACCTGGATATGATAGCAAGCTCAGTGGGGATGTGAGGCAGCCTTCAGGCGGCTGCCTACTGGCTCATGTCATGCCCCGCCTAAGGGTGGACCACCTGGCATCAACCAGCACTTATTCCTTTTACACTGTAGCTCCCACTCTGTAAAACTGGCTTCCTGGGGAGGTGAAGAGAATGCCATTATCAGAAATCTTCAAGAGGTGCTGCAAGACCATTTTAGTTGCCAGAGCTTTTAATAGTGTCTAAACTGCTGACATCTTTCTGGGGAGGGGGTATTTGGGGTTCTAATCTATTGGTTTTAAGTTGTAGTGTGACTTGTAAGCCACCTTGAAGTTAGATATATTTTTTTGAACAAACAAATAAATGTGCCATAGAGTCTGCCCTCCAAAACTGCCATTTCCTCCAGAGGAAATTATCTCTAGTCTGTAGACTAGTTGTCATTCTGGGAGAACTCCAAATGCCACCTTGAGGCTGGACACCCTAAATTTAGATTCCACATGAGGACATCTTTATATTAGCTTTGCAGTCACAAAGGCCTAGTGGAACAAAAATATTTTCTCCTATAAATCCTGCATGAACAGACCTGATAGGCCTTCATGGGGAATGAATTCCGCCAGGAATGTGCCACCAGAGAGAAGTCTCTGCTCCATACAGAAATCAGTTTTTCTCTGATAAAAGATATCTAGATGTGACATGCATATCATGTTAACTGATTTGTCATATAATATCTAGACTCTCTAGCTGTAGGTAGTGGGTTCCCCCCACCCCAGGACAAAATGGTAGTAATAAACTGCAGCAAACCAAAATGTTTGAACAAGAAAATAGACTAAGAAATATGTACATGTATATATATCCCAGTCTCTGTTATCCGGGAAATTTTAAAAATGCAACCACTGTAAAAGGGCACTCCCTGTTACAGAAGTTTTAAAGTAGTTGTCTTGCAAAAATAGCACTCTGAGCCGGCCCAGATATGGCAGGGAAGGTCTTTTATACCTTTCTCCTTCTTGAAACGAAGGCTCTATTCTGAGGAAAACCCACCTCCTTCTGTTTCTGTGCCCTAATGGAACTTTCCTTTTTCTTCTCTCTAGCTCAAACTAGTTCTTGTTTACAGCTACTATCGTGTTGTCTAAGCTGTTCTCTTACACTGTTATACATTAAAGGCCAAGCAACTAAGATGCTTTGTATTTCAAGAGAGCAAGAAAAAATGGCTGTGCTTTTGCTCACAGTTGTGACTGTTTGGGCAGCATTATTGCTCTTTCTCCTCTTCCAGTGCTTCTAGTCCATGTGAACTAGAAACAGTCCTGAATAGGGGTCATACCTGCTGCAATGAATGAGCGATTTGGATGAGAATAGGGTTGTGATTCATAGTGCTCATCTCTCACTTTCTCTCAAGCACACAAATGCATGAACACTCAGAAATACACAAACACTACATTTATGTGGAAGCCCTGCTCAGCTCACTTAAGAATTCAGTCGTGTACTGTAGCAATAGGCCTGTGCTTTTAGGCTAGCTAATTTACGAACAAAGTTTTTCTCAAAATGTCCTCAGGCAAAGAACTCCCACTTACCAAGATCCTGACTAAGTTAAAAAGAAAGAGAGAGAATTCCTAATAATTATGGGGAAATTTGCTTCAGGCACTTGGTTATGAATAAACACTCTAAAGGATTAACAGTGCAGTCCTACGCAGAGGTATTCTGCTACATGCCTATGGGCATAGAACGAAGGAGGTCTACGCAGGATTGTGCTGAAAATATTTCTAAATAAGTATAGATATTCCAGTAACATTAAAAAGGGATTGGTTCAATGAAGCCGGAAAATGTTCAGGGAACATTCTACCATAAAGCAATTATGCCTCCCCATTGTCATGTTCTGCATTCTTTATTCTGCTTCTGAATAATCAGAAAGCGCATCAGAAGAACAGAGGCTCCAGAAACCTTTTCTGAGAGGTTCCCGGGAAGCTCGCTCTGTTTGGTTAACCTGTCTCCCAAGGGATGAAGATGTTCAGACATGTAGCCACTGGCCCTGTCTCAATCGTTAAGATGAATGCTTCATTAGACAGAAGTACAACTCTGTATTCCAAATTTTCTCCTTAGTTCAGGTTTTTCAAGAGGGACTATGGCAGAGCCTCTTATTTGACCAAAATTTCCTTTCCTAGTCTTAGAAAGGCTTTAACTTCTCTTAGTTTTCAGACCAGGGCCTCAGCCATTCTAGATAGTCGTTACACACAAATACCAATGGATGCTGGTTTCTGTATTTGTGGAGCTTCAGTCCTTAAAGACCTTCCCCATTATCTTTTGTTCTGCCCTTTGTATACAGAGCCATAAATAAATTCCTTAGTGAAATCTTCAAAAATGTTGATTCTTCCCCTGTGGTGGCAAAATTAACCCTCTTCCTTTCTAATCTGGATCTACATATCTCTTATAGAGCAGTAGTTTGCCCTGAAAATCAGGTTTCAAGCTTGAGATTCTTTCACTTACATATAATAAAGGTGCTTATGTGTTTTAAAATAGTAAAGAATCCGGTAGCACCTTTAAGATTAACCAAATTTTTTGTAGCATAACCTTTTGAGAACCACAGCTCTCTTCGTCAGATGCATCTAACAAAGAGAGCTGTGGTTCTCAAAAGCTTATGCTACAATAAAGTTGGTTAGCCTTAAAGGCGCTACTGGGTTCTTTACTATTTTGCAACTACAGACTAACACGGCTAACTCCTCTGGAGCTGTGTGTTTTAAGTAATTTTTATATGTTTTAACATCATAGTTTTATTGTTTGGTGTTTATGTTTTGCTTATGTGTTTTACTTAGTTTTATTTGCTTGATTGTGATGGCTTTTGGCAACATGCAATAAATATTTTTATTCTGATTCTAACGTGTTTAACCTAGCTTGACCCCCACTTTAAAAACCAGTTTTGCTACACCTAGGCTGCAATCCTGAGGACACTTTCCTGGAAGTAAGTCCCATTGAATGGCATAGGCTTTACTTCTGAGTAGATCTGCTTAGGATTGCTCCCCTACTCTGTATTTTTTACTGAAGTGGCAATTGTCTCCTCATGTTCTCATACTTGTAATATTGGCACCACACACACACACACACACACACACACACACTTTCAAGGAGCTGTTTTCATCCCTAGTTATGATAAGAAGTTGTACCTGGAAGCAGGGGTCTTCCTTACTTTATACCCCCTTTCCTGTTATAGAACAAGTGGGCACATGAGGTTTTTTTTTTTTTGGAACTTGCAGTATTATTCCAGGCTAGCATTGAAGTACAGGAAAACATTAATATTAATAAAGCATAAACCACATTTTATTGTAAAATAAATTTATCTTCGGTGTAGAGGCTTGAATGGGTGTCAGTCCAACCGTCAAACAGTTAACAAGCAATCATACATCTTCAAGTGGACATACGTGCAGAAAGTTTTAAGGTGTGAACAGATCTGAAGTTGGCACAAACCCTTTTTTTCTCCAAGTAACTCCTAAAGAAGATGTGCTTTAGCTTCTGAGGCTGCTCCTTTAAACTTGTAGGCGACAGAGCAAATTAAGATGCCAGTTGACGATCAGCCACTGTAAACAAAACTCTCATGGACAGGTGGGTATTGACAGTATGTCCTTTGAGGCTAGACATCATTTAATATACTAAAGAGATTCTCCAGCTGTATTCCTATAAGATTAAAGAGTCTAGCCTTGCAGAGTTGCTGTTTCAAAAGTATGGACTGGCTATTAAGAGAATAGAAAGATAAATCTTTGGGCAAAGGGTGGTCATTTGCATTTGACAAATCCCTCAGACAAGTGATTTTCAGATCAATAGAAAAGGTGCAACTTATTTTGTGATCCTCCTTTACTAGGATTAACTCTTGAACAGCCACATTTACAAAGCCAAGGACTGTGTGGTTTTCTTAGCGCTCATTGTTGATACATTTTTATAATGAACATATTGTACCAAAAAAGAAGGACTTTCCACCACAGGTGCATCGTGCATTGGACAAAATGTGCCATTTATGTAATAGATGAAACAAGTGCAGAACCAGCACGGACTTGTGGGGAGGGCATCTCATTTCCCCCTACCCACCGTGTCCTCTTTCCCCCCAATAGCTTCTCCTTATCCTACTTCCTTGTCTCCTTCCCACCCCCCTTTGTCTGCCTTGATCTTCACTCCTCCCCCCAGTAGCCTCTCCACTATGGCCAGTTGCAGAGTGCTGGCTGAGTCAGACTCAGTTGCATGGCAGACAATTTGCAAGGACTTGTGTAGGTACATCACTTTTCTCTGTATCCCCTTCCCTACACTATTTTTTCTTTCCCTTCTCCAGCCTCTGTAAGCTCGCCTTTCCTTACGTCATTCACTCCTTCAAACCCACTGGACAACTTAACTTTTACCTCTTTCCCATTTTCATCTATATTTATTTTCTTCATTTACATACTGCCTTTCTCCATAATGGGGACTCAAAGCAGCTCACATTATTCTCCTTGCCTCTGTATTATTCTTACAACAACCCTGAGAGGTAGATTAGGCTTAGAGTATGTGACTGGATCAAAGTTACCCAGTAAACTTCCACAGCAGAGTGGTGATTCAAACCTGGGTCTCCCACATCCTACTCTGAAACTCTAATTGCAACTGGGGCATTTTTCAGATGTATAGGAAGATCTGTCTTGTCCATCCATGGCTCCAGACTCCAGATTTAAGCATCCACAGATCAGGGGCACTTGGCTATTAGTATACAAGATATTCTTAAACAGATGCTGGTCTAAACGGATCGGTGGTCCTGATCTAGTTAAGTTCCTTTTTCTGGGATTATCTTTTTGATCTCTTGTACTTTTCTAACAGGTATACTTGAGTAATACAATCTTTTTAATTCTTTTGTTTATTCCAAGTTAGGCTTAAGCCTAAATCTTAAAAATTGGTTCATTGCTGTCAAGGCATACACAATTTGTGGTGAAGCCCTCACATGACTCCTGCTGTCAGATAATGCCAAATGTTGTCTCTGTGATATGTTATGACTGACAGCCTTGCTTGTAGAACCTATTTTACTGTGAGCTGTAATTGGCTTGTGTGAAATGTGTCTGAGTGCCTTACAAGGTCCAGCTGTGAAATTTATACCTTCAACTGTGGCTTTCAAGGTATAGCAGTTATCAAAATAACCTTAATTGCTGCAGTATTGTTTGCTATTCTTGCATGATTGATGCTACACTGAAGAAAATTGAAGGCTATCATTTATTTTAATAAAATGGTATTGTTTCATTTCATCACAGTTGGCTAATGAACGCAAATCTGGTTTTTTTAATACAAAGAGAAGAGTTAGAATCTTTGAGTGATATTTAGTCTGTTTCCTCGTGCCTTGTGACATCTATTCTGCATAATTCATTATTTTACAAGGATACATTTTTTCTTTGAAACGTACATATGGAATAAAGTTGACATATTACTATCAAACCCCCTAAAATGGGAAATGGTGATTGCCAGTGATTGTGAAATTTTGGACTGTCATTCAAGCGTGTGTCAGAAAGAGAAAGAGTGAAAGTTACTTAGCTGAAGTGGGAATGGACTTTAAGAAATAAAAGGGGCCAGTCCTATATCCTGTATGCTTTTCCATTAATCAGTAATTGCTATTCCCATCTTGGCAAGCTTCTTTGCACGTCCAGCTAATCAAAATTTATTATTCAGTTATTTCATTGGAGGAGGGTTTTTTAAAAAAAATTTTAAATAACAAATACAATAAAATCAACACCTATAAATTTCGTACAAGGTAGACCACCCACAAGCCAATCCAAATACAAATAGACAATCTAAATACAATCAAAATAATCAACCGTCTACAGAAAAAAAACCCTTAAAAAAGATAATATCTTTGTAAATTGGATTATCCTGAATAAAATCCTGTTCAGCCAAAAATTGCACCAATGGGCCCCATATTGCCACAAAATTACTGTGGGCCTTCTCAGAGTATGATTATGTACTACCAACAGTAATCTTTGCCATAACCAAGTAAGACCATATGAGACCCATCCAAGTATCAATATGGGGTGACAAGGGATTCTTCCAATGAGCGGCAACAGTATTTCTTGCTGTAGAAAGTAAAATAGAAATTTGCTCATTATGTTGCTTATTTTCTATTAAGGGGTTTTGATATTCCAATAGAAAAACCTCTGGAAGGAAATTTAACTTTACGCCCGTATTTAAAAAAATATTTTGGTGAACTTGTTTCCAAAAAGATGCAATAATTGGGCAAGTCCACCACATGTGGAGGAAGTCACCTATCTGACCACAATTCCTGGTAGATCGAGGAGAATTTATAGAACTTATTCTATGGAGTCAAGTTGGAGGTAAGTACCAATGGGTCACCATTTTTATCACTTGAAATTTTACATTAAAAATTGAAGACCTAAAGGATTGGGATTCCCAAATTTCCCCCAATCTTCTGGTTTAAATCTGTTTAAAAGATCCTGTTGCCAAGTCTTTTGAGAAGGTAACTCTTCAAAACTAAAATCTGTCAGTAAAATTTTATATATCTTAGAAATGAGACCTTTTGAATTTTGTTTAATATCTATCAAGATGCGTTCAAATTCTGAAAGAGGCGGTGAATCGTGATAAGGCAGCTTTGACTTGAGGTAAAGATAAAGCATATTTTAGTTGTAAGTAGTGGAACCAGTTGCCCTTAGAACCAAGTTTCCTTTCTAAATGAGTTTTTTCAAGTATATTATTTTTATCAGCTAAATCTCTTAAGTGACACTTTAATACCTTTCTCTTTCCAATGCTGATATATATTGCCATCATACTGAGAAAGCCCTGGAGGGAACCATAATTGGTTCGTCAATGGCAAGATAGGAGAAATATCTGGCACTAAAATTTGTCTGTTTTTTCCATATTTTCCATGCATTTACCAAATACAGGTTAGATTTGGCTAAGATAGAAAGTTTTTGTTCACAATCCCAGAAAAAATCTTGTATGGGGGTCGGTGAAGTATAAATATTTTCAATTTGCAACCAAGGTTGTTTTAAATCATCTGTTAAAATCTTAGTTATTATGGCAAGGGCAGAAGCTTCTAAATATAGCCTGAGGTGGATTCGGTTTCGTTTTCTCAGCCATGCCGGACGCTCCTCTCGGCTGGTCCGGGAGGAAACGACCGGGCACCCTGACCGGGCGGCTGATCCGCAAGGATTAGCCCCCAGGACTCCCAGGGAGGGAGCCAGGGTCCGGGACGCGGCGGGAAGAACTCCCCGAAATCAATGCGGGGGGGGGGGGAATTGCCCGTTTGTCCCTATGGAGGCCAGCAGACGTGCGCGGCGCCTCGAGTGCCGCCGGGCAACGAGAAACGGCAAATAAAAGAAACAGGCGGAAGCCCGTAAACAAGCGAATCCCTTCTGTTCTACAAGCGTTTGTGAAGGAGAGGTTGATCTGAAGAAGACTCGTTCTTCCCCTTCGTTGAGTTCCAGAATTTTGTTGGCGCCCCCCCCCCCAAATGGCAGCAAAGAAGCAAAGTCCCGCTCTCGGTAAGTCAATCTCGGCTACCTTGAAGGGGGAGTTGCTCGAAGAGTTGGTGCGCAGGGCGGTGGTGGAAGCCATAAAACCCTTTGTTGACAAGCTGAACGAAACTGATCAAAGGGTGGGCTTAATTGAAACCGAAGTGAAAACCATTAAGGCAGCAGTGGGGGGGGCAGAAAAGTCTGCTCTGGAAAGTGCGTCACTTGTGAAGGCTACAAAAAAGGAGCTGAAGCTGGTTGAGAACCAGCTGATCGGGCTACAGATGGAACGAACGCAGACAATTTTGCGTCTCCAAAACGTGAAAGAGGAGGAAAAAGAGGATCTGTGGGAGGTGGTCTCGGAACTATTGGCGATACCCGCGAGGACGACTAAAGAAGAGGTTAAAAGTGCCATTTTGGAGGTCCGTCGGGCTTCTTCAAAATATGCAACAAAGCGACAGTTGCCTCGTGAGATCATTATTGACTTTTCATCTAAAAAGATTCGGGACACCATCCTATATAACTCATACAATGCGGATTTGGACTTTATGGGTTTGAAAGTCAAGATTTTGAAGGACGTTCCATTTCTAGTCCGGAAACGGCGTTTTAAATATAAAAAGTTTGCAGCTCTTCTGAGGGACCATGGAATAAAGTACAAATGGTTATTCCCGGAAGGAATATGGTTCAGATATAAAGATCAGGCCTATAAGATATTATCAGAAGATCAACTAAAGGATTTTGAGAATAAAAACCCAGAACTCTGCTGCACCGAGAACGAAGAAAAGGAGGAGCCGGAGGGGGGGGGAGGAGGAGGAGAGCACCGCAACAGCGGTTGCACAGAGAGAACTGCGTCCGGGACCTAGAAGGGGGAGGAAAGTTTAATCAGAATTTGAAATGTTTATTCTCTGTATGATTAACCACTCCATCATTATCCTATGGAGCTATTTTTGTATTATGACAGTATGAAGGGAAACATTGAAGTGTAGTGTTTAGTGTTTGTAGTTCATCCCCCCCCCTTTTTCTTTTTTCTCTTTTTCCACCCCCCTTTGTCCCTTCCCTCTCCCCTTTCCTTGTGATAGTCTTGTGTAGTGCTGTGTAGTGTTTTGTAGTTATGAAAAATAAAAAAATTTATAAAAAAAATAAAATAAATATAGCCTGAGGTTTGGACAATCAAGACCTCCTCTTTCTCTGGGTCTATAAAGTAGATTACATTGAAACCTCATTTTTTATATGCCCAGATAAATGTATTAATTTCAGATTGCCATTTATTAATCTCAGTTTGGGTAACTGGAATAGGTAACGCCCGAAATAATAACAAAAAAATTAGTAAAATAAATGATTTCATTAACTGGATTCTATCTGGCCAGGAAAAGTTCTTTGTGTGCCATTTTTTAAGTTGAATCTGAATCTTTTTAAGCAGATGATCAAAATTATTTGTATATAACTTAGAAAAGTCTAAGGGGATATACACCACTAAATGACACCAATTTTTTGTGATCCAATTAAAAGTAAAATTCTGTTGAAGCATGGTTTTGGTAGTTTTACTCAGATTGATTGCATAGAGGTCTGATTTAGCTTGGTTAATGTGTAAGCCCGAAATACGGCCAAACTCTTCTAACGTGGATTGAAGATTGGAGGAGGGGTTGACATAATCAGTATCTACCAGAAAAACTCCCTTCCTTATTCATCTTATTCTCCTCAAAAGAACTCTCTTAACTGGTCGCCTTAATTCTCGCATCACCAGGCAAATGTGCACACAAGGCCATTGTGTTTGTTATGAACAGCCTTTCTCCTTTTGCACAGTTCTTCACCTTTATTGTACTTATGCCATTAATTATACAGCAAAGGTGAGCCACCTCTTCTCATCAGTTGACCTGCTGAATTACCATCTTCATGGCCTTCACTGTCTCTCTGAATTCTGGACAAGTGTAATATGGTTATGCTGCTTCTAAGCAAGATTCTTCTTATCCATCATAGCAGGACATTGTAACAGGCTTACTTCAAGATTATGCAAGATAACTAGAAGAGACTTCTTCAGGTTCCAAGATCCAGGTTTGGGAACTCATGACATCACTCCACATCTCCATATGACCTCTTCCATAAGTTTCACGTGATGGTAAAAAGTGCTTTCAAGTCATAGCTGAAGTATGGTGACCCCTGCTGAAGTTTTTAAGGCAAGAGACTTATAGAGGTGGTTTGTCACTGTATGCCTCTTTAACCTTGTTTTTTTTGGAGGCGTTCCATTCAATTAATAACCAAGGCTGACCCTGCTTAGTTTCTGAGGTCTGACAATATCAGGCTTACCTGGGCTGGGCTATTCAGTAAATGTTGAAAAATACCAGGACAAAATCATTTCCTGTGAAACCCCATATTATAAAAGTTACAGGCTTGAACAGTAGTCCTCCAGCACCACCATCTGGAACTAATTGGCCAAATAGGTGTGGAATCTCTGGAATGCAATATCTCTGATCATCAGCTGATCAGTCAATAGTACTGAAAGCCACTGAGAGACCCAGAATAATTAACATGGTTACACTTAAGAATCATAGAATCATAGAGTTGGAAGGGGCCATACAGACCATCTAGTCAAACCCCCTGCCCAGTGCAGGATCAGCCTAAAGCATCTCTGACAAGTATTCATTCAGACTCTTCTTGAAAACTGCCAGTGAGGGGGAGCTCACCACCAACCTAGGCAGCTGATTCCACTTTTGAACTACTCTGACCGTGAAAAAGTTTTTCCTAATATCCAGCCGGTACCTTTGTGCTTGTAATTTAAGCCCATTGCTTCGGGTCCTACCCTCTGCTGCCAACTGGAACAGCTCCTTGCCCTCCTCCAAATGACAGCCTTTCAAATATTTAAAGAGAGCAATCATGTCCCCCCTCAACCTCCTCTTCTCCAAACTAAACATTCCCAAGGCCCTCAGCCTTTCCTCGTAGGGCTCAGTCTCCAGACCCCTGATCATTCTCGTTGCTCTCCTCTGCAACCTCTCGATTTTGTCCACATCCTTTTTGAAGTAAGGCCTCCAGAACTGCACACAATACTCCAGGTGTGGCCTGACCAAGGCAGTATAGAGAGGGGCTATGACCTCCTGCAATTTGGACGCTATGGCCCCTTTGATACAACCCAAGATTGAATTAGCCTTTTTTGCCACCGCATCACATTGACTGCTCATATTTAGTTTACAGCCCACTCTTACCCCAAGATCCCTTTCACATATACTACTGCCCAGAAGTGTATCCCCCATCCAGTATTTGTGCTTCCCATTTTTGTGACCCAGATGTAATACTGTGCACTTGTCTTTGTTGAATTGCATCCTATTTACAGTTGCCCACTTCTCCAGAGTATTCAGGTCTTGTTGAATTTTAATTCTATCTTCTTGGGTGTTTGCTACTCCTCCCAATTTGGTATCATCAGCAAATTTAATGAGCAGCCCTTCCACTCCTTCATCCAGATCATTGATAAAAATATTGAAAAGTACCGGGCCCAAAACCGAGCCCTGCGGCACCCCACTGGACACCTCCCTCCAATCTGATGAAACGCCGTTGACCAGTACTCTTTGAGTGTGGTCCTCCAACCAGTTCCCTATCCACCGAACTGTCCTATAGTCCAGTCCACAGTCTTCCAGTTTGCCTATCAGAATGTCATGGGGGGACCTTATCAAAAGCTTTACTGAAATCCAGATAAATCACGTCAACAGAGTTCCCCTGATCCAGTAAGCTGGTCACTCGATCAAAGAAGGAAACCAGGTTGGTCTGGCAAGATCTGTTAGAAACAAAACCATGCTGACTTCCTCGGATCACTGAGCAGTCCTTCAGATGCTTACAGACTGATCCCTTTAAAATCTGTTCTAATATCTTCCCAGCAACAGAAGTCAGACTGACCGTCCTGTAGTTTCCCGGGTCATCCTTCTTCTCTTTCTTAAAGATTGGGATAACATTTACTCTTCTCCAATCTTGTGGCACATCCCCAGTCCTCCAGGAGGCCTTGAAGATGATGGACAGGGGTTCTGCAAGTTCTCTAGAAAGTTCTTTCAGTACTCTTGGGTGCACCCCATCTGGCCCAGGGGATTTGTATTCATCCAATGCAGCCAGATGCCTCTCCATGACCTCTCTGTCAATGTCAATTAGCCACTCAGGTGACCTGCCACATTTTCTACTATCTCTAGATCTGCCTGAGTTCTTCAGGGAGAAAACAGAGGCAAAAAAGTCATTAAGCCTGTCTGCTTTTTCTCTGTCCTGCATCAGAGTTTCTCCATCTACTCCCAACAGCAGTCCAATTGCCTCTTTTACCTTGCGTTTGCTTCTCACATAACTGTAGAAGTTTTTCTTATTGTAGCGAGCCCTCCTGGCCAGACCCAGCTCGTACTGAGCTTTGGCCTCTCTGATGGCTGATCTGCAGTACCTAGTAACCCTCATATACTCCTCTTTAGAGGTCTGTCCTTCTCTCCATTTCCTGAACATTTCCTTTTTCTCCCTTAGCTTATTCTGGAGCTCTCTGTACATCCACATCGATTTCTTGGAGCCCTTACTATGTTTCCATCTTGCTGGGATAGTGAGGGCTTGAGCTTGCAAAAGCTTGTGTTTGAGAAGGGCCCACCCTTCACTCGCTCCTTTCCCTTCCAGCATACTCCCCCACGGAATGACTCTCATCAAGCCTCTGAGTTCATCAAAGTTGGCCCTATGAAAATCTAACCTACGAGTCTGGCTATGAACTTCCTTGGCCCCCCACAGCAACTGGAATTCAAGGAGGACATGGTCACTTCCCCCTAAGGTCCCCACCACCTTCATCTCATCTACCAATTCTTCCCTGTTGGTTAATATCAAGTCTAGTATGGCCGAGCCCCTTGTAGCTTCCTCCACCTTTTGAAAAAGGAAGTTATTGGCCAGGCAGGTCAGGAAATTGCGTGATTCATGACGCTTTGCTGAGCCTCTCTCCCAGCACACATCGGGGAAGTTGAAGTCACCCATAATTACAAGCTTCTGATGTCTGGATACTCTACCAATCTCTTCAAAGAGGGCAGCATCCGTTTCTTCTTCCTGGTCAGGTGGTCTGTAGCAGACTCCAACAATAATACCCTTTGTCCTTCCTCCCCTTATTTCTACCCATATGCTTTCCACCAGGCTGTCCGCCCCATTCTCCATAACTTCTTGACAATCAAGCCCTCTCCTCACATACAACGCCACTCCACCTCCTCTTCTACCCTTCCGGTTTTTCTTGAACAACTCGTACCCATCCACTAGCACATTCCAGTCATGGGAGTCATGGGCTACTATATCGTAGCCCTCTGTTTGCAATAGAAGCTCAAGCTCTTCTTTCTTATTGCCCATACTTTGGGCATTGGTATATAGACACTTGTAGCCTTGTACCTTTGTTTGACCTTTCCTACCCAGGTGGGTCCCCACTGTTTTCACTTCGTCATTGAAATCGCCATGTTGATCGTCCCCTTCCCCTTGCGGCATCAGTTTAAAGCTCTCCTGATGAAGTTCTCCAGGTTCGTTCCAAATGTTTTCTTCCCTGCCCTTGAGAGGTGAAGCCCATCATGTGCTAGAAGGCCTTCTCTAAGAAAACCTATCCCATGGTCCCAGAACCCAAAGCGCTCCTGCCGGCACCACCAACTCAGCCAACGATTCACCTCAAGTATGGTCTGCTCTCTGCGTGCTCCTCTTCCTGTGACTGGAAGGATAGAAGAGAATACCACCTGAGCCCCCAATGTCTTCAACTGCCTTCCAAGAGCTTCATAATCCTTTTTAATTCTTGCAACAGTATTCGCAGCCGTGTTGTTCGTTCCCACATGAATCAGCACAAACAGGTACTTATCAGTGGGCTTGATGAGTTTCGGCAGCCATTCGGTAATATCCTTAATTCTGGCCCCCGGCAAGCAACACATCTCTCGGAATAGGGGATCTGGCCCAGAGACATGGCGTTCCATACCCCTGAGCAAAGAGTCCCTGATGACTACCACCTTCCGTTTTTTTCCACTTCCATGTGGCCCCATGTCTTCTGCACACCCTCTTCCAGATCTTTGCGGTTCTCCTTCCACTCTCATCTCCGTCACCATCTCTAGCAATTCAAAACGATTCTTGAGCTCAAGTGGACCAGAGCATCTTCTTTGTTGACGTCTTCGGGTTTGTACCATAGATCTGAGAGGAGGCTCAGAAGGGAGATGGACTCTTTCTTCTCCTCCTTGACTTTCCTCTTCTTGGCTGTCCTCAGAAGGGAGATCGACTCTTTCTTCTCCTCCTTGACTTTCCTCTTCTTGGCTGTGCGGAGCCCCCAGGCTGTTGTCAATAAAATCCTCTCCCTCCTTGTTCTCCTGAAGGGTGGTGATCCTCTCCTCCAGGCTCTGAACCTTTTCTTCCAAAAGTCTGACCAGCTTACACTTCTGGCAAGTGAACTCTGTCTTTTCTTCTGGGAGGAAAACAAACATGGCACACTCCATGCAGGTGACTGCGAAGGGGGCTTCAGTAGACATGATTGCCTTCCAAATATATACCTAGAGTACCAGCAGAACCAGTATACCAGCAGAGTTTCAGGTCCCCCAGGCAGATCCCAGGCTAAGAGCCACAGGCCAAGAGCCCTTTTGCTCTCGCCCTTCAGCTCACACCTCTGGTGAGGAGGAGCCTTTTGTTTCAAAAGGTCCCTTCCTGCCTAGCACAGCAGGGCCCCAGGACACTAGGGGGCGGGGCTTGTAACCAAGAGCAACGGCAACCAGCAGCAAGCAACAGCAATTCACTCGGCCCCCAACAGCCCCACACAGAACTTAACCAGAACCACTCTCTAGCAAGCTACACAGAACCCACTCACCCTCAGCTTCTCACACAGTAGCTAGGAAAGGCAAAGGGCAAAAGGCAGAAAGACAACAACCCCTTACCTTCTAGCAGCAGCTCTCCACCATGTGCTCTTGCCTCAGCCCAGGTGCTTCTGCTCCCAGTCTCTTCCAGTATAGATCATCCATGTGTGTGTTTGAGTGTGTGTGTGGGGGGGGGGGGCGCACAGATCGTTTTCTGAGCCAAAACTAGACTTTAAGCCAGATGGAAATGGGGAAACATAACCTGCCACATCTAGAAATTCTTGAAAGTATCCAGCCACCATTCCCTTAAGAACCTTGTATCAAAATGGTATAATCACCGTTGAGCAAGAACTCCCTTTTTTTGGTTCCATTGATGGATTTTGCAGGAGGGGTTTCACAACTGCTTCCTTTAAGATAGTGAACACTGCTCCCTCCTTTAAAGACACATTTATTATTTCCTGGACTGGACACATATAGTTAAGACTCCTCCTGCCAGGAAGGACAAGAGTCAAGAACACTGGCTGGACTTTTCTAAGTAGTTTGTCCATATCCTTAATATTTATGTTAATTAAAATTCATCCTAGCAACTGTGATTATTAGATGGTTTCTTGATAGCATCCCAAGACTGAATGGGAGTTTAAATTAAAAGAAGTAATTTTTTCCACTATTTTTTCTTTCTGGGGTTGTAATAATTCAGCACTCAATGACATATTAGTATTTAAGCTATTATAAAATAATAAGGCTGCAAAGGATCAGAGATGTAGCCTCCGGGGCTCTAGTTGGAACCCAGGCTCACTGGGAATCTTTAAAAGGGCCCATTCCTCATTTTAGTCTTTAAAAAAAAATCTTAAATACTTACTGAGATATAAAGAAATATATGCAGGCAGGATTCGACCCAGATGTTGATTAGAACCTGCTACCCAAAGGTATAACATTAAATGTTATTTTATAAAGATTTCCCTCTTCCCGCTATGTAAAGCATTGGCCATACATTGCACAATGTTGATGTTTCTTGGGCAACAACATGAGGAGTTTGAATCAGACATTCCGTTAGGAGATTTGTGTTCCCCAGACTCATGAGGGTCCATCTACACATTACAAAGTCCTTTGTGTTGTTGGGCAACAACATGCTGACTTTGTATCATACCTGTGATGAGAGTTCTCTCCATAAAATACTCCATGGAGCTGCTGTTGGCTGCTGGGTGAAACTTACATGTAACCATGTAAGCATCACAATTTCACAAAGGGAGACAAATTGTTTGGCTATAGGCTTGTAAAGTTGTGTTTCCATGTTACGTTTTTATAAATTCCATTTGTGAAAGAAGAAAAACTTCATTTCATAATTCCTTTTATGCCAAACTGCTTTGTTTATATGTTTGTTTTATAGTATGGCTAAATCTTGCAGAAGCAATAACAACTGTATTTTCTCAAAGAAAAATATTTGATATACCTCTTCCTCTACAGACCCATATCTATTTAACTTCTGCATTAGGGGGTTATTTGTTTTTGTACAAAAAGGTTGGCTGTTGGTTAATTAGCAATTGTTATATAGAAGGGGATACAGGGAAACTGTTTGATATAAGTCAAAATGGGGAAAAATTTCAAGCCGTGACAAAGCAAATTTTATATTTTTCATATATTGGCCGGAAGGTGGCAGTAGTTGTATATATGTCGTCATTTAGTCTAGAAGGAAAAAAAAGCCACATGCCTTTCAGTTCCTGGATAGCTTGCCGTGATCGTATAGTGGTTAGTACTCTGCGTTGTGGCCGCAGCAACCTCGGTTCGAATCCGAGTCACGGCAGAAAGGAATTTCTTTTGATTTAACTTAAATTCTTTACAATACTGAGCTACTTGTTTAAAAGCTTGCAGTATTAAAATTGTTAAACCTTGATGCATGCAGAGAAATAGCACTTGGATAATACTGAATAATCCCATTGCATTTGTGTCTTCATTTAATTGTTAATTGTAATTGTTAATTTTTATTATGCAAGTAGAATTTAAAGCAAACAGCTTTATAATGATGTTCATTTAAGAATTAATCACGGAAGTCAATAGGATATAGGATTAAAACATTTTCATGGTGTTGAATTCGCTTAAAATACAAAAGGGAAGATATGGTATGAGCAGAATCCTATATTATGCTTTCATGGACTTTTGAAATCTTGAAGGAGGAAAAAATGTTTTCCTGTGAGATTCCCTTTGTTTTTATGCTTAGTTATATGACATTATGGGGATGGCAATGGCAAACCACCCCGTAACAAAAAGTTGGCCAAGAAAACGTCATGATGCGATGTCCCCCCATGGGTCAGTAATGACTCGGTGCTTGCACAGGGGACTACCTTTACCTTTACCTATATGACATTAAATGGCTACATGTCTTCTGTATAAAAATCTGTGGGTTTTTATGTATGGGTGGTGCTCCCTGTCCAGCATACAGGACATGTGCAAAAGAGTAATCTTGTGTCATTTACAGTATACCAGGCCCACCCCAAATCAGCTCTGAGCCTGGTTTTTGGTGATGTGTCAGAGAGATATGTTCCCTACTGAAAATGCCCACTTGCCAACATGGTGGCGATGCAAAAAGGTAGACTTCATGTACCAGACAGAGTTTGGAAGGAATCTTGGCAATCTCCAGTGATCTCAGTAGACTTAGTAGGAGGTAACTCTGCTTCTTTTTTTAAAGTGAAGATAAAATTACTCCCCTTCTGCCGTGACTCGGATTCGAACCGAGGTTGCTGCGGCCACAACGCAGAGTACTAACCACTATACGATCACGGCAAGCTACTGGAGAGATTGTTAAATTTAGCTTGTTTAGTGATCTCCTCAAGCAGTGTTGGGGGAATATTGCCATCTAGTGTCAATTACTGGTTGTGATGGTTTATATGACAAACTGCATTTCTGTAAAACTGCTTTTAGCTGGTGTTTAAGAACCTGTATGTTCCTTTTTATTTTTGTTGCAACAGATGGACATGGCTACTCCTCAGGAATTATTTGACTTTTTCATGTTACCTTATGGAGGGGTGGGGCAGGCTTAGTCTGACTATCATTTTACCATCACCTCCATAATAACAGGAGAGAAATCTTGGAACCTACTCCATGAAGCAATAGCATGGTGGTTTTTGAAGAAATACTTGGTTAGGTTTCTCTCCCATTCTCATTTTTTCAAATGTGGGATATTTAAGTAATTAGCATCCATATATTTTTCATTTCTAAATGTTCTAACTACAAACAGTTACACAGTTCTGCCTGTGTTGTCATCACCGTCCAAGAATTAGATAAAAAATAGATAACATTTTGAGGGAACACACCATAAAATGGAGGGGGTTTGCAGCAGTGATAAAATTGAAAGTAAAAATGCTATATCAGTTCTGTTTTAGAAAATACTTCTCAGTAAAATGGCAATAAAAGGAATACAGGAGTAAAGAAGAGTTATGTAAGAAGAAAGTGTTGAAGCAGGGTGTGTAAGAAGAAAGCAAATATACACAACACATTTGTGTGTAAAGTAAATAACTGTCAAGTGGGGAAGGAGAGCATAACAAAGGAAGAGAATTCTGCGTGGAAAGAATGTCAGAAAGAGACACGTGGAGCCTGCAAGGACTAGCGGGGGCATCCAATTTTCCTCTAAATTTCCTACCCTACTGTTTATTCTTTCCCTCCTTCTGGTCCCTTCCCTTTCACTGCTTTCTTTCCTTTTTTATACCTCCCCAGCCAAGCTACCTTTTATCTGCCCCTTCAGTTATAATTGTTACTTATTTTATTTATATCCCACCTTTCTCCCCAAAGGGGATCCAAAGCAGCTTACGTTGTTCTTCTGTCATCCATTTTATTCTCTCAACAACTCTGTTTGATAGGTTAGGCTGAGAGTGTGTGATGACCCAAGGTTATCCAGTGAGCTTCTGTGGCAGAGAGGGGATTTGGACATAGGTCTCCTAGATGCTATTGAGAAACTATAACCACAGTATAATGCTGGCTTTTGTTCAGTGGCTGCTTTTGAATAGTAGTGAGCAGCTGGTCCTGTTAGTGGTTGCTGCCAGGTCTGGCCTGATGAATAGGGTTGCCAGTCCCCCCTGAGGGCGAGGGATCCCCCGGTCCCACCCTATACCCTCCGCCCCCCTTACCTAACTGGCCAGATGAGTAGGATTGCCAGTCCCCTCTGAGGGTGGGGGATCCCCCGGTCCCATGCTGCACCCTTCGCCCCCCCTTACCTAACTGGTGAGGAAAAAGGCAGGGGAACACACCTCCCGGGGCACCCTCCTGGGTGGTGCGGTGTGCTCCTGCATGTTGCAGTAGGCTGATTTCGGCCCGAAATGGGCCTGATTTGGCCCGCTGCAGAGTGCAGGAGCACTCCAGGGCCTATTGCGCCTCCTCAGCAGCACTTCCTTGCTCTGCAGCAGCTCGATTCATCCCGAATCCAGCCTGAATCAGGCCTCTCTGGAGTGCAGGAGCACTTTAGGGCCCATCGCACCACCCCAGCAGTGCTCCCACGCTCCGCAGCAGCCCAATTTGACTTGCTGTGGAGCACTAAGGTAAGTGCCAGGTCTCCCGCCTCCCGCTCAGAGGGTAAGGGAACCTGGCAACCCTGTCCATGAATCTTCTATCAAAGGCCAAAAAAGGCCTAGAAAGGGTCCTGCCCCCTCCTCTTTTTTTGACAGAAACCAATACTTGAAGGATGTCAAGGAAGGGACCAGGTCCCCCAAATGGCAGAGTACATGGGAAGAGAGAAACTTGCTTCCTGCCCAGCAAACCAGAGGTGAAGTATAGAAGCCTTGTGGTATAGTGGTTAGACTAGGACCTGAGGAATCCAGGTTCAAATCCTAACTCATGTCACAATCCTGAGGACACTCCTGGAATTAAGCCCTATTGAATAAAATGGGTCTTATTTCTGAGTTGACTTTTTTAAGATTGCTCCCTTAGCCATTAAATTCACTAGGCGACCTCGAACCAGTCATTCTCTCTCTGCCTAACCTAACTCAAAGGGTTTTTATGGAGATAAAGTGGGGGAGGGGGAGAACTATGTATGCACCCTAAGCTTCGTGTCAAGAAAAAATTGTGGTAACGAGATGCCTATCACCAGACCCAGTTTTTACATGTTAGGTGCCTGGTATGCACTTCTGTTAATATATATCTATTTTGTAGCGTGGCAGTGAAATCTGTCTTATAGAGCTGAGACTCAGAATATTCTTTTGCCCGAGCATATTCACTTGCTGGTGAGGAATGGACAAGTTGTTGATTGGCTAGAATGAAGAGGAAGTAACTAAGGGGGCGTGAGATTGCTGCTAGGTTCAGAGACTAGATCCTCACAAAGGAATTCTGCCAGTTTCAGGTTTCTACTGTCATGCATAGGCCTCAATAAGAAATAATTCAGTATGGCTGATGCACTTTCAATGCACTTTATCAATCGTTTGAGGTGGGTTTTTTGTTCCGCACACAAAAAAAATCCGTTCCAAATGATCTATAAAGAGGATTGGAAGTGCATTATCCAATGTGTGCGGAATCACTCTATGGCCGTCGTCACACGGGCATCTCTTCCGTTAAATTTACAGCATATAGTGTCCTACCTGTTATCGGCACAGTAACGTTTCTTTGGGTCACCTAATGGCTCTTCGCGCCACCAGCTGTCCACACCGAAGCACTCTGCTCTGTTCTCTCTAACCGCGCAGAAGCAGCTCCTCCCCCCTCTCTTTTTTTTTTATTATTCTGGCGTTTAATTCCGCTATAATGGAATAACAGCATATAAACATTCCGTTAGAGCAAAACATTACGACCCTTTTGTTTTTCCAACTTTGAAATTATATAAATAGCCCTTTGCCCGCAGAAAACTCCCTGTCTGACGTGATCCCCATCACTGAAGACTCTGCCATGGCGACTGAGTCATTTTTACTTCAGCAGAAAATTTGCATTGTGTTATGTCGTTATGGCGTTATAAGGACATAATAAAATAAAAAAGGGGAGTCGCAGGAAGAAATGGATTCTGGGATTGAAGGGAGGGCATAGGACGTTGCGAGGCGAAATACATCAATGCGAGGCATTCACACTGAGGCACAAAATAGCGCGACTATCAAGCACAAAGCAGAAGAGAGAAAATCGCTACAGTGTTGGAATAAGGTGGGTGTTTGCTGGGAAATAGCGCCATTTTAGCGCTAAATAAAAGCCCGTGTGACGACGGCCTATGTCTTTCCCATAACGGGACAATGTTCATTTTAGCAGTGAATGTGATTTTAAATGGTTAATCTTGTCCTTCCTTTCATTCTTTCTCCCATCACTTCAGTGCAAACCCTTAATGATATTGGAAGGAATATCCATTTTGTTTCCCCTTTCTGTTGCCAGTTTTTTTGCAAACACACCTGCACTAAGGAATGAAACAATTTCCTGAATAGTATACTAGGAAGTCTCCCTTTTGTCTTATAAATGTTCTTATACAGCAGCCTGAATAATGCTATTAATGGTAGAAATATTGATGGTATGAATTTACATATCAATGTCCACCCCACCCCCTTCCTTTTGTCTGGAAAATTTAGCTTTTTCCTTTAACTGGTAGGAACCATATTAATCTAACTTGAAGCTGTTTGAGCTTAGATTTTCTCTTGTACTTTCTTCATTTCTAAATAAAAAATGCTTCTTATCCATGCTAAAATGATCATCACAGAGTACCCAAACTTGCTTTAAAGAGTGATGTGCTACTACAACAACAAAAACAATAATAACAACAACATTCAATTTATATAATAATATTTGATTTATATACCGCCCTTCAGAACAACTTAATGCCCACTCAGAGCGGTTTACAAAGTATGTTATTTTGATCCTCACAACAAACACCCTGTGAGGTGGGGGGGCCGAGAGAGCTCCTAGAAGCTGTGACTGACCCAAGGTCACCCAGCTGGTTTCAAGTGGAGGAGCGGGGAATCAAACCCGGCTCTCCAGATTAAAGTCCCGCACTCTTAACTGCTACACCAAACTGGCTGATAAAGATTTCCCAGTGAAGAGCACATCAACTAGTTCTACCAAGGAAGCCACTTAGCATTTACCCTGGAGTACTTCCACAAGGGATGACTCGCAAGCGACCACCAAATCTGGTACCAAACTGAGTTCAGCATCAGAGCCTTTCTACTCCCCGTGATCCTAAAATCACAGGAATAGGAACATAATTCGGTTCCCTCAGAATAGATTATTTTCTTCTCTTACCTCTACAGTGTACAGGTCTCTTTTAAGATTTACTCCTTTGATGCAATCCTAGGGACCTGGGATCTTGATTTCCTCAGTAGGCTTTCGATTATTTCTTTTGTGAGCGGCCTAAAGAGTTTTTAAATTTTGCAAGCCACCTTTCTTTAGTGGAAAGGTGAAGTATAAATCTTCTTAATAAATTTACGTTGCCAACATTTGTAAGCCTCTGGATATCCACCAAACCTGATTTTACTTCCTGTTTGAAATTCATTTATGTTATTACCCAAGATGCGAAATTTTTATATTTTACAGAGAATGAAGCTGGGAATAGAGATTCTTTTTGAACACCAATTCTCTCTAACTCACTTTTTTAGTCTGCTAGCTATAGAAATGCCAAAAAATAAATAGCATTATTTGTTCATGACCTGGAAGCTGTATTTTTTATTTTTGAAAATTAATCCAGCTCAAAGCTGGATTAGAGATGGCACATCTCTCAACAACAGGCATGCAGGATCAAAGCAAACAGTCATTCCGTCCTGGCTGGAAATCCTGTTCTTTATACATAGATCTGATTCATACCCATGGATGGCTACAATCACAGCCATCTGTTTTAAATTAATAACACTAAATCATCTTGCACGTAAATCAATCATACCTTGAAGCACCAGAGGATAAGTGACTCAAGCAAACCAAGACTTTGTTGGGCAGCTCACATAATACAGCGTCATCCTTTTTTCTCTGTCACTATATTGAAATCACATTTGAGCAGAGCAAGATCTTTTTAACAGCCATGCTGTTCTAATAATGCAGTCACAATTAGATTGCACAATCAGAGGCTGGTAAGAAAGTAAGTACGGCATTTTTAGACAGTGCATACTTTCAAAAGGATGAGATCTCAAGCTGTCTGACCAGACTCCTGTTGAGTCACTGAAGTTATGAAGAGCCCAGGAAAGCAAGCAAGTGGTACCCACCATTGCTCAGGCTAAATCAGCAGGCCCAGCCTTGAAACTCTGATCCGATCACGTTGAGGAGTTTCTTGAATAGCTAGTTTTCTTGCAATTTCTTGTGACGGTACTCAGCCAAGTTGCCAACCTCCAGGTGGTGGCTGGAGATGTGGAATGAAGAACACCTAGAACTACAGCTGATCAGTGCCTCTGGATAAAATGGCTGCTTTGGTGGGAGGACTCTCTGGTGTTGTATTTGCTTCCCCTGGAGAAAGTGGCTACTTTGGAAGGCGGAATCTGTGGCATTATAACCTGCTGAGCTCTAGCCCCTCCCCAAACCTTGCCCTTTCCAGACTCCACTCCTCAAATCTCCAGGAATTTCATAATCTGAAGGTGGCAAACCTAAATGAGACCCATGTACACACTTAGAGTTTGTTTAAAAAATGACTTCACAGGTTCCAGGTCCAGCACTGCTGAGCCCTGGTGATAGGCCATGAAATCACTCTCACCTTCATAGTAAGAAAAAATGTGCTGGATCAGATCACAGCCATCAAATATCTATGAAATATGTGTAGTATGTAACTGCGTACAGAATTTTAAGAAATTCCTTGCATTTTTGATACCGGTTTATTTACCAATATAAAAGCAGAGCATACTGCAAGGAAGCAGAATCTTAAAGTAGGTAACAGAAATTATTCTGTACCAGTTGCTGCCTTTCGAAGGCTGCATCCCCGTTCTAGCTAACTGGTTAAACTTCAAGTGTTCACTCTCTTCTCTCTCCAAAATAGGAAAGAGTCCAGTAGCACCTTTAAGACTAACCAGCTTTATTGTAGCATAAGCTTTCGAGAGCCACAGCTCTCTTCGTCAGATGCATGTGATCTCTGCATGCATCTAACGAGAGCTGTGGCTCTCGAAAGCTTATGCTACAATAAAGCTGGTTAGTCTTAAAGGTGCTACTGGACTCTTTCCTATTTTGCACCTAGATTTCTGTGGGTGCAAGGAGGGAAGCGATTTTTGCTGATTCATCCCTCCTGCAGCAGTTCAAAAGACATCCTGAAATGCTACTCCTGGGGGGACCCCAGGAATAGCTGGGGACGGATTGGAGTTCTGTAGGAGAAGGATCAGCAAAAACCACCTGCCTCCATGTGTTCATGGAAATCTAGGTGGGATCCAAGCCTTTATCTTACCGCTGCAAATGTTCCCAAACAAAGGACTGCGGGAGTGTTGGGACACCCAACTTATGTGGTGACAGGTACACCCAGATAGTATAAATGCATCCACCTAACAGATGTTCACTTCATGCAACTGGCCGATAAAACAATTTAATACAGTTTTGTGTGGCTGTACTGTTGGGCATCCATAAAATGTACACTGGCCCTAAGAACAGAGATACTATGGATTTCATCTTAGTTTGTGGGTGAGGTCCCTATAGTATGTCTGCATGCAAATACCTATTTTTAAAGTGATTTTGTGAATCAGGCAAAATGGTACACCTCCATCTTACTTAAGGTAAGTTTTCTCAACATAAAATTAATATAACAAGGTACAAAATGACCTTCTGCCCCTCTCTTTTGTGGCAGAAATGCTTATTCTCACGGCTTTTCTAATTCCCAGGGTCTGCTGTCAAGTGTTATGGGATGAGGCACATTCGTGGCTTTTCTTCCTGCTTTCCGAACCTCCAGGATGTGATAGATGGATCTCTAAAAACCATCTTCTTTGCTGCCTTCTTAGAATGACACCCCCTCCCAGAATTTTCTGTCTTTGTATTATCAGCAGCAACATGCTGCCCGCCAGCTGTAGCACATTATTACTCATATACAGCACAACAAAATCCTGCCTATAAAAACTTGACTGTCTGCCAGCTATGCAGTGGTGCTTCCATTCCATGATTAGACACACAAGAAGCGTGAGGGTCACAGAGAGATGAGTCCTGCCTGCGACGGACTCTTTGGTTTGCTGCCATGAATGTTTATGGTAAAGCCGCATGGCCACCACGCTTACCTGTAGTTATCTGCTCCTGGCAACTGTTTTTGAAAGAATGTTTAGCTATTACTGCTGTGCACGGGCAATGCTTATCCCATGTTACATTGTGTTGTTGCAGGAGAAAAATACCATTAATTCCATAAACATCTGGAGATGGAAAAGATAGCCAACAGAGACTCAAGCTTACTCATAAGCCCAATAAAATTGATTAAAAACCTGTCATTGAATTCAATGGTTCTTTGTACAAGGCAGGTAAAGTTTTGATAACCCACTGAGTTCACAAGAAGCTCTCCTAAAGGGTGTGCTAATGCTGTAGAATGGTCAGTGGAAAAGAGAGGTTGGAATCCCAGCAGTCCACAGGACAAATTTTACTTCATGATCTTAAACATGCTGGTTTGAATGCGAGAAAAGCCGCCATACTGGATCAGACCATATTTTCATTTAGGCCAGTATCTTGTTGCAAGCAGTGTCAACCAGATACACAGAGGCTGTCCCCTGTTTTCCCTGTCTCCGGAGAATTGTGGATAGTTCAGATTGTTATTCTCTCATTGACCAGTTCTTATTTCATGCCAGGCTAACGAAATACTCCACATCCCACAATAGTCCTGCAGAGAAGATTAGCATATCAAGCACCAATCCATATGCAAAAGAACCTCCTCAGGATACAGTGACGCCTCCCTCCATTAGCATTCCGCAAACTGGGAAACTCCTACAGGATGACTCAGCCCAAACCCACTTTCCTGAGTAGATATAAATTACCTGCCAACATCTTCTCCACCCTGTGACACTGAGAGATCTCTGTCTTTTGGTGCTATACCTCTGAAGATGCCAGCCACGGCTGCTGGTGAAATGTCAGGAACTACAATGCCAAGACCACGGCTATACAGCCCGGAAAATCCACAACAACCATCGTTCTCCGGCCGTGAAAGCCTTCGACAATATATCTTATTTCATGCGATTATGGGATTGGCTTCCATTCCCTAAATTGACATATAATAGATTTAAGACTGTTCCTTGTTGCCAACTTCTCTTCCTTACTGGATGAGCTGTGGTGATGTCACAGGATGTTCACAAATAGTTTTGCTGCTGAAGACGAAAGCTCAGTCATGGAATATTGCAAATCAGCAGGAAACTGCTGCTGTTAAAAACGGACTAACCTGGCACAGGACTTCATAAGTTGGAGAGGCAGGTGGGCAAGAGAGTGAAGAAGACAACTTCATGGAAAGTCTAAGGACAGGTTAGGTTGTGTGCAGCTTGGGAGACAGAATTTGAGTACCAGTGCTTAGGGAAGACTGGAGGCAAGAGAGAAATGGGAGTGGGTAGACCTCAGTGAGGGCCTGTAGAAAACAAGAATTGTATGCTATTGGTGGAGGCAATGACAAGGGCTGAATTTCACGTACTGATTCCAAACCATCAACAAAATCATAGGGTACAGGAATCTGTATTCTCTCCTATCCCAGTGGCTTAAGCAGTGTTGTATGCTGGAGAAGTTGTAAAATGGCTTAGATCATAGCTACTCAAATGAGATACCTGAAAGAAAAATACTATATCTGAAAAATGCTGACGCTCATTCCTGGTGCATCCTGAGATTAAAGGAATTCCATAGTAGTGGGCCAGACATCAAGATTTCTTCTGTAGGCCTTCGCCATTTGAATGGTGTTGGAGCTGATAAAGTCAAGAGGATGTTCTTTGTCAATCTTAATAATTACAATGGAGCATATAGAGAAGGTTAAAAAAACCCAGAAGTTCTGCAGCAATTTAAAGACAAGCAATATCCCAGCATATCCTTTTGTGGAGCAGACCTCACTTCATCTACGGTTGCCAAGTTCTAGGTGGGGCCTGGAGATCTCCCAAAATTTCAATTGATTTCCAGCCCACAGAGATTAGTTCCCCTAGAAGAAATGGCAGTTTCAGAGGGCAGACTCCATGACATTATACTCCACTGAAGGCCCCCCCCCAAACTCTGCCCTCCCTAAGCTGCACTCTCCAATCTCCAGGAATTTTCCAGCCAGCAGTTGGCAATTGTAACTTCACCTGATACATGCAACATATATCCAAATGGCTGATAAATTGATGTTAAAGGATGTAAATAACAGAAAGACATGAGGGAATGGGAGATGTGACAAAAGTAGACCAGTTTAAATCAATCAAAAGAATAAGCAATCCTCTTAGAGTGGGTATCAGTCTCTGAACTGTTGATAGATGGGTAAGGCAGGGTTAACAGACAATCAGATCATGCCCTGTGGCTTCTTCTTTTGAGGATGTTTCCTTTGGGTGGAGAGGAGAATAAAGACTTTTAGATCAGCAACAGAATGCTCTGGAACACTAAAATCTTCTTCCACCAGTTTATAAATATTGAGATTTTTCATGTCTAATTTGTAACATCTAAAATCAGATTATTTTAAAGGATAGCAAGGTAATGACAGGCAATACCCAGTTTTACTTTTATCAGCTGGTTCCTATGTTCTTCACCAGAAACATACTGATGATATCATGACTGCACTTTGTCTCTCTTTACCCTTCCACCCCTTCCAATAACATTACAAAATGGCAGTACCATCCTGCAGAAGTTGTGAGAACCAGTGCAGTGTAGTGGTTAGCGTGTCGGACTAGGATCAGGGCTGGGTTCAGATCCCAGGGTGTTCAGATTCCCAGGGCTTGTTGGGTGATCTTGGGCCAGTAGTCACACTCTGACTGGCCTACCTCACAGGATTGTTGAGAGGATAAAATGGAGACAGGAGAACAATGTAAGTTGTGTTGGGTCCCCTTTGGGGAGAAAGGTGGGGTATAAATGAAGCAAATAAGTAAATTGTGATGCCACAAATGACAATGCAAAGCTTGTCATGTTGATATTGCAGTCAAGAATTATCCATGCAGCTATCGAATTGGAATGCCAAATCAGTGACTTAGATTCTATTGTTCTTTCTTGCACTTTCTTTAGCAGATAAAGACCTATTTGACATGCTAAAAAAAAGGGCACAACCCAAGAGATAACACTGTTGTAGTCTTTAACTTAAGTGTTCAGATTTATATAAGAAAAACAGCAAATGTTTTTCCTTTTTTAAAAAAATGGATAAGTCAGTGCTTAGTTTTTCTCATAGATCCAGAGGAGTTAGCCGTGTTAGTTTGTATTTGCAAAATAGTAGAGTCCAATACCTTTAAGACTAACCAACTTTATTGTAGCATAAGCTTTTGACAACCACAGCTCTCTTCGTCAGATGCAAGTTTTTCTCATGCGCTTATTGAAAACTTTTATACTGAAGTGTAAGGTTTGGGAAACTACCAGTCAGTGGATCTAAACAGTTTCTTGCTTACATTAGGACAATAACAAATGTTTTAAACAGCCTAAGCTTCGAGTGACTGCTTTTAATAAGAAGAAATGTCAGGTTTTTTGGAGATACATTCAGCTTCCACCTCCCTTTTAAAGGATCTGTTCTACATGAAAGGTTCCCCCCGCCTTTATTTTTATTGGAAAAATATTCGTGGAGAATACTTTATTTCACAAAGCTCCTATCACTAACTTGGCAGTTAGCTGCAGGGTAATGAATGGCCGTGGGGTTACCACATTATAAATCAATCAAGGAGTTCATGTGAAATCATACAAGAAACCTCCAGAGTGAAGCACGAGCACTTATTACTAACATCTGATTCCTAAGATTAATATGCAGGATAGTTTAGATAGGGTTGGAAAAGGACCCAAAAGAACCTCAAGTAAATTATGTAGTTCCTACCTGACGATGCTGAACACAGAGAATTATTGTTTTAATCACAATCTTCAGGGGGATAAAGTAATGATCAATTCTTTTTCGTTTTAGCATGGTTTGGGCAGGTTCTCAGCCAGAGCAATTTGGAATCAAGAAATTGTTTGCCTGAGTTGAATGGATGAAGAAAATGTGGAACAGAACTCACGCTGAAATCCCAGTATCCGCTTTATTCCTTATTAAGTGGAAGCAGTGTGTTTATCTCACCTTCCTTCACTGTGGTATTTGTGTGCACATAATTGCCTGGACGTATGCCTGCCTACCAATTCTATTCCTTGACCGTGGTGGTGACATCCAGGAAGTGGGAACAGTAAGTCAGCTGATCCAGTCTCTGGACTCAGAGCAGAGATCAACAGTGCATTCCGAAGCAGATTCGCACCCTCATAGCCCATCGGCTTCAATGGGTTTAGAAGGGTGTAACTGTGCTCAGAGGACACTGCAAGTCAACCTGTTTTTTAACAGCTACTTAGATTTCCCATTGATCTACAACACAGTGCAGTGGGAAAATGATAGAGTTGGTAGGTAGGGTCTGTGTGCAATATGGACAAGCCATATGGGCTACACTAGACCAGGTATTTAAGTCTGCCAGATGTTTGATAAGCTCCCTCTACTTGAATTTACTCAAAACCAGAAAGTCATCAAACATATGGCAGGCTGCAATATATTCCCTGGTGTGCAGTCCAAACTTTGCCTTCAGTTCTCCTTTCTGGGAGTTATTCCACCCCACCCCTCACCCCGCCCCATGTGTAAGGTGTCTGTGGTTAGTTCAGCTCTTGTAATTGAAAGGAACTACTCTTATTGAATAGTCTAAGAATTGCAGCAGGATGCCTTTAGGCAGCATTATTAATTAGCCCCAAATAATAATTAGCTTTGGAGGGCTTTGTCTGTGGGTTGCCAAGAGCAACCTTGTACATACCCATTCTAAGCTCACTTGTGATGGTGCAGAAGCAAAGTCCCTGGGTCTTTGTCCTCCTTAGGTACAGAAACCATCCTTTCCCATCACAAGTCTTAGAAAGACCCATTTGTCTCCACAGGATAGAATGCTTGCCCTGTATTTAGCTAGGTTGTTTTGCGCACCTCGGGAACTAGTTTTGTTACTGTTTATTAAAATACCAGTTTACATCTTCCAGGCAACCTGACACCTGTGCTAGACTCATGCGGCTGACTTGCCCTTTGGATTCCCTAAGCTTAAAGAGAGTATTTGTCAAATGTGATAAGGGGTTACAGAACGGCCACTTGGCAGATGATAAGAGGACACAAGGATGTGGGGTGATAAAAGAAGCGTGGATTAGCTAGCGGCTGGATCAGCTGCCTCTGGGGGCGAGGAGCGGGGTTGAGCTTGGGCCACAGCAGCGTCTGGCTGGCTCCTGGTGTGATGGTCAAAATATAGAGGGCGGCATATACTGGGATGGAACTTTTTGAGTACAGTGATTCCTCTTTTTACGTTATGTTTGCATATGGCCTTCATACTGTGGCAACTGAAGAGAGACTGTCCAGCAAAGCTGAGTTTGAAGATGCCTCTGACGGTGTTGTGGACAAAATAGTGGCCCCCTCCTCCCCATCCCACTCCTGTTTTTTTTAAAGCTGAAGAAACTACTTTTAATTGCACGCTGCCTTATTTAAAGCAGGCAGGCTGGTATCAGCAGAGGCATGGCGTCTCCCCTTCCTAGCCATCTTTCTGCAGGAACAGCTTGAATTCTGAACGGTGACCTTCCCGTGACACAGTGGCAAGTCAGCTTGGCTGTGCACTTCCTCGCTGAATTCCAAAGAATTCCAGTCTGGCAGGGACTTTCCTTCCTTCCATACTTTTAAATTAAAAACAAATAAAGCTTTCTCCCTAATGGCCCTTTAGGCACAGTGACTGTGAAGGAACTCACTGCTCCGCTTCTTCTGAACCGCAAGTTTTCGTAGCAAGCCACACTTTTGGATTTATAAATATCCTGATTTGAGGGAGATGGCCCAGTATCTGTTTGTCCACTTGTTTTACATTTGGCTTTTTGTCACGTTTCGTACAATATTTTAATTGTGTTTGCAGTTTCCATCGTGCATTCTTGACCACACAGAGCATTTATTTATTTATATCGCTGTTTTGTCCCCAATGAGGACCCACAGTGGCTTGCGACATTGTTCTCCCCTCCTCCATTTTACCTTCACAGCAACCCTGTAAGGCAGGGTAGACTAAGAAGAGAATCACTGGCCCAAGGCCCGCCCTGTGAGCTTTGTGTGGAGTGGGTGTCCCAGATCATAGTACATTACTGTAATTGCTACACTACAGTCTTTCTCGGTGGCACCTTCAGCTAGAGTTGCCACCACCCAGGCAAGGCCTGCCGTTGTCCTAGAACTATAATGCATATCTAGATGACAGAGATCAGCTCCCCGGGAGGAAATGGCAGCTTCAGAGGATGACATCACATCCCTGCTAAGGTCCTGCCCCTCCCCAAATTCTTCTCTTCGCAAGGTCCACTCCCAAATCTCTAGGACTTGCCTAGGCTAGAGTTGGCAACCCTGCCTTCCTCTGTGCGCAGCATATATAAAGCAACATCATAAATCACAGTTTGAAAAACAGGAATTCTGATTAAAAACCCAGTCCACAAAATTACTTTCATTAAAAACACAACCACGACAGTATTAAAATCCAGCAGTGAAAGGAAAACTAGTTTTGGTTTCCCTTAGCCAGCACAGTAGAATACTTTCTTTAAAAGATAGGTTTTGGTGCACTGCTGTGATATGGCAGCCCCATATGTTCTGGTGGCAAGTATTACAAAATGTATGTCCAAGAAAGTATAGCTCTAGGCCTTTCAAGTCACCCCCTCTGTAATCAGTGGGACGCCAAGGAGCAGCTCCCTTGCATGCCTAAGTTGCATGCGCATGTGAATGTTAGCAAGGGAGGGAAAGCAGGAGATAACCAAACTCTGCTGGGGAATCAGTGCAGGTCTTACATGAAAATGATTCAGATGGAAAATGTGCCACTCAGTTTCACTGTCACTAGTAGAAAAAGGCCTTTGATGTGTGCTGTCTACGGTAGATGAGAAATAATTTTGGTTGCCTATTCACCAGCAGGTGTCTCTAGCACCTCCCTCTTTCCTTTTAGTAAGGCTTATTGGGGATTTATAAGGAAGAGTTTTCTATATTCTGATCTAAAAAGATCAAGTCATTCCCACTCCCCCAGCCCGCCTCACCATTTAGAGAATATATTTTATTTTAGAAAGTAACAAAAAAAATTGTTTGGAAGCTCTCTCAGGCTTCTTGTTAGGCCCCAAAGTATTTTACTTTCATATTACCATCGGAACTGGACGCGGTCAACAAAAAAGAGGAGCTTTTAAAAAGGCTAATTGTGTGCTTAATTTGTACGCAGCAGGAATCCCGATAAATAGCTGGAATCCATTACCTTGCCTGGTATAGTTTTCCAAAACATACAGATTGGCTTTCTTAAGCATTCAGGAATACTCTCGAGTTTGAGAGACTGCACCAGCAATTTCTTGCCCTCACTCAGCTACATGTATATCGGCAAGTAGAAAGCAGATGTAAAGGGCTGCATTTTATCAGCTATTTTGGAACAAATGTCTCACCATGTCCTTCACCTTGTTGTAAACATCTGGACATAGATTTATGGACCTCTCGTGAATTTGTCAGCAAGTGGGAGCTTTGTGAAGCACGTTTACGTGTGTGTGTTTTCTTATTGAACAAATTATGCATTTAAATACACATCAAACACATTTTAGCTCTTTTTCTCCTCCCTGGCTCGCAGTCAAAAAAGATTGTCCCATTTCCTCAAATATGGTGAACATCATAAAGGAAGGGATCTGGAAGTTATTATGACATATTTAGAAGTTAAAAGGTAATCATAATGAAATCTCACAGACAAGAGGCTCCATTCTCCTGCTAAGGTATGGAGAATGCTGTGCAGGGCTATTGTTCTAGATGATTATGGAAAAGGAAATTCTCCTGTGCAATAATACAATAGAAATGCAGAGGCATGATTCCTGATTCATTTAGAGCCATTAGGTAACAAGTAGATCACAGAAAGAAAGAAAGAAAGAAAGAAAGAAAGAAAGAAAGAAAGAAAGAAAGAAAAAGGACCCCTCCCCTTTAAGCCCTTCTCTTCCTCCTCCCCCACTCAGGCTTCTCAGCTTCATGCAGCTGGCTCTTGGGGCAACCCATGCAGTACCTCTGTTCAAGTTGGGAAATGCCCAGCTTGGGCAGAGGGGCAATGGCAGGTGCCTCACCTCCCCAAATTGATGACTTCATATCGCTAGGAATCAAGAGGGTCCAGTTGGCAGCCGCATCCCAGGAGCTTCAGACATTCTCACTGCTTCTCAGCAGCATTTTTGAAATGGTAAGCAGCAGGGTCCAGGGGCACCATATTGGTTGAAACTCTGGGGTTCAGCTTCAGTCAACACAGTTTGCCTCCTGCATTCCTTTAGCTGCAATAGGGACTCCTCCTCACAGCTTAAAAGATCAAAGAGGGCTGATTTAAGTTTGTAGGAAGCTGCCGACTCTGGGTTGGGAAATTCCTGGAGATTGTGGGCAGGGTGGAGTTTGCGGAGGTTCGGGAGGTCAACAGAGATGTGATGCCAGAATATCTATCCTCTGAAGCTGCCATTTCCTCCAGGGGAACTGATTTCTGTAGGGGGGAACTCTAGTCCCCACCTGGAGGCTGGCAATCCTAAAGTGATATGTCCTCCTAGGTCAAATCCTTTAAGTTCCTCGTTCAAAGGAATATATGCAAGCCACTTGCTTCCCCTCAACCTGCACCCTCCACTGTCGAGGCAGGCTTAGGTGCTGCTGGCTGGAGGACATGTTCACTGACGACATGAGGACAGCGCTCTTGCACCACCACCCTCAGTCACTCAGAACCTCAGAGAAAGTCATGCTTATTTTTAAAAAACACATTTTTGGTACCCCTGGTATACAAAATCGTTGTCACAGCTTTTTTTCTCCCTATATAATCTGCCTGTAGTGGACACAGGTGGAAAGAGGAGAAGCAGTGCCTGGACGTTCATACTGTATTGTGTGTTCTTTGAACAGAGGGCAATGATCAGTTTTGAAAACTATAATCTGGGGCAAAGACTAACCAGTTCTCTCCAATAAGCAGACAGCATATACGAGGCTAGACTAATGATGGAGCCACTGCCTGTGCTCAGGGCCCCCCTCAGATATGCCCACTCAGAACCAGACATTTCTCTCTCCTGCATGATGCCTTCTGAGGAAGAAAGCCAGCAAGAACTCTATTTCAATTAATTTTTTAAATCATTTATTTCTTCTGAAAACTGATATGCTGCCTCTCCACAAATTTGCTTAAGGTAGCTTACAAGGTAAAAAAGAAGACAATATAATAAAAAAAACAATATCAAAACCAGCCAGGCACATAAAAATAACAAAACATAAAACAGTCTTCAGGCTACAAGCAGAACATATAAATAGCTAAGACAAGATGGAATCTTTTAGTTAAATGCCTAGCTATAACGACAGAACTTATCATTCAGAATCATTTCGTTTGACAGGATTGGGGAATTGATAGTTTGAGGACATACCCCCAGATCATGTGGCCTTAGTTCTAGAACAAAGCTTAGAGAGTGCTACAAAAGAATCTTCATATTAAGGTTGCTTTAAGCCAAAAGATGTTGTTTCCCACCCAAAGAGGAAGAGAGGCGGCCATACCTTGAAATGGGGGTGGGGTGGGGTTAGGATGTGGTGGTTCCCATGGTATAGCATGTGTATGACTCCAGATTCAATTCTTGGCATTTTTAATTTTAAAAATCACAGTCAGTAAGTGTTGGGAAAGACTTTTCTCTCCCGGAGAGAAAGCTCATTCTTCATCTGTGAATCTAGAAATATTACACTGAGTAAAGAGACATGTTTTGGACTGGTGCCAAAGGACAATAAGGTAAGTGCCAGGCAAGGTGTCACAGTCATAGTCCATGCTTTTAATCTTCTGTGAAGTAGTAAGTAAAAATATACCTTTTGACACCTAAATTACTTGGTCTGATTCTATAGTAAACTGGTTAAATCTCACTAAAATCTAGAAATCCAGGTTAAAAGAGATTGTGAATCATTCATCCCAAATCTGCTGCCCAAGGATTCAGAGAATCTACACAGCTTTGAAATTCCATGACAAGAAACACCCTCCTGATGTTACTGTCATGCAAATGCTTAATATGAATAGTAAAAATCCCATTTGACGTGTGAGAAAGTTACGTATATATCCCTGACCTGGATACCCTAGGCAAGCCCAATCTTGTCAGATCTTGGAAACTAAGCAGAGTTGAGTCTTGGTTAGTAATTGGAAGGGAGACCCAAGGAAGACCAAGTTCACTATGCAGATGCAGGCAATGGTAAACCACCTCTATTAGTCTCTTGAAGACCCCAGCAGGGATAGCAATAAGTCAGCTATGACTTGACAGAACTTTCCACCACCAACTTACACAGAGGCTTTGCCTTGTGGAGCCAACCCATGAGGGAGTGCTATGCCTTCTGCCTCTGGAGCCCCCCCCCCTTGAAGACCATGGTGAGCTTTCCCACCCAAAGAGGAAGAGAGGCAGCCATACCTTGAAATTGGGGTGGGGGTAGGATGTGGTGGCTCCCATGGTACAGCATGTGTATGACTCCACATTCAATTCTTAGCATTTTTAATTTTAAAAAATCACAGTCGGTAAGTGTTGGGAAAGACCTTTCTCTTCCTGGGATCCCGCAGAGACATGGCCAGTTGGAGTCAACAGCGCTGCTTCAGATGGCCCAAAGGTCTGTGTGGTTCTGTATAAGGCAGCTCCAAATGGAGGACAGCTAAGTGCAGGTTTGTAGCAAAGAACAAAAGTAGTCACACATGCAGCCTCTTCTGATGATTTTTTTCCAAAAAATAAATGGTTTTAAAGTTCGCTTTTCTTTACATTTGATTGTTATGGGTAATATTTATTTATTTATAATATTTGGGGCCCATGGGTCTAAAAATTCAAGTTAGACTCCAAAAATAATAAAACTCACAACAATAAATCATGCTGAAATAATTGGCACACCAAAAGTACCTAGTAAATATTTCTTTGCTGCAATAAAAGTTCAGAGTGTTTTCAGATTTCCAGAAAGCCTTGCCAAAATAGTAATAAAAAGGTTTTTTCTAAAGTTGAGTAAAGAGGTACACTAATGTACTTGAGTGAAGAGGTACACATAGTAGGAAGTGTTTTTTTGGAGTCTCTTGTTATTACCACAGAGAAAGACCTGGTCTGACCCACAACTGTTGGGTCTCTTACAGGCCCGGAAGGTGGTCTCTCCTGAAAATTTCAGAAGTGGATAGGGAAGCATGCTTGCCCAGCCGAAATCCTTGAAGACTGTGACCAACTCTCCTCTGACAAAATGTAAATGCGTTTTTTTAAAAGATTAATTGGCTAATACGCTAAAGTCTTGTTGGGTTGCAACAGATGCTGGTATACTTCAAGTACATGCCAAACATAAGGTGAAACAGTGTGTCTTCACTCACACTGTTTTGGGCAAGTATCCACAGCCTGGGAATGTTCTTATTTGCGAGCTGAGCTTGCTAAAAATGAAAGAGGCTCAGGAAAATTAAATATGCTGAATGGATTCTGCAGAGTCTAATATTAGAGATGGACGGCCTTCCTTCTTTTAAGCTGGGAAGCAGCATTCCAGCCTGTAGACAGAACACATGTAAAAGATTTTAACAAACTGTAGCAAATACAATGGCCAGAAGAACTAAAAATCTAGGTGCCCGCTCACGCTGAACCACTGTGAGCTGAATCCTGTAAACTTGGTTTCCATTCCAGTGCAGTGTTGCCATCTGCTTACGCAGCTCTGATTGCTGGATTTGGATCTCCATCCAGGAGATCCATGTGTGAGAAAACCTGCCTCAGTGTGGATCTCCCTTGCGGAATCTTCCTGGGTCAGTGTGTGCGTGTGCTGGAGGCAGAAGAGAGAACAGTCATTGAAGCCAACAAATCGGCACCTTGCGGGTTCTTACTTGGTGTTTGCCCTCCTACTGTTATCACTGCCAACAGTCATGCTTATGGCTGAAGGCTGTTCTCTTTGATGCTTTCTACCATGACCAGTGATTAAACTTCCTCGGGTTGCCATAGGAGCTGCATCGATGCAGATCCATTTTTCACTTTTATTTCTAAAATTTTCTACCCTGCTCTTCCATCTGACCTAGCCTTCAGAGCAACCCCCAGAATGCATGAAACCAAAAACAAAACCAACCAGCAGATTTAAACAGTATCAACGTAGTATTAATCAGTACTAATTAACCAGGAGGAAGCATCGAAATACCACAACCCAGCAAAAAAAACAGTAAAAATTCCTCAGGGAAGATTAGCAAAAAAAAAATTGTGGAGAATGTGGGCCAGAACTGACATAGGTTGAGAACTGCTGGGAAAGCCTTAGGGAGTCCCAGAAAAGACTTCTAGCAGGTTTGTCATTTAGCTTAGATGACACCACTATGACATTATGGGACTTCTAGAAAATATGTAGTCCAGTTTCATCACAGGAAGAAAGCACATGGTTGTTGTACAGCAGCAACTGGGCTTGCTTCCAGGCTATCCATATGGAGCTGCCAAGGAAGGCAATGCCAGATGGATTATTATTCTACCCAGCTCCTCTGTACTGACCTGGGTAGATTCCTTCCCCCATCCCCTTTTCCTTTCTTAAAAAGAAAAAATGGGAGGGAGGAGGTGAGAACTGCCTGAGAAAAAGCTGAAGTGGGAAAATCCATCTATTCAGTGGAGCACATGATTGTACATGCCGAACCATCTTGCCTAACCCTTTCCCTCTGTTGGTAGTGATAACGGGGAGAAGCCAGGCTAGATGCAGGAGGAAGACATTTATCATGGCCAGTTGGACACGAACCAAAAGTTGCCATGTGCTAAGGGAACCCATCAGCTGCCACAGGAGGGATTATTGTACACATTGGTCCTCTGTATCTAGGTTTTGAGGATCTCTTGGCTATCTTTCCTATTAAATGTCTGCCTTTCAGGCAAGCTTTTTTTTTTTCTTTCAGAACGACCTTCTCACCCGTTTCTAGTTCCCTACGCCCGTGAACTTCTTCCATCATTGCTGTTGTGAACATTCAGGTACACATAGGGCTAAACTACACATGGCATCAGGATTCCATGACTGGGACTTGCAACAACTACAGAACCAGAGCTGGGATACTTACTGCGTGCGGCCAAAGGCCATCACAATCAAGCAAATAAAACACATAAGCAAAGCATAAACACTAAACGATAAAACTATGATGCTAAGAACACATAAGGGTACGATGTATTGTCGAAGGCTTTCACGGCCGGAGAACGATGGTTGTTGTGGGTTTTCCGGGCTGTATTGCCGTGGTCTTGGCATTGTAGTTCCTGACGTTTCGCCAGCAGCTGTGGCTGGCATCTTCAGAGGTGTAGCACCAAAAGACAGAGATCTCTCAGTGTCACAGTGTGGAAAAGATGTAGGTCATTTGTATCTACTCAGGAGGGGTGGGGTTGAGCTGAGTCATCCTGTAAGAGTTTCCCAGGGTGTGGAATGCTAATGGCGGGAGGCTTCACTGTATCCTGAGGAGGTTCTTTTGCATATGGATTGGTACTTGATGTGCTAATCTTCTCTGCAGGGCTATTGTCAAGGATAGAATGTTTTGTTAGCCTGGTGTTTTTCAGAACTGGCAACCATGCTCGGTTCATTCTTAAGGTTTCTTCTTTCCTGTTGAAGTTTTGCTTATGCTTGTGAATTTCAATGGCTTCCCTGTGCAGTCTGACAAAGTAGTTGGAAGTGTTGTCCAGTATTTTGGTGTCCTGGAATAAGATACTGTGCCCTGTTTGAGTTAGGCTATGTTCAGCCACTGCTGATTTTGCAGGTTGTCCAAGTCTGCAGTGTCTTTCATGTTCTTTTATTCTTGTCTGGATGCTACGCTTTGTGGTCCCGATGTAAACTTGTCCACAGCTGCAGGGTATACGGTATACTCCTGCAGAGGTTAGGGGGTCTCTACTGTCTTTTGCTGATCGTAGCATCTGTTGTATTTTTCGGGTGGGTCTGAATACTGCTTGAAGGTTATGCTTTTTCATAAGCTTTCCCATCTGATCAGTAATTCCTTTGATATATGGCAAAAACACTTTTCCTGTGGGAGACTGTTTTTCTTTGGTTGTTTGCTTCATCCTGGGTTTGATTGCTCTTCGGATTTCATTTCTGGAGTAGCCATTTGCCTGAAGTGCGTGGTTTAGATGATTAATTTCCTCATTTAGCAAGTGCGGCTCACATATCCGTCTTGCACGATCCACTAATGTTTTCATTATGCCTCTTTTCTGTCGGGGATGGTGATTGGAGTTTTTGTGTAGGTACCGATCAGTGTGAGTTGGTTTCCTGTAGACCTTGTGACCTAACTGAAAGTTTGCTTTGCGGATGACCCAGGTATCCAGGAATGGGAGTTTTCCCTCGATTTCTTTCTCCATGGTGAATTGTATGTTCAGGTGGATGTTGTTGAGATGATTCAAAAACCCCATCAATTCTTCCTCCCCATGGCTCCACACCTTCATTATACATGGATGAAGGAGTCTAAACCATTAAGCAAGCTCGAGCCCAGATTTTCTTAGCTGCCAGGGCGAACTGTGCTAATCTGTAAAAGACATACAGACCCAGGTTGGAAAGAAGGAGGGTTAGTTTTTCCTCCACAGTGGAGGAATCCAGGGCTTTTTTCCCGGTGGAACGGAGTTCCGGAACCTCTTGAAAATGGTCACATGGCTGGTGGCCCCACCCCCTGATCTCCAGACAAGGGAGTTTAGATTGTCCTCTGCGCTGCAGCGAAGAGGGCAATCTAAACTCCCCTCTGTCTGGAGATCAGGGGGCAGGGCCACCAGCCATGTGACCATTTTCTCTGAGGGCAACCCACTGAGTTCCACCACCTCTTCTCCCAGAAAAAAAGCCCTGGAGGAATCAATGCCTTTTAACATTTCCCCAAGAAATTTATTTCTGGACTTTGGATACAAAGGGCAGAGCAAAAGATAATGGGGAAGGTCTTAGGGGACTGAATACAGCAATGGGCATCGGTTGGTATTTGTGCGTAACAACCATCTAGAATGGCTGAGGCCATGGTTTGAAAACTCAAAGAAGTTAAAGTCTAAGACTAGGAAAGGTGAATTTTGTCAAATAAGAGGCTTGGCCACGGTCCCTCTTGAACAACTTGAACCAGGGAGAAAGTCTGGAACACAGAGCTGTACTTCTGTCTAATGAAGCATCCATTTTAAAGATCCAAGCTTATATATTGAGGCCCGGCAACGGGAGACTTGCAACAACTCATTGAATCCTTAAAAGGAGCAGGACAATGGGGGCTGGGAAGGGATTTATTAATTCTGCCACCCCATATAGTTTTCTTGATTGAAAATGCTTCCACTACTACCACCCCCAGGATGCCTAGTGGGGGGGCGGGGGAAGAGAATGCTTCCCCCGCCCCACTTGTAACAGCTCAGGGAATCAATTTTTAATCAGGGGTATTTCAAGGGAGGGATCACTTAACCCCTTTCCCCAGAACCGTAGCCCTGTGGCAGCTGCTTTTAGGCCCCAAATATATCACTTAGCCATTTTTGAAAATCTGATCTAAAAGTACTATGGAGGGAAATTTTACCATCGAGAAGGGGGAAAGTGTTATGGAAAGCTACACTAACAGTGTCATCCCAAACAGAATCACATTCTCCTAAATCCATTGGCTTGAATGGATTTAGGATTGCACTGGGAGACATGGAAGTGTTAGGGGATGAAAGAGTCAGAACGGGTTCCTGTTCTAATGCTTTTCCAGGACTTCGTCATACGTGACAGATAGTGGATTGAAAAGCAGTGCTGTAGTTCACAACAGGCATCTTTTTCAAATCTTGCACAGCATCATTCCACCTTTTTATGGCTCGTTCCAGTAAAACAACGGAAGTCCCATCGCTGGCACACACTTGCATGGCAGCCTCTGTGTGTGCATCTGTGTGTGGTTAATGTGTGTGGACTAGTTAAGAAACAAGAGCAAGTAAAATTCTGGGTGTAATATGGGGTATGATGTATCACATTGCGTGGTGATCATACACCACGCAACACATTCCTGCTATATTCACATTGGGCATTAGAGTAACTTCTTGAACAGCGGTGAGTAACTTAAAATGCTGAGAACCACATCAGAAAAACAGATACTTTCTCATTTTACTTGCACGGCATTTCCAAAATTAGCATATCCTTTGCAAAAACATGATACATGCATGAATCAGTTTTATTTTTGAAGTTTTACCAGAGGCATGAAAAAATTGTAAGCCAATGGATAAAATGGACGCAAGAAATTATAAGATACAAACAACATAATTTATTTTGAAATTATTTTTAATTGTCTTTGATTTCTAAGGCAGATATATTTCCATTTCATATGTGAAATCATAGGAGACTATAAAAATGGTATTTTAAGCAGAAAGTTTAAAATCTTGGGATCCTAACATTGTCCCAGGGCAGAACATAACTATGTTGGACTCATGTGGACTTTAATTCAGTGGACTTTAATTCACATGATTTTGTGCTGGAACAGGAATGGGGATTCGCATCTCAATCCAAGCCATACCGTGGCTTACAAGTCATTTTATAAATTAAGTATTAAAAATATGATATAAACATGCTTCATTTTCATTTTTTAGATATGCATTTGATTTATACTCTCTTTTCTTAACAGCACACATATAAACCTATTAATATGTGCAGCCTGGTTCACTGCATTAAGGCCATATTATTTATTCTCCTACATTAGTAAAAGAAAATGTGAAGGTTGCTGAAACTTTTTTTTAGCTGAGAAAAGTCAAAAAATTTCCATGTTTTCTTAGAAGAAAGAGGATTTTAAAAAAATGATCAGGCAAGTTTTGATGCAAAAGTGTACATGTTCTTGGCTGGGCTGCCTTTTTAGAATGCAGCCCTTTCCTTTTCCTTCCTTGAAAATCGTGTAGCGGAGAGAGGGCCTCAGAGTCCGTGCTGTCTTTTCTGGTATGTAATATGCAACTGGATTTAAATTTTGGGCGAGTGCCCAGTTTCAGATATCTAAAGCCTCTGTTGAAAGCAATGGAGACTGCATGCTGACCAGGTTTTTATGTGCGCCACTGCAGATTGATTACCTAATGGCAGGACCAGACTTTGATCATCAGTATCCGAGAGGAGACGTTTCAGGAGAAATGTCTCCCCCCCCACCAACCCCTACTTCCAATATGTTTATATCTAACTTTCTCTGTGCTTGTTACCGGCCTTTCACTACTGAGGGTAGCGAGATATGAAGGGCGCTTTCATCCACTCCCCTCACATACTTGATTTCCTTTAAGCTCTGAGAGGGAGAGTTATTGGCGGAGGAACTGGCTAGCGTAGAAATCATTTAACTGTTTAATGCATGGTTTTGTTGCCGCGGGTGGGAGGAATGGATGATGATGATTTCCTTTCTTGATCTCTGTTTCTGATTAGCAAATTGCAAAGTCTTTTTGAGATGCAGAATGAGACTTTAGTGTCTGTGCAGGCATAAATGGGGGTAGAGGCACCAGATGACTACAGGAGACACAGTATGTTGCTTCTGCTGAAATTTCTGGCAAATAGAGATACCCCGAAGAGTGAGGTTGGTTGGCTTCCCTGAAGAAGTCCGTATAAATTGAAAAGAAAGCTCCTGCCCATTTCTCACCCTCTCACAAAAACATATGTTGATGGATCAGGGAACATCTAAATTACCTTCACGTGGCAGGTACAGTTACACTTCACCTCCCCGTTGTAACCTCTCACACACAGCTTTCTGCATGGCTTGGATCCTTTTTGTAAAGGACCGTCAAGCACTGGCATAAAAACCTGCCATGTAATTGGAAGGATCCATATGGCAAGCTGAGCTCAACGTTACAGCTGGGTGCTGAGGCTCAGCGTTGGAGGCGTCCTCCCACAACGTGCTTAAAGGTTGATTTGCCTTTGGACGTTGCTTGTTCTCAGGTTGTAAGCCTTTCTCAAAGGTTATCCTTGCACAGTGCACAGGTATTTTGGAGAGCTTTATAAATACTCAAATGATGGGAATACTTACAATGTAAAACTGGTGACATTTCTATTGACATAGATGAAAACCATGCATTCGCTATTTCAAGAGCTATTGTAAATGATAACCGCAGCAAGGCGCTTACGTGCCAAATGTTAAGAGAATGAGAAAGATGTACATAATAGAAGAGTGGTCAGACAAGATGACGGAGGATGCCAATAGGACCATACGAACACTTTTTAAGAAGAAACACAAGGCAAAACTGTAACCCACTGAATGAAAATCTTTCATTGTTTATTATCTACTGGAACTAGAAAGCACGCTATTCAACAAACACGAATCCAGTAGTCAGCATTATAAGCAAATAGTGAGCATATCGTATTTAATTTCCTATAAAATGTTATTACATGATTATTGTCAGCACCCCAGGTCAGTGGGGCAATCATTTCTTTGAACAAGAATTTCATGTTATGCTGCTTTTCTTCCCTTCTGCTACTCAGGTTAGTAAGCCCACAGAGGCTTCCCTCCTTACATTCAACCTGCTAGTTCTTATTTTTTTTTTAAAAAAAAATTAAACTTGCAAATCTAACTCACATTTTGTTTGTCAAAAATACTGAGGGACTTGCAAGTGATTTTTTAGGTCCAGGGAGGCTCCATACGACACAATATGAGAATCCCTCGGTCAGACGCTACATGGGATCTGTATAGATGCGTAAACGTATTGCTTTTGGGGACCTTTTGTGCACATGTGGGAACTGAACTCATGTTTTATTGCCACCTGGCTTTGACATTTCAAACAAAACTACTTTTTGAAGCATGTGCACATTCCATATTTTATCAGCAGCGATCTATTCTTAGCCACGAATTTGTCTTTACTAAAAAAAGATCTTTTTAAAAAAAAAAAATATATATATCTGTTTTTGCATTGTGAAGAGGTGGGATAGGATTTTTAAAAATAATAGTAAAATAAAATGGATATGCTGATCATTTGTCCATATTCAATTTATATATTTACTGCATTTATACCTTGCCTTTCTTCTCAATAGAGACAGAGAGCAACTTACAGTGTTCTCTGCCACTGTATCCTCGTAACAACCCTGAGAGGAAGGTTAATAACAAGAACATTCGATTTATATGCCGCCCTTCAGGACAACTTAATGCCCACTCAGAGCTGTTTACAAAGTATGTCATTATTATCCCCACAACAACAACCACCTTGTGAGGTGGGTGGGGCTGAGAGAGCTCCAGAGAGCTGTGACTAGCCCAAGGTCACCCAGCTGGCTTCAAGTGGAGGAGTGGGGAATCGAACCCGGCTCTCCAGATTAGAGTCCTTGCTGCTCTTAACCGCTACACCAAACTGAGAATGTGTCACCCAGCAAGCTTCATGGCTAAGGGGGATTCAAATCTGGGTCTCCTGAATCTCAGACCGACGCTGTATGGTGTTAGGACACTCCCTATTCCAGACTGCAGCTTTAACAAAACTAACCAGTATAAGAGGACTTGTCCTGATAATTTTTAAAAAGCACCCAAGAAATGTCCAGTTTCACCTGTTCTGCTGTTTTAAAGACAGGTGTCTATTAAGAACTGCTGCTGAGTGACTGAGATCCAGAGAAGTCAGCCGAGTTAGTCTGTAGTTGCAAAATAGTAAAGAGTCCAGTAGCACCTTTAAGACTAACCAACTGTATTGCAGCATACGCTTTTGAGAGACGCAAAAGATGAAACAATCCAGGCTGTAACCCTGCAACACCTCTGGTGCCACAGTAGCTCCACCCCGTTCACTGCATCAACGCTGCAGACGAGGCTACTGGAAACGCTGGGAAATGCAGCGCAGCCTTTACAGGGCCAGGAGTCATCCTGACTGCTGGAGTTTCTTGTTGACTCACCACGCCATCCTAAGCAGAGTGACTGCCTTCTAAGTCCACGGGAGGGACTGGGCTCAGAGGGGTGTAACTCTGCTTTGGATGGCATTGTTAATCGTAAACTGGATGAGTGAAAGGAAGGAGAGAGTGCTCATGCCAGTGTAGCAATGGGCCTTCTTCAAGATCAAATCGGTTCCCAGCCGACCCAATCCAAGCTGCAGGTATTTCACCCTTCCTTCTTTGACTCCAGCTGCAGAAGCCAATTTAAGCCCTACTCCAGCTGGAGGGGGCTTGCATTTGGAGGCTTGGAAAAGCCGGTGGTTCCCCTCTAAATGCCCGTGCTGGGAGGCAGAGCCATCTTTGCTAAGCACCACTGAGTGCCTCACAGTGAGATGCTTGAGATAATGAATCTTTTAGGTGGTGACGAGGGTGGCGGCGGCAGTAAAAACAGTAACTTTAGTAGCACCTAAGGCAGCAATCCTGAGCATACAGATGAGGAGATAGGTTGCACTGAAGACAACAGAGTGTTTTTAGGGCAAGGATTTTTGATCGACAGAGAAGGCAAAGCATATGTCTTTGTTGCCACTTCAAACTTAAGAAGCCTCTAATGTCCAATCTAGGATTGAATGAAGAGAGAGAATCTGCAGTCTTTCTTCTGCTGCTCAATTCTCTCTCCAAGACAGGCTGGTGGCTAAGGCAGGCCTCCCTGGGATTTTGCACACACACACACACACCGGGGCCGACTTGCTTTGCCTCTTTGGTTGGGCTGCTTTTGTTTGCAGGGTTGTGTGTGCTAGGCTGTATTCCACGTGCAATTCAGATCTCCACTGAGCGCCTTGGCACCCAATCTTAACCCATTTCAGCCAAAGCAGCGCCGGCTGATTTCAGTTGAACTTCCTTCCAAGTAGAGATTCTGCTTCGCACAGAAGCTGCCGCTGGCCTGGAAGAGCGCCTCTCGCGCGTCCATTTCCCTGCTTTTTCACGTCCCTGGAGGCGAAGGAGCAGCCCCGGCTCCCTCGCCTCTCTCGGGGGGGGGGGGGGGCAGCTGCCCGCACTTCGTTCTCTCTGACACCAGGGGGCGCAGGCTCCCTTACGCAGGCTTGGCGGCCGTCCCGCGCAGCGACGCCTCGGCGCTCCCCGCCGCCTGCCTGCTGCTCTCCTCCCCAGCAGTTTTGCTCGCTTTCGGCCTCTGCCACCCGCCGGCGCTGAACGAGTTAGCAAGCACCGGCCCGAGGAACACGGGCGCCTCGCAGCCTTTCTCCCGTCCAGGTCATTTCCTCGGGCTGGGGGAGGTTTCCTTCTAGCACTCGCGGCGGCCACAAAGCCGCACGATCCGCAGCGCTGTCAGGGCAAAAGGCAGAGGCAGCTTTAGCGCGGCGTGGTAGAGGATCCCTTCCAAGAAAAACACGCCGCACACGCGCTCTCGTCTCTGCCCGCACATTCCCCGGGGATGAGGATTTACGGTCCTTTGGCGGGTGTGTGTGTCGGCCAGTGGGGACTGGGCTAGCGAGTGCGCTTCGTCGGGGCATAAACCTGCTCCCTGCCAGCACCTTTTCGGGGGAAGGCCCCGCGGGACCGGGCAGCTCTTCCCCCTTCCCTGCTGGTCGATTTCCCTCCACGCACCCGTCCCTGTATCTGGAGTTTGTGCGCGCTCCGGCTCCTGGCCGTGTGTGTGTGCGCCCAAGCGCGGATCCAGGGAACGGCTGCAAATTAGGTTGCCCACATATATTGATTTGGAAGCTGAAGGCGGCACGATTGTGTGTGGAAACGAGGTGGTGCGGCGCTTGTGCATCGGGCAGACACTTCCAAATCCTTTCTCTGCTCTAAGCTGCAAAAATGGGTGTTTTCTGTTCGGAGAATACTTTGGGGACCTCCTCTCCCCCCCCGCCGCAAATAAAGGAAGGCTGGGGGGATCTGGGGGCGGCGGGGGCGCTGAGTCTCCCCGGGGAAGGGATCGCGACTCGGGCCCCGCGGGACCTGCTCTGAAGCCAGGTGACAAGCCCGTCCCGGCGGTCTCCGGTGGGCCCAGTCGAGGGAGAGTGTCGGCCAGCGAGGCTCGGCCCGGCACCGCAGTCCCAGACGCTGAAGTTGCCCCAGGCCTCGGGGGCTTTCTGCGTCGGGGCGCAGTTGTTTAGCGAGAACGAGCTCCCACGAAGTCGCCCTCCGAGCGGCAGCCGGGCTTCCTACCAAAGGTTGCCAGGGGCCCGCCCGCTCCACGTCTTAGCGCTCCTTTGGGCCAAGGCGGAGGGAGACTCCCCGGACGGCCGAAGGGTTCCAAGCGGGGTTTCTTTGGGGTTCGTGCGGCGAGCTCAGCCCGGCCGGAGAACCTCTCCGCCTGTGCCCGCCCCGCAAGCTCCCTGCACGCGGGGCGGGCCGGCCAGGTGAAAGGACGTGGCCGGGCATCTTACGGCGCTGGGCGCCGGGTTCGTCTGGGCAAGGACAAGGGCTCCCCCGGCCGCTCCGCCCTCTGCTGGGGCCTGGCGCGGCCCTCCAGCGCCCCCTGTGTCGCTGCAGCGCACCTTGGAGACCGGGCGGTGGGAGGGCGCGCTCAAGCAGCCGTGGGCTGGGCTCCGCTCGTCTTCGGCTGGCCGGCGGTCAGTTTGGCGAAGTCAGCGCCCCCACACAGACCGAGCATGTGCAGAGTGCCTCTCGGGTCCCAGGCTGCGTGCTTAGTTGCGAGTGACGCGGGCAAAGCGGGCGCTCGAGGAAGCCGTAGCCGGCTGCTTCTGCTGCTGGCTCCTTTCTGGGACTGAAGCCCTGGGAGAGGGGGTGGTTCGAGGTGGCCGCACCGGAATTGGGGCCGAGGCAGGGAGTGGGACTCGGCTGTGGTTTCAGACGATCTCCAGCTCCTGGTTTGGGAATAAATCCTGCAAAATGCGGAACTGACTGCCCAGGAAAGACACGCAGGCTCGGGTTGCAAGTCGCCGGCCGTTTCCACCAGTTCGGCGGCGCTTCTTCTCACGCCAGCTGCCCGGGTTGCAATTTGGGGCGCTCTTCCCTGGTAGGGAAAAGGGAGGGCGAACTTCAGGGTCCCTCCTCCCAAAGGCCTCCGCCCCGGTCTCCCCAGGGAAGTCGTGGCGGTGCCTTTGCTTCTCCCTTTACAGAATTTCAAGCACCGAAATTTCGCTCCCTCGAGGGCGCCGACAGTCCCCGACGGCCGCGTGCTGGCCAGCTGGGCCACCGAATTTGGGGGGGGGGGGCGTTTCCTTCGCCACGAGGTTCGGCCTCAGCGGCCCTTTCCGGAGCGGGCAGTGGCGACGGGCGGCCAGAAGGGCGGCTCACGTGCGGCGCCTTCGGGGGAGGAGGGAGCGCTCCCGCGGACAAGGCGGAAATGTGTTCTGCGGGCGCCGGAGCCAGAAGCCGGCCAGGAGACTCCCGAGCAGGTCGGCTTCCGAAGGGGCACCCCGTTGTTCTCGTTCCGCCAGATGAGCACAGAGGCGAGAGAGCAAATCTGGGGGGAGGCGCCGCGCTTTGAACCTTCGAGTGGCGGACAAGTTCTGCGCAGACACACGGAGCCCCCCCCCCCAGGAAACGACGCCACGTCGGAAGTAGGGCCCCCTCTTGTTCACTGGCACTCTACTTCTGAGTAAACAACAGAGCCAGGCTGCTGCTGCTATTCTCCGCTTCCTTTCAGTGGAGATCCAAAGCGGCTTACAATACTGCCCCTTCCCCCTCCTCCGTTTAAATGGAGGCTTAAATCAGAAAGCGCAGGCTCGACTTCCATGTTCAGGATTGCAACCGAGGAGGTACATTCCACTGACGCCACCCAACCCTTAGCGCCAAATACAAGTATTTGGTGGGTTGCCATCCTAATGAAGTCGACTTTCTCGGAAGTAAATTCCACGATTACCGCTCAATACGTTTGAGGCGTAAGAAAAGCAAATTCCAGGCAGGACTCAAAAAGAGTCCAGTAGCACGTTTAAGGGTACTGGACTCTTTTTGATTTTGCTACTACAGACTAACACGGCTAACTCCTCTGGATCTATGAGGCAGAACTCAGTATTCTTAGGCTCAGTACCGGTAAATGCGTGTCATGTTTGGGGACGGGGCTGCCCTTTTTTGCTTTCTTGGGCCTCTCTCCATGGGATCATACCGAGGACTCATAATATTTCTGTGAAATAGTTGGCAGAAGTAATTTTTAAAAATATTTTTGTCCAGTAAATGGAGAGATCTGTGCGTAGCACTTTTGAGACCCGAATGCGATAAATGTGGTATAATAAGGGGAACATCGAAATGCTTTTTTCTTTACAGCTCTACAAACGAAAATGCAGGAAAGAGGAGAGAGTGTTGCGGATGCGGGAGGGGGAATCAGTGGATTGCTGGATTCCATGTTGGGAGGGGGGAAGGGGAGGTTTGAACCTAAGGCAAAGAGACTCCCAGAGAGGGATTCCGTTTTCCCTCAGGAATACTGTGATGAAATGTATTCTCAATGGGCGCCGCCGCAAGACCCCGGCACGACTTGGCAGCAACAGTTAACGCGCTGGGAGCCCTCCGGCAGGTCCACCGCCCAGGCCCGCAGTCAGACTCTGCCGTCGTTTCCCCAGCAGGTACCTTGACAGGCCGGGCTTGCCGCCCTGCACGCTCCAAAGCCGCGCGGCAGAAAGGAACATTTCGTCCCGGATAAAAATAGCCGCCCTTGCCCCGGCGAGCTGGGAATGGCCGGCCGGGCGGCCAGGCTATTCCTGGCCTCTCACGTGTGGGCTCCGGCTCCGGAGGCCGGCGGCGCCCTTCTCTGCTCCGGGGCGAGGCAAGGCGGTGCCCTCTCAGCTCTCTTAGTCTGTCCCCCGGGCTGGCCGGCCGGCTCAGCAGGGAGCCTCGCCAAGGAAAGCGGGGAAAGCCGGCCGGGACCTCTACGCAAAGGGCGCCCCGGATCTGAACCACCTTTCAGTGGAAGTAAAGCCGGGGGTGGAAATGCACGGGAGGAGACGGAGTCCCAAGGTGGGGGGTAGTGCCTGCACTTGCGAAGGCGTGTCCCGCCGCTTTGCCCTCGATCCTAAACTTGCTTGCTTTAATTTGCGCGATGAAATCAAAGTTGGAGCTCCCGAGTAATAACGATCCTTTCTCTCTCGCTGTAAGAATGCCCTATAGTGGTTAGCGGTGCTTACTTCCGAGTAAACACGTCTGCGATGGGGCTGTTGGCGGACAGCCTGTGTGCGGTGTTAAGCGCACCTTGCGGGAAGGAAACGCGGCTGAATTCCAGGGGAGTTTTTAAGGATCGAGGGCCCAAAAAGTCCGTTCTGGGAACTGATTTGCTGCCACCCCAGGCAAAGCGCTCGGGCTGCAGAGAGGAAAAAAAGGGCGCGCAGCCCCACCTCGCCTCTCCCTCAAGAGCTCCAGGCCGGCAAGAGTTACATTTGAAGGGGTCACGAAGACCGCTGGACGTCAAAGGCTGGAGAGGGAGCAAAGCAGACAATCGCCAGTCCCGGCCAATCCTCGGGGCCCAAACGATCCATCTCAGTTTGCGCACAAACCCAGGGCCCCTGAACAGGCCCGTGTGTACTGGAAACCAACCCGATCCACCAGCGCAACGGCCCGAAGCCAGCTCTGCAGCACCCGCGTCGTTAATGGCGCCCTCGGATTAGTCTGAAGGTACCAGGCCGACGGGGCTGCGAGCTCTCAGCGGCGCCCCACGACCCCCGCCTCCAACAGCCAATTCTCAGGCGCGCAGTGCCTGCCTGAGTGGGGGGAGAAACTGCCCAGCCCTGCCAGTGCCCGCCAGCCTCGCCACCTGCTTGGGCGCCCCCTCCAGCCACTCTCCGGTACCTGGACAGCCGGCGGAGACGGGATCAGCCTGCGGAGAGGGCGTGTGGGGCCGCGCCTCTGCGCCTGCGAGCGAGGCTCCGCGGAGGACGTCGCCCCTCGAAAGCCGGCCGGGCAGCTGCCCTACAGCCGAGCTGCGTCCACCTCGAAGGGTCCGGGCCGAGTTTCCCGAGAAACTTCGGGGCTGGGTTTTTTGCCCCCCGTTCCCCTCCCCCTCCCGCTGCCCCTTTGGATTTCGGCCCAGCGGCTGCATCTGGGTGGGCAGGCAGGGCGGCATCCAGACACCGCCGGGCTCCAGGCGGGGCTGGGGAGGGCTGTGAATAGAGTGGGCCGCCCCCGCCGCCCCAGCTCCCTGCAAGCCGCGGGCCGTTGCGTTGGCAGTTTCACCCCTCTCCCCTCCTCGCGTCTCGCTCCGGCTGGCGGGGAACGTGCCTGTCTCCTTCGGTGTCTCGCTTGGCTCCCGCCTCGCCCCGCGCCACAGACCCCTCTAAAAAGCGGCCCTGCCCCAGAAACCTTTTCCCGGGGTGTGTGTGGGGGGGGGCACCCCTTCCCCTTGTGCTGCGGATCCGCTCTCTCCTGCTCCGCTGCGCTCTGTGCCGGACTTCTCGGGCAAAGCCGTCCTGGCAAGGAGCCTCTGGGGCAACCCCCAGGGCCGGACTGCGCGCGGCTTCCCAGGGGGCGCAAGGAGAGAGGTGGCAGCGAACCGCAACTCTTGACACTGGGAAAGATGCGCGGAAAACTGACGTTGACATCCCGACGCCTCTTGCGCTTCGCTCGGAGAGGCTGCACCGAAACATCCTACTCGAGGGTTTTTTGGGGGAGGGGGTAGGGAAACGGGCACGAGTCTCTTTTCATCCCAGCTTCCTCCTGCTATTGCTCTATTCATAACGGGGCGGCCTTCCGCGCAATCCCCAAGGAAAGGAACCGCAGGCCTGAGCAGGCCCCTTTCATTTCCCTGGGCAGGCCCTGAGTGGGAGATCCTTAAGCCCCTGGCCAAGTCCTGAGCGCCTCCCCCCGCCCCAAGGCTGCCATCCAGGGGAGAGTCAACCCCAGTGGGCATGGAGGGCCTGGGTGCTCGGAGCCCTTCCTCACTGGGACCCTCGACGGCCCCTTGGGCCCGAGCAGCGGCTCCGCAGCAACGGCTTCGGGCTGGGCTTTTGCAGGGCCATGGGTGTGTGTACATCTTGCGCCGCTCTTTTGTGGGACTGCGATGTTCGAAGGAGCGCGATCGTCAAAGAAAGCCTTCGAGAGGCTGTGGCCGGCGCAAACGGGGCCCGGCTCGCCACCTGCCCCAGTAGGAAAAAGCAAAATCCGCGCGGCGAGAAGGCGAGCGGGAAGGGGTGCGCCTAGGCCCCCCAAGAGGCGCCCGCGCTGCGAAGGGAGGAGTTTAGCCGCCGCGATCCCCAACGGCTGCGCCTAAAAGCCCACCTCCACCAGCCCCGTCCTTACCAGCCCCGTCCTTAGGCGCGTCGCCTCGCCCGTGTCCGACGGCGGGGCAGCCCCTTCGTTCGTCCGCGCCGCCCCCCCCCCGGGAAGGAGCCATGCCACTGCCAAGCCCGGGAGCGCGAAGGAGGACGGGGCGATGGGCCTGAGAGGCCACGGGCGCCCGGAGGAGGAGGAGGGGAGGAAGGCGACGAGGCACCGGCCGCTGCTTCCCGCGCCCGGGGCTGCAATTCGCCTCCTGGCCGCCCTATGGGGAGGGAGCCAGGCCTGCCCTGCCAGACGACGCGAGGCCTGGCCTTTGGCGAGGGCCCCCCGAGCGCCCGCTGAGTGAGCCGCAGCCTTGCCGACCTGGACGTCCCCCGCCTCGCAGGCCTCCCCATGGAACCCTCTCCCTACAGGGCCCAGGTCTACCCGCAGGCAGGCGCCTCGCCCGGTCCGAGCCTCGCCGCCTTTGGGGCTGCTCCTCTTTTCTTGGGGGCGGGATCGGGGCCCCTGATTGGGGCGCACAGGGGACAGGTGAGTGATGTCCCTCTCTCGCTCTCTCTCTCTTTCTCTCCTGGGGCTTCTGTATCGTCGCGTAACTCCTGGTCTTGCTTAGGCCCGAAGACCTGAATGATTGCTCCGCGTGGAAAGACGACATCCCATCGCAGACAAGCCAAGCTGTGCCCCCTCACCCTAATGGAATCCCATCACCTTTCCCTTCTCCTCCCAGCCCAGGCCGGATGGCCGGCTGCAACCTCTCCCTTACTGCAGTCCTTGCCCCCCTCCCCATACACGCCTATGCGCTGTCACAGTTTATTGATGACAGGTTTCTGGCAACTGAAATATGAGTTCCAGGAGATTGATCAAATAACAAAGGACTAGCAATCTGAGCTCTTGCCTGCATTTTGTTAATATGTGATTGGTATAAGGGGCTGGGGTGGGTGGGAGGCATGCATATACTCCAAAGAGAAAAGGCTTTAAGAAACTGGTGAGCTGCACTTTTCCAGCAGCTTAAGGCTGTGTAGGTTCTGTGCAATGGCCTGGAAGTTCTGCTGGTGTTGAACTTCTTCAGCTCTCATCTATACAGAGATCAGGAAAGAAGAGCTGCATAGAGGATATGGACTCCGTCTCCAAAAAATAGTCCCCCTCCTGCCTGGTGGAGCTCCATTCCCTTAGCCTGGCCTGCTCAAGGGAGTTGTTTATGTGTGCAAATGGACTTTTCTTTTCATAGGACCCCTGTGCTCGTGGTCTGCAAATGGGGTAGTGTTTTAAAGATGCTGCATGCTTGCCAGGGACTGACAAAGTTGTGTTTCGATACAGACAGGGAGCTGGTGAGCTGCATCTACTACTGGGGGGGGGAGATAATGGAGGGGAGGGGGCTGTCAGACAGCAAAACGCAAACAGCTGAGGCTGTGCATGGAAACAGAAGCCTTGGGTCCCAGCAGCCCGTTCCTTTTGCATGTCTGTGGGAACAAGCCCTTTTGTGATAACATCTTCTGTCACATCTGCATCTGCTCCTGAAATCCTGGCATGTTTGGCAGCCTTTGGGCAGCAGGTGTCAGGCAGGAAGAGGGAGAAACTCCCAGGGACCAATAAAACTTGCCTTCAGTGATTCCCAGACCTAGCAAGGCAGGCCAGCTTTCCTCTGTGAGAGCTCCAGCAAGTGCCTGCCTCCCTTCAGAGTCCCTGGGAGGAGGAGGAGGAGGAGGAGGAGGAGGAGTGCATCCGTCCAAAGGCTGGCTTTTCAAGAATCAAAACGGAGGGCTGTCTCCTCTGGAAGCTGGGTGTTGCTCCCATGCCTTCAGAGTGGGCTGGTGTGGAAGCCAAGCCCAGAGTGAGCGAAGGCCTCTGGGCACAGGCGTAGGGTGTTGCTGTGGTCTGGCTTGAGAGACTGACTCCTGTCCCCTCACCCCTGTGACTGGCAAGTGATTCTTTCCTTTGTGGTCTTTGGCATTTACCTTTTCCTGGATGGGTGGCCTGCCTGGAGCTAACAGTCCCTACAGTCAGTGAGAATTTTGTTGCAGGAAGCAATGCAGCATTAGGCTGAGCACCAGCACTTGGATGGCCTGGCGGATGGTGGTTATATTATTTTGGACTGGGCTGCTTTTTTCTTTTTAAAAATGTAAATAAACAGGTATTATTACAGTGTGCATGGTGGAAATCAGTGCCCTTTCCCTGCTTTTCAGTTCAGTACTGCTTTTAGTTTTACGTGTGGCTGAATACCACGATAACTTACCTGCATTAAGAATGCTTCCATACCATCACCTGTCACTGAATCCATAAACGGGTGCTACTGATCCTTTCCTCTTTCAAATATTAACCCCAGATTTCAACACTGCTAAAAATGCCCACAAGACTTCATTGGAGGTCAATGCCTTTAGGTCATGAATATAAAATCGGTATACATTCACTGCTATTGCTGCTCCTGTGGGTACCACTGTTGCCACTCTAGTTTAATTGGGGGGTGATGGGTGGTTAAGCTTTTGTAAGCTTATTTGGGAAAAATACATTAAGGGGAAAATACATTCAGAAACCTTTTTATTTTAAGTTTGTCTTGCTTAAAACGCTTAAATCATGCTCAAAGGAGAAATGGATACAAGCAGGGCTTACGATACTCTGCCCTTCTCTGAATCCTAAGTGATACCTAACAATTTATTAATTTTATTTTATTTATGTCATTTATAGTCCACCTTTCTCACTTTGTCAAGGCAGATTACGTAGTGTGAAATTAGTACAGTCAATATCAAGGAGATTTCAATAAACAATTCCATAGAGTAAATAAATGCAAGTTTACAAAGACATAATATTAGCAAAAATTGGATCCGAACATTAGCAAAAAATTCAAAACAGAGTGGAAGAAATACAGAGCATAGGCAATTCTAGCGCTGACATTAGATAACATAGAACTACCCATTAGGATCATACTTAAAAAAAGTGGGATTTGAGTTCTTTTTTTGAAATGGAGAGATGAAGAATAAGAATCTCACATAGTGTGTAAAGAGAAACAAACATATTTCTTAAAGTGTAATTCTTTCACATTTAAAATCTTACTTCAAGAAAGGATTAGCAATATGAAAAAATAGCAAAAGTGCCTACATTAGTTTTGAAAAACCAGTTCACTTCTGCATTTGTTTTTCTAGGCCATTTTGGGATCTCTCTCTCTCTAATCCTGCCCAACAGGCCTTTTCCTATTGCCACAACTGGCTCTGTATGTTTTTCTCCTGCATCAATCTTCCCCTCTAAAGGAGAAGCTTGTAGAATGTCTGGTTTCTTCTGTCACAGTAACAGCTGAGGTCACGGACTGGCCTGGCTTTCTTTGGCCTGGCCTGACCTTTTGCTGCTAGCCTGACCTCCTCTTCAAGCTGACTTTCAGTGTGCAGACAACTTAGTGATAATAAGATATGATACAACTACCTGTTAAAATGTGTCACATGGCACCTTAATAATAAATTAAGATGGTTAACATATTATCCGGTCTGTGGTAGTAAATGCTGTCACTAAGATTGCAGCACTTCAGTTTAACTCTTGCTGGAAACGTAGCCTTGGAGGGCTGACAAGAAGAATGTTTTCACTCTAGCCAGAGTACAAGTTGCACAGAAGGCCATTTAGAAGATGCAGCTCTGATTAAGAACAGGCAGGAGGAACCTGTTAGAGCGCTTCAGGGCACATTGGCTTGGAAGCTTCCATACGCATTCCTGCCTTTTATCCCTTATAGGGGACGCACAGTATATATCTTTGATTCAAGCTGGAGAGAACTTTGAGGTTGTTAACTGCATTTATTATCCCAAGGCACTGAATTACTCAAAGCCATAAATGACTGACTGTGGAATAAGTGTTTTGTGTGAAAAAGCTATGATTGAGGCCCATGTGTCATGGGCAGGACAGATATGGGCAAGTGTAAAATATCAGAATGTATAGTTTTACAAGCAACAAAAGCAGGGAAACAAAATGGTTTTCAGTTGTGTTGCTTTCCTGTGGCATTCTTTGTTTTACCTGGTGAAATCTCAGCTTATCTTATTAGTATCTTACTCTCATTTCTTCCCTCTCGACCATGACCTCTCAGAAAGCATTGTGCTAAATATGTTTGGTTTTTGGGGCGGGGGGGGGGATTACACTCCTAGAGTAGAGACTTATTGTTCCTATGTAGTCAAATCAAATTTTGCAGAACCATTTCCTAACTTCTATATGGTTTATTGCAAACACTTTTTATTAAGCACTCTTCCCCCTTCTTGGAATGTGCCCACTAGCCCCACAACACCATATTCATAGACGAGATCTTGATGCTCTTAGCAAAATAATACCTGTTTAGGTTAGTTCCTAACCATATATCAGGACTGGACTACTGTGGTTTTAACATGTATTTTGAAAACTTGTCTTTTGTCTATTTTGATGTTAATTATTTTCTAAATGGATTTTAATGTAATGCTTTTAAAATAAGTTATAGAGATTTTGCAGGCTATGGAAGTAGCATTATGGTTCTTCAGAAGATGCACGGGAGGGAGAAGGTCTAAACCAATATGAGATTAATATAGGTCTTTGTTAGCAATATTGTATGCAATACACAAGCAACTTAAAATGTACCTATGTGTTTTGTAAAATCATTTTTAAAAAAAGCTATGTAGAAGCATGTTGCACTTGGTTTACTTTTAAGGAATTCCCAAGATTTTAAAAAATAAAAATAATATATCACTTTTCCCCAGCAAAGATTATAGTGCTGAATATTTTAACCCAATTCTTGAATATAATGGATGTTTGTTTAAACAAATAAATGGATTAGAAACCAAATAGATCTCAACACTGACAAGTGAAATAATTGCTATGATCGGATGTTAAAAGAAAGTTTGAGGAAATTCTGCTTCTTAACAGGAGCAGTTAAAATAGCAGGTTTGATTCCTTATATGTGTATTAGATTTTGGCCACAGGTGTAGATCCCTAGAAAAAGCCATACAGAATTTGTGGTACCTGATTTGATAAAATGATTTTTGCAGGAAATATTTCTCTCATTTAATAGAGGAGGGGATTAAATGCAATGATGTTAATAGAGGTTGTATGAAGCATGGCTTAATGGATTTTATTGATATTTAAAGATTACAAATGAGGGCTTCAGATCATTTACTCTGAACATGCTCCAATGGAAGTAAATGCAGTCAGCCTTTTTAACATTGTAGTGTACATATCAATAACTTAATTAATATAAATCATTTCTGTATAAACCAAAGGAACTGGTATACCTGAAACCGCTTCTGTGGATCTTCTTAGGGTCGCATATTGGATGCCTATGTAAGACTGGTTGTGTGTGTTGATTATTTCTATATTTTATTTCCCTCTGCCTCTTTTTTGTTCAGCATAAATAAGTGCCACAGAATGCCAAGTCTTCTCTCAATGAAATCTTCAAATGTTAATACCAGAATTACGTTCATTTCATCGGGCGGGGATTACATTTATTTAAAAACAAGTCTTTAACAAGGTGATGCCTAGGATATTTAAATCCAGGTTTATCAGCTTATTGGCTTCCAGCAGAAAGGTCTTTCTTTTTAGGTGTTTTCTGAAGTGTTGCCTTTTAGTCTCCTTTTAGTTCATGCAAGCAAGTGCCTTGCGAGCTTATTGCGTCAGTGCCGACTCGCTGCATATCATGACCCTTGTCTTTTCACTTCTGACCTAAAGGATTTTTTCACCCACCAATGACGTTTGCCTAAAAAGAAATCTAAAATCTCTGCACCATATTTGCAACAAAGCGTATTATATGATGTGCAACATTCTTCAACTGTGGCGTCTATAAGACAGAAACGACCGCAGGACCCCCCTGGCATGGAAAAAAGGCCTGTTAACCAGATAATTGACTGGATGTTATGTAGTTTGCAAAGTCCATGGCATAGACTGCCTGAGCAATCACTTTCATTAAACAAAGGGTAAGCAAACATTGCGCAGCTCAGATTTTTCCCCCCTACTGCATGTATTCTTAATCTATCAAATGGAAATTCAAGCAGCATTCTCAGGATTTCAAGCTGGTTTTCCTCCTAGGTTATGCCAGGTTTGTTTGTTCACTTCAACAGTAAGCCATTTTTAGAACTTCAGGTTAAATTACTAACAAAACATACTAATTCTAAAGTCTCATGCTGCTGTTAACAGGATCTTTGCATTGCAAAAATAATTTTCAGCAATAATAAAATGTAAACTTCTATCCATGGTATTCAGCCTGTCTAATTATAAGGCCCAGTGATTCTCAAGTCAATCCTATTGGGCTAAATAGGCCCTAGTAGCTAGATACATCGTATTGTTGCTCACAGTATAATTTAGCAGCTTTAAAAGGAGTGTTTGAAGACAAGTCACCAACCTCTATTGTGAAATTACGTAGAACTCTCGAAAAAGTCTTAAACGTTTATTATCCATGCATTAAAATAACACTACTGTTTCTCACATACACTAATTGAACTATGAAATGTATGTAATATCTTTTCTATCATTATAAATGTATTCCCTTTAAAGTATTACAATGAATATGTAAAACTTTTCTGACTTTATTTCCCCACCCCTCCCAACTTTGCATTCACTGATGTTTTCTGAAAGATTGTATTTCAAGTTCAAGTTCAAGTTAGCCTTTATTGGCATATAGCAGCAATTCAAGTTATCCACTTACAAAAAAGAAAGAACAGAGTTAAAACAATATTGCATTACAAATACATAAATACATTAAAAGATTGTATTGATACAATTCCACTCAAATAAGAAAAGTTGGATACCAAGGCAAGTTAAAAAGTCAGAACTGGGAGGAAATAATAAAATACAATGGTTCATTCCCTTTGTAAGGTTGGATCTGTCTGGAGGGCTTCTTCTGGCTCCAGATTTAACTACCTAAATGAAGAGGCAGTTTTCAAAAACTCCGATTGCTCACTGAAGCCACTAGCTTAATTCTGTATTCCCTGCACATCTACTTTTCCATTAACTTCACTGGAAGAGCTGGTGGCAGGTACTAGTTTAATGACAGCAAACTTGCAGGATGTGTCATTTTAAAAACACATTTTATATTCTACAATTGCCATGGCCTTTGTCCAAAAACAATACAGACTTTCTGAACATCTTCTGGCATTATATAAAGATTTCTTTAGGCTTGATTCTGTTTTGTGTGCGTGTTACGTGCCCTCAAGTCACTTCCAATTAACCATTCTGTTCTTTCCCTGCAATTCTTGTTTACTATTTATAGTAGAGGTTGTTCCTTTATCAGATCGGGTAGGGTCCTTTTTGAGTAGGCCCCAAACATTTCTTTCTCCAAAAACTTAATATTGGGGTCCCATTTTATTATTTGCCAGCTTCCACAGCAGCGCTGGAAACAGTGCAGTCAGCACAGTGACACACAAACACACACACTTTTGTTTAAGAAACTGCACAGACTACTTTGACATGCGCTGATTTCAGGGTCTCTGACCTGTCTGGAACGGCATACTTTACTGCGGCGCCCCCTCCGGCTCCTCGCCGCCTGATTGGCTATTTGGAAATGAATATGCAAATCGCTGCCCCCTCCCGCCCTGCCTTTCTTCTCGCTTGTTGTTTCATGCAGCCGCCAGGCGGAAGCGAAGAGCCGCGCTTCCCACGGGTTCCGACGGGGAGAAGGGGCGCGGAGGGTGGGAGAGGGGGAATGCGGAGGCAGCTTGAGTGGGTGGTGGTTAAGGGAAGCCGCCGCCGCGGCCCCGGCCAATGGGAGCGCGGTGGAAGGAGGCCAAGTACGCAGCTCCGCGCTCGCCTCGCCAGCTCGTTCTGCAGAGCCAGACTCGCAAGGGGGGAGCGGGAAGGGAGAAAGAGGCAGCGGCACACACACACACGCGGAGACCGGCCCCGCTCGAAAAAAAAGGGCGCAGCCTCTCCTGGACCGCGTTCAAGTCCGCCGCCGCCACCACCTACTCTTCAGCCTCGCAACTCAAAGAGGAAGGAAGATTGGAAAAGAGGGAGAGGAGGAGGAGGAGCCGGGGGCCGCGCACTGCCTGCCTGCAGACTTTTTTTTTTTTGTCTTTGCTGCTTCCCCCCCAACCTCCTCTAGCCAAGATTTTTTCTTTGCCTTAAAAAAACCCCGCCTGAACAAAAAAAAAAATCTCGTTCTTCTTTTTTTGATATATGTATATATATATGCGCCTCGCTGTACGTTAAAAAAAAAAGACAGAAGGGTCACTCTTGGAAATCCAAACAAAACAAAACGCGTCCTTGAGAAACGCATAAATTTGTTAACTGAGAAATGTGAAGCCAACGGTCCCGGGTTGTGTTACAGAATTCAGGATCCCATAGGTTTTAATGCAATACAGTACAATGGTATGTGACATTGAAAACGATCCGGGTTTTGGTGTTTTTTTTTTGTTGTTGTTGCGGGGATGAACTTGATTGTTGGCTGTTTTCTTTCCCCCTTTCCCCTTCAAGTTCGTGTCTTTAGTTTACAAAGTAGATACCATATATGCCCCCCTCCTCGGTTAATGCGATCATTTCTGCTGTTAAAGGATGAGCTCTTTAAGTAGTGCGTTGTTTATATTTTGCTTTCCCCTCCTATTTTCTTTTGGCAGCTTTTGTATGTGGGTCGCACTTTTATGTCAGGAAACAGTTGATGGAGTTTGCGTCCAAAAGTGCTGAACTGGGTACATTTCCTGCTTGCAACTTTCTCCCCTCCCCCTTTTTCTCCGCCTGGCAACTTATCAGTTGAGCACGGGAAAAGATTAATATAAAATGCGAGCTGATTAGTTTGCGCCTCTGGCTTTGTTTTTCCCTGCTTGTGGCTGCTGTCGATGTGTATGCCGTGTTCTTTCTGCTAATCTGTTTTTGGAGGTGGTTCTGATAACTTGGTGTATTTTTTTAATTCCATGAAATCTTGAATTGTTTCTTGCCGTTTCGAGGAAATGCATTTGCAACTCTTGGTCGCTACGCCTAGCTAATCTATGTCAGGACCTATCTGGCAATGTTTGCCATGCTATACTCAAGTATGGAGTGTTTATTTTGCATCTCTCACTCTCAGAGTTGCTTGTGCGTTTTGTGGCTGGCTTATTGTTTCCCCTTCCCCGCTTCCCAGTCCTTCCTCTTTTGCTGGGCGATGGTACAATTTCTTTCTTTGCTTTCATGCCTCTTCCTCGGGTGTGTATGCTTCTCTCTCCCCGCTTGTCCTCTCTTCGCCTGTGTGTCTGGGCCACATTTTAATGCACAATATCCCATCCATTAAGTTGTGGTTGAATGCGGAGTGTGCGAGGACTTGGCAGCTCTCGGGCTGAAGGGGGCGGGGAAGCCCGTTCGACTTTGACACAAGATGCCGATGTGGCGTGATCTGAATTATTATTAGGGCTGCGAACATGGCCATCTTCTCCTCCTCCTGCCGCTGCTGCCGCCGCAGGAAAGGGTTGCCATTGAACTTGAGACGGGACAGACAAGATCTCCACGTCCCCCCACCCCCACCCCGTACAGTAGCTGGCAGAGAAAAGGCGCCAAAACCCAGAAGATTAACTCTTTCTTTGAAACGATCCCGAACCCAAGAAACTTTTAATCACTGTTATAAAAGTAAACCTTAGAACTACAATTTCCTTTCGTAAACCCCACAACTTTAGAAAAATGCTGTGAACCGTCAGTAACTGGGATTGATTCTTGAAGTAGTTTGAGTTAATGCATTCCTGTTTTTGTGGAGGCTAGTTGCTGCATTTGGTGAGACGGAGGGCTGAATGAACCTGACCTTTATGCACTCCGGGTAAAAACTTCAAAGTTGTGTAACATAAAACGATGTGGTTTACAGTTTTACATTTGAGGTCTGATGTTTGCATTTTCTGGTCTGCGAAATGGAGAAAACTTGGTTATTAGAGACACCATCAAACCATATGTGGACAGAGGTCAAGTACACACACACTGTGAGAAAGATATGTGTACACACCACAGACGATTATAAAGCTGAGCACGGAGAAGTATGCTTGCATTGTATACATATATTTCTTTACCATCTGACTAGAAAAAGACATATTTTCTAGGTGAGCACAGCATTTATTCATAGCTATGGAATTATAAGTCAGGCTACATCTTTGCTCATTTGTTTAAATACAGAAATAGATTATAAACATTATGACAGTTTAGTGTATTGCAGAAAACTCAACCATTCCATTTATTTTCTGAGTTCAAATTAAATAAGTTTTTCCTTCAAGTCCTTTTTGTTGAACAGTGAGTGTGAGTGCATTAGCACACACAAGTATAATGGATAATTTTTAAAAGGATCAGTAGTAGAGTCATAATACACTTTTATTTTACAGGATGTTTGCTTTAGCGCTTTAAATTTATGATTGTCTTTACTAAAATGTAGGAATCTAAAAGTCAAACAATTCTAACTATTTAAGCACACTTCACTTTAGATAAACTAAAGAAAATAGTCTGGCAGACATGATTTGTATATTAAGTAGTTAAAAGTCAGAAAGCTGATTCTTTAACCGAGAATGCTTTCCCAACAAAAATAAGTTGTGATTGGATATACTAAGATTTTTTTTAAATTTTATCATACCTGTGAATGGCATACTGGTGTAATAGTATACTGGAAGAAGCTTAGAATTTGCTGCATTAACATATGGAAGAAAACCTTCCCATCTTTATTCAATAGAACGCGGTAAGATTAGATGTATCTTCTTGGCTTTAGAGGCATAAAACAGTGTTATTCTAACTAAAGTAGAACTTTACAATGAACATTGTATGAGACAGATCGTCAGAATCCCATATCGTCAGTAATCTAGATGTAGGCCTTTCCCTTTCAACTTTCACTGTCCTCTTGGAAATATAATTGCCCAAACGCTTTGGAATGTGTATGTAAAGTTTTTCAGTATTGTGCATTAAGGCAGAAAGAATAAGAGCATTTGTTTCTGAATTCATTAGAAGGAAACACTGAATTGTCATCTATGAAGCATTGCTGGGGAGGGGGTCACTAGTCTGGCCTTTGGGGGTTTCGAGTTTTTCATTAATCATACAGTTTAGCTGGCTTACCTCCTGTGTTGCACTGAAATCAGTGCTGCTTGCTCGGTGAGTTTCAGATTGTACATGTGCATGAAATCTAGACAGATTTGCATGCTATAATTTTAATAACTGTGCATGTCAGCAGTAACAAGCTTAATGTATTTTCCTAGCTTAATCTTGCCCCCACAAAATTTTTTAAAAATATATTTTAGGATATAAAGAGTGTGAATGAAGAGCAAGTAAGCATGTATTCTTTGATATACAGAAAAATAATTAGATGCAAATGGGGCAAATGTACTATATAAAATGTATGACTTTTGTTGCAGGAGTTTAGCTGCATAGTTGTTTTTGGATGAGATCTCTTTAAATGCAACAGCTTTTTTGATTGGTGCATAAATGTCTAATCCTTAGACAGAATCTCTGGAACAGTGGAACAGTCTCACTGTGGTGTTAGAATGGCAGGCTTTTTGCTGAGTTCTTTCCATTGTGTATTCTGTATCATCTAATGCTTGGGACAGGATGGTACCTTTAAAAATATTAATATATAGATGTTGCAGCAATTCCTATCTTAAACTGGCTGCTAGTTTTCAAAAATTTATACTAGAAGAGAGATTACCCTAAACTGCAGACTTTGAAGTAATAGTTGCCAAGTCATGTTACTGTGAACCAAACATTTATTGCAGGCATCACTGCTGTTGGTATAAAATAAAAACATGCATGGAGACTAGAAAGGTACACATATTCATAAACAGGAATAAGCCTAAGGAAATGATATGTTGAAAGTTGACAAATTAGTTTCAGCATAGAAGTTACAATTCTGTATGCACTCTCTTTGAAAAAATGAACACAAACTTTTTTTGTTTTCCTGAAGTCTGCCTTTTACATGTTTCTGTTGAAGCATTATTTTTCACACAAAATCTACCAATGGTTGATTCTGTCAGAGATGATGTATAGTAAAATATCTTCCAAGAGGACATTTGGATTTGTCTTGTATGTATTATTATCTGTTAATACTTCTCTATATTCTAAGTAATTCTTTATGTCCTCAGGAGAAACTTCCTAGACTTGGTGGATGTTGTTAGAACATGGTTATTATGCTTAGATTATTAAAGATGGGCATTTATTTAGATGAATCACAAAACAATTTCCATTCCCTTTCGAAAGATGTCTTTATGGAATGGGTTTGGTTACTCTTGGCTTTTTATCTTGTTCTTGGAAAAGCTTGCAGTTACTCTGGTATTTATTAAGCTAGTCGTGTTAGTTTGTTGGTGTGACAATGAGTAAAAAGGCCAGGCCAGGCCAGGTCTTGTGTCTGTGGGGCACCTAAGGACAGAGAGGCTTTCCATTCCCTCCCCCAGCTCCAGTCATCTCCATCTCCTTCTTTATTTTCTATTATTGAAAATGAATGGATACTATGTGTGTATACCCAAATAGTTCTTAGACGTACCTAGAACTAATATTGTTGAACTTGATATTATGAGGTGGGGGACCCACATTATTCAAGTGGAAAGCAGGGGGCTGGGGTGTTGTTTTTTACAGGATCGAAAATTTGTAGGGGTATTGGGGGTAGCCCTGGCCTCCTTTTTTCTTACCAGTGCTTGAAGCACTTTTCCCCAAGCCCAGCTCCAATACCAGAAGTAAGCCAGGTTGGAAGAAACATGCTTAAAGTAGTAGAATTCAGCATGATGAGTACAGGGTTTAGCTCTTGCAGCTCTGTGCTATAATTTCTGTAAGAAGTAGAGCATCCCTGTTTATATACAAGTGAATATCTGTGAATCAATATATATGGACTCTTCATGCCTAGTCTAATTTGGGTCTAAATCACTCTATAATTTCTATCCCACCTTTCTGTATGAAATATGCAAGATGGGTTACAATGGGAAAAACTCCTTAAAATATAGAATACCAATACGTAACAAAACAACAACAACAAAAATACATAAGCTAGTACCAATAAAACTTACCTTTTGAAACATTTAACAAGCCATCAAAATAAAAAAATAGTAAAACCAGCAGCTGATAAAATTAGCATTCAAAAGATCAGTAGTCCTGAAAGCCTTCCAGGGTAGGTAGATTTTCACTGTTAAGGGAAGTAGATTTCAAGTGGGATTCTGCCTGTAATGTGCTTCATAATTTTGGACAAACTACTGCTATTTACTTTCTTTGTTTATTTCATGGTTATTGCCAATACCCTCCCTCTACCCTGCCCCCACTTTGTGCATACAGTATATGTAATTGATTGAGTTCCTTTCAATTTGCCTTCCCTACTGTGCTTTGTGCCCTGACCTGGACGGCCCAGGCTAGCCTGATATTAACTCTTGGGTGGTAAGCAGGGTCAGCCTTGATTAGTATTTGGTTGGGAGACCTCCAGGGTCAGCTGCGGTTAGTACTCGGATGGGAGACCACCAAGGAAGACCAGGGCCTCTGCACAGAGGCAGGCAATAGCAAACTACCTCTGTTCATCTTTTGTCTTGAAAACACTATGGGTTTGCCATAAGTCAGCTGTGACTTGATGGCACTACACACACAGAGTGCAGTGTATCTGTAGTAGTCTTGTCCTGCAAATGGAACATACTTTGTTTAATCATAATTTGTTTTTAAATGATTTTCTGCCTTTCTCCACTTCCAAATGGGTGGAAGGCTGGTAGATACCTTGAAATGTAGAATTATGTTTACAATATGCACACTATGCCCCATTGTATTGTATTGATTTCGAAGGGAAACCTCAAGCTACAAAGAGACCAAAAAAAGAAAAATGAGAAACATACAAGTTACAACAGAAGTCTCACTTTATGTATTCACTAAAACATATCTTGTCGTTCCCTTTGTGGGTTAAAGTGGCTTATAATTTGTTCCATTAGGGCCATAAACATAAAATAAACTATTCATAAAAATACTCTATAGAAAACCCCATACCTGTAGCTCAAGTCCCACTAAATGCTGCTGCAAACCTTTCTGTACAAAATGCCCAAGATGGCTTACAATTGAAAAACAAACATTTAAAATACCTTGCATCCCCTCCTAAAAACCTCTGAAGAATATTCCTCCACCCTTATTTCCTCAGTCCATAAAGTACTGTCCAATGCAGAAAAGGAATAGCTCAAATAGATACAAGTGAGGTGAGCAACCCTAGATGGGGGACACAGAATAACACTTGGAGAGAGATGGGTCTTCAAATATATGGGTTGCAGGCCATGAAGGGCTTTAAAGTTTATAACCAGTACCTTGAGTTGAACTTACGAACAAACTGGCAGCCAATGTATTGTTTAAATTGGCAAGATATGTTTCTGTTGGCTGACTGTAACCAAAGCTGCTGCATTTTGAACCATGTTGTAATTCCCCAGGTCGTCTTCAAGGGCAGCCCAATGTAGGACATTGTACAGTAGTCGAACTGTAAGGTTACACAGCATAGATCAGCATGACGAGTTGACTGCATCTAAGAAGAGAGAACATTGATGGACTAAAGACAACTGATAGAAGGCACTTTTGACTAGTATATTAACCTACTTTTCAAACAGCAAGGCTGTGTTCATAAGCACCTTTAAGCCTTTGACCTGCTCATTTATTTTCTTCTAACTGCATTAAACGCAGTATATTTTAATATCAAAATTCCATTTCATTTAAAAGAAGTGCGTCCATCCGCTCCAGAATTTCATCCTTCCTGACCAGTATCACCATTGTCTTCTCTTCGTTCAGTTTGCCCTGCCATTAGAAGAACTATTTTGCATCAGTCCCATTGCAACTACATTAATATAAAACATTGAATTGGCTGCATAGCAAGTACTGATCTTTTCTTAGGACTGGGGCACATGCTGTTGTCATGTCACTGAAAATGGTTATCTCACGGCAACTGAGCCCTTCCTAGCCTTTCAAAGTAGCTACAATATGAAGACTAAATGTGACTGTGAGTCTCCCAGCCTCACAATCCTGGTGACCATTAGGTGAATGTGTGAACACACAACTTGAAAATTCCACATGATAAGTTAGTATTTATAAATTTTATGAGCCAGTCAGAGATCAGTTAACATAAAAGGTCATCTTAAATAGCACAACAGCAGTGACCAATGTGTATTCACTTTGCCACTTCTGAATCAAATATCACCAGTGATAGAGGAATAGCACGGCAATATCTTTTTCTGATCATGCATAATCTTTGAGGGGACCATATGAATGAAGTTATGGCTCCACATGTCACGGTGTATCAGTGCTGATAAAGACACTGGGATTCACTTCATAGCTGGCTGGTTGTGCATAAGGTGCCATGTCCTAAATGACAAGTGGTACATTGTAACCACTGTTGAAACCAACTTTAGTCATAAATATGATGTCCTGTCATTCATCAAAGTATCTGAAGCAAGCCAATTTAAGAATAACTAGTACTTTGCACTTATTTTTAGAATGTTTAGAGCACTTCATAAACATTCTCATTAATTTTTACAATAACGCTATGAAAGTGTTATCCCCATTCAGAGATGGAAGGCTGAGGCTAGCAGTAGCGTGTCTAGAGTTCATTGACAAGGAGAAACATGTATCTGTGAGCTCGTGCAGCAAGATTCTGAACATCTCATGATTTCAGAAATGTGTACCAGATTTTATTTAGCTATCACACTACAGGAGCTCTCGTTTATTTTCTTCTAGCTGCATTAAAGGCAGTATATTTTAATATCAAAATTTATTCCTGCAGGCATTAAGTTATCATGCATCAGATTGTATTAAGGTTTTGATAACTTTGTGTCAGTTTTAAAAATGCTGTCTTTGTATGTATGTGCCTTTTTAATGACCCAGAGTTACACTGACATTAGTCCTGAACTTGTTCGTCTTCTTTCTTCCTCTCCCTTTGGCTTTAGAGCAGATAAGCATGTCCTACTTGATTGCTCTTAGTGTAAATGGTGTAAAAGGCATCTTTCCAGCAGTAATAGAGATTCTGATAATTATGCCAAGAGGAGGAGCCGGTTTTAAAATCTGGGCAACTCCCAGAAGCAACATTTCTATAGTTAATAGCTAGAAGGAGGGTTTTTTTTTAAGTAGAAGGGACAGTATTAGTCTTACTCTGAGACCTGTTACAATGCCTTGTACAGGAGTCCAAGAGCTGAAAACGGCATGTTCAAGGACATTAATAAATTTATGCTGAGAATGTATGTTAACTAAAAATCCATAGAATGCTTGTTTATAGAAACATTCCAGTTGTTCAAACTACAATCTAGTTTTTATCCAAATGCTTAGAAAAGGATAGGATGTGTGAGCCAGTGCTTTAAAAAAGTTGTATGCAGTTGATCCTTATGCTAATGTGTTCCAAAATTGTTTGGTCGGTTTTAAAATGCTTCTTAACAGACAGAAGAATGTGTTATTTAAACCATGGTTATGCACAAGAAGTGTACCTGCCTTGAAGTGGGTTAACTGTGAAGGGTTAATATGTTGAACCTAGCGATTTGCTTTGACATTACCTGCTTTGTGTGAGCCCCCCTTCACTTCCTCCCCCTTCCCTTGGCTTGTAAATTTATGGGAATTGCAGCTGGTCGACTTGGCAAGCTCCCTTCATTAAGAGCCCCCTTTGAGAACGGGCTGTGTTTGAGTATTTCCCTAATGAGGACAGGACGGGGTTAAAAAGTGACCATTTCATGGTTGACTTGAACCTGCCTGCTTCTCTTGATGTGTCGTTGTGAAATGCCTGACGTGAATAAATTCCACTTAGCAAAAGGAAAAGTCACCGGGATGGGGGGACTGAAGAGGGAGCCCGAAAGTTTACCTGAGGCAGGCAGACCTCTGCACCCTAAAGACTGACCCTGTGAGATGTGCCACGTGGGGCCCTCAGGCCAAAGTTTGCAGAGCGCCGGTGTTTGACTGAAGGCAAGAGCCTCCCCCCCTCCCCATCCCCATGACCCGCTGCCGCAACGTTCTGGTGCAAGGACAAGAACGGCCCGTTGGCAACCTTCTAAGACTTTATTCTTCTCAGTGTCCTTTTGCAATCTCTTTTTAGAGTGTCAGTAGTGTGTGTCCGGGGAGTGGGGATCTGTTCTCAGATGTTTTTCTTGTCCACTGGGAGAACGGAAGTGTGTGTGTGTGTGGGGGGGGGGGTGCGCGCGAGTTTTTAATTCGCTGCATTCCAAAAGCGGTAAAAAAAAAACCCGCGCGCGCGAACTTCTTCCTGGCACGAGCTAGTTGGTGAGATTGAAAGCAGACTGGTGTGCTGCTACCGCGAGGTTTTTCTTTTCATGCCCCCCTCCCTTCCCTCAGGAGGGAGCCGCCACCCATTCCCTCCCTGAGCCTTTCTCCTTCAGGAGAAAAGGAAAAGCCCGCCTGGGAGGGCCCAGACAGCCTGTCCGGGAATCCTACACGCGTACGAGGAGCCCTTCGCTGCCAGGCGAGGGATGGGGGCCACGTGTGTGGGGCTCCCCGCGAAGGAAGCGTCTCTTCTCTCACGCACGCACACACACGCAGTCTTGCTAGAGGCCGCTGCCTGCCCCATTTGCGACGTGAAGAGGAGGAGACACGAGCGAGGGTCTGGTCCCCTCTCCTCCCCAGTCAGGCGTGAGCTATACAATACAGTGACCTTGCTCCACATGGGGGCGACGGGAGAGCGGGGTCTGCAGACGCCGCAAATGGTTGCGAAGGAACACCCCCCCCGCACATATTTCCTCCCCCCCCCGCCTCATTGTTATTTGGCTAATTAGTGGCGAACTGGCAAAGTTTCCCGCTTTGCAGCGTCTGCCAGATTTGGGGTCTCTAAAGCGAAGGACTTTGGGGTTGTTTCCCCTCTCTGGTTCTTCTCCGCCCCGCTCACATTCTGCGAGGGAATTTTACACCGTGTACTTTTTAAAAGAGCAACGCAGGATTGCACCCCTCCCCCCTTCCCGGTCCTGGAGAATTTGTGCCACAAGCTTGACCCAGTACTAAAGAGAAATCCTCTCCAATCTGTATCCAGTCCAGTCCCCTAACGGTTAACTATTGGAGAAGCGGGGGGGGGGGGGTTAAAAAAAACCCAGGCATGTTTGCAAAATGTACAGCCGAGCTCTCGTACAGTACGAGATGATGATTAATAAAGAGGGAAGACATGGAGAGGGGAGAGGGCTGGGGAGGGGGGGCTGAGGAATGTGTTTGCAGCAGCGCTCGGAGGAGGAGGAGTGTAAGCGATGATTGTGTAATTAAATAATAAACCAAAATCCTGAAGTCTGATTTGGAGGCGGGGGGGGGGGGCAGAGAAGTGCGGCCGGTCAAAAAAAAAAATAAACCCCACCCGCCAATTCCCCCCTTGAACTTCCAGGTTTTGCAGAAGGGAGTGCATAAAGGAGGGGGAAGGGAATAAGGGAGGAGGAAGGGAGGGAAAGAGATTGATCGTTTTGAATTTTCAAGAGATCATTTTTATTACAGTGGGCGTTTGGGAAGCAAGCTCTGAACATTATCCACAGAGAAAGGGGGTGGAGGGGAGGGAGTGGAGAGAGAGGCACAGGCGGCGGCGGCTGCTGCTGCGAGAGGAGCCCGGCGATTGCGCGCCGCTGCGAAGTGTTTTGCAGCCTTGGGGGACGCGCGCGCACACTCCCTGGCTGGCGCTCCAGCGCACAGGGCTCTTCCTCGCAAAGTTTCGCCTGCCATTGCACGCCAGGATTCTCCTGCTCCTCTCCGCCGCTGCAACCTTGAACTTTGGCAACGTGGTTGACAGTACCGTGGTGTATTGTCCCGCTCGCAGCTTCTCCAAAAGCACTTTGCAAATTGGGGAGTGGAAAAAAAAGGCAGCGCGAGGGAGGAAAAAGTCCTTTTTCTTCTTCTCCCCCTCAATTCCCTGCATTCCCTTCAACCCCCCCTCCAGTTCCCCCCCCCCCCCAATCAACCAGCACCAACTGCAGCAGCAGCAAGACCGAGCCGCCGAGAACAAGAGGGTTAAAAGTGTAGATTGGATTTCACCCCGGGAAATCTAGCGCTCGCAGTGAACTTGAATCTTTGGCTATTTAAGGAGGACTGGGGGGGGGTTTGCTGCGAAGTTGTGGCGGTCCGAAGCGGAGCTCGCTCCCGACCAAACTTCGTCTTTTCTTCAGCCGCCGATGACTGTAAAATGAACAGATGAAATCGCTGCCCTTTTGATCCTTTTTTCTCCGCAGAAGTGCGTTCTCAGAGCGAAGTCATGATGTATTCTCCCATCTGTCTCACTCAGGTACAGCCGCCTTTTTCTTTTCGACTTGCGCTAGGGTTGCGGATGGGCTGGAGTCGCTGGGACTGTTCAAAAGAACACGAGTTCCCAGCGCTTGGACCGTACTTGCAAAACTGATCTTCGCTGGACGTGATTTTGTACTAATCTGCTTGCTATTGCAGGGATGTACAGGGAGGGGGGCAAGAGGGAAAATAGGCTTTTACATATATGCAAACATTACTTAATAGTTCTGATGGTGGGAGTGGGGGGAAGACGGGGTTATACATTCGAAATGGCTATTCTTAAAAGGCAGGTTGAAAGCTCATTGATGAGACCGTTTTCAGCTCTTACGTTTAACTCACTCAGTGTCTACTTAGAAGGGGTAGAAAGGGAAAGTGCTCCTTTCTTTTTAATTAAGCAACGACTGCGGTAACATAATACCATCCCATGCTGAATTAATCATATATACCCTTTCAGATAATGTGAGGTTGGTTTGAGAAGAGGTGACTGAGCAGTAGGATATTTATTTGGATATTCCAGTACACTTTTCCTGCTTAGCTATGGTGCTCCTAACTTTCTAAAATCAGCCCCCAAGGTCAAAAACAAACCTACCTGCAGATATTTGGCCTGCAGACATTTGTATTTCTTTGGATGTTAAAAAGAAGTAATTTTATATGTGGAATGTAAATTGATTACTTTCAGACAGTGTAAAAGTTGCTTAATAGAATATGGTTCTCAGGCATATAAGATATTTACAATTTTACCATATGGTGAGCCTGTTGGGATGGGGTGGGATACAATTTTTAAAATAAATAAAGGAAATGGAATACAGATTCAGTATAAATTGTAGCATGGGAAGTGCTATATGAGATGTTTAAGTCTGTATAGCATTTAACATTAGCACCGTTTATTATTAAATTAGCAGAGTATATTCCTGGCAGTGAGTTATAAATGTGAAACTTTTCTGAGTACTTTTGAGGTCTTACGAGGATGCGATTTGAAACACTTTTCTTCTACCTCAGCCTTAATAATAGGTGTGGAAAGAAGTATATTGCTTGAGGTATATTTGTGATACAGTCAAAATAATTAAGATTTCATTTGACAGTTAGAAAACTTTGTGGTTCTGAAGGACTGTAGCATTCACAAAATTATGAATGAAGATTAAAACAATGATAAGGCTTTATTCTGTGATTGGATACAGTCCTGTAGCGTTTTTGGCTGACACGTTTTTATTGTTTATATTTTGCTTGGCATTAACAGGGATATTTTCATCAAGTTAATGTGAACTTCATTGGTGCAAAGCAGGTGGAAATAGGTGGTGTAAGATATCTGAGGCATTTTAAAAGTCAGCATTTTTGCATGTCTCTGGGTTTATTGGTATAGATACGCACATTCTAATGTATTGTTAAACAAATTCTCACTGATTGCTCTGCCCTGACCAAAATTTAATAACTGAGGAAATCTCCACTCTGTTCTGAAAATGTTTGCTTACTGGTTTCACGGGAACTTACTTGCAAAAGGAGAATTGCTTTCTTTACCTCATTATTTGATATTTTGTACAGATACTAGATAATATTAGAGCTTAAAAGTAAGGTTCTTTTATAAGGTATAATCTGTTACTATTTTCTGGCCTTATGGCTTTTTTCATTTAGGATTTTCAGATTTTTTCACAGATGGCATATACAAGTCTTACCAGTTATTTGTCATATGTGTATTTTAAAATATTAGTTTTTTATATAGATGCAAGAAGCAGCACCCTTAAGTAATAGCGTATTTGTATAGTGCGGCTTTAACAGGTCTGACAAGTGTTCCCTAAATTTTTGGAATGAAATTTTTGTTCACCATTGGTAGAAAATAGTTCTATATATACAAGTCATTTTATTTTAAAGACAGAGTGACATATCAGTATATTATATACAGTTATTACATCTAGTCAAAATTATGTTGAAAATCTAATATACAATCCCCACACGCATGGTTTGAGGTTTGTTGTGAGGATAGACCATACTAAAATATTTGAGCTCAGAAATCTTAGAAAATTGATATTATTAGCCAAATAAAACCAGCTGCTGAAAAAGTAATCGGTATGCATATTTTCTTGTTTTAAATAATCCATATGAAAGCTGTAGCTGCAAGTTGCAGTTACTACTGTAATATAAGTTTGTGATCCAAAGCATACTACTTTGAAAGTAAACTGTATTGAAATCAGTGAGGCAGACAGTGAACTGTTTAAGTTGCCAAAAGGCATTCTGTATCTATGAAACATATACCTGTTAAGGCAGATTACAAGACTGTTTCCTTCTTTCATTTTGTACAAATAGGGTGCCTTGTGTAGTTGTTATCCTTTTAGCGCTCCTGAGTTCTTGCTATTTTATTCATAGTGTACTTGTGTTAGTAGCACAGGAACCCTGAATATTTCACAGTATTTTTTTAAACCCCAGTGAAGTAGTTGGTTTGAAACAGTAGTACTTTTTGGAGGGGAAACAGTAGTAGCGAAATAGTAGTATTTTTGGAGGGGAGAGTTAGGATAGTCTTGCAAATTTACTAGAAAATAGATTATGGGAAGGGTCAGAAGGTAGTAAAATGGGTGGAGGTGGAAAATGGAAATACTTTTTAATGTTGTTATTGTGAAGAGAGAACTTGGCCTACCTATTAAAAGTATACTGTAGTTGCAGCAGATGCATTTTTATTTTCACACTTCAAGAAAAACAATACACAAATTCTCAGTGTATATGGACTAAACTGAGCCATTTGTTACAACATTTAAAAATCTTTATCTCCATAAATCTTTGTTGCAAAGTGCAGTTATGATTCACCTGGGTAAGTGTCACATGTAACTTATTTTCCTGAACTGCATCTACCAGTATTAGTTACAACAGATCAGATTTCATAGATGGCTGTTTGAACCATTTTCAGGAGAATGTATGTGTTTGATCTCCATTTACAATAAGATTTGAGGTGTTTCTTGAGGTGTTTTTTTTAAAGACACCAGACATGTTTGAAGATACCAAGTTATCATATAATACCACTTCAGAATTTGCAGTTCTGCTTTAATGCATAATAGTTTTCCTTAAAGCATATGCATTTGTTATTTGCATTTCCAGTTCTCTGGTAATAAAGTTTCTATAAAACTATGTGGACTCCTGATTTTAGCAGGTCATTTAGCACAGTTTAAATATACAAAATAAGTTGCATTGCTTCAGTGCTAAGCCCGTTTACTAGGGAGTAAGTCCCATTGAATGCTGCAGGCCTTACTTCTATGTAAATATATTTATATTTGTTCTTTACATCAGTATTAGGTATGTTGCCTAAAAATAAAATTAAAAATTCAAAACTTACACAATTTTCTTGTTAAGATTCAAAATATCGGAACTTGTATCTTATAGATACAGTAGGACATTCCTTTGTTACACAGTTTATATTCAGGGCAATAATTTTTAAACTGTATTGAATACGTTTCTCCCCCACGCCTTCTTCGACTCTGTACTTTTCAGCATTTCAAGCAAGTCTGCCTGCTTTACCACATTTTCTAGATGTGTTATTAAAATCAAGGTTTCTTTAATAAGGGTTCTATACAGGTCAGTGTCTGGGGGAAGGGAGGGGGGACAAACTGTAGCACTTAAGAAAAAATGGCACCAGAGTGTATTGAGATAGGGAAGTCTTATCATGAGCTGTGGTTGCTCTGAATGGTGCAGCCTTCCCACACAAAGAGCAGATTGTGGTTTAACTCTTTCTCTGATTTAGTTTATGAACCCTTAGAGTGGCAGAAATGTCCAGAGCTGTGCTGGAAACTACTGGCCACGTTGGTTAATATAACTTTGCTATTTTTCTGCACTTTGTACTATAATTATTTTGTGCCCTGTGCTATTGTTCAGTTTGGATTTACATTTTTTCCTCAGTACGGAAGAGAAATAATTCCATAATTGAATTACAGTAATTTTGCAGAATAAACTTCAAAAACTTAAGTTTTCCTTAAATACAAAAAATGCAAGTTTTAGCATGTGGAATAGTCGGTAATAAAGTTTGCCATTAACTAGGTTTATTTGTTTAGTTCTGACTTGGCTTGAAAATCAGTATCTTGCTCAAGCTATTTAAATAATGGCGAAGCTAGATATTTAATCATGTTCTCTAATTTATATCAGCATTATACATATAGATTACATAGAAAAATGATTACTTGGAATCAGATTTGTTTCCAAATTATATCTGTTTTTGTGTAAAAATATATATATTTTGTCCTGCTGGAAAAAATACAATTAATGAACATAACTATAATATCATGATTATATTATTTTTAAAAGGACTCCAGAGTTGTAGTTTGAGCAATCGTCATTACTGAGTAAATAACTGCTTAATATAGTTCAAGAACAGAAATAGAATTCTTTTAGAAGATACATGCTTGTGTGGGGGAAGGGGAGGAACAACTTTGTCTCCCCTGCTCTGCCAGATTTTCTCTCAGAATTTAACTATGGAAACAATTACTGTTCAGGCTGTTATAATGTTCAGAATTATTATGTAGGCGACAAAAGTTGCGCCAAAATGTGATCATGTCTGTAGGTAGGATGCAACATAAAGAAGGAAACTTCAGCCCCCCCGCCCCGCCCCCCCAAGCAAGGTAACTGTTAATATGTAGATAAAATTTATGGTCTGTCTCTTCATTACAGTAAATACTAAAAATAGACCTGTATGGCGCTTTGAAAATCCATGAGATAGGGAGAACTCTTTGAAACTGTAAATACGTTGCATGTATTTCAGAAGAGCAGTGATGCAGTATTAATGTCACCCTGCCACAGGGTGCTGAAGCACAAAGAATGCAAAGTTTGTGCCAAGTTGTCCTTTTTCATTGTATGCCTAAGATAGATTTTTAGGGGCATTCAAATAATTGCCACACACTCGTGATCTGTTAACAAATTAACTAAGTCTGTGGGGCTTTGAACCCCACCGTGGACTGGAGTACAGTGGAGTTGCAGGATGAGCCCTTGTATAATTTTATTTCATCAGGTTTAATTTTGCAGAGTTAAGAACATCAAAATGCAAAGCTTTTATATGGGGTTCTTGTACTGCCTGCTATGTCTTTTGCCTCCTTTCCCTTACTGTATCCCAGTTCCTGTAGTTTTGGCTGCTGGAATGGTACTGTTTCAGCGCTGGAATGCCAGGCGATTGATAAAAGAAGGGATCATGTTCAGTAGCGCATGCTCTTTGTATTGCCAGTAGTCTTTTGCTGAGAGCATGCTCCAAAAGCGGGAACTTAACATATATTTGCTTTGTGCTTCTGTACTACAGAGAAGAGAAATGAGCCGTAATCTGCTTCTGCTTTTTCAACGTTTCTGATCAGATGTCTTAAAAATCATAGTGCCATCCTTTCTAAACATGGTATTACTTGATGTGCTGGTGTATAAATATGATATGTAATGGTTATAAGCCACATATCTCTTTATGTTAAACTAATGTAGTTGTAACTCATTTGGAGGCCAAAAGAAGGTGAAGTGGGGAAGGGTGTGGTCATGCAAACTGAAACTGTATGTATTATCCAGAACTGAAACATGGATTCCTGTTATCTTTTCCTAGTTGTTAATTTACGAAAAACCTCATAGATATGTCTATGGTGGTTTCTTTACCTTAAGTTTTACTCCAAGACCTTGTAAATTTTTTTTTTTAAGTGCTGCTGCTGTCTTGATCATGTAAACGGAACAGCTTTTTCACCACTTTCCTTCTTTTTCATTGCTTTTTCCAACAGGATGAATTTCACCCATTCATTGAGGCCCTTCTTCCACATGTCCGTGCAATCGCCTATACTTGGTTCAACCTCCAGGCTCGGAAACGCAAGTACTTTAAAAAACATGAAAAGCGAATGTCAAAGGATGAGGAAAGAGCAGTCAAGGATGAGCTACTTAGTGAAAAGCCTGAAATTAAACAGAAGTGGGCATCTAGGCTTCTCGCCAAGTTGCGCAAAGATATCCGCCAAGAGTATCGGGAGGATTTTGTGCTCACTGTTACTGGAAAGAAGCACCCATGCTGTGTATTGTCCAATCCTGACCAGAAGGGTAAGATTAGGAGGATCGACTGCCTGCGGCAGGCAGACAAAGTCTGGCGTCTGGATCTAGTCATGGTGATCCTTTTCAAAGGTATCCCCTTGGAAAGTACAGATGGAGAACGGCTCATGAAATCCCCCCATTGCACAAATCCAGCACTTTGCGTCCAGCCCCACCACATAACAGTATCAGTCAAGGAGCTTGATTTGTTTCTGGCATACTATGTGCAGGATCAAGGTAGGTTATTTTTCTGTGTTAATACATTGAACACTGATTCTGAGATGCTGTCTCTTTAAGGAAAGGCTTTTAAGCAATTAACTTTGGGTATATGTACTTGGGTTGTTGTGTGCATGTTCTAAACTGGGCTGCATACATGTACACAGGTGCGTGCTCATTAGCTTATTTACAGAAGTGCCACGCACATCTGACAGGCTAACTTCTGTCTTAAAGGCACTCCAAAGTATAAGGGAATTCTTTGGTGTGTATTAGAAGCAATATTTTAATATTCATACGTTGGCATTCTGGCATTCTTAGTATAAGCAAGTGTAAATTTTAAGAATAGATTTTATTAATATGTTCCTTTATTCTCAAAGATTGCTACTTGTATATGTTACTTAGTGGCATAAACAAGAAGACATTATAACCACTGTGAAAATCAGGGTTAGGGAGGGAAAGGTCTTATAAATTATCTGTATATTAAGGATCGCTTTTGCAAATACCTCATATTTAATAGCCTGATTGATGTAGTCTGGCGTGGTCGTACTTTCATCTAGCAATTTTTTCTCTGCAGCATAGATAAACATTTAAAATGTGTTTAATGTGGGAATTCCGAAGTTATCTTAAAAAAACACCTGTTTGGCTATTATAACATTTGCATAAGTACTTCAATAATTTAATTCAGATATCTTTGAAACAAAGTAGATGCAGGTTTTACATTTTTTTCTTTACATGACCCTCTTGCATTAAAGTATCAGCTATCAAATCTGTCTATAGAATCAGTCATAGAATGGGCATGTATATTTTTGGGATAAATTTAAATCGTGTAATGCTTGACTGTTTGCATATGGCAGACTATTGGATAAATTGGCTTGGTAATCAAAAGTGGCCTAAAGGAAGGCACTGGAAGATGTTATCTCATATCCCAGAATAAAATAAGGATACGTTATGTGAAAATTAACTGTACAGTATGTGAAATTAAAACTATTTTTTTGTTTAGTCAAAGACTTTGATATACAACTTATACTTTCCCCATTTTCAAAGTGTTGTTTCACACAGATCTGTCCTGATTTATCATGACAAAAATATCTTTGTCCTGAATCAGTGATCATATAACATAACAATATATTATACAGTATGTCTTCCAAGACACACGTCTTTCAGGGCTTAATAATGAAAACACCTCCTTGTTTCCATAACAGGGAGAACATATACAAAATTTTGGACCCCAAATCAGTGCAAGATGATTGTTACTCATTTAAATCCCCTTGATTCCCCCTGGACTTAAGGGCAGCCAACTTTCTTTTGAATTCAGCTTATTTTGATCTGATTTCTCATTTGAATATTCTGTTAAAGGTACTCTAGGAAGAAGTACAGTTTGCTGTGAAACTTTCAAACAAATTGTCTTAGATATCTATTTTTCATCTCAAACTGTATTTAGAAAGGTTTGGTAGGTCGTTTTCTGAAAATAGCATCCTTTAATGACAGCTAGTAGATTCATGGTGGCAAACTTCACGTCTCTGTGAATTCTGCCCATCAGAAAGTCATCAGATGGAAATATTATCTCTCCTACCTGTTTGTGTGTGTTTCTTCACATGCTTTTCTTTGAAGTTGACAGATACACAAGGTGACTTAAGTGGAGAGTTGAGGTAGAGGAGAACATTGGCAATTTTACTGATCATACAAGTGGATGCCGTGGATTGTGTAAGAATTGTCAAAATACGCCTGGGCCATGTAAACATTTTCCCAATGTTGTTCTTTTTGCAATATTTCTATAGTTACTGACAAAATAACACTGGACAAAGTTGTTGTTACGTTTCTTTACATCAAGTCAACTGTGGCGAGAATCCTTTTTTATTGCAGACTACTTCATACTGCCTTTTGAGAAATCTGCTAAGAACTTGTGCTTCTGTACTTGGAAGTCACATGTTCTTTGTGTTTTTTCCTTGAAAAGATTTCAGTTTTTAAAATCATTCTCAGTAGTATAGCCCGCTCCAGTCTAATTTTTGCATGTTGGCAGGCAGGATGCCAAGGGTTTCCAGGCTTGCACAAGATAAGCACAATGTCAATCAAAGTAATTGTATTTTATATAGGGTTGATTTTCTATTTTGATATATGAAAACTTGCTTATTTGGTAATGGCTCATCAATAAGACATAGTAATTAAAGCCTTTCTGGGAGTAAAAATGAAAGAAAAGAAAAAGTTCTTAAATGAATGTATGGATAAAATAGGCAGTGTTTTTAAATCTTGGCTATAAGCATGAGGAAGAATAGTTTTGAGTGCCAGCAATGGTTGCCAGTGGCACCAGGTTTGGCATCGGACCTTCTTTGTTTAGCCTAGGATGCCTGTGATTTGTTGGTTGGCATCCGCATTGCAGAGCAATGCAATGTTACAATATATTGAGAATTTCCTGATCTAGAAATGTCATTCCTTTTTGTACTTTGACAGGGGATTCTTCTGTTTGTTTCCACATCTGTACTGAAGGAAAGAATATAGACCAGTCTGTCAAGTTTGTCACATAGGACTAGCATATCTGCCTGTCCTTCTCACTCATTTTTCTCTAAACCCTGCTAGCTTCCCTTTCCCCACTTTACTTTTAAAATATTAATTTCTTAGAATTTTCAGACACAAATAAATTAAATGTTACTTGATGTCATGATTGTGTTCTTACTATTTGACCGAGGCAGGAAATTATGCTTAAATATGGATGTCTACAGGTGTTAAAGGCATGAAGCACAATAAATAATGTTAAAAATTGGTTTTCTCCTTACTTTAGTGTCTGTTGAATTCATCTTAAATTTAAACGTCCACTGTATCTTGCTTGAGAGGGATTGGGAGGGGGAGGGGTTGTGTGCTGTTTCTTGTTGTTTGATACAAGCTGCATTTGAGTCCATAAAATCATTTGATAGTATTTGATTCAATCACTGCAGCTCTTGTGCTGTGTTCCGTTTCTAGAAGAACCGCCATTTTGTTTGTCAAGTGCCAGCAGAGTGGGGGAGGAAAAGCAGACAATGTGCTTGATGCCAATAATGGTTGCCAGTGGCACCGAGGTTGGCATCAAACCCTCTTTGTCTAGTTGCTGAATGCCTTTGATTCGTTGGTTGGCATCTGCATTGCAGTGGGCACATTGGAAAGTTTTTTGACAATCGCTGAATGAAAGCTGTTGTATTTGTTTGCTGCAGTAGAACTTCAGATAATAGAAATCTTTTCTCTAATAGATAACTTTTTAAAGTTCTACAGTAACAGATTTTTAAAGTTCTAATTTTTGTACTGAAACGCATAATTGTGTGTTTTTCTTTTCTATAGAATTTAATCCTTATGTTGTCTGATTACTTTTGAAGATCAAATGTGTTACACGTTTTCATTTGTAGCAAAGCATCCTAATAAACATTAATAAATGCTAAAAATTCCATCATAATAATAGTTAAGCATCTATATATCTTGATATGTATTGCATTATTGCCACGTGTTTTTCATTCTGGTTATGCTGCTTACTGCTTCAGTTTTATCACATTGTTTAATAGTAACATATTAGTATGTTGTGGTATTGCTTCCATTTACAAATGAAGAGTTCATTGAAAGTACATTTTGCTTTCAGCAGATAAGCACAAGTTCTGCCAAGTTTGCTGTAGTTCTGACACTCAGATCTGTTAACCTAACTCAACAATATTTTTTTAACTGCACAAGTTGCCTACCAGGGAACTATGAAAAGGTGAAGTTATTTCAGTTGATGTTTTCTAGATAGCTAGCCTTAATACTGCTTTCTGGCTACTCACCATTATCTTGTTAATTAATAAGATGGATTAGCAGTTCTACCCAAAGGGCTGCACTGAAGGAAGTCTGGCCTGCGTGAGCCCCTGAATCGCCAGACTGTGTCCTGTCTGGAAGAAAGGGGGGGGGGGAGAGGGAGGGGAAGGTTGCCTGGGTGGGTGGGGAAGCTGGTTTATCGCTGGAATGGATGAGAGAGTTCTATGTGTGGAAAAACTTGTTACCAAAACATTATAGGAAGTTTGTAGATGTTAAGAGATAGCAACTCTTGTGTGCTGACATTATATACAAGCCACATAACTTCAATATTCTGGAGTTTAAACTTGCTGATAATTTCTGGGATGTGTACTTATTGAAGAGTGAGGTAATACTTTGGATTATGAAGCCTTTTTTCAGAGAAATTTACTAAGAACACATATATCTCATCTGATTTGAAATATGCTTTAACTTTCACTTAAAACCAGTGTTAGTTTTAAGGTTTTGCTTATCTAAATCAGTGGCAACTTTTGCCAGTTAGAGCTTTCTTTAAAACTGTCACATTTCTTAAAGATTAGATTTCGCTGGTTATTTTTAATAATCATAAAACACTTTATAATTATAGATGCCCTTTTAAATGTATTCACCTTGTCAATGTAGTATGACTAATAAAGTTATAGGACTTAACAGTTCCCATACATTTTAAAAAACTATTCTGAAACCAGAAAACCATTCAAAATACATGCCACAAACTACTTGCTTTGGAACACTGTTGCCTTTATTATGTGATGGCATTATTCAGGTTCCATGATTTTTACTGCCCAGCCCATTGCATAGCACATTACTGCTTACTAAATACAGTAGCTGTAGTATCAGGAATTTGAAATCTGCGGCTTAATTACCTGTAGCACCGAGGCTTTAAATGGGCTGATTTAGGAACATATGAATGAAGATACGGAAAAGCCAATCTTGAGATACCATTTTGATGAAGGAGTACCAATGAGAAATTAGTACATCTGAAAAATATGTCTGATTGCAGAATCCATATGATATTTGTAACAATAATTCTGAATATTATGAGATAATGTTAAGTTATAATCATATTTTTCTATATCCGCAGGAAGCATGCTTGTAAGTACTTCAGGTGAGATGCATAGTTCATTGTTGGATTCTTGTTCTGTCTAACACAACATGAAAAAACATTATTTTCAGCAGTCCATGTAGTGTACAACTGTAAAATTTGATGTGGAAAGGTATGCAAAGCTATCTCCATTTTAGTTGCTCAGTGTTCGCATGGGAACGTACAATGGACATGCTGCGAGCACCACCTTTCTGCATTTTATGACCGTAAGAGTTATATGTGAGACAGCGAGGAGTATATTGTATGTTGTGATGACACTGCTTCTGTAGCATGGGAGAGTTGTGCAGCATTACCCAGTTTATATTTCAGAATAGCTGATTTTCTGTAGCGCTCATTTGTTACAGATTTCACAGGGTTTGTTGTGCAAGGCATGCACGCAGAGAGACTGAAAACACATTTGATATTTTAAAAACAGCTTGAAATTATAATTAATAATATCTCAGTTACAGATTAACTTCATAAGTATTTAAAAAATTGTATGTGCGTGTCCCACAAAGTTGGTTTAATATTTTTTTAAAAGTAAGAACTTCCAAAGTGACAAAGCAAACATGTTTCAACAATTCATTTTTTAAACAATTATGATAAATTTGATTTGAACTCAAGAGTTTAGCAGAGATGCAGACATTTTATGCAGAAATAGGTGAGCAGAATTAATATTGGTAGAAGCAATTTACTGTTACTGTTTATTCTAGCTTTTGTATGTGGGTAAGTATGTGCATTTTAATGCGCCTAATGTAAGGTGCACAATTAGTTCTCTATTTATTTCCCTTTAAAGTGAGATTCCCGAGATGGGCTGGGAAAGGAAGAAGAATGTAATTTTTAATATTAAAGTATACATTTATGTCAAATATACACAATCTGTGTTTAAAGAAATATTTTGGATGGGTATTTTTCTCAGTTTAATCTTGAAATCCAGACCACAAAAAAATAACATGTATTTTTTGTTTAAATTAACAGAAGTTTGGTGTATAAGTCTTACAAATTTAGTCTTACAAATAAGTGTTACAAACTTAGGATGTAACTGTAGTGTTTTATTTCTGTTATTAATATGATATTTGTGTCAACAGTCCTGTATAACTGTGAACAAGGAAGATTTCCTTGAGATGCACACCGTAATATGTCCTCTTCTAAGTCCATTGTGGTCTATGTAGAAGGCCTAACTCTTAAGTTGTGTAGGATGGCACTGATAGTGTCAATTAGTTGTGTGCAAAATATGCATAATAAAGGCTGCAAAGGGTTCTTCGAATTGTCTTGTTATCTAAAGTGTAAAATTCTTTTAACCATTGAGAAGCTTGAATACAAGGCATGCAATTCATAAAATATAACCTTTTGGTACACTTTACAAATATTATACAATGGGTGCTCTAGAAGACAATAACTTGAACATTGCTTGTCTTTTGAAAGCATATGTCTTCTTTGCCTCCTGCCAGGGAGGACTAACACTTAGCTCTTGAGATTTCTGACGGTTAGGATAGAATGCCAAGCATAACAACAGGGGAGATAGGATGAATCTTTTCATTAGAAAGATGGTGTGCTCTTATTATGAATCTTAATGTACTCATGCTGTCAAAATATGCTCCTAATAATTTTTTTAAAATTTAAATACTGTTTGTCCTTTTCAAAACTAAGGGCCACCTTTGCACATTACATGGTAGGTAACTTTTTTCCTGCATGGCAGAGAGTTATAACCAAACCTGATTCTCTTGTACATGCTACCCACGTAACACACGTTTGCCAACACGTTTCTAACTTCTGTACATTACGTCTTCATATCTATGGGACATATAAATTATTTTTGTTTATGTAAGAGGCATCATGTGAGAGACAGAAGAATTCCCAAATAATTGTGAAATGAACAAGGATGTTTGGGGCATGATCTTAAGCCATTGGCAGCCTCTGCTTGTGCATGTAATGCTGTTGATACAAGAAGGGGAAGCGCTGGGTCACTTGAATTATTTTGACAGAAATACAACAACTTAAAAACAAATTGAGTTCCACATTTTTTTTTAATGTTAGCAGTTAAAAGTAGCAACTGCATATATTCTGGGTGCAATCCTCAACTCATCCCAAACTTAGCGGGGCTAAAGAGGCTCGGATAGGTGTAGGATTTAATTCCTCATTAGAGCAGGTAAGACCGTCACCCTGAATAGCTTTATTATTTGAACGTTTGAAAGGGAAAATATATGGGGGGGGGGTTGTGTGTATATGAATAGAAAAGAGTTCCCTCTAGCATTTTTCTTGTCTCTCCACTTGTGCTAGTAAATGTTTTTAAAACATGACAGATTTAGAGAGTAATCTTATGCTTAGAATAAAGTCTCATTATATTCAGTAGGGCTAATTTATTTATTTCATTTATATGCTCCACCTTTCTCCCCAGTGGGGATGCAAAGAGTCTTACGTGATTCTCCTCTCCTTCATTTTATCCTCACAGCAGCCCTGTTAGGTAGATTAGTCAGAGAGAGAGAAAGAGAGAGTGGCCCAAGGTCACCCAGCAGGCTTTCATGGCAGAGTGGGGATTTGAACTTGTATCTTCCAGATCCTAGTTGCAAGCAATAACCACTATACTACTTTGACTTCCATGTTAGGCTGCGATCCTGCATATAATTAAGCAAAACTGGGATCGAATTCTGTAATGTATCTGTATACACAGAATTTTGTGTACAGTTGAACTGATAATTTGTGCTGAAATTTTGAGAGTCTACGTTCAAATAATGGAGAGGGATGCATGTCAGGTCTCTGTAGCATTAGTGGGATTTTAGTCTTGTATATTGTATTAAATTAATGGTTACGGCTGACTTCTTTGAAATTGAAATATATGAAACTTTAATAAATCTAATAGGTTCATTAATTGTAGGGGGACAAAAGTTTCTGCTTGAATATGACTGTTCAAAATGTGGTGGACGAACTACTGGTGTATAGGAGAAAGAAGCATCTACCTTTCTTCCTATATATGTATAAATTCAGTCAATTTAATTGAGAATGAGGAAGAAAGACTCTCGGCTCTCTGAGATTTAAGAGTGTGAAAACTATTCTTAGTCAGGGCAACTTGTATTTTATCATGCTGACATCTGCAGTTTCTGGATGGATTACCTTAAATTTGTTATGCCACGTTAAAAGCCTTGTTTTACGAGGCTGGCCTCAGCTTCTGGCCTCAGTGTCAGGAACCCTGCTATGTGATGCAACTTGTCTTGTTAGGTTTAATTGACCAAAGCTGATTTGTTAAAACAATTCATTTGAGCAAGTAACTTATGCTTAGGCCAAGCTGCTACCTGAATCTTTTGACCTTGACTTGTCTGGGTCATGAAATGGCTATGAACTCCTTGACCTTTCTGTTGTATGGAAGTGTCACTATTTCTTCTGGTTCTTTTATGGTAATAGCTGACAAGAAGGATTCAGCCCTGACTTTACACCCCAGTGGACTTCAAGGCAGCTTCTGGAATTGCTATGTCTTCTCTTTGATGGGTCTGGCTGCACTCTTAGTTTTCTTTTGTCTTCTGACAATGATGAGGACAAATTGGCAGCCCCTGTTTGTGCAAAAGGGATAGCAAAAGAAATTCTTGCTTCTACAGGGATGTGGCTTTTAACTTTGTTTCTTTTTGATCAGATGCAGTTTTCAAATTTACATTTTTGGGGGATGGAAAACAAATAGATAACCAAAATTTTATAATGCCTATGTAGATACATATGGCAAAAAAAGTTCAAAATATTTACGTTTCTAGAGGTGTTGACTTCCTTAGTTTGCAAATCTAGATATCACTTGAGTTTTTATAGATAAATGAATTTAAACCTAAAGCAAATTCATATGATTCCTAAAGATTTCAGAGCTGACAATTAATAATATTACACCCTAATTCCAAATTCACTTATCTGCAAAAATTGTAGACAATTGTAGACTGATAGACAAAAGTTATGTGTATTGAAACTTTGTATGTATTTTTTTTAAAGTGGTAACTAAATTTGGACTTGTATGACAGAGTTTTGAGCTCTGTGATTAAACACAGAGCAACACAGACGAGGCTATTAGGAACATAGTGATTTCTTTCTCAACTAGCTGTTGACGCTAGAAAAGAGGAAGTGATCCTGTGCAACTGGCTGAGCCTTGCTTTGTGTTAAACACAAGTCAGTACTGCACTAGCTGTGTCCCTTGCTCCTAGTCCTCCTCGTTCACATTAGTTAAGTCTTTAAGGCAGAGAGAGGACTGTATGTGGAAAGGCACTCTCTTCCATGATTTATGTGGTTTATTATGTAAGGCGAATGCATGAAACTGAGGTCAGGCTGTTGGTCTAAATTAGGGTCAATCTCAGAGCCAAGCTACAAGTGACTCCTCACACAGGTTGGACACTTGTCAGCTTCTCTCAAGTTTTGATGGGAAATGTAGGCATCCTGCTCTTGCAGCATAGCTCTCCGACTGCCGTCCAATGGACTTTTCAACTGTCATTTTTCTAACATTCCGCCACTGCCTACATTTCCCATCAAAACTTGAGGGAAGCTGACTAGTGTCCAACTTGTGTCAGGCATCACTTGTAGCTTGGCTCTAAATGGGACATCTGTCATGAGTCGTTGGGTCAGGACTACAGCTTTCCCCCCTGCATGGACTTCTGAGCCAAACAGGACCCTGGAGTGCTTGGGAATGTTAGTTCCCCGTTATAACATCTGTTGCCCCCACTCAACTTGTACATCTCATTTGGCCCTTATTATTGCCTACTCTGACTGACACTGGCTTTCCAGTAGAGTTGCCAGCCGCCTGGAGAAAAAGAAAAGTCCTGTCTCTTTAACAGAGATTTAATGAGATATTATTTAGGTAATGCTGTTTATCTCCATGCCATGAAAAGCTTCAGCTGCCCATTCCTACACATTAAGTCTCTTCTAAAGAGATAGGGAATTTTTTTTCCAGGCCCGTTGGAAACCCTACTCTCTAGAACTCAGGACTTTCACATCACGCTTGGGAGGTAACTGATATTCAGTACAGGTGAGTGGTAAAGTGCAAAGTTGATAGATATGAAGAATGTTTGGTTAATTAATGAGTGAGTCTTATATGCCTATCAGGAATAATTGTTAACGGTATTTTTAAGGGAGAGATCCTTGCAGATATGCCCCAAGAAATCTTTGTTGTTAAAAAAAAATTACACACACATCTTCCTGGTACATGTTGATAAAAATATAAAGTAAACAGTTGACAATTGGATGCTCCTTAATGGCACCTTGAAATAGGCTGCCTCATCATACTGACCTTAAGGGTCAACCTTCTTTCCATGAATTAGCCTTTGAATTATTGTTGCTCTTTCACTTTTGTAATTAGAACATAGAGCTTTGCTGGTTTATTTGAACAGAAGTGTGTCATGATGACCTTTTGGCCCTTTTCAACCAAAACTATTATTTTCACATCCAATAGAAGAACATTCCATGATTGTAATAAAAGTACACTGGCATGGTTTATTATTTTTTGAAATGACCAAAATGATTCAAGCAAAATATAAAGGCCTGGGTCTTAAGAACAATTTCACACAGGCCTGAAAGGACTTTGGCCTGGTAATGAATCAGTCCCACATGCCACAAAACAAACCACTTTTGAATGAGAGGGGAATTTTTAAAGCAGTTTGTGATATGGAATGGTGTTGTGTTGTGCAATCCAAAGGGAAAAAGTGATTTTTTTTTTTACTGGGCATGCCAAAAACCTTTGGTAGCTCTTGGATCCTGGCTTATAGCTAAAATTTCAGGATAAAAGGTATTAATGGTTATTTGAAAGTTGAGTTTAGCAACTTAAATGGATATAGTAAGCAGCCATGCAACAAATTACAGTTCAAAGACCGTACATAGTTTATTTTGTCGTTTTGGATCTCTCTACTGTGTGTGTGTATAAAGTGCCATCAAGTCACAGCTGACATGGCCACCCCAAGCAAGGGGCTTTCAAGGCAACTCTCCACTATACTACTGATTACATTAATTGAAACTGAAACCAAGACTGTAAGGCCGCTTCCAACTCTGTGATTTTGTGAATTAGTAACTCTTAACTCAGTGGATCTTTTAATGCCATCAGTCCTCCTTTCCCATCTACCCTCTTTCTTCATCCAAACATCTGCCTATATTTTTTGATCCAAAGCAATATTTTGGCGCGCGTGTGTGAAGGCTCAAAGTTCCGTATAATTGTCTAACTTTTCAAAGCTTACAATACTAACATATTTCATATTTCATTCTGCTACTCTTACTTGGTTGCAGTAAGAGTTACTTTTAATAGTTATGCTATTGTTTATTTGCTCTTTACAGACTACGATAACTGAGTTGTCCAGAGAATAGAAGTGACCTGGCTTTCTAGATGCAGCCCACAATACAGTGATTTATGTGTATGCAGGACTTTTTTTCTGGGAAAAGAGGTGGTGGAACTCAGGACCGCACAATGACATGACTTTGGGTCAGCTGGAACAAGGGGGGAGTTTTTTAAAGTTTAAATCACCCTTGGTGAAAATGGTCACATGGTCGGTGGCCCTGCCCCCTGATCTCCAGACAGAGGGGAGTTTAGATTGCCCTCTGCGGCTCTGGCAATCTAAACTCCCCTCTGTCTGGAGATCAGGGGGCGGGGCCACCAACCATGTGACCATTTTCAAGAGGTGCCGGAACTCCGTTCCACCGCGTTCCAGCTGAAAAAAAGCCCTGTGCATATGTGATTAAAGTCTGCATTCTAGACTTTTTAGAACATAGAATATTTGTGAAATGTATTGCAGAAATTGATAAAATATAACTGAAAGGTGCCGTCATGTGCTCACTTCAATTGCTTAGATTTTATTTGTTGTTGTAATTTAATTGTGCTCAGGATTCGAGTTCTGAAATGGGTGTATTTGGTTGGATCCAAGGCTTCCAGGAACTTGAGTAAGAGTAGACAGATATCACCCAGTGTTTTCATCTTGCTGCAGTACCCTGTACCATACAGCACACGGTTCATTTACCCTCAGCAGCTGTTTTCAGGACCCAGGGTGGAGGTGGGGAGGGAGTAGATGAAAAAAAGTAGCGTCTGTGAAGTTGCTATGATTGTAGAAAGTAGTCTTGGATCCAACCCATCATTCTTACAGATTTAAGTTATGTGGCTTAAAGTTCATTTGTATGGAAATTTTACCAGGACATACATTAATCTCTTATATTTTATAATTAGTTTAAGTATTTATAACCTGTATATTTTGACATAATTTTATAGTTATCCAGCAACAATTTCTGTTCTGTTTTACAGACTTCACATAAAGGGGAAAGCTGCTTATAGTAATATGAGGATCACTGGTCTTTCAGTAATTAAATAGACTTGTTATACTGCATTAATCCTTTTTGGAACATTTGAAATGACTTCTTAGCACTAGCAGGCACAGCATTAGGGGCCTCAATTAATCTGCTGTTTCCTTTTTACATCTGTCTAATATAAAGTGGGCACACATGAAACCATATTTACTGATAAGATGAAAACCACCAGAGAGGCAAAAATTAAATAGTCATAGAGAGCTTTAAATGGTATGATATAAGATGTTGGTTGAGAGAAGACAGAATGATATTCAGGTGATATAGTAGGTTACAAATTGCTTTGGTTTGTAAAGAGTACAGAAATATAATCTAGCCATTAACAACCTGCTGGAAAAGGTCGTTGATTATTTTCTCCAACTCTTTGGAATGTGGAAATAAGAAAATCAAGAAAGAAAAAAATGGCTATAAAGTTTTAAATATTTTGTTTAAAATATTTATATTCCGTTTTAGTTCACTGTATCTAATATACCCATAAAGAATGAATGGGAACATGATGCCTTCTGTGATTGCAGTTCTGACCACAGTTACTTGAAAGTAAGCTTGCTTTGGATCTATGAGACACATTTCCAAGCCAGTGCACTTACAATTAGGGCAGTGAATTCACACTGTGGGGTGCCTCCAACCCTGTGGGGCATGTATGTGTACAGTTCCTGGGAAAGGAAAGGTCTTGTAGCGGACAGAGCCAGAGGCAGTTTCTCAGCTCTAGAGGTTTAGTTCCTCAGCCACCCAAACTGCTATACTACTAGCCATTGAAGCTGCAGAGAGGTAGAGAAGATATGGGAGCATTTCCTCTCTGCCCTTCTTCCCTAGCAGGCTGATTTTTAGTAAAAAGTCTGAGATGTCATGTTCTAGCTATTTTCGAATACTGGAGTTGGATTAATACCCCGGTTCACTAATCCTTCTGAAGGCAGTGGTAGGCTGCAATGTAGGCAGATTCCATGTGCTTGCCTGTTAATGGGCTGGAAGACTCAAAAGGTAGAGTAAGTTTATGTGGGACATACAGCTTCTGCTGCATTTTAATGTAAAAGCATAAGCTTCTGTGGCCCACCTGTGAGAAATGCACACAATGCCACAGAGTCAAATTGATTTAGCCAAAATCTAGAGTGCATTTAGAAACTTTTAAGTAGTGAATATAAATTTTATCCCTGCTGCAGCGGTAAACATGAGTCCCCTTTAGTTTAAGCCTTTTTGCCTTTCTGTTTGGCAAACAAAACTAAACTAACTTGAAGAATGTAATTGCTCAGTTAAGTGCTGGGCCCCGGGGCAGCAACTAGCAGATGCAATAACAGGCTTGACTTCAAGGCCCAGGGCAATAGTTTATGCATATCCTGTCAGGAATGGGGTACCTTTGGTTGTAAGCGAAGTGATATCTAACACCTCCATTCAAGAAATGGTCAGAAAATGCCTCCTCCATCAGTATATGGATGGATGTACAATGGGACCATGTTTTAGGTAACAGGCAAAAGGATGAGAACAGATAAACACTGGCCTTGAAGATGGCATATATCTACTGAATGATTACTTTTATTGCTGTAGAAGGTGCCAAAGGAAGAATTGTGTGTTCTTTGATATTATAAACAAATGTTAATTTGCAGAAGGACAGCCCAAAAGTTGTAATTATCCAATGGAGCTTTGCCAGACCATAGGACATTACCTGTTCAGCCAATAATGTCTCTTTTGTATAATTCTTGCCTACGTCATGAAAGGTATAAGACCCTAGGTCAAAAGCCTAGACCCGCGAAGAGCTGTTTGTCTTCTGAGGGTCTTTACTCTCTGTGTCCAACTCTTCCTGTTTATTAATAAATACTTTTTTCAATTATTCCCTTCACAGGACTGCTCTGTGTGTTCCTTAATTGGGCTAGGGACACATTGGTCCACTGTTTGTGTGGAACATTTATATGGGGAGTTCTGAGTTTAGAATGTTAGAGACCCACCCAGGGACGCAAGTTTTCTAGAAAAATTAGAATAAGAAAAGTTTGTATTACACAGGTGTGTATAATAGCTTACTATCTCAGTGCAAGGGAAGTGCTTTTGTCTTATCCTGTGTTATACTAAAAAGGAATTGTGTACACTTTGTTGTTATAATAAATTCTGAGCTTATGGCATGACTTGAAACTTTTAAAAGCTCTAACATTTTCCAATAAGAAAAAAACTTCAATAATGATGGTTTTTGGTATGTATGAAAGAATTACACAGTTGAAATTTTGGTGGATGTGGTGAGGAAATCTGGTTCCGAAGTTACAGAAATTTAAGCATGGATTAGGCCTTTCCACTATGGGTTTATATTTTTATTTTTTCTGGATGTGCAAAGATACCTGCAAAACTTGCTTCTGTTAGGATGTTTGTACAGCCCACTCTTCCTCCCCCCTTCCTTCTCCCAATATGTTCTGTTGCTCCTATTTGTATTCTTCAAAAGCGTAGGAAAAATTACTTGTGATTAACCAGGCTGAGAAGCCTCTTCATAAGTAGTTGTGGTAAGAACGGGGAATGAGGAAGCTACCAGCAGCTGAGTTCCATCTGGGTTAAGTTTGTCTTCCTCCCCTTACAGGTTCTTAAGGCCTGGGTGAGGTCTTTTGGGGTAAGCTCTTTGATCAGAAACAGGTCAGGAGGATCTGTTTATTTTTGTTCTTACATTTTTTTTTGTATTTTCTAAGAATTGTTTTGGGTCCCTTTGGGGGGAAAAACGTGGCATATAACTACAATTTCAAGTTGCTGGAATGAATTTTTCCTACCTGTGGGCCTACTTCTGAGTAGAGATGGGCATGAACAGCATTATGAATGCAAAAAAGCCCACGAACAGCCTGTTTGGCTGTTCGCGAACAAGCTGTTTGTGAGGCCCCATTCTAAACTAACAGGAGGTCGTTGCAAGCCTCATTAATTGCTGTTGGTTGCTGTTTGTCAAGCCAGACAGTCTGGCACCTGCAATCAATTCCCATGGCAACTCAGGCAGGGATTGTCTGAACTCTGTCTGAACTCCTGCTGTTGCCCTGGAAACCCCAATCTAAGCCCAATTCAGCTTGATAGGCAGGACTTCCTTCCAAGTGTGGACTGGAGCTCCAAATTTGTTACAAGAGGACAGCTGCTGTTAGAGAGACAGGGTGAGTGCATTGGAGCTTGAATTTTCTTTGTGTGTGGTGGGATAGGGATCTACCCCTTCAAGTTCCAGGGCTGCTGCCAGGCTCTGGGGCTAAGCTATTATTTATGATTGGTACATTTCTTGCTGCCTGCTCAGGTGGGGTTTCTGGGAGTGGTGCAGTAGGGATTGTGATGGCTGGAGGAGAGCCTGCTGGCTCCCACGAACAATGAACAAACATGTTCATGACAGGATCATGTTCGTCAGTGTTCGTTGTTCATTGTTCGTGGATGGCAACGAACAATGAACACCATGTTTGGTTTTTTTTTCTGTTTGTGCCCATGTGTACTCCTGAGCAAGAAAGCTAGCCTGTCATTTGAAAAGAAGTCCTTCCTATACAACCAGCCATATTTAATGAATGGCCAATGACCTGTAGCTGGTGAGGATGGTCTTGTGTTTTTGCAGGGTGGAGCCCCAGGGATTTACTCTGGGTACTTATTCATAATTGGATCAGGCAAAGAACAATCCCCAGTTCATTTTTGTGAAAGTGAGTTCTTTAATGGAGACCTTACAGATAGATCTGGAGGTGAAGTATGAATTTTACCAGTTATTGCACATGGTACAGGCACATCTGAGTCTCATCACTTTGAGTAATTTAGGGCTAAAGCATGTGAGATTTCATTTTATAATCTGTCTTTCTCACTGAAACTCCAGATGGACCATATACTTTAAAAAGAAAATGAGAGAGATAGAACATCTGATCAGAGATGTCTAGCGCCTTACTTAGTTTGGTCTTCCACATGTTTTATGTATGAAAAGTGAAAGAAAATGCTATATAATCTAGTTCATCTAAAAAGATAGTTCAAGGATCTTCTCTATACACACTATCCTTTGTGTTGGTAGATATCCTTAAAGAAAATGAAGTTGTGACCTCCTAATTCTTTTGAATCTTGTTATAGGCAATGGTAGCATGTGTTTCTTTTCCCTAATCTGTTGTAATGCTGTTCTATTTTGAATAGTTCAATACTATTTTAGGCCATGTGCTTGGGACCAACCAGCACAGCCAGGAGGAACACTATGAGGCGATTCTGCTGGAACATGCAAATGAGACTACTGAATAGTAATAGTTATGGGCAATATTTTGGAAAACACCAATTTAGTGACAGTTTTATTACTGCAAATGTATGTATGAAGTCCCTTGATTTCATTGTGATGCACTGAAAACAGATGTCAAAGTGTCCCAAACTGAATTTAATAGTTAATCTACATATTGCATGAAGCTGCAAACAAACCATTTAAAATTTTGTTGTTTAATTCTGTTAGAGGATCTGAAAATGCACCCTGTAGAATAAAACCATTTTATACTCCTCTTGGCTTTTTTATGAGAGTAGGGCAAGATGCTCATGATAGATTGCAATTTAATTTGCAAGTATTTTGAATGCAGACAGAGCAAGCAGCTGTACTTCCTTGCTATTCATTGTTTCACTGAAGCCAAAACTTAGGACTGACACTTGCCCCAGCACCCAAATAGGACACGAGGCAGTAATTACACAGATGAGTATGTGTGGGTTTAACTAGTTGGTATTTATTTAACAATTTAACTTTAAACTGCTGATCTTCGTCAACACTTAAAATCTAAGCTGACAATTTGAGGGTGGGCTGCAATAGGCCTCCTTGGTTGCCAACCTGGTAAGTCCACCCTGGCTCCAACCTTGGCAGGTGGTTTTGCCCACCTTGTTTGTCATAGCCTGCATGGCTCTCCCATGCCGAGAGTTGCCCAGCTTCATCCGCCTCCCCTGATGGAATGCAAGGCACCTTCCAGGTTTGAGAGGTACCATTCTGGGGTGCTCATTCACAGCGCACCATCCATCCGGCATGTGATGACCTGTTCTGGACACCTCCATCACCGAGATGCCTCAGGGTGTTTGCTGATTAACTGAACCTTTCCAGAGTAACCTGTAGGGGCTGGACATAACCCCGCTTTGGCCCTCCCAATTAATAGACAACAAACCCCAAATGTAAATAAGAAAAAGTCTCTGCCAAACCACTGAGCCTGGTGCTGGGCCCTAGCTCCCTTCCTGGCATTCAAAATCAGCAATCAGAAGAATAATGCAACTTTTCCAAGGCTGCTACTGCCTCTGGCAAAGCCAGCTCTCCCCAGACCTCTGAAATGTATCCTCTCCAATCTCTGCAGCAAATGCCTGCAGAAGGAAAGGGGCAAACATCTCCTGGGGCCTCCTCAGCCCCTCCAACCAGGCCTTGTGCCACATTTAATCAAGTGGGCTGAGGCAAACTGGTCTATGGCTTAAGCCGTGAACCTCGCTTTCTGAGGTAGTTTAGGCTGGGAGTTTGTCAGTTCTTGGGACACGGATTAGATTTGGACATTCGTTGGATCTCTTCCCACTCCATATGAGGCAATTCTTGAGAGGTGGAAAAACTGTTTTTGAGTTTTTAATTCTAAATTATTTTGGTCATTATTTTATTTTTAAAAATTTCTTTTGCACTTGTGATGACTAGTAAGTAGTAATTTATTTATACTGAAAGGAGGATATAGAAATTCTCACCATTCAGGGAGTCACATAAACATATAGGAGAGTGACATGTCTCTTCCGAATGCAAAAGGGAAGCCTAACTTTTATAGTAGCTATGTAAAATAAAAGTGCTCTTGTTAGAGGCCTACACATGTTGGCTTGGCTTACAAGGCATCTATTATTTGTTATTTCTGACCATCACGGACCCCTCCCCTCTGTGCATATGTCAGAGAGGGGAGGGGCCTGTTTCCCTTTGTCCAGGCTTTATAGAAAGTAGAGCACACTGATTTGGCCTTCTGCAGATGTCATGTGCAAAATCTACCATGTAAAGCATGGTATTGTGCTTTATCTCATGATGGTCTTCAGTGAAGTGTCTCTTTGAGCAACCTTGGGCCAGCCACTCTCTTTCAACCTAACCTACCTCACAGGGATGTTGTGAAGAAGGTAGTATGATGTATGTCATTCTGAGCTCTTTGAAGAGAGGGTAAAAATGCACTAAATAAATATCACCCCTTTCTCTTCCTAGCATATGGCTGCCTATCTCTTTTCTAGGTATTGCAAAAATGCTGTGGAAATGCAAAATACTGCCGTCAGAATAAATTATGGAATCAAGTTATAGAACAAAACTTACGGCATTTCCTAAATCAAGTACTTTTTTCAAATAAGAAGAAAGAATAATTAAACATTGACTGAATTCCTCATATGAATGCAACATAAGTAACCTGTTTGATTTTTCTTGTGCATTACTCTCTATCTTGAACTTTGTATTTAGCTTAACCCAATGCTGAAAATAGCTTAAACCAATAGTGAATTTTTTCAAGGGGCACTGAAAATGGTTTCTTGGGGTTTGTTGCTTCTGTGTGACTATGATACCCAAAGAAGTATCTCTTAAGATTGACTGTGAGTAATGTGAGATTATAACCCATGTTATGCCAGCAAAGACATGATTTGAATGATACATGTCACTCTTTAGGAATGTCCTAGCTTTACTGCTGTGCCTGAGATTATTGGCAGTATTGAGAAAGCTAGAATATTCAAATACAAAATTACAGATTGTCAAGTACAGGAGTCCCAAACCTTTTAAAGTCTCTGGTCAGCTTTGAAATTATGACACCAGGTGGTGGGTGGACCAACAAAATGGCTATTGCAGGAGGCAGAGTCAATTACAAAATGGCTGCCAACCACCAAATAACAGGGAGTAAGGCTATGCATAACTCTAATAGTAACTCTTCCAACATTTCAAGCAGAAGCTCTGTTTAGCAGGATGCCTTTTTAAATGAACATACCGTTTTAAAATATTTTCTTGTAAACACACAGCTTATCTGCAGCCACACAGTGAAGATCCTTGTGCTGTGGTGACAGCTGCTGCCAAAGCAACATTTTAAAAGATCTGCATAGCCAATCAGATCTCAAATGGCCAAACAGGAGCCCTGCTGGGCAACCCCCCCCCCATCTGACCACACCTTCTTTCTAAAAACTCTTGGCTGGCCCTGGGAAAGCTGTTGGTGGGTGCCATGGCACCCATAGATGCTACATTGGGGATCCAATGTCTGGCTGCTTGTCTTTGTTAATATTTGTTAATCTTGTGCTTCCATGGATATGATACTGTGTTATATTCCCCACATTAAAACAGTTGGTCTATTTGCCCATTTGAGATCTTTTAACTAAAGTAACCGCCCTGACTTGGATGGACCAGGTAAGCCTGATATCGTCAGATCTTGGAGGATAAGCAGGGTCAGCCTTGGTTAGTAGATGGATGGGAGACCTCCAGTGAAGACCAGGGTTGCAGAGGCAGGCAATGGCAAACCACGTCTGTTAGTCTCTTGCCATGAAAACTCCACCAGGGGTTGTCATAAGTCAGCTATGACTTGAGGGCACTCTTCACACAACTAAAGTAACCAAAGATTGAACCTGGGATCTTGTGCATGCAACATATTTACCTAATTCTCGGCCAGTGGTTATCAGACAGAATCACAGGGAATCCTGGAGTTCCTTGGAAGCTGTTCCTTAACGTCAAGATAAGTAACAAACATAAGTTTTCCTGGAAAATAACTGTCTACCACTACCAAACCTGACCTCTAGCTTTGGGGGTGCTTTAGTTATAGTTCACATAGGATGAGGCCGAGGCCCAGCAAGCCAAGCCAGTGACTGGTTGAATTAAGTATACATCCAGGGACATGGCCCAGCATCCTTTGCCACATACAAGAGTTCCGTAGCAGATACTCAGTGTTTCTTCAGCCAGCAATTTAATGTGGAATGTCAGAAAACAGTTGTTCTAAACTATAGTTCCTCTATAGCATAAAGAGTTGATAGATAGTTGTAAGTGGGCAAACATAATTCCATGCATAATATACATTTGTATTATAGGCGATTTTGCCTGAAGTAACTTAATATTTAAAAGTTATTGTGAAGCATCATTTCAAATGAATTGTCTTTTCCAGAATCGCACATAATAATTACTTTAAAATTGCATTTTTGGACTGTATAAATCAACATATGTCTTTTGTTAAGCTTTCTAGCTGTGCTATTCAAGCTTTTAATTCCATGTTCATAAATAGCCCTTCTATATAAATATAGTAACACCACTGTAATTAAAATTCTATTATAGAAAGTTACTTTATATTCTGGAAGATGCTTTCAATGATAATTTCATAAACAAGTATTTGTTTCTGCTTCATTTATGTCTTGTTAGAGTTCTGAAAGTATTACCACCAAATATATTAGCTACTTTAAAATACCTTTAATCAGTATATACATGCAATATTATATAAAATATGCATTCTCCCTTATATTTTATGCCTAATAATATCAGTATTAAAATCATAATAACTGGACTTTTTAAAAGATATGATCTATTTTTAGGTCTGTCGTGTTCAAGGTTCATCTTACTGGGCAAGGACCATGTCAGGTTTGTTTTCAGTAACTGCATTTAGCAGTAGGCATTAAAAGACAGGCAGTAGTAGGAGCTCAAAAGGCAAAAACACTTATTTTTAGGGCTATCCCTGCCACTCTCACCCTCGGTATTACCTGCTCGAGAATCTTTGGGTGATTGTCGGGTTTTGCACATGCGAAACTTTCTGGGTGATGTTATCAATGGTTTTACGGTCAGTGTGTAATAATGGTGGAGACCTGTTAAGACATTTTGTTTTAATATATGTATCGCCATGGACACTTTGACCCCTGAATTATGGCTCTGTTTATATAATTACTGGGCTATGTTGGTCTTTGTGTGGGGAAGAGGTAGGCATCATTCACCTCCAGTAATAAGTGATAGTGGCATGCCGCAGAGATGTCCTTAGGTTCAGCTTAGGGTTGTTGAAATGATAGTGGGGATTTGGGGACTTTTCCTGAACATCCAATTTGGAGCTAATTCTGGAGGAGAAAAATTTTTGTGTAGAAGTTTCTATAATCTTGTATGAATTTAGTATGATGTTCTTTCAAAGAAATGTCTCGAATTAAGAATTAAAGACATGTTAAGTTCTGGAGTGCCCATGCTGGATTTATATGATTGGCTACATAAGTTCCTGGATAGTGCTGTGAATATTTCTACAGAGTAAGAAACTGTCTTGTCAGTCATATCAGAAATGCAGACATTGAAAATTGTCATTGTGTTCTTTGCCATTTCTAAAGATGAGAACAGTGCGATCTTACGCAGAGTTACTGCTGTTTAATCCTATTAAAATCATTGGGCTTTGATAGGAGGAACTCTGCATTGAATTGCACTGTAAAAGACTGTTGTAACCAGTACTGGTTTGATCAGAATGCGTATGTGTAAAGGTAGGGAGAGTAAATTTTGATCATTTGCACTTTGGTCAAGGCCGTAATTGACCTAGTATTCTTTTAGCATGTTTCTTATAATTGCTGTAGCTAGTTTTTCCTTCTCATTATGTTTGTTGTATCTTTTACCTATAATGTCAAAACACAATTATTGAGAGTGGGTATGCTTACTAATAACAGTTTATCTTTGCCTGATTTGCAGACAGTTAAAAGCCAACAACTATAATTATATCCATGTTTTTAACGTAGTAACAAGCTAAGAAAGAGAAGATGTTGTAAGCAGTGGATGGTAGGGTATTCAGTGTGAATTACAGGGCAAAATTGTTCCAACTCATTCTTTTGGTTTTACAATAATTGTAACTTGAAGTTGGTTTTGTGGATTTTACTACTGACTGTTGTGTTTACGTGACCACATAAAGAGCAGTTAAATCCTGTCATTCTTGACTTCTCCCTTTGGGGTGGGGTGGGGGTGTTCATTTTTGTATACATATGTGCCCTGTCATCTTTAACTTCCTGTGAGTCAGCAAAATGTGTGAAATTCATATAACAATTTGGGTTGCACAATCCACTTTGGTTGGCATTTGTCATACGGTATATTGAATCTCTGAAATTCCAGACATTTATGGTCTGCCTACATACTTAGATAATGAAGGGAGCTGTGTAAGTAAATGCCATTCATTTGATTTTATTTACTACTCTTAGTAGCAGCATTTAGGTTTGTAGTGTGAAAGTTGAAGAACAAATATAGCGAGATAAGCTTCTTACAATTTTCCATCCACATTGCTGTCACTATGATGAAAGTGTATTATTTTGTGAGACAGGGGTGCAATTAAAAGTATAATGGAAGTTATTATCCTGCAGCTCTGTTTAAACTTTCATTGTGCTCAGTGAAAGGAGAAATTTAAATATTTTGTGAAGTTCTTCATGTCTTCTTGACGTGAACAGGCAAATTTCAAACTAGAGTAAAAATGGCTTTGAATATGCCGTTTTAATCCTCTAACAAAGAGTTAACTTAAAGCATTTCATTGATTATATTTAGAAGAGGGAGTTATATTATATGCTGAACAGGACAAGAGTTCCCTGTACTTAAAGTGATGAAGGTGCCCAGGGATAGCTTTTGGGATAAATAATGTGAAATAGGGTAGGAGAGGAAAAAAGGACCCAAAATACTAACAGTGCAATGCTAAATAGAGTTACACACTCTTAGGCCCATTGACTTTAGTGGGCTTGGAAGGGTTAGGATTGTCCTGTACATGTGTTATTAGCTTGGTACACGGCCCCCTTAAAAGTCTAGGAATGAAAATGGTGATTTGGGGGGGGGGGGTTTGCAGTATTAACAGCAATCCAAAGGGCCATGTGGGGTTTTCTGCATGTTCCCTAGGGTTTGTCTGGAACCCGCCCCCCCGCCCCCCGGTCCTTTTTTTCAGCCTTTCATAAATGCCTGAAAAGTTGCAGGTTAGGGAACTCTTCACAGGAACTTAAAGGGGGAAAATTGTTACTCTGAGAGAGAGAGAGAGATAAACACATAAGGAGAAATGTTTTCCTTCTTAATCTCAGCCATTACTTTCACTTGCTGCCATTCAAGTGTTTTTTTTTTAATGTCAGTGTGGCAGCTCTTGGACATACACGTATACCTATATATAACAAGGTAATTTGGGGTGTGGAGGTAGGAAATTGGGAATAATTAGTAGTATGCAGTTGTGTTGAAACTTAGCCCAAATAGCTAATTTTAAGAGAACATACTTCTCAATACATAGTAAGTTCTTACTATGAGACATTTTGTTTACAAGCCAGTTAAGTTGATACACTGGAATTATATGGGCTGCAAAAGCTGTTTAAATGATTGGCAAATGGTTTGGACTGGTTCCTCACCTTACAAAACAGATGCAAGACTGAACGGACATCTTCCAGTGTTATTCAGATCCACATACTCTGTTGTTCTTCAACAGCAGCTTTTGTCCCCCTGACATTTTGGCACATGCATGAACCTGTTTCCCATGATATTGTGAACATATATAAAATGTTTTAACCTGAAAAGTCAATTAGTGTAAGTAGCTCTAGTACACATACTGTGAAAGGGTGTTTCTTTAGAGCTCAGTGAGCTGATTTATGGATAGGTTCTTTGCATTGTGTAATCTTGGAAGACACAGAAAAACCTTGCATGACAGTCAGAAGTTTTCAACTAAATTTGAGTCTGTAAAAGTGACTACCCTTTTTTGTCCTTTTCCAGTATTTGATATTGAATTGTTTTCCCCCCTTAGTGGACAGTTATAAACATCATTCAATAAAATGTTTTTGTTTTGTTTGTGTTGCTGAATTTCTGTACTGGATATATCCTTTTGAGGATCAAACAGAACACTAGCTAATATGATAGGTTGACAGGAGAACTTAAAAGAGAATATTTAAAATGTATAATGAACAACAGCAGCAAGACTGAAGGCTTCGAGATATTCTTTCTTTTCCATTTTTAGTGTTGGGTCACATGAATGTTGAATCACATGTTGCTGGTATTCAAAACATTATACTAATAGGAGCAGCGTGGCAGGAATTGCAACTATAATCTAAAACCTATGATTGTGTCTCCAGCTTCCCCATCAAAAGTTTGCATCTCCCACTACTAGGAAGAAACTAAAACCTAAAAGTGCCTGTGGTAGTTAACTACTGGGCCACAAAGTCCTCTTTGTAGTTATCTTAGAGCCACAAATCATAGGTCCTTTTGCCTGAGATCTTCCTATAAGGAAACTATAATTGCTTCTTATTTTATGATCTCTTTATAATATTTTCAATTTTGTTTTCCTATTTTATAAAAGAATGTCATTTTTGAAATTTGTGATGTTCTGCAGTAAACCGTTCATTAAAAGCCTCTTGATATAACCATATGTGTCTTTAATGGGTCATTTGCATTGGACTACTGAAGGATGGTTGGGAAAAAAAGTTTCCCACCCAGTTTTTTATAATTCTTAAACTGAAGGTCTTGAGTAGACAATTAATTCTTGATAAATATAGCACACTGTAATTCTGAACGTGTATAAATTAGTGGTGGTGGTGGAACTGGCATGGTGATGGACACAGGGATCTTATCATTAAAAGGAAAGAAGTCGCTGTAATATTTCGTGATGCACAGATTTATTTATTTGACGAAGACCTAAAACGAGATGGCTTGACGCAGTAAAAGAAGCCACATCCTCCAGTTTGCAGGATCTGAGTAAGTGTGTTAATGATAGGATGTTTTGGAGGTCTTTCATTCATAAGGTCGCCATAGGTCAGAGGCGACTTGATGGCACAGAACACACACTTATTTATTTATTTTATTTATACTTCATCTTTTCTCCCCAATCGGGACTCAAAGTGGCTTACACATTCTCCTCCTCCATTTTATCCTCACACCAATCTTGTGAGGAAAGTTAGGCTGAATGTGTGTGACTGGCCTGAGATCACCAGCCGACTTCCATAGAAGTCTGCTTCAATGGAAGAATGGACATTCGAACCTGGGTCTCTCAGATCTTAGTTCAGCCATCACGCCACACTGGCTGTTTAACAGATAAAAGTTAACTGAATGAGGAATGGCTTAAAGCAACTTTAATATGAGCACCATATGAACAGTAGTCTCTAAGCCCTGTTCTAAAATAAATATAAGGTCATGTGAACTTAGGGCAAGGCCATAATTTACACTTTCTCAAAACTGTAAAATATAAAAGAGTGTCTGAAATTGTAAATTTTATCACTGCAGTAGAAAACAAGCTGCCCACTCTCCGAAGCAGTGCCCTGCTGTTTGAAGAACATTCTCTTCTTCCTTTTGAAAGTTATTCACTCCCTCATTGCAGCACTAGAATGTACATGTATTATTCGTGATGTGTGTGTGTGTGCGTACATGCTAAAATCCATCAGCTAACAGTAGACTTCTTGTACATTCTTCATTCCAGGAGATAAAGGGCCTTTTCAGTTCATGATTCTTTTTATTCTGGGAAAGCTCAGCGCTTATGAAGTTATTGCACAGGAACCAAATAACAAAACCACTCTTACATTTTAGGAGAATCCAGTGTCTTTAGCCAAGCTAGTGTTTCTCTTGTCACAAAATTTTGTCTTCCCCAGCAGTAAGCCACTCCTCCTTCAGTGCAGTGCAGTGCAGTGGCTCTCAGACTTTATAAAACCAAGGTTCTCTAATTTTAACATTTTGTGGACCTTCAAGAGTTCCCTTCCTTCCTCACCAATGCCTGTCCAGCACATGGAGAATAGGTTTAACTCTACCCATTCCTTCCTTCTCTCTGCCCATGCCTGCCTCTTGTCTAAGTGGGAAGTGAATGGTCATCTTGCCTGACCCCTTTCAAAGTACATTTGGCAAAACTGTTCATGCACCATAGAAGTTTCCGTCTTCTTGCACGACTGGGCTGTTGTGAGAGGTTGGAGGCCATGGTGGCTGTCTCCGATATCATTCTGCACAATATTACCCAACTGCTATTGTTCTGTATCATGATAGGTTCCCAGTTCCCACCTGTTTGAACAGCATGGTTGGGCATGACTTGCAGAATAACCTTGTGGCCTCCAGTTTGAGAAATGCCATCTTAGGGTATTGTGTGGAATGTGTTTTGGTTAAGTACCTGGTTGTATTAGAAAGTTGATTTTAGTATTGTTGAGTATGCTAGTTTGGCGAAGCGGTCTGGGGAACGCACTAAGGCTATGTAGCCTTCTAAAAGCTCTGTGTAGCCCTTTCAAGAACTTGGGAACTACAGCATGGGCACTGTAGCAAGAAGGGAGAATTTACTGGATTTTTCCCTCCCTGCTGTTGTGTAAGAAAAAGCTTGCACAAGAGACGGAATATCTGCCCATGTGCTTCTCATTGCAGTTCCCCATTCAGCATACCATGCCGTTTCTGCAAGGAGTGAACTGCAGTGGGAAGCAGCAAAGCTTCTACCTGTGAACTTGCTCCATTTCTGGTTGGTTAGATCCAACTTAATATGAACAACAGAACTGCTAATACAAAACTAACTTTTTGTAGAAATAAAACCAATAGCAATAGCATAGTGGAAAAAGCGTCTTACATTCTACCAAAGGTCTGGGAATTTTTTCATCAGTTACTTATAGCATACAATAAACAGCTTCTCCAAAAATTGGTGGTAATGCTGCAGGATAATAGAAAAGCCCATTTAAATATGAAGCCTTTCTTTAGGGGAGAACTTGGCCTTTAGTGGGACTGTGACAATCCACAACTTACAGTAACACTAGCATTTGGAAGATTTGACAAAAAGGAGATGCAGCAGCTGCTAGAATTTGAATTCTGTTGAGTCTTCTTTAAATCCCACAGAATCATGTTTTCACACTAAGGAAGCCCATTTTGCAGATGTTGTACTCGTGTCATACTAGTAATAGTAAATTAATCATGTATAATTGAACTTCCAGGCGAATAGCTAGCACAGTTATTTTCCATTAATATGTGTTGAATAATGGTTGTTCTGTTTGGGATCCTAAAATAAAAATCCTGATTTACACTGTGTACCCAGTTAGTAGTGTCATGACAAATGGTAACAGCTGTATAAACTAATATTTCTGTAACTTTCACACATGGGAGTCAAATAACAATAGGCCACTGCCAGTGTTCAGGTCTTCCAACGTTAAACATTTTATTTATCCAGTGCACTTTTTCATGTGTGATGTTATTATTACTCCTTTCTGTAAAAAAGGAGAAATTTTAGACTGTTAGTGACTAAAGGTTCCATGGCATATTATATAAGGAATACATGAAAATATGGCAAGTAGGATTGTATCTTTATGTCGCCAGATTAAAGGAAGGGTCCAAGATTTTCTAGATGGTGTGGTAGAGTATAGAATTAGCTCCGTTTAAGAAGTCATCTACAATTAGATCTTTAAAAAGTGAAACTAAAAGAGAAAGGTAGGAATGGGCTCAATTTTTTGAATGCCAACCCTAATAAGCATTTACAATCCCTGATACGTATACAATTTACACATCTGGTGATGACCAAGAATAAGAGAGTTTGCAGGTCCAATGCCAAAGTGGTAAGGTGATGAGGGCAAAGTGATAGAAGACACAAAGGCAACTTGATGGAATTAAAACAACCACAGCCTTATTGGATTACAGTTTATGGAGCCTTGGCGCCTAATGGGGTGCAGGTCCAAGCCTTGGCTGACTTGCCTGCCAGCTGATAATCTCCTTGCTAACCACAGCCTGCCTGTTGAGGGGGGAACTGTGAGATGACAGGAAGTGGGATTCCACATAGACACAAACCTTTGTGTGCTACCTGGGAGTGAGCATGCCTTTACAGCCCCCAGTCTGGGCATGTCCTTGCTGTACATCACCCCCAAGATCCCTTGAGGGGATCTTCAATTATGGGGAAACTGGGCTTGCAGGCCATTATCTCCCCCCACCCCCACCCAAGGATCTGTACCCAATGCCAAAACTGCCCTTACCCAAACTTGTTACAAAGCCTAAAAGACAGACAGCCAAGGATTAACAAACATCCCACAGCCAGTTCAGCAATTGTAAAATACTCTTTATCACTTGCAAAGCAGAGAGGGAGGGATGGGTTGGAAGCTGGTTGAGAGCAGACGGCTGAGTGCCTCACTGGTTCCTGATAATATACTCAGCTGGTGGACCAGAGGGAACACTGAGTCCTCCACATCCATTGGCTGGAACCCGCCCCCATCAAGCCCAGGCAGCTTGTTGCAGATTGGCTGGCTAGGCATTTTGAATCTAGGGCTCAATGTGCAGGCCTGTGGAGGCTGCCGGGAGCTTCTGAGGATAATGGCAACCACCTTGCATCAGACCCCCGTGGACCCCAAATGGGGGGGGGGGTCCAGGTAAGTCTGGGACCAGGGCTTCCCATAGAGTAACCCTTGAAGGATGTGTATCTTAACAATACTGATTGGATCTGCTTTCAGTTTAAATGTACTTTAAATCTTCATTACTGGTTTCCTAACATCTTGGAAGACATTTGAAAATTAAACAGCTTCTAATCTGTGGCAAATGATGACGATAACAAGATAGTATAAGGGTAGCCTCATTCAAGTTGTTCTTAATTCTTTCATCCTAGTGAGTCTCATGAAAAGCTTAGATTACTAAATTCAGACTAGACCATTGTCACCGCTTGCCAAATTCTACATGCTCATGCATCTATCTAATCCATATATGGAAGTCAAACACAAGAAGCACATAATTTGGCACAACACCAAAAACATGCCTCAGCACACTTATAGGGATTCTTCCAAATGGCTCTATGTGTGTGAGCATGCACGTGTGCTCATGTGTGTGTGGATATGCACTCACAAAAGGACTGGAAAATTTTTGCACTCCACTGAAACTTGTGTACATTTAATGTACATTTGAATTTTTACTGTTAAGCTAAGTGATAAGTTAATGTCATTGGGTACTTTCTTCTTGTGCACTCGCAGAGGAATATAAATCATTACTGCCTGAAGAATATGCTCAAAAGATTAATTTTGATTGGCAAATGTATACTAGTCACCTATATTTTTTCATCAAGTGCAAAATACATGATGCATATATCACAAAATGTTTCTCACAGACAGACCTGTAGTTTTCCTCCCTAATTACAGCCATTAATTTTTGTCCATCCAATTTATGTGAAGACTTAACATGAAATGCCATGATTCTGTAGAAATGCTACACTCATGGATAAACTTTTCCACATTACACTGATTTTTATTTCACTGAATTCTTTCTTTGTGTTGTAGCTCTGCCCCTTAAAGGATATGCACAATTCATGAAGTGCTTAATAGGGAGTAAAGAATTGTAAAGCCAAAGAAAACCGCAGGAAGCTTTAAAAATTCTCTTTTCTAATGCTTGTTAATCTTTGTTGCAATTTCCTCCTTGACCGTTTACCTGTATTACCTGGAGATTTGTATTTAATATCAGTTGACATCCTAGTTACTGTGAAATTTAAAAGTTAAATTTTAAAGTTAAATTTGCTTGAGGACACTGGCATAACAACAGAAGATAAAAGAAATACAAGGTTGTATTTCAAAGAAGTTTTAAATGTAGTCTGTGATATGGCATGTGTAATTGTCTTCATTTTGTGCTTTCTGTTTCATCAGAAATTAAAAAGGAACGGGCAGGAATTCAAAATTTGTGCAAACTTAATTTCTTCCAGAGTAATCAATTGTATTGAGTCCACACACTGGGTCTGAACTAGGTTTGTGTCAGCAGATCAGAATACAAGACAATAAAAATCTGGGCTAGTTCATTATTTACTTATGTGGATTGAATGTCTCGCAGAAAACAAAGGATATAAAATTTATACTCTTGAATTGCTTAAAACATCAAAGTGCTGAATAGTCTTTATTGGGATTTTTTGTTACTCTCTCAGGAATATTTTCATATTTCAATTAAAATTGAGCACAAATGTCTGGCAGAAAATATTTCAGCACATGAGCTTGTAATTTATAGATGCTTATGGATCAGGTTGTAGCTTTAGAATGCTCAAAAGTTTTATCTATGGAGCTTGCACTTGAAGTTTTAGAAGCTTTTCTAGAAAAAACATCGTTATGGGAAAAAGTACTGTTGCAAAATGAAAATCCTGAAAGACACACTGGAATACCAAAGTTGTCCAAGGTTTATATTGGGGAGTAAGTGTGCATGTCCTAAAGTCTTTCACCAAGATGTAGTGAAAAGTACCAAACAGGAAGTATAATTATCTGAAATACCAAGTTGTCAGTTCATTGACTTGTATCTTACTGTCCATTTTTGACAACAGAACTATACTTCCCTCAGCAGAAAATGGGACATGATTCTCACTAATTCCCACCTCACAGGGCAGACTTCCCATGCTGGTCATGACCCCTAGGCACAGAATTTGGGGGACTGAGTGAGTTGCAGTAGGAAGGGTGTAGGAATGTAGTTGGGATGGGAAGTCCCACTTTGCGAACTCTGTTTCACTTGTTGATACAATCCACTGTGTTCTTCAGCTAGTGTAATTTTAACGGTACGGACTGATGTGTGCTGGCTTTGTGTGTTACATTTGCAGCAGTAGGCCAGCCTTCAAAATGCACTTGACTAAGTTCTAAACAAATACTGTTACATTTACTATCTTTTACAACAGGCATCTTCTTTTTTTTTTTAAAAAAAAGGAAAACAACCCCTAGTTCAGGGTCAATTTTATTATTATTATTTTTAATTGAAAGAGAAATTTCCTGAAGTAGACTGGTTTGTCTGGGTTTTTTGTTTACAGGTATATGGGGGTAAATATTTTTGTGCATTTCTGAGTGCATTTTTTGTTGCTGATTTTCAAAATAGCTCTTCAGTGGGTGAAGACATTTTCGTTTCTTTAAAAAAAAATGTCTTCACCAACTGGTGGAAGACACCAAAAGAGGGAGACAGGCAGATCTTCCTGAGGAGGGGGTTCCAAAGTTTTGGCACTCTAACTGAGAAGACCTATTCTTGGTTGCCTCCAGTCTAGCCTCCGATATCAGGGCTATGTGAAGCAGGGCTTCTGAAGGTGACTGGAGTGGAAGGATGTGTGAGAAAGCGGTCCTTAAGGCACTAGACACTGATAATTGTGTATTGTATGTATATGTTTTTAAATAATGACTTTAATTGTGTATTTTCTTTGGAAGCCATGGTATAAAAATGTTTGCAGTCAGTTATCATGACAAATAGTTGTTAATAACTAATTCTCCAATAATTTGCTTGTTTGCTTCTAAAAAGCCATCTAAGCTAGTGGCCGTCTCCATATTTTGTGGTATTTGTTTATGCCCTGCTTCCCCCCCCCCCCCCTATGAGGACCTGAAGTGTCATTTTATCCTCACATCAATTCTCTGAGGTAGGCTAGGCCAAGAGAGAATCACAGGACCAAGAGCACCCAGTGAAGTTTCATGGTAGAGTGGGAGCTTTGACCAGGGTCTCTCAAATCCTGGTCTGATAATGAATCCCATGTCAGTTTTGTATTGTAAAAAAACAGGAAAGAAAAAAGTACTTTGGTTAATTTGTCCTACATCTCTTGCCAATCAGTTTCTTTGATTTACTTGAATTCTGGAGGAATGGGAAGGGAAGATCTCTCCACAACGTTCAAAACTTTATAAATTTCTATCACGTCTTTCCGTCTTCTTGGTCAATTTTTCCATTTGACTAGCAGTGCAGTCTTAAACATAGTTATACCCTCTTAGTTCTTTGAAGTCAGTGGGCTTAGAAGGGTGTAACTCTTTAGGATTGCACTGTAAGGAGGGTCTCATCACACAAGAGAAGTGTAATGAGACAAGTTGGGTTGGGGATTCTTCGAAACTGACTTCCATTTTATGTCTGACCAGGATTTGTCTTCAAAATAGCTTTTTGATGGGCAAATCAGCTGCGGCGCGCACAGTGGTGGTAGGAGGGGCTTCCCTTCCTTTCATCCCTTCCCAGCCTTCCCTTCCTTTCATCCTGTACCAATTTAAAGAGCAAAAAAATGAGGGGGGGCTGTTTGTCCTGTTCCTGGTTCCACTTGTTTGCCCATGTTGACATACTTAGTAGATGGCTTCATTAAACCCCACGTTCTTTTTTCCTGAATAATCACAACCACTTCATAAATAGATGGCTGGATTTTTTAAAAAACCAAAGTGCATAATTTCATGTTTTACCCACATTGAATCTTATTTTGCATTTTATTCCTCATCCCTGTTTGGGACATGTTTTTGTACATTTCCTGGTGCGGTTAGGTTTTCATTGTCCAGCTGAGTAGCTTACTGTCATATGTGTACTTGGCTTCCTCATGGTCCACCATAGATAACATATTAGTTATGCATAAGTTAAACTTCCAGTCAGTGTGAAAATTGTCCATATGTTCTTTTACCTTCAAATTCTTGTTCTTTATCCAGTTACTGATCTGCAAGAGGACTTACAGTGCAATCCTAACTCTGCTTAGGATTGCACTGTTAGCTTCTTATTGTGTGACTTTTAATTATAATCAGGAGCTTTTTATAGGGAACTATGTCAGACGCTTTTGGAAGTTTTAAATATCTGCTATCTATGATCATCCCGTTTTTGTTGGTCACTCTGAAAGAGTTTTAAAAAGTTGGTGAAGCCATGAGATTTTTTTTTTTTTGCAGAAGACGAAGCCATGAGATTTTTCAGTAAAGCTTGCTCTTCTAGGTGTTTCATTATTCTTGCTTTCAACAAGCTTTCCCACCAACGTACCCAGATGTTAGAGAGATGAGTCTATAACTTCAAGGCTCTTCTACCAATTCCTTTAAAAAATGCTAGAGTCTCTGGGCAACTTTCCACTCATGTGTATGTTGAATGCCATGTGCTTATTGCTATCAAATAGACAGGATGTGGGTTATGTTCCCAGTGAAAAAATCTCTGCTTGCCTTCCTCCTTTCTCTGGCCGTTGCTATTGAGTTCAGTATTTTACCACCATTTTCTTGAAACAGGCACAGTCAGTGAGAGTCGCCGTAACAGCTGTCCACTAGAGGTTCTGTCAGCTCTCATACTGTAGTCTGGTGACTAGGAAAGCTGCTGAGGGAGTTGAGAGTGAATTAGCTGAATCCTGCTCCCATAATGCTATAGACTCAGCTCAGCTGTCCATAATCAGTGTTTTCAGTTGAGTTCACAACTGACATGGACATTATGGAAATAATTGTTACACAATCAAAAGATCTGGGGACACAGCGGTTTTGTACACTTTGTTCCTACACACTATTCCAAGGTCCCAGTTCCCCTTGCCCTGTTCTCTCCCATATGTTGTCATAAATCTTGGTTAATTGCCAGTACATGGCTATTTTGTAAAGAGGGATGACCCGGCGTTTGTCTTTTTGTACCCAGCAGTCAAATCGTAGACTCTTCATGTGTAGCACTTACCATGGATTATTAGGAACAATATGTGCAAGATTGGTCGTGGGGCAAGGAAGTACCAGCAAGTATGTGGGATCTACTTGCTTTAAGAACTATCAGAGGGGAAAAAACCCAGATAACTGCCTTTTTAAAGCTGTTACCAGACAGTGTTAGTAGTAGCTGAGAGAAGCTTACTTATAGTTATTTATTCAAAAGGAAGATGATTCTGACTATAAGATGACCCCTCTTAAAATTATGTAATACACACAAAAACAGTATTGGACATAACTTGTATGCAAATGGTATACCTTTAAAAAACCCTTAATATTTGAGTAAATACTATATACAGACTGTTTTGCTGTTGCCTTTCTTGTTACAGTTTTGAGGTTCATGTTGCGTCTGAAGACATAAGATGGGATTCTTGTGCGGGGAGTATTAAGCATTGGTTCTTACTGTCTTTTGTATGGAGCAGATGCTCTTGAAAGCTAGGAGTTTGTGCAAGTGTTTATTTTGATACTTTGTACTCTTTCCCCGCTGATTGCAGTGTAAAATAAGTTTTGAATACTAGTAGGAATAAAAAAGCTGTAAGGAAAGAGGTAAGTATTAGGGTGAACAAAAATACGTGCTTCTCTTTTTCTTCTTATCTGCTTAAAGAAATTGCAAAAAAGTAAAATAGAAATGGAAATCATTGTTTGGGTATAGACTCATCTCAACACTAAAGAAATACAATTGATGCAATAACTTTATAATAATGAAGTGATCTGTAACTACTGAATTGTAAGACATGGCAAAATAGTTTTAAAAGGTTTTCTATTCTTGTTTCTGACTGAGGGTGGAGGTCACCTTCATTGGCTTGATTTTGTTCTCTAAATTTTTACAAGATATTCTGTCACTATTTAGGCTGTGTTGATTACAAACTAATTTGGCCCATGATATTTAATTTGCTTCTGATTAATTTTTTCTCTTACCCCTGATTATATACATTCAGCTCAAAGGAAAAGTGAAAAGTAGTTCAGAGTTGACGAATGTGCAAGGGGGAAAAAAGACAAATAATAGACCCAAATGTTGACAACTTTTAAAAAATAATTTTAGCTCGACTTTGTATATTTTTAAAAATATTTTTAGAAATACTTACTTTCTTGTGATCCTTTGCATTTGAGGTCCTTGGCACAGTTTTCATAAATATTCCTAAATGATGTTCTGATACACGCATCCTTTCCTATACATTTTGATGAATGGTTTAGAAACAGGATTTACTCCAAAATCTATCCTCTTGTTTTGTCACTATCTGGCCCATGACTGTTTTACATGAGCTGAATACTGTCTTAAGATTTTGTTTTGTTTCTTTTGGGTACACAATATAATTCCCTTTCAGTACAAAACATAATACATACATTTGGTGTTCAGAGGCTTTTGTTTGTAGATAACATCTGGAATTCATGGTCTTATCTGTTAAATGTCATCAAAGGTGAAAAAAAGGCTGTTTCCCCTGTGGTTAATTGTGGTAAAGTGCCACGTTATATTTTACTACAGTTAACAGTTTCAGGGCGCCAAGAGCATGTAGCTATCTCCCTTGGGAATAGGACTTTTCCTCTTTAGCTTAGCTCCAGGAAACTTGAACATTTGTGTTTTCAAGACTGCATACCATTGGGAAGGAAGTAGGGGTGGAGATGTGTACTGAGATTAAGTGGATATGAGAATAAGTTTGCTGTGTGTGATCTAGGATCTGCAGAATTTTATGAAACATGCACTCTCTAGCATGCCTCAGTTTCTTAAGAAAGAAGCAGACAATAGAACCAGAGTTGTTCAGCTTTAAAAAAGGAGGAAAAAGCTATAATCAGAATGTGTTTATATGTCCTCCACACGCATCAACTTTGTCAATATAGCCATAAGAGATGCTAGTAAGAAGGGTATGTTTTATTTGGCAAAATAAATGCTGAAAAGCTTTTAGTTCTTGCAGAGCTTCTATTTAGGTGTAGGTTTCCAGGTCAGGAGGGCACCACCTGCAGAGCTTCATCTGCCACAGATCCCACAACCACCACAAATGCCATGTTAAAAATGGAATGTAGAGAAGTAGACTGTAATGTTGAAAAGCATTCTTCTCCCACATAAACAGAGAGTGGAACTGAAAAGAATGGTGCATGCCTGTGTGTTCAAGCACAGATCTGCTGCTAAATAGAGGTAAAGTGATAATGGTGGTGTGCGGGGCGGATGAATTTTCATGGAGATGCAGCAGGGAGGAGGTAGGTACTGAACTCTTTACCTTTACTGCTGTCTCCTCTCTGCCATTCCTCCCTCTCTGTGTCCATTCTTACAAAATGTAAGAAGTTATTCTTTCTGTTGAAAGTTATTTTTTCAGACTCTCTATGTACTTGGAGGCCAAAAGCACAGATACATATAGAGGCACAAGCTGTGAAATGCTTTATATTTGTTTTTCTGTATACAACATTAGCTGTTATAAACCATGGTAAAAGAATTTCATAATTGTGGGAACTAGTCATTAAAATAACTCTAAAAATATTTTGAGCAGTGTAGCATTAATTCTTCCTACACCCCCTACCGGGTTTACAAGTGAGAGGCTTATTTTAATAGTTAAGGCACATGGATTCTGTGTGTTTAGTTACTTTAATGAACAGTGCAAAGTTTTAAAAATGTATTAACTGATGTTTGTGACCTATTATCATTATCAACATTACAACATTATGGGAACAAGGGAAAATTTGTGCGTTGAAAATGGATTCCAGATTTATCATGCAAGTTGAAGCATGACAATCCGATTTCATCTCAAACATATTCAGGGTTGTTTCTGGAGTAATTTTGGGCTGTTGTGCCAAACAAATGACTCAAGCTTGTTTATTCAAGCTGGCCATTGCAGGATGTATTTAGCTATTTTTGCTTGCCCCTTTCTCACTGTCTTAGGGTACTGATGTGTGCTGTGAACACTACAGAGCAGGTCTCTGAGCTTTCAGCCTCTGAACTTTGGGATGTCTCCTACTGCTCAGATGTGAAGCTTTCTTGTTGCTCAAGGAGACTTCCTTTGAGACTGATTCTCCTAGTGGAAGAGACTCTTCTTCTGGAGGAAGACTGCATAGGCTGGAGGAAGGGTCTGCTTCCAATGGAGCAGAATAGTATGATACATCCCACTATCACTGTGTCTCCATTAGAAACCTACAACTTGTGCATCTTCTGAACTAGTGCTGCTACTGCTGCTAAAATGTTTAGCACTAATTTTATGATTTCCCCCCTCTGTCCCCTTTGGTAATGTTTGATATCCTGTGCCAGAGGTTATCACTGCAGTTTTGTTGTAAATGAAAAGTCATTTTCCATGGTCAGTTCTCATATTGCATTGATAATGGGCAGCATACTACCCATCAGCTCAGATACGTGTGGAGCCTTCCTCTGAACTTGTGGTGGAAGAGGAGTCCATACTTGGCAGAGCAGAGTGGTTGGATAGTATACAACCCAATATATTGATATCTGCATGATGTGGGTAGGTTGAATCATGCAGGTACTTGCCACACTAGCACCTCTCCTTCAGATGGATGGATGGTTGATGGGAAGTACCTATGTGATCTAGGCTACCCATGAGATAAAAAGCAAGTTATCTATAACAGTTTTTTTTTAGTGTGCATATATATAGTTGACAAACATTATTTACCCTTGTTATTAATTAAGTAGATCAAAATAATTGTTTGTCCACATACTCCCTCGTATGTCTACTTTCCCTGATTGTACCCCATTTCCTATTTTCGCTCTCATTATTGTGCCTCCTGGGATGACTTTGTTAGGTAGGAATAGGATGCAGTTACTAGAGCAGCATGTGTTGGTTAACTAAAGAAGAAAGCACATACTGGGAAGGGACATTTCGATTTTCCTACCTGTATATCTTAGTTCAGTGTGAACAGAAGCAGCAAGATTCCTATAAGAGCATTTTAAAGGGCTAAGTATCACCCAGGCATTTAAAGTTAGACAAAACTACACCCGTTTGTCTTTGTGATGTATGTACTTCCTGTCCATGAGCAGCTCTGCCTTTCTAGCGCTGACATACTCAGTTCACACTCTTGCAGACCAAGCATCCTCCTGTGATTTGGCAGAGCCATTTTTATGTTTAGTAAAAACTAATCAATTATAGAAAATTATAGATCAAACAAAACCAAATACGTAGGTATGTAATGATCCTAAATTATATTATTATATAGATTTTTAAAAAGAGGAACAGCACATTATCATTTTAATAATAGTTGTGCAACTATTTTTAATGAGAAAGTGCTGTGAAGTTTTATTTGCAAAGGGTGGTGGTTAATGCGCACACAAATTTAAAATACTTTAAAATACGTTTTAAAGCAGAGAGGTATGTGTAAGTGAGTATTGCTTTCTTTTAGCGCTGCATGTACTTTTTAAACAGTGATGTATTCTGTAATAATACAAGGAATGTTTTGCTACTGTTATCTAAAAACGAGTAGAATTAAAAGCAACTTTTAAAATAGAAAATATTATAAAAGAAGCCTGGCTTTCAGCTGCAGTAAATGTCATTGAGGTTGATCGCTAAAGTTTCAGTGCTTTAAATTTTATATTATGTATAGAATGTTGGTGTATGTGACTTTACATGTCAGTTTAATTATAAAATACTGTTTTTTAATTATTAAACTCTTGTCATGGTAATGTTTATAGAAAATAATATTAAGATTCAGTTGCCTCTTTAAGACTGCTTACATAAAATTCAGATAAATAAATAGCCTGAAGGGTAAAACAGGATTTTCTTAGCGCTGTATTTTAATTCTAAGAATTCTGATTTGCAGGGCTGAAGACACAGCAATGTTGTTTATAGTGGAAAATCTGAATTATTTTCAGAAAAGTGCTGTAAAATATAGTATTGCATATTTCAGCTGTAAATACCAGAAATGCATATGTGTAAGTATAATGAGCCAATACAATTGAAATGCTGCATTTTGGTGACTTTGGGATTGAAATAATTTCTTGTCTGTTAGAATTATGGAATGAAGTATGGTTGAGAAACCAGTTGGTTCCTATGACTATAGCATTTTTTCCCTCTTCAGTGAGTAAACTCTCTGGATTCTTTTTCAGCAAGTCTAGGTTCATCGTCATGTCTTCAGTGTGGTCACACAAGGGAACTGCGCATGCACAGGCCAGTCACGGATGCATCAAAGCTCCAAAAGGCATGAGACACCTGGCCTTTTTGTGCGCTTTTTGAGTGGGTGGGGCTATAAAAAATGGGGCAAGTGGATCCCTCCCTTGTTCTTTTTAGCCACTGCTGAAGAAGGACATGTTTCGAGCTCCTCCTCGAATCTGAGTAAGAAGAAAGTGAGAAGAAGAAGACTTCAAAGGTGCTCTTCAAGAAGTGCCTCAAGTGTGGATCTAATATGGCCCAATCCAATGGGCACGAGAAATGCCTCATGTACCTAGGAGAGAGACACATGATACCGAGCGCTGTGGCGTGTGCAAATAATTCACACCGAAGGCCCAACATGAATGGGCATCTCGCCTAAAAATGGCATCATGGGAGTCAGTCCTCGAAGGTGTACCTGACTCCAAGGTTTTGAAGGCTGCTAATAAAGTACCACAGTGCCCAGAACAGGCCTCCTCAGTACCTCCAATTTCGGTTCCAAGCGCCGACAATAGAAACCAGTTGGTTCCTAAAGATTCCAGCCCATCTCAGTCTTCATCCGAGCCGCTGTCGAAGAAAGCTAAGTTGAAGAAAAACGCCCAACTCTGAAACCACAAAAGAAAAAGCGGTCCTCGGCTTTCTCCCCCCAATACTGTTCTCGAGCAAACAAAGGGAAGTTGTCCCTAGGAGATGCTTTTCAAATATCCTGATCAGGCAGTCTACTGTATGCCTTCCCTTCTCTCCCTCTCATGACTTTAACATTCAACAAAATGTTGAGGGAGAGGGAATCAGCTGTCCTAGACTATCTGTTCCTGTTAAAGAGCCAAGGTCTCTCCAACTCCTCTGTGAAGGTCCATCTGGTGGCCATTTCAGCCTGTCATAAGAGGGTGAAGGGCAGATCCCTCTTCTTCCAACTGGAATGTCAGTCTTTCCTTAGGGAATTGGCTAATGTTTATTTTCCAGTGTCCAAACCCACTCCTCAGTGGAGCCTGCCTTAGATTTTGGCAACCCTCATGCATAAGCCTTTCAAGCCTCTGGCTACCTGTCCTCTCAAATTCTGACGGCTAAGACAGCCTTCTTAGTGGCCATCACATCAGCTAGAAAGGCAAGTGAACTACAGGTCCTGAGGTACGATCCGCCTTTCCTCAGAATATTTGCAGACGAAGTGGTTCTCCGTCCCAGCCTCCAATTCCTTCCAAGATAGTCTCTGCTTTTCACCTCAACCAAGATACTGCTCTGCCTGTATTTTTTTCTGTCGCCTTCTACATAGGCTGACAGACTCCTACACACTTTGGATGTCAAATGTGCACTGTGTTTTTACCTGGACAGGACTGTTGCCTTCAGAAAGGACCCTAATCTATTTATATCCTTCAAGGGAGCTAAAAAAGGACTAGAGGTCACTGCTTAGACCATCTCCAACTGGTTGGTGTGGCTCATTAAAGAGTGCTATAAGCAATCCAAATAATCTTGCCCTTTGAACATCAGGGCCCATTCTACAAGGGCCCAATCTACCTCATCAGTGTTTACCTTGAACATTCCACTTGTGACTTACGCAAAGCGGCTACCTGGTTGACACCATCCACCTTTATGGAATTGACATAGACTCCAGAAAGGATACTGCAGTTGGCAAAGCAATCCTGAAGAGTCTTTTTCGATGAAGAGCAACATGCCCACCTCCTGGGTAAGTTAGCTCACTAGTCTCCCATGTGGGACTGCACAGAAGACACAACGATGAAAAACAGTTGCACCTACTTGTAACTGTTGTTCATTGCATGTTCTTCTGTGCAGGCACACATCCCTCCCTCCTTCTCCCCTTCCCGTGTGCTCTTTAATATACTAATTTCTGCTTCACTGGCGGCTTAGTGAACTGAGGGAGGGATCCACACCTCTCCTTTGATAGCCGCACCCACTCAAAAAGCATGTGAAAAGGCTGGGCGAGTGTCTCGCTCCCTTTGGAGCTTTGATCCATCTGCGGCTGGCCTGCACATGCGCAGTTCCCATGTGTTCCTGCACAGGAGAACACTCAATGAATAACAGTTACAAGTAGGTGCAACCCCCGTTTTTTATGGTGATCACTTTTAATCACTATTATTTTCAAGATATCTCAGTAAAAACATAATAGTTTAATTTTTTTAGTACATTAATCTTAGTCTTTTGTTGTACAACAGCAAGCTATGTGTGCTCCATATAGCGCATTTGGGAGAAAAATGTATGGAGTTTAACGACCTGATTGTTTGACATTCCTTTTGGATTGGGTGTTCCAAGCACATATTAATATGCACTTGCCATGATAGAATTGAGTTCTAAGTATTATAGGACTTTGTTCAGTTGTCACTTCAATTCCCCTCTTTTTTTATATGGTAGCTTCATTGGAAAATACACAAGAGTCAGATTTTTTTAAAGGTAGGAAGTCATTGAACCTGCTGTCTTCATAGTCTTGCTTTCTTTTTTTTTTTTGGTTATAATGTACAGTATGTTTATTTCGGTATGTGATAAGTCTGCAGTCGTGTGTTCTTTCTGAGTTATAATGATTCAGATGTCATAATTAATTTGATGAGCAGGTGGGGGTTATTAGCCCTGTGCTTCGCTTGCTAATAGCTGCACAGCTTTTCTAAAGTACTCTTTCAACTAAAGAGGCATTTCTTCACACAGAATAAACAGTGCAGCACAAAAGCCTCAGTTAGATAACTATCCATGGGTTTGAAAAGCTGCCAAGCAGATGTTGTTATTGGAGCCAGCCCAGACGAGATTGGGCAAGGCAGATGCTAGGTGGGGGAAGAGGTTACATACAACGGAGATTCTTTCTCTGCACTGGTTGGAGAAATTTGTGGAAGTGGGAGGTGTCTTCCCACAAACGAAATCCATAGTTAGCTGGCCTCATGTTCACTCCTAAAGACCCACCCCTTAACTGTAAATAAATGAGGAGGGAAAAAAGCCCCCTCCTCTTAATATCCATATGGGAATGAATCCGAATGTTCATCCAGCAGCCAGAGTCTTCTGGTTTGCATTAAATCGGCTGTGTGCAATTTTTGAAAGGCCTACAGAGACTTTGCTTCATACCTATCAACATATGTAATGAGTGCTGCTGCACTGACATTAACCAGAACTCTTAGGTTCTGTTGTATTACTATAAATTAGGTTGTGCAAATTCAAGACAAAATGGTGTTTTGTTTCCTGTCACCTCCTGATTTAATTTTTTTTCTGTTGAGGCTTTTCTTCCTTATTAAGATATGACAAATATCAAGTGTTAGACTAATTTGTTATGATTGGGGGGGGGGGAACAGTAGAAATACGTGCAAGAGACAAGTAGACTGGACTGAAAACTAAGCTGTTCTGCCCTCTGTACAGTTTTGCCTCTGTGTGATCTCAGACTTTAAATAAAAACATTTCTCTCTCTCTCTCTGTCCCCCCCCCCGGTATCATTTCATTCCATTTATCTTTGTGTGGATCTGCAAGCTAGTAATCTAAAATTTTAAATTCATGGATAATTTTTGTTTCAAATCTGTGTGCACAGATTGTCTTCCCTGGGGAATATAAAGTAAGCGGATTGTGCATTACAGATGGCATGGAAATATTATATGCTGCTTATACTGATCATTGGGGAAAATCCTAACACTTGGCCAGTGGGAGTATAGCTTAAGAAATGTGACCAAGGGTCAGCTCATCAAATATCTGTCTACCTGTCTGTCTACCTATATTAGTCCTTGTACATTTCAGTACCCAGGGTGAGTATTAAAAACAATTTGATAAAGCAAAAAATATAAAAACTGATCTAAAAACACTTAATGCCCCCACCAGCAGGATATTCCCCCTTTGCCTAGGCTCTGTTTTGCAGTCTCACCCAAAAGACAAGGCTTGACCTCTTCCTAGATGCTGTTCCACACGCCTGCATCAGCCACTGAAAAATCCTGAGCCCAGACCATTGCAGAACTTACCTGAGACTGACAATAGACTTTTATAAGAAGAATGAAGCTGTACCATGAGAATATGCAGAGAGAGGCAGTCCTTTAAGCTGAACCTGTACTGGAACTCTAGAATCCTATGAATTGCTAAACATACAGACCAAAAGCATTCATTGCCTTGCTCACTGAACTTGAGGGGTTTTTCGTTTAGCTTTAATTTTAATCTTAAATAGGACATCTGTTTAATTCTTTATGGTAGTGCCAAAGTGGTCAATATATGACCCACCAGCTGTACATCTCTCTTGAGATGCTTCTGTGCGCAATTGTTTCTTCATTTGGCCTCTTAAGAATCTGACAAAGGCTTTGTAGTGTATTGAGTAACATATGTTACTATAAACCCAGTAAAAGGAGTTCAGAGAATTTCTATGAATGTCACCAATATTGCAGGTGGGTAGCTGAGAGGAAAATGTTCTGCTGAAGCTGAAGGAAGCCCTTGCCTAAAAATTTAGCCTGCTCTCTTGGGTTTGGTTTAAACATTAGGCCAATAGGATGGCAACAATCCCAAAATTCTTCCAAGGGGTGGCCTCTCATAATGTCACTGTATTTGATATAGACTGCACCTTGGATAGACTGGTGTGCATATTTTATGACCAGAATTGGTAAATCACTTAAACATTCTATTCCTACACTGTCAGATTCTTAATTAATTAGCATTAACATCAGGTATATAATAAAGATGGTGGGTTCATCCTCTTCCATGACTTTCTGTGTCTACATAATGTTCTTTCTACAAGATGATTGGAAAGATACTAACATTCCCCGTCTGACTCTTTCAAATATAATAAATGCATTTTTTCTTCTTCGAATAGAATACTTTTTAGGAAGCCCCAATATGATGTTTACTGATGTTTTAGAAAGCTCATGATGTGTAGCAAAGTTATAGTTGCCAGGAATGGTAGCTTGTGGGTGGAATCTTTGTTCCTCATCATATGTTCAGGCTTGCAAAGTTTGCAAAACCTTGTTAACGGGAATTCACGGATTGTGTGTGCGTGTGTGTATAGGTAGTTTTTTAGGGATGGAAAAATAAAATGTAATACTTTTTTTAAAAAAGTACATAAAATATAAATTTTCAGTGAAGACTGAAAGAAATAACTTATTTTAAGACTGGTATCCAGATGTTTAAGAAATATGGTAGTATTCAGGCTTGCACAGTCCTGAAAAACCTTGGGAAAGAATTGTGGCTGGACCCCCAGTGTTTAACAGTTTGAGACCCTTGACCTAGAAACAGTTTTAACAGATGTTTAGTTGAAGAGATGTGTGTTGACACTGTAATTCTTTTTCCTCTTGGAAATGCAGTTCTTGAATATCACGAGAACTCATTTATTTAAAATACAACTCCTCTTTAACCTGCAGCCATTCATAAGGGTTAAGTCTATGCCAGAAATATGCTGGCGATGGTACAAAACAGACAGTGCACAGGACTTTAAACTCCCACTCCCCTTGCTTCGTTGGGAAGTCTTTATAGGTTGTGTGGCATGAAATGGGCCCCTGAGTTATACTTTAATATGATAGTTGCTAGTAGAAAATGAATATCTTGCTTTGACCAAGAGTGGCTTTGTAGATTGACCAAGAGGGTGCAGAGGAGAGAGTATATTTTTCATTTATTTCGCTCTGACTTGTAGAGATTTCAAACTTACCTAACTGTTGTGCTATTCTGAGCTCCAGTCCCTCCAAAACTCTCCCTCCCTTTTCACCCATCAGCTTTGATCCTGGCAACTGAAGTTCATTCCATAACTCAGGTCAGACTGAAATGATGCATTGCATCACAGCTGCTTTTATGAAAGTGTTTATTTCATATCTGAAATGTTTTTAATATACATTTGCTTTGCTATGACTTGCAGGAGGAGAAAGAAAGCAGTTTTACTGGAGGCAAAACAGCCACCTGTGAAAACTAATTGCATAGGTTGCATTGTGCTGGTATCTGTGGGAACAATCCAGCAGGAAGAAAGTAAATGTTCTTAATCTGGAAACAGATTACCTGCATGACAAAATGTCCTCCTTTATCAAGATAGTGATTTGAAATGGCCCCTCATAGAGGAGAGAAGTTCATGCAGAAGCAAGTTTCTTGTCCCACCGAACTGCATAAATAAATAAAAAAGGCATTAAATTGTCTCATTAAAGATTGAAATTCAGTACATTCACAATACTGACCTTAGGAGGACTGAAAAAGGAATGTAGTATTGCCACCATTTGTTTTTTTTTAATCCATCATCACCTGTCAATTTTAATATTAATTTAGAGCATGGATTTTCAGTGTTTATTGTAGCAACAAACAAGTGGTTTGTACTTCCTCTGATTTAGTAAAAACAAATAAAAAACACTCAGCAGGCAGGACACACATATTTTCATCCTAGACATTAAACAAGACAAATTTAATTAATCAGCTGGAAAGAGAAGGGGCGAATAGCCTACTTTAATAGCAGGTGTGACAGATAATCAAGTAGAATATATAGGGAAACAACGACCTCTTGTATTACTGAATTGGGTTTAAGTGTACGTGCTGGAATGGAGACGGGGAACTAACATCTGATCACTGTTGTCTGGTTCCAAGAACGTATTCATAGTGTGCACGCCTACCTTGTCCTCCCCTAAATTCAAGCCACTGTTTGGGGGAGAAGGGAGCTTGTTAACTCCCCTAGCATATGGTCATTAGTTTGTAGTGAATCTTGCTGTATACCCTGAGAAATCTGGACATACGGCCGCAACCTCTTTTCTATCTTCCATCACAGAAAGAAGAAAAATAATTTTTTCTTCATCGCTTAATTCATATCTTGCTTTGTCAAGACAAGGATAGGGCAACTTGGGCAATATTGTCAGACTATATTAAAATAATACTTTGCATTTGCTCTTGGGTGGTTTCGCAGAGCTGAAGCCTGATGAATGCTAATCCCTAAAGGACTGAAAAGCAATCCATTGAATAAATAAATAGCATTGCTACTAGGGTTACCCCAGTGATGTGGGATCAGCATCACCCCTTTCCATGTTGTTGGGTAATCTGAGAAATCCTGGACCACATTGTGGCTTCTTTGCATGCCACTGTCAGCCCTCTGAAAATTGGATTAACACATGGAGAAGATTCCCATCTTTTTTTGGATTGCCTAATTACATGGGAAGGAATGGTGCTGCTGTGACTTCCCAAATAACATCATAATCTAGCCTGGCATTTCGGTGTAGCTCAAGGTTATCTTAATGCAGTACTTAGCTGCAGAAATGATTGTTGGCCCCAGTAAATGGCATATGGATAAGGATCATATGTGAAGTGTTAGTTTGCATTTAATGAAATATATTGTAGTCCACAAAAGCTCATGTTAACCTTTAAGGTGCCGCAAATACTCCTTTTTCTTTTTGTTGGCATGTATACACAAATCAGGAAGAAACAGTCAGGATTGCTCAGTGGAAAACATAAGTGACCACTTTGCATGTGATGACCAGTCCTTAGTATTTGCTAATGGACCTCAGAATGGTATTGTCCTCTTAATGCCAGTACATATTCAGTGTGCAGCACATGGTTACATCTCACAGGTTTTGTATTGGCAGTTTAGTTGCCCCGCAGGTTATCTTCAGTCCTGTGTACATGCATTTCCTTTGCTATTATGATTAATATTTTACGCATGTGCCTTGTATCATTTTATCTTTTGTATTGTCGAAGGCTTTCACGGCCGGAGAACGATGGTTGTTGGGGGTTTTCCGGGCTGTATTGCCGTGGTCTTGGCATTGTAGTTCCTGACGTTTCGCCAGCAGCTGTGGCTGGCATCTTCAGAGGTGTAGCACCAAAAGACAGAGATCTCTCAGTGTCGACTGAGCAACTGGTCGACACTACAATGCCAAGACCACGGCAATACAGCCCGGAAAACCCCCAACAACCATCATTTTATCTTTTGTTTCTGTTTCTGGGACAGTTTGCACAGATTTTAATGACATAATTTTTTTGTTTCGATACTCTCTCTTGATATTTGTGACAAGTCACATTTTCGTTTACTCTCTTCCATGCTCTGTTTCAGGATGTAAGTTCTTTTGAGGTACTTATTGTGCTCTGTTATGGATTCGTACATTTCCTGGCACGATGTTGTGCTGATCTTTTATGACGTCTGTGGGTGGTATTGTTATGCACACACTAAATAGTGAAAAGCCTTGTGCTATGTTATAATAAGCTACCAGGCAACAGAACAAAAGTATTCCTTTATTCATCCCCTTCGTTATTTCATGGTCACTCAAGTTTTCCTTTCTCTGATTTGCTGTTTCTGAGGGAGTGACCAGTTTGAGATTCCATTCCATTGTCTGTGTCAATCTGAATACTTATAGCTCTGTGAATCCTGTACAGTCTTGGGAGATTCTTCCATAATGTGCTCACTGTTTTTTCTCCATGGCTTTTCATATGTTGGAAAGGGTTGCAGGGACTCATACTATGAAAAAAAAACCCACTGTATTGGTTATATGATCCACCAGAAATATAAAGATGTCTGAGTAATCCCTCCCCCTTACAGCTGTGGCCATTTTGTCTTAGCTCAGCCATAGCATCCTGAGGAAAACTGATTGTTCTAAAATCTGTTTGATGTTCTTGAGTAATAAACACAAACAATAATTGTTCAGTCTTTGGTAGAAAAGAATGGTTATCTCCCATCAGTGGATCATCTGTCTTTGTGTCATAAAAACAAATATTTTGGGTAATTAGAAATTAACCTGTAGCATTTTCCAGCAATTAATAATATCTCAGGGGTGGCACCTAACTTATATAGCAAGACAAAAATGTTCCCGTGACAGATGGCACCGTGCAGAGAACTGGCTGATATAAGTATCCTTATCATAATAAACAAATTCGAGAATCACAACAACAGAAAAACCAGTACAATTCCCAAGATCACTTCAATCATCATCCTGAAAAATGAGAAAAATAAATTGGAAAACTTTCAATGGGTTAGACAGAGGAAGAGGCATACAGAGAATAAGTGACAAGCGTTGTCTTTATTCTATAAATTCTAAATGTTGGTTTACAAGTTTAAGCTGCACATTAATTGCTTCAGATATGGTGGCAAACCTGAGCTTGCTACTGGATTTACACTCAACAGGGTGCCACAGCCTGTCCTGGCTCCCTCATTAATGAACCCATAGCATACACAGATTAGTTTTTTGCACATGCAGAATTACATGCTTAAATGTTATCCTTTGTAGAATATTTCCTGTATGTAAAAAAATAAGACATTAGGACAAAGGATGTGCAAGCAGCGTGTCTCAGTGTTAAAGCATCTCCTTTGCAGACAGAAGGTCCCCGTTTCAATCTCTGGCATCTATTGAAAGGATCAGGTAGAAGGTAATGCAACAGGCTTCTGCCTGGCACCCTGAAGTAAACAATGGTAGATCAACAGACCAAGGCAGCTTCGTGTGTTCAAATATGATTGAAATATGTAGCTTCTGTCTGACAAGCTAATTTTTACAGACAAGAGCTTTGAATCAAATGTAAGGGGAGCATTCTGAAGTGGTACAGCCTTTTGAGATCTCCTCAGTTTTGTTTCAGATGAGCTATCTAATTGTTAGACCTAGAGACCAGAACGTCCCCTTTTGTCCTTCTTGTACACTTACCAATAAGATAGGCTCCAAAATTTATCTTCCCTGACCTGGATGGCTACCCTAACCACATCCAATCTCAGAAGCTAACCAGGGTCAGCCCTGATTAGTAGTTGGATAGGAAATCATCAAGGAAGTCCAGGTCACTACTTAGAAGCAGGCAATGGCAAACCATTTCTGAAAGTCTCTTGCCTTGAAAAATGTATGAGTTGCCATAAGTTAACAGTGACTTGACAGCACTTTTCACCACCATCAGAATTTATTTATGCCACTTTTTAATGTTGTTCCAATCTTTCCTGATTTCCTTCCTCTGATAGTGGGGCTGGAGCCAACTATACCAGTTCTATGCCAACTGGGGGTTCGCCTTCGTATGATTATTTGTCCTATTGCATAGGACAGTGACATGAGGATTCTCCATTATGCTTTATTTTCTTCAGCCAACAGATCAATTTTGGTAGCAGTGTCTACCAAAAGGGCATCTTCTTGGTTAGAATGTTGATGTTCTTTTCTTTAAGAAATGCTTTAAAAGAAGGAAAAAACCATATAGGTATTCATAGTATTATAACAAAAGTACTGTTAAATTGTGTAATTGCAAGGTTTCTCTGGAGGAAGAAAATGAATATCAGCTGTTTAGGAAACCGAGTTTAAGAGTTATCAAGATAAATGAGAAGAACATAGTTGGTTGACATAAAATTTTGCTTGCTCTGAGGTTATATAGATGAAGGAAAAGAGAAGGCAGAGAGAGAGAGAGCATGGATACAGTGGGCTAAATTCCTGCTATAGGTCTGTTAGTGAAGCAGAAAAAACTGGTGATTAATGACATCAATCATAAGGACCAAGGTCTTTTTGTTTGTGGTGTCGCATTTGTAGAACAAGTTTTCTCTTTGCCTGGTACTGAGTCTTGTTATGTCTTGACAGCAGATTATAACCTTTTTGTTTTTCCAGGCATTTTAAACGGGTGATTTTTATACCGTTTATGCTGCTGATGTTTTAATTGCTACTTTTAATTACCGTTTTTATACTTTTAAAGAGGCTGAGTTTTGTTTTAATTAGTTTTTCAGCTGCTTAGAGATTTTATGACATGCTTTAATTTTACTGTTTTAGTGTTTATTATTTTTATTTAGGAACTGCCATAAATGATTTTAAAGGGACAGCATGGCATATATATTTTAAATAAGTAAATCATCTGAACATATGGCTTTGACATTGCTACTCACATTTTAGCAGCTGGGGGAAATGAATGGTCAGACTTCCCCATTGATCTAGTCATTCATTCTTCCACACTGACTTGGAGTAAAGAGCAGCCCTGCTGACACTGGGTGAATCATGTATTCTGAAGTAGCTTACCATGTTGTTAACTTTAAAAAAAAAACACTTATTCAGTGAGAATTTGACAAGATCTATTTGTGGGTTTGTATTAAATGGAGATTTTATGGGAGCTTTGGAATTTGATACTTTGGCCCATAGCAGATTATGAAATGCATTATAAGGTACACTGAAATGTACTTCACTTTTGTTCTGTATGTGTTTTGTTTGTAAGCGTGGAGCTTATCCATGCATGTTTACCACAAAATAACAGTGCAGTCCTAAGCAGTGATAACACCTTCTAAGTCCAGGCTTAGAACGGTGTAACTCTACCTAAAAATGCACTTTAAGTCTCACTAACTGCAAAAGGGGCCTGGTATCAAATATTTTGCTTGAACTTTAGTTTTTCCAGAGCCCGTGATTATTTTATAAGGTGATCCTTAAAAGAATTCTAGAGACATTTCCTTTCCATAACTGAATATTGTCACAACTTTTTACCATGTTGGTGTAAGTTTAGGTAGTACTGAAGAGGTTTCCTGTCCCCTTCCCCCAAACACAGGACAGAAAAGCCTGCAGCACCTTTTGTGTGCGTAACCTCTTGAAGTTAAGTGCAAGACTTGTTGAACTGATAGTTTGTTTGTATATCATTTGCTGTAACCTGAATGACTGGTTATTCTGGTCAGGAGAAAATAGCACTGACATCATGTGATTCTGGCAGAAGTAAACCCACATTGGAACTTGGCCTTTGAATACCCAAGGGGCTGGCAGCAATCTCAGGGGTTGGCTGGGAGCCCCATTGAGTTTGCTAGTATAATCAGTTGACTGCTGACTGGACAAGCTGCCCTGGATTTTTTTTTTTTTGACAAGCTCTGTCTGAAAGAATGATGGGCAGTATGCCACTAGTGTTCTTTGAAGCGCAGTTGCTATTGCTAAGATTAACCATTTAGCTGCTCCCCTTTTAACCATAGCACATTCTGCAATGGAGAAGATATTGTGAAAAGGGAACACTCCCTTTTCTGTACTCCACTAGTTGATGAACACCTTTACCTTACACCAGTATCTTGAATAAAAAAGTAACCTGAATCTTATTCTAGCTGATGTTATTTTCTTTCATTAAAGATCCAGTAAAGTTAGTTGCATTTTTAAATCTTGTAATATGCTAATTAATTAAACTATACCATGCATGCGCCTGTATGTTTAAAGACAATTTTCTGACCTGTGTATGAGAAGAATGAGAAGCAAGTGTATATTTGTGGTTGATGAAATTTACAAAAACCAGGTTTTCCAATATCTTCTGGGTTGTCTGATTCTGTATAAATTAAATATAAAATATAAAAAAGTATAAATTAAGCATTTGCCACTCTCTAGAATGTTAAGGAAACTGGTGTAGTGTTGTATCAAATCACCAGTATCACTGCACCTACTCTTTCTTGAACGCCATCCCTACCCTTTCTTAGTGACATTGGTTAAATATGATTTGGGATATATTAATTCTTTGCAATTACTAGTGGAAAGTGTGTTAAAAGGCAGGTGGTGGTTTATTTCTGTGTTGTATTCTGCTCATTCATAGCCCCAAATTGCTGTACTAGTTGATCAGTAATATGTGTGCAAGCTGCTATAAATCTCAAGTAAAACCAAAATTTATGGAAGTCAGTAGAAATCAGTGAATGTTTGAAGTTTTGTTGACCATCAGTAACTTTGTCTTTCCCATGAACTTGCATTTGATTTTCTTTGTGCCTTTTATGTGGAGGAAGAGCTGTTGGTAGATAGAAACATTCAAAATCAGTGACTCGTTTCATAAACTTTTATTTCTCCTTTAGTTTAAATGTGTCTCATCAGTTTTACTCAGCCCTTATATGGCCACCTGATGGAAATTATTTTTCACAGCACATAGTTTTTCTTCACAAATTTATTTCAAAAATGTCTTCCCAAGTCTTCTGTATAAACTTACTTTATACTTCAGTTACCTGTTCCTCTTCACTTTTTTCCCCTAATAACAAAGAAACATTGGGGTTTTTCCTCTTGTAGGGCACCAGGCAGTTCTAGTAGAAATTAATAGTAAATGATGATCATTTGCAGATTTTTATAACATTTATATTAACTTTATGTCAACTTTATTTTCTTAGTTATGTTTGTTTGCTTTGCATCTGATAAGGTATAAAATTAGTGCATTAAGAGTACACGTTAGCATAAGAGAGCAAATCATATGGTGTCAATATGGAATTTGTGTCATCGTTTTAAGTCAACATAGTATCCCATAGCAGTTTTCTAGACTAATTGAAGAAGCATGCCAGTTCATTCTGTAGTCCCCTTCTTCTCATGCGTGCAGTTCCATGTATACCATGAGCTGGAAAAAAGCTGTGCCTATTTGTATACAAATTATTTTTGAAAACTGATTAGGGATGGAAGCAGTGGAAATACTTGGATAACTTGGAATAACAGTGAAATCCTAAACAGAGTTACCCTAGTCTAAGCCCATGGAAGTCAATGGGCTTAGACTGGAGTAACTCTGCTTAGAATTTCACTGTAAATCCTGTGGGCTTGCTCTAGATCTTCTGCACCTGCAAGCCAGCTAATAAGCAGTTTGCCCCCCCCCCCCAGTGTGCTGAAACCCTCTTGCTTGGCCACCTGTTAGCAGATCCTAGGGAAACTATGCCTGCTTACCTGGCTCTTCTTTGATTCTTTGTTCCCTTAATGTGAATTCCTGTCATCACATTGCTCTGTTGGTGGAATGCAAGATGAATGGATAAGGAAAACTGCTGAGAAATTGTGTGAGTATGGAGTAAAATATTCCAGAAGATATTAAACTAACTGAAAATTTAAAGTTACGTGGATTGTGAAAAATAAGAGAGTACATGATGTCTACTGCACACACTTATTTGATCTGTGTATGAATTGTCTCTGTACTGTTGATCTCAAAGATTACTTACAATAAGTCTAGAACCCGTGTACTACTAGTGTAGTACCTGTGTGTTGGCTACCACAGAGTATAAAAATTTTATGTTTTGTTTGACATTCCCTCAATGGTCCCTCCTTCTGGCCTTGATTTGCTGTCCTCTTTTTTGCCATACGAAAATAGTTATTTTAACTATTACGTTGTATTTTATTATGCTGCTTTAATCATTAGCCACCTTGGTAGCCCTGCTTAAGAGGAAAAATGGGATATAAATGTTGCAAATAAATGTTCCGTCTTTGTATGGCAAGCAGGTATGGTTAAGAGAACTGCACAATAATTCTTGATTAGATAGCATTGTATAAGGGCTGTACTCCTTTAAGAGTATCTTCGTCTATAATGCAGTAAGAAAATTCATCACACACGCTGGACTGAAGTTGTAGCATAAGTGCTGATTTAATTACCCTGTTTTAGTGCATTCTTAATTCTTGAGAGAGTACTCTAATTTTAAGGAGAAAAAAAACCTTTTTAGGTTAATTCTCTTGGCAATGTCATTTTAATGCTATCACATTTCCAGCTAGTTTCAGAGGGATTGCCATATTGATCTGCGGTAGAAGAGCAAGATCTGGTTCTAATAGCACCTTAAAGACCAACTAGATTTCGAAAGTATGAGCTTTCAAGAAGGGAGCTTTGACTCTTGAAAGCTAATACATTGGAAATCTAGTTGGTCTTTAAGGTGATATTAGACCCAGATCTTGCATTTCTAGCTTTAACTGTTTAGTAGACTATTGAGGAACAATAGATCTCTGCAAGAAGATAATAGGATTGCTTTTAATACATTGAGCTTCTGATCTTTTTAAGGAATATTTGTTTTAAAAAGTAATTACAAGTATTTGTTAACTTAAATATTATAGAAAACATGAATTCCAGAATTGTCTTTGACTCTCTGTATCATCAGAGAGAAAAATGATGGTCTCTGAGCATATGCAGGCCTTTGCCAAGGCAATAAATAGATAGAAGTGATCCAGATTGGGAAGACAGGGAGCTTGAGGGACATTGTGAGCTCCACTTTTGACAGAATTTGTCTGACTGTTGCAGACTTAGATAAGAGCCTGGGTGTTATACTGGATCCAGCACTACTGCTAGAAAAAACAAAAAATGCTTTCTACAGTCTAGCCTGGAAGATGCCCCCCTGCCTCGTTATGGCCAATCTAGCCACTTGGATCTATGCCATGGTAACATCGAGACTTGACTACTGTAATGCACTCTATATAGGTGTCTCCTCTAAGTTAATGCGGAGACTGTACTTGGTGCAGAATGCTGCAGCTCATTATTGGGAGCTAGGAGGATCAGAAATATTACTCCCACTCTGCAGTCACTCCATTGGCTACCTGTCAACTACAGGGCTCAATTCAAGATATTGTCTATCACATACAAAGCTCTTCATGGCCTTGGTCCTTCATATCTTTGGGACTGCCTCTCTTCCTGTGTTGCACCATGGCAGCTTCACGCATCTAAACAGGGTCTTCTGCAGGGGCCACCTTGCACATGGGCAAAAACAACAGCTGCTCGTACATGTGCAACAGCTGCTCGTACATGTGCATTCTCTGTGGTAGTGCCATGTTATGGAACAGCCTCCCCAAAGACAAAGCTTCCACTCTCCTGGCTTTCTGCACATTATGTAAAACTGAATTATTCAAGTGGGCTTTTTACTCAGATAGGAGTGCTGTACTGTAAGGAACTGGTCTCAAAGAAATGGATCAGTAAAGAGAGAGGGACTGTAGAATATACTACTATGTACTGTCTGTTGCTATAAGTATGATCATACTGAGTAGTTTCTGTATTTATTTGTGTATCAGTCCTAGAATTGCTTATGCTCTGTTTCAGCATTTCTTCAACTCCATATGGATTTCTGCTGGTTTAAAATCTTTGCAAATTTGTATTTATATACCCTATCACACGGTTTATTGAAATGTCTTTGAAATTGACTGTATTCACACTGGGTAATCTGCCTTAAGTCTCAGTGAGAAAAGCGAACTATAAAAAATGTAAAATAACAATAAACAATAAAACAATTGCCTCACCAGTAAGCTCAACCAACTCCACACACCTTAGAGAAGAAGCCAGGGTTCCAGGTTAGAGCATGTGACTTCTAGACAGACTTAAGACCTGAAATGCATGTATTTACAAAATAAACTGTTCCTTTTATAGCAGTACTACTTTATGCCTTGCTATACCTAAGGGAGGGGGGGGAAATCCCAAATATTTCATTTAAGTTTTTGAAGGGATTTTCATGTTTGAGCATTTTATAAAACAAAATTCTCATGGAAAGTGTACATTGTGTAGCCTGTGACTGATAGTGAGCAAATTCTTTGCCGATTGTATACCGATGCATAATAAAGATACAAATAACTAGAAATCTGTTACAAAAATATAAGTAATGCATATCTTTAAGCCAGCATCTGTCATCAGTTTCAGCAGAGAACATTGCTTTCATTCCTGCAAGAAAGAGCTGAAAGATATATTGAGTGGATTTGTTTATGCTCTGTGAGGCTTAATTAGTTTTTATTAAATTCTAAATTAAAATTAAGCTTTCGTAATGTCTGTCCTCTTCCCCTTCTTGATCATTGAAATAAACAACAGGAATAAAAAGTTGACCCACCAGCTTTTTCATTCAATCCCATCCAGTTCCTTGACTTCTTACGGTCCCCATTCCACATGGTTTTGGTCTGTGTTGCTTTCATGGTCCCCTTATAGCCTGTTTGTTGTGGTCAATGGGGACCCCTCTTTCCCTTTCCTTTTTAACAGCTGAAAAGTTGTTAGGATCCAACCTTATGACCCTTTCCAAAGTGTGTGCAAAGTTGTCAGGGTTCTGCTCTTCTTTTAGTATGACAGCTTCTTAGTTATTTTTATATCAGTCTCTTTGTTATGTTAACTGTGTTGCACACACAAGAACAGCTAAATATTGTTGGTAAATAATTTTCACTGAGAATCCTGGTCTTTAATTATTATTATTATTTTTTAAAAATCCTAGTTTATGGAAGTGCATAAGATGTGGCTTATACTAATTAGAGGCTCATTGTAGCTTTAAGCATTGGAGTTGTGCAGACTGCCTTATCTGAAATCCAGGAATGTTGTGTAATGCTACACAACCAGCAAGTAGTAAACATGCAGTAAGAATTTGTCAAACTGTATTAAGATCTTGGATTAGATTATACCACACTGCTCAATTAAGAGTAGAGCCTTACCGTAGCTCAAGGAACCTTCCTGAAAAGACTCATTGCGCTGGAAAAAGACTCCATTCTTAGAGCAGGACACATGGATTTGTCTGGTTACTAAGGATCTATAAAGAGCCTAGCGTTTTTTAAATCTCTTGTATATAGAAAATACATATCATACTTATCATCATCATCTGGCAAGTTATTTTTGGTAAACTGATTTGCCAGAACAATCAAATCCCGCTTTTGGTATTAAACAATTCAGATAATTCACTTGCACATATCATTAAACGTGGAAGTGAGTCGTAGGAGTTACTTTATGTTATACAAAGCATTGTAGGAATTAAAGTTTAGAAACATTTTATAAGTGTAATATATTTCATATAGCTCACTATGTTTTTTATATTGTTTTATAATTTTTTTAATATTCTCTTTGGTTTGAATACAGTTCCCCATAGCTTGTGTAAGATTTTTATTCTATTTAAAAAAAAATATTCCAGAGCCATTCTTTCTGAAATGAAGTGGCACATGATTGTATCAACAGTGCTGCCACGCACATTGAAAATCTTCTGAGCCCCTGGGATCTCGTGATGTGTATGTTAGGGCCCCTGCCCCAGAGATCACAGGGGTTGCTTACAACAGAGTTGGTGCAGTTTCAAAACCACAGATTTTTTCAGAAAGCATGCAGTAGAAATGTTCAGAATGGATGGGAGATAGTTATTATGGGCTGGATCACAGGACTTTTGCTAAGTTCAGTCCTGTGACTCTCTTCAGCTATCTTCAAGGTAGCTACCTGGTTCCTTCTGTCTTCCTGCATGGGGAAAAGGCTTTCTCCAATAGAGAATGACCCTTTTCTTTTCTTTTCAAGAAGGCCAGGGTTCTACCCCTGGAGGATCTTCAAATCATAGCAGAAGAGATCACAAGCAGTAGCTGATTTGAAGACTGCTGCTAGTGTACGGATTTATACAGGGAGGGATGGTCCTTCAGATATATGAGAGGATCATAAAGGGCTTTGAAGGTAAGAAAGAACCAGTGCCTTTAAATTTAGTTTGGAAACATATAAGCAACAGTGAGTTTTCTTTGTGGAGAAAGTCTTCCTATGATGCTGCAAAGTCTTTAAATGAATGATTTCTCTAATGGAGGAAGACTTTGTCTAGAAAAGATGACAAATATTGAGAGAATATTGGTTGTAATATTGAATAAAATGCATTTTCTCTCCTCCGTGACACAGATAAAAGCTTGGAAAATACTTCTGAGCCCATTCCGGGTCAGTCCCGCACCAGGTCTGTTCTCCACAAACCAGCCAAAGCAGTTCTACCATTTGCTGCTTGTGAAATTATATTGGAGGAACCATATGTCAGTGTGTCTTGTACCATTACTTCTCCACACACAGAGTGGTTCTGTTCTGATTAGGCCTCTACCCCTCTCACTGTTCATGGACCTCAGCAGAGGTAATGATAATAACATTCGATTTATATACCACCCTTCAGGTAGTTTACAAAGTGTGTTATTATTATCCTTTTGAGTATCACCCTGTGAGGTGGATGGGGCTGAGAGAGCTGTGAGTGACCCAAGGTCACCCCACCTGGCTTCAAGCGGAGGAGTGGGGAATCAAACCCCATTCTCCTGATTAGAGTACTGCCACTTTTAACCACTACATCAAACTTTTGCAATCTGTTTTTCCTTTTAAATGTGAACCAATTTGTTCTATAATTTTATGACACCATACCAGTGCCTCTTATTCCCACACTACTATTAAATAGCAGGTTTGCTAACCTTGCATCACATTCCAAAGAACTAGTTTGTACAAACTCCTCCTTCCCATAAGGTTGCACCTTAATTTTAGTTACCTCTACTTAGAAATTACAGTTCTATCTCTGAATTCAAATTTTCCCCACATAAACCACAACCTGAAAACTGGTGCTAATTCTTAATGGCATTATAGTACCAATTTTTTTTTAAATTGTGACTATAAGCCGCTGGCGCTGCAGTTCCTCAGAGATGCAAGTAAAATGAGAAATAGTGCTGCTGATTACAAAACAGAAGAGCAAAGACTGTCTACAAACCTCAGTGTTTCTTACTCTGAACAAAAATATCAAATAAACGGGCCATGGGTAAAATGGAAAGGAAATGGGCAACAGTGGATTGTTACACATGCCATCGTGAACCACAGTTAGAATGGTTCCATTCTTCTATTCCTCTCTTTGAGCGTATCCTTTGCCAAATTATTTGAGAGTATATGAAATCTAAATAGAGACCTGTAAGTTATTTTCACTGGTCCCAGTGTTTCAGAGTTATTACATTTTCCCAGCGCTGAAATTGCATTATATTTTTGCTTGGAAAAGGCAATACTTTCTTCCTCTAGAGGGACCATTTGTTATTTTTTGTTGTTGCTTTACAAGTACCTTAGGAAGCACTCTTCCTCACATCTTCCTCTGTAGGCTTTGTGTTGTAGCTTCAGCTGAACTGGCTAGCAAGGTGAAAACTGATGTTCTTTGGCCAGACTTGCCGTGAGATAAGTCCATTCTAATTTCATTTATGTTTCCTCCATTTGTGTTGGGGTGCCCTCTTAACCCAAGGCCATTATTCAATTTTTCATGGGGCTGGGGTAAATGAGAGCAGAATAATCCTACAACAAAGCTACTGCCCTATCTCCATTATATGTGGACTGGATCTCAGACTATAGCCTTTAACAGGGAGAGGCAAGTTTAATTGATCCTCAAGTTAACTCTCCTTCTTTAGGGAACTCATCTGAAGTCTGTGATTAATCTGGGATTAGTATTTTTCCGGTGAACCTTCAGAAATCACAGAACTATTCTAGTAGGGTTGTGCCTACTTGTTTCTGAGTATTTGGAAGCGTTGCCAACTGCCATGATGATGGCTAAAGAGGATTGAAGTTTGGAAGGGTGTGTGTTTCTGGTAGGCAGACAGTAAACTATATCCACAGTTGACAGTGGTTCTTTAAACATTCTGCCAAATGTTTGCAACAAGATAGTGGTGTTACTATACTTGATTTTCAACTTTCCTTTTATATACATTTCTTTTTATTCTGCAAACAGTGCATTGCATGCTTTTTGTACTTCTGTACACAATTCAAATTAGTAATTAAAGATGATTTTGAAGTCTTCCATGGGTTGCATCTACATTCTGATATCAATTCAGGGGGACATCATCCTTAGAGTACTCTTTACAATAACATTGCAGCATGCATAGGAGTTCACATATCTAAGGCGTGACAAACATTTATATTACGACAATATAAAGCAATTCAGCCCCCCACTTATGGAAGGCTAGTATTGATTATCAGAATAATTAATTAGGAAGAGGTTTCTCAAACAGAGGGGAAGGAAGAGAAGGATAATGAAATTATTTGATGAATATATAAGGAAGCGCTCCGAATTTTGTTGAATCCTATTATTATGCTATGCTTTACAAATGTTATTTTTGCTTGACTACCAATAGAAATCCAGTTCTGTATATTCCGAGAAACATTCTAACTGTAAAAGATAACTCTCTCAAGGGAAAAAAAAAGATTACAGTACTTTAGAATTGGGGTCAAAATGACTGCAACTTACATCACCTCAAAATGGAAACCTGATAGTTCTCTCAATCATGGCATTAGCTACTAAGAAAAAAAATCAGGCCTCAAGAATAACTTTCTTCAGTAGTGCAGGACAAAGAAGTGTAAAATCTGGAATCGGGGTCAAAAAAACCCATCATTGAAAACATGAAATCCTCACAGAAATGTAAATGGGGTAAAATTGACCCCCCCACACACACGCCACTTTTAAAGCACAAGACAGTTTATTTTAAAGAAAGCAATCATTTTAACTGTTATACTGAAACTGCCACCATGTGTGACTTGCCTGCCGTTGCCACTATATGTGACTTGCCTGCCATTGCCACCATGTGGCTGACTCACATTTGGTGGCAGTGGCAGGCACATGGTGGCAGATTCAGTATTATAACAGTTAAAAATGATGGCTTTCTTTAAAATAAACGGTGTCGGTGCATCATTCCATGCAGATACCAGGGCCACCACAGAGTCACTGAGAAGGCTCTCAGAGTCCCTCAGAGCTGCCTGGAAACTAACAAGATCCATTAACCTCCAAAGGCAGACCATCCAAATCAGTCCACCACCCCTGTAGGGAAAAACCAGTAAACTCAACCATACTTTCAGAAGATAATGATTCATTCTCTTTCTCTTAAAAGTTAACCTAATATGAATCTGATAAATTTGTCCTTATTAACTTAGTATCGCGGCTTTATTCATAAATGAGCTGTTTTTCACAGCTTATAGAAAGATTAAATCAATGTTATCAATAAATGTCAAATCTACAGTAATTGTGAAATGCGCTTTTCTCGTGCTTGTCAAATTTACTATCTTTTTTCCTGTTAATTTGTAGAATGTTTGTAAATCTGGAAAAGTTTACATGATTCTTTATCAAAAGCAGGTTACAAAACATTGTATTAGACATCACATTTAAATTCTGGTAGTGTTGCGGTTTTTTCCTCGAGCAAGGACCCTTTCCTGATACAAGAGTCTTGAACTGGAGAGAAGCCCCATTGCTAGCAGAATAGATCTCTGCAATGTTATCCATTATATTTATTGCATTTTAAATTTGCTTTGTGATTAATAATTGTAGCTAACAATAATTTAAATGGTTGAAGATCTCATGGTACTTTTCACAAGGTGAAATTGCATTAATTAAAAACATTTTTAACTATCCTATTTTGGCTAAATGTCAACTCGATAATTATATTCTGCCAGCATTAATTATCCTTTTTTTAGTTAAATGTGATATTCTTAACTTCCTGTCCTAAACATCCATGCCAGATTTCCCTGTAAAGCTAAAACTTCTTGCATTAAATTTCAGCAAAGCTTTATTTTGTTGTGAGTTGAGAATTTTTATGATGTTACATGAAATAGGGAGTATGTGTAATAAAAATAACAGTGAATCCATTTTCTTTACTTAGAAATATTCAAGTGTAAAAGAAGAGATAAAGGATATTCCATCTCCTGGAAGCCAGAATTCCTCTGGGCCTTTAACCCCCTCCCCCCAACTCTCACTGTCGTCCAACTTACTGGGGGGTAGCAGCAGTAGATGTAGTGACTAGAAGCAAATAGTCAATATGGATGCAATACTTTGAGTATTGCTAGTTACAGGACATCCTAGCTATTGCATATCATATTGTGTCAACATAGTTACCTGTTGGTGCCGTGTTTTCCACCATCAGTAAAAAAAAAACTTGAGGAAATGTAGGAGAGGTAATGGGGTAAGGGAACAAGAGTTAACAAAGATTGGAACAATTGTGAATGAAAGAACAGATTATATTTGGAACAGGATCTCTTTATAGTTTTAAAGATCTAGGGTTTATGATGATATTTCTGTATCTCATGGTGTTCTCCCAGCAATCCCATGAAGTAGGTTAGGCTTCATAAATGGAGATAAGTTATCACGTCAGCTTAGAAGCTGAGTATAGAATTGAATCTGAGCCTGCTAATATTCTGTCTGCTGCCCTGCATGAAGAAAGATATGGCACGCCTAACACCACACAGTGTATTCACAGCTGATAAAGTATTTGCTCTAGGGGCTTCTACTTTAAAGTTCTTGATTTTAATGGTACAAAACATACTCCTTTCACTGTACCAGTAAGAAACTGGGGATGGAAAATCATTGAAGCAAAGCCCTTTATCTCAACAAATTGATTGTGTTTATCAGCATATTTTTTTCTGGTCTGTGCAGAGAATAAAGATGAAGTTCCAAAGTACTGACTCATGTGGTCACAGTGAAGTGCTAGGATACAGCCATTTCCTACTTTTGTTTGAAAATGAACTAGTGGGGCATGGCGGATGCATGTCCTTAGCTGCAGAGCTCTGTGGAAGGAAATACTTTTAGTCTTTATTGATTACCAAATACTATTTACTGTTTGTTTTGTACTTGTAAGTGGTAAACACTGCACCACACTGCAGCAACCTCAAGTGACTAATTTGTAGTGCATGCTAAATGAGTGGAAAAGTGAAACCCAGGTTGGTGGTAGTAGCAGCCTAGGGTCAAATTGATCCTGGCAAATCTGTGAACAGGTTATCTCAGCATTTTAAACATGAAAATAATACTGGCAAAGTACCACAATTTGGCCGGTGTCTGTGGCACATGAAGAGAAAAGGTTTAACTTTCTTCCACACAAAATTGACTCTTCTGTTGCTAGCCCTGGAAGGTGAAAAAGATAGATAAAGAAAGAGTGCCCCCTCCTTTTCTAGAAGGTTGACAAGGAAGGCATTAGACCAGTAAAACTGTGGATCTGTGAAAGATCGAGCCCTCTTGCTTATACAGTGCAGCTGTTTCTTTTCAATATGAAATTGCCTCCAGGCATCAGTTCAGGGTTTCCACAGACTACCTGGAATCTGCCAATAGCACAAGATAGGAGCGTCATCCACATATTGGTGACACCCTAGCCCAGACCTCACCCAGTGGTTTTATGTAGATGTTGAGAAGCACCACCCTCTGAAATGTATGTCCCAGATAGGACCAAAACCACCACAAAACAATGTCTCCCAGCCCCAGCCCTGAGAAGCAGTCCAGAAGGATACTGCAATGTTTTGCATCTAAGTAGTTTGGAGTTTGTTTCTGTTTGCTAATGTGCGGTCTTTTTGATATTTGTTAGTGTGGCTTTAAATGCAGTTCTTCGAGGAAAGACGGAGGGGGTTTGGATGGGTGAATGCCGTGACTGGACAGCAGCCATACCCTAGGGAATGGAGTGAACTGCAGTCAGTGTTGACGGAGAGGTTTTCAGGCAGCTTTTGTATGTCTCAGACCGAAGTTATTCTAGTTAAGGCATGCAAACTGTGTGGGGCCTGAGAGAGTCTGTGTTTTTGAGGGAGGGAGGGAGGGAGGGAGGGAGGGAGAGAGAGAGAGAGAGAGAGAGAGAGAGAGAGAGAGAGAGAGAGAGAGAGAGAGAGAGAGAGAGAGAGAGAGAGAGAGAGAGAGAGAGAGAGAACCAGCCGGGAGATTCTGGTTAATCAGCCTTTATATGTCTCAGAGAAAGGATTCTGGCTAAATCAGACAAACTGTGTGTACGCCTGGGTCAGTTTGTGCATATCTAAGAGAGAAATTATTCTGTGTAGGTCAGGCAAGTTGTGTGTGGAAAGGCATGAGTCGATATAAATTGTGTGAATGAGAAGAGAGTTTATTCTGCTAGTGAAGATCTGTGTGGAAAACAAGACTGTGTGCTGTATGGTTGCGTCTGTGAATATGCCTTTAAGGACAGATAATTATTTGAAAAATCACCAAGCCTAAGAACTGTTCTGAAAAAAATACACTTATCAAAACACTGCAACCATCACACTTATATTCTTATGCATAAATTCTACTTTTGTTTAAGCAAGAAAGATCCTTCTTTTCTCACAACCACCCTCACTCATTGACTTTTCTGTCAAACTGCTATCTAAAACAAACCTTCCTATATTACCAGTTAGTCTAAGACGAAAGCCTTTGGTGGCAGCAACCTTTTCAGGGAGTCAGGGAAGCAGTAATATAAAGGTCACACCAGCACAAAAGGAGAGATTGTCTCGAGGTAGAATCTTGGGTAAAGTAGAGAACACCTGAAGCTCTGTGTAACCAGAGTCGTCCTGAAATATACATTTAAGGTAAAGTACGGAGGAGCTGGATTAAAGGTCCAAAGGCAAAGGTTTAAAGGGTTTGAAAATAAAAAGCAAACAATTTACAGATACCATTAATGGTACTGGAAGGTGCTGAGAGGTCCAGGAGAATCAAGAGAGTTTCATTCCTTCTGTCCATCTTTTGGTCTACACTGTGTGAATGCTGTGGGGGTGGTGAAACATTGTTTTGTCACCACCATTACCACCTTGGAGTAGGCTCTAGGCCATGTCTTGCTGAATTTGTCACATCTTCCTTCACTGTAATTCTAGCCATCTCTCTTGTTTTTTCATAGCTCATAGCCCCCTTGTAAACCATGAATGCAGGAAAAACAGAAAAATAGATGTATATTTTTGTATTGTTGAAGTTTCGAATTTGTTAAAATATAGTCAAGCTAGAGAAAATCAAAAATGAGAGTTAAATTTAAATGATTCTCCTGGCTTTTCTTTGTGCATAGCAGAAATGATTGTAAAAATTGTGTTATGGTTAGGTGTATTGCATAAGTCACCAAAAATACTATTTTAAAAGAATTCTGTAGTAGATGAGACTAATGAAGAAAACAGAAATGGAGGTGGGCGAGAGTTTAGCTCTGGAAGCCTTCCAGTAGTAAAGGGTTAGGACGCTACTTAAGGGCAAAACTTGCTTTGAATTCATAACACCAAATTGTCTTTCTCCACCCACTTCATTTGCTTTTTGTCTGCCTTTTCCCTTTTAAGCCAAAATTAAACACAGTAGAGTTTACTGTTTGCTAATCGCCATGTGTTTACTTTCTCTTCCAAAACTGAAGTTGCCAACCAATACATTTCCTACCCGGTGCTATGAATCTGTCCAAATAAACATGGGAAGTAGTAAAACAATGACACCATAAGAAAATACATCCTCATTCATGAAACAGTTTCCAAAGATTTCCATGGAATTTGATTGTGAAAGGAACATGTCGTGGGCCAGGAGGATTGTAAAAAATTATGCATGTTATGACCTGGATTACTTAAAGCTGCAGAATGAACACATTGTTTTATATTCTGTTGGTTCTTTTGTTCTAACAAAGTAGTGCAGTTCAAGTATGGAACAGTTTTTTTGGTGTGTGTCCTGAGGCGCTGTGGAACTTATAGAGGTTGGGCATTGTCGCTTTTAGTTCCTATCTCAATTACACTGGTTGAATAAGTCCAAATTGTAAATTACAGAAAAGTTGCAGAACTTGCCTTGAAAATTACCAACTTTGCAGTGTATAAACCTGGATGAAATAGAGATGTGGAAAGAGTAATGTGTGTTACTGCTTATTTCCAAAATTAGTACGTTGCATTACTAATTCATAAGTAGCATACTGTACAATAAGAATATTTAGTTAGATATTGTATACCTTGCATTCAAGATCACAGCATACCCTGAAGCATTAGAAATTTCCATGATATACCAGTGATCGCCCAAGAATTTAGTGACTAAAAAAGTTATGATGTACTCTTGTTCCTTTAGCCCCGTAAATATTTTAACTAACTTTTGTTTCGGTCTTGGTGAGGCTACTCATTATTAATTTCCATAGGAGCTATTCTCATGACTAAAGAAGAATTATTCTAACTTCACTCATAACATTGCACAACAACTAATGGGAGAATAAATAAGAAACTGAGCCAACAAGAATGTTTTAATTATATGTTGACTTTTTGAGACAACGAAGCTTAATTTTAAAAGTTATTTCAAATTTTAAGCTTAGATATCGATATAAATATAAACTTGGAACAACGGATTGGTGTTTATATGAATGGGCTGTTTATTTATGTGCTTGATTTGCCTACCTTAAAGATGTTTTAATTCTGCTTTAAAGAGGGAACACAAATAATCATCTGACAGTAGATGTGGGTACGAACCGAGGAAAAAACCAAACCATGTGGGTTCATGGTTCGTCCCTCTTCATGAACCATGAACTTGCCCCAGTTCGCGAACTGGTTGTAGTTCATGGGGTTTAAATACCCCTTTCCGTGCTGCTGCAAAGTGGCACAAAAAGGGGCATTTCACCCTCGCAGGCTTGGATCAGCTGCTTATCAGGGAGATCCCTGACAAGCAGCTGATACAGGGGTTTAAATGCCCCTTTCCCTGCTGTTTCTCAGCGGCAGGGAAAGGGGTATTGGGGTTTAACATGAACCAAACGAACTGGCTGACCAGTTCATAGAAGTTCGTGGAAAACGGGCTTCCACGAACCGCTGGTTCGCAAAGCACGAACCAGCTCAGTTTGTGACGAACTCATCTTGTGTCTCATGCCCATCTCTATCTGACAGTTTTAATGCAGTGCCAGACTATGGTTTGCACTAATGCAGAATTCATTCATTTCTTCTGACAGTTAAGAAGATGGAGAGGATGAAGCATATAGCATAGTTAACAACACTTCTGATATGATCCTTTCTGCATGCACATTTAGACTGGGTTTTCTGGATATTTGATCCTTGAGGAACTCAATAACATAACACATTAGCATAACTCATTAGCATATGCCACGCCCCTTGACATCACCGGAGCAGCTCCACACAGACAACAAAGCCAGCAAAGCACAGATTTTTAAATAAAAAATTCCAGTGCACACTGCACATCTGGGGAGGGGGGACATACAGGAACATTCAAGAACGGTGTGTTTCTATGCATTTCAAGACAGATTAGAGCATCTCCACACAGACAACAAAGCCAGAAAAATACATGGGCGGGGGGAGGGAAGATATACTCACCGCTTGCAGGCCAGGAGGACGGGCTCTGGAGGCCGCCACGGTCCGCATGCCAGCCCAACCGGCCTGCAGGCTGGGAGGATGGGCAGCGTAGACCGCAGCGGCTCCAGAGGCCCCCCCGCGCAGCACTCCCCTGCATGGCCACCCCCCTGCTTCCTACCTGCTGCTGCTGCCTCTGCTGCCACCTGCTGCTAAAGACGCGGGCAGCGGGGAGGAAGAGGAATCACGTGGGTGGGCAACCACACGTGATCTCTTTTCAGATCTCCCGGAACACCGTTCTGGTGCATTCCCCCCCAAAATGAGCCCTGTTTGTTAGCCATATTGCAGATTTCCCCCACTTCAGTTACGAGGCTTTTTGTTTTTGTTTGTTGCAATAATGTTTGATTTAAGATTTCCCAAACCGGGCAGCTTTCATTTGCATTCTGCATGTTTGTGAGGTCAGTGGAAAACTATTGCAGTTGCTACAACAATTTGAATATTTATTTGGACATTTCAAATATATAAATTAGGAGATGGAACATTTTGAGGGAGCAGGGGGTAAAGATTGTGAGATGGGCTTTAGATTGCATGATGTTCGTATCTGTACTTATGATGAATTGTATCACTCATGAAGGTCAGAAGTGACATAATTCATGATGTCCCCCTTCAAAATATTCACAGATGGTGACTGGGTAAGCATCACTTGTATTTTGTCAACCTGTGATTTATGCGAAATACACTTAACAACTGATGCACCATACATATATCATGAACTAAGGAATTGGACCCCTAGTACTATAAACATGGGACCAAAGTCCAAAATGCCCTGGAAGATGGAGATTTGTCATCTCTGGACAAATGAATAGGTTCCCCCCCTCTTTTTTTTGGAAGCCATCATCATTCAAAGACAGCTGATGCAATTTTCCTGTATCTACTTTGATAATATTTTCTGTCTTCCTCTTTTATGACTGATATGTGGTTCATTCAGATATTATGTGTCATACTCCTCGTCTACTTTCAGTTTGATCAGAACATCTAACTCCACCCCATTTAACTCAATAGCACTCATCACTTTAAATCTGTATTAAGAGTACAGTACAACTCAAATATGCCCTTTAAAATATAAAACAAAAATTAAAGGTAGCTAATATTGACAGCTCATATGTGTTCTCAGTAGAATTATCACCCGGGATTCGGTTTCGTTTTCTCAGCCATGCCGGACGCTCCTCTCGGCTGGTCCGGGAGGAAACGACCGGGCACCCTGACCGGGCGGCTGATCCGCAAGGATTAGCCCCCAGGACTCCCAGGGAGGGAGCCAGGGTCCGGGACGCGGCGGGAAGAACTCCCCGAAATCAATGCGGGGGGGAATTGCCCGTTTGTCCCTATGGAGGCCGGCAGACGTGCGCGGCGCCTCGAGTGCCGCCGGGCAACGAGAAACGGCAAATAAAAGAAACAGGCGGAAGCCCGTAAACAAGCGAATCCCTTCTGTTCTACAAGCGTTTGTGAAGGAGAGGTTGATCTGAAGAAGACTCGTTCTTCCCCTTCGTTGAGTTCCAGAATTTTGTTGGCGCCCCCCCCCCCCAAATGGCAGCAAAGAAGCAAAGTCCCGCTCTCGGTAAGTCAATCTCGGCTACCTTGAAGGGGGAGTCGCTCGAAGATTTGGTGCGCAGGGCGGTGGTGGAAGCCATAAAACCCTTTGTTGACAAGCTGAACGAAACTGATCAAAGGGTGGGCTTAATTGAAAGCGAAGTGAAAACCATTAAGGCAGCAGCGGGGGGGGCAGAGAAGTCTGCTCTGGAAAGTGCGTCACTTGTGAAGGCTACAAAAAAGGAGCTGAAGCTGGTTGAGAACCAGCTGATCGGGCTACAGATGGAACGAACGCAGACAATTTTGCGTCTCCAAAACGTGAAAGAGGAGGAAAAAGAGGATCTGTGGGAGGTGGTCTCGGAACTATTGGCGATACCCGCGAGGACGACTAAAGAAGAGGTTAAAAGCGCCATTTTGGAGGTCCGTCGGGCTTCTTCAAAATATGCAACAAAGCGACAGTTGCCTCGTGAGATCATTATTGACTTTTCATCTAAAAAGATTCGGGACACCATCCTATATAACTCATACAATGCGGATTTGGACTTTATGGGTTTGAAAGTAAAGATTTTGAAGGATGTTCCATTTCTAGTCCGGAAACAGCGTTTTAAATATAAAAAGTTTGCAGCTCTTCTGAGGGACCATGGAATAAAGTACAAATGGTTATTCCCGGAAGGAATATGGTTCAGATATAAAGATCAGGCCTATAAGATATTATCAGAAGATCAACTAAAGGATTTTGAGAATAAAAACCCAGAACTCTGCTGCACCGAGAACGAAGAAAAGGAGGAGCCGGAGGGGGGGGAGGAGGAGGAGAGCACCGCAACAGCGGTTGCACAGAGAGAACTGCGTCCGGGACCTAGAAGGGGGAGGAAAGTTTAATCAGAATTTGAAATGTTTATTCTCTGTATGATTAACCACTCCATCATTATCCTATGGAGCTATTTTTGTATTATGACAGTATGAAGGGAAACATTGAAGTGTAGTGTTTAGTGTTTGTAGTTCATTCCCCCCCCTTTTTTCTTTTTCCACCCCCCTTTGTCCCTTCCCTCTCCCCTTTCCTTGTGATAGTCTTGTGTAGTGCTGTGTAGTGTTTTGTAGTTATGAAAAATAAAAAAATTTATAAAAAAAAAAAGTAGAATTATCACCCAATTACAAAAAAATTAGTCAATCTTGTGAGTTTTAATTTAAATTGTTTGAATCTTCATATATTTGCATATGAATAAAAGAGTAGGTCTAAAGGAAAAAGTATCCTTTTTGTTCTTATGTCATAGGAGGCACCATCTTGAAAGAGACTTTCCTTCTTTGGATAAATGAAAGAGGAATGTCTGTTGGAAGATGAAGCAAGCTGCCTTTTTCGTTTTTGCATTTGAAAACTATTGTAGTGATGCTGTTGGAGTAGGACTGCGAAGATGCACACTCAGATCCCTACTCAAGCCATGAAATTCGCTAGGTGACCTTGGATCAGCTACATTCTCCCAAGTCAGCTTACCTCACAGGGCTGTATGGTGTTCTCAGCTTTTTGGAGAAAGGGTGCTATATAAAAGTGGGGAATAAATGTGTTTATTGTAAATATATTTTAATAATTTTAAATATAGAGGAAACCTGTTGAATAATGATTGGGATATTTTTAATCAGTTAATTGTACTCATGAGTCAACTAAAGATGTTTTATGTTTCATTTTATTTCTGGAAATAATAATCTGCTGCGTTCTGTATTCCAGCAAATAAATCCTATAATCTCTTCTAACTAAATCTTGCAATCCTAGTGACCTTGTATACTTTATCCATTTGCTGGTCTCTGTATATTTGTGTATTTGGGATGCACGGAAGTGTGTATGTAGGTGTGGAACTGATTAAAAATTGTACCTAAAATACTTTCAATCAAAGATGAATTAAAAGGGGCTGATGTTTTAAAAATCTAATTTATCTTCATTACATAGGTATATATAATATCTACCTATTTAGTGTTGGCTGTTCTATTTTTCTTAGTTTCTTCTGTAATTTATAAGCATGTTTTAAGGAGCAAAGAATGTTTCTGAATCACCACTGCCATGATATTCAAACCTGGCACTAATGCTCAAACAGAACATTAAACATGAAATTGGTTTATGTTGGACTGGCCATTCAGAGTTGCAGGATCTTTAATCTCTAAGCAGATGCTTTGCTACAGTCCCATTATAGTTCAGAAGTGGCCCTTGTATGAGCGAATTCAGCCAAGCAGAAGCATCCCAAACACTACTGACTTGCCTACAACTAGTTGCAAAGGACATCCATTGTTAGTTTAACTTCAAAGGCATATGTGTATTAGCGTTGCTACAGTTGACTATTTTAAAAAATAATAATTTTCATGCTCAGAAACATTGTGCTTCACTGGCATGACTTCTATGAATTTGTTTTCAAAAGTAACTGTCTGTTCGTGTTGTGTGACACAGCTTTTAAAAAAATGGTTTTTCAGCCATTTCGTGAAGTTTAAAAAACCCTTAGATTCTAGCAATACTATATTTAGTGAAGAAGAAAAGGAACAAAAAAGATGTTCTTTGTTTTTTGTTAGCCTCAGTTTTTGTTCTAAATGGAAACAGAATAGGGTTTTGTTAACAGAAACTGAAGATTTGCCACCTTCAAAATTATTGCTTCTTAATGTGCAAGAGATTAAGTTGTCAGTTTATATACCCTGCTTTTATGCTTATAGCTCTCGTATGTACCTTCACACGTCTTGTCATAAAGCATATAATTAGCTGCGTTTCAGCATCAACAGTCGTTCTTAAGCTAAAACCTGTTGTAAAGCTCTAACTAATTTTAAAAAATTATACAAGAAAGATAGAAAACACACCTTGGAGGTAAAAAAAATCTGTTGAATTACTTTGCATTGCACAATAGAACAAATAATATTCTAGTTAGATTTTTTAAAAATATATACAGTCAAATAGTTTTAGTTTTCACATTTGGCTGAAGGCTTGCATAAGCTAGAACAACCTATCCAGCTGAAGTTAAAGTGACTCAATAACAGAACAAGTTAGCTACAGCCAACCAAAGTCCCTCTGAAAGCACTAGGATTTAGTCACAGCTAACCTTAGCTAGATTGAGGCTGGATTTTATTTCTTGAATGTTGTGATTACTTCAAGGTTGTGGTTACAAACCATGGTATCTGCTTCTTAAAACAGAGTTGCATAGAAGTATGTCTCTGGCATTCACTTCATCATGTCTTTATTACATCAGACATGCGTGTAAGTGAGAGCTGCTTTATTGTGTAAGGAATAGTCACAGTTGTCCTAATATTATCCAGGTGTGTGGTAGGGGAAGAAATTTTGTTTTTCTTTTGTCGTTTATCCCACTCTACTAAAGAACATGGCCCAGATGTCAAGAAAAGCATAGCCACGAGCCTCTCCTAATTTACATTGTGACGGGTGTAGTGGTGCCCGGCAAGCCTGCCTTGGTCTGCAGGGGCGCTGCTGGTCACCTGTAGATGTCAAAAGGCCAAAATTCCAAAAGGACTGGCAAGTGAAGCCTCACTGTCAGGGTAGAAAGCCAACACCAGCCTCTCTTAGAGCCAAGCTACAAGTGACGAATTACACTTGCCCGGCAAGTGAACAGACTCACGTGTATTTCTCCCTGTTCACTTGCCCTGCACTTGCGCTCCACTTGATGAAGTGGAGCGCAAGTGGAGGGCAAGTGAACAGGAAGGAATACACGTGAGTCTGCTCACTTGCCGGACAAGTTGAATTCGTCACTTTTCGCTTGGCTCTTAGCTATACTTTCAGTTGTGGAACTGACTAGCCACTCTTCTAATTGGCCTAAAAACTCTTAGCCGATCAGAAAAGTAAGAGAAAAAAAACCCTCTGACGACAGACTCGGCTGTGGTCTGTCCTCACAGAAGGGAGGGGGGAAAGAACTCTTCACCTCACCCCCATAAAGCACCATGCTCACAAACCAGGAGGCTGGTACCAGTCTCTGTCAAGCTTTGTCCTTGAAAGCTGTTTCAAGTTTGCACCTGTGGCTCATGGCCTCTTATCTGGCTGGAATAGACAGTGCCGACCAGCCCCAATCTCCTAAAAGAAAAATAAAGACTCAAAAGCTTAACCCAAGATGTTCTAAATCAGAAAGAAATGAGTAAGTGAATTTCACTTCAATGGGAATCAGTGAAATAATAAGAGAAACACATTGAATAATCGTGTTCAGATGGCCCAAATTTTGTATGGACCTGAATAGCTGGCTAAATACTTTGTTCCTGATCACCAGCGCACCACCACTGCTCTACTGCAATATATGTTTGTTTAACGTACCCTGGGTTTCTGCATCAAAATACAGAAATCACATTTTACTCCATCTTGCATTCTGAAATTCACTAAAGCAGTCCTTGATGTCACTGAAGGGCAACTAGGCAGTCTCCATTGTCAACATTGTGAAATCTTCCCTTAGTCAACTTTTTCAGCGGCATTTGGCTTGTTATTCCTCTTCAGTCTTATGGCAGCCATCACTTGGGTAATAATATTTCCTTCCAGAAACTGCCACTGTTCAAGAGAGACAGGACAACATTTGCCACCGAGAGACAGATAAGTCCTACTCTGCCACTAAGTGCCATCTAATTCAAGCTTTGTTGTTGCCAAAAACAGAACCAAATTGGTTCAGCCTTTCCAGATTTTTTTTCACTTTATTATGTCAGGGGGCATTTTAAAACATATTTAAGGGTTTACTTAGTGGTGGAGAGTGTCATCACATTGTAGCTGACTTGCCTACCTCTGGTGGAGTTTTCATGGCAAGAGACTAACAGATGTGGTTTGCTGTTTCTTGCCTTGGCAACTCTGGTCTCCTCTGGAGGTCTCTCATCCAATTTCTAACCAAGGCCGACCCTGCTTAGCTTCTGAGATCTGAAAAGATCAGGTTTTCCTGGGCAAAAGCTTATTTAGGAGCATGGTATTATGGTAAATTGTGTTAACTAAACTAAGATGCCTTTATTAAAGTTTTTAAAAGTTTGTCACAGTTGGTTTCCCCTTGTTAAATTAATGTATGCTCTCTACTACTCTTTGCCACTTAAAAGAGACTTAAAGAAGTATTGAAAGTAAAAAAGAGATTCTGTGTTGTCTACCAACCAAATGTTCATACAAGTAAAACAACACAAAGCAGCCCATTTTTGAGTGGGAGAGAGATTCAATTGAGTCATATATGGAATTTGTAGGGGGTGGAGGCTGCCAAGAAGAGTTTCTCACAATCCTCTTTTACTTTTATAGAAAAAGCTTTCTTATACTCCAGGTTTTGATCAGTAGCAATACTCTTAGTTCACTGAAGCGCAGCTTTGTTTGCAAAAGGGAACCTGAGAATATTGAGCAGACATCCATCATATTATGTCCATATCGCTTATCTCTTGGTACCATCGATGAGTGTGAGCCTGATGGGGCCAAACTGGCTGAAGTGGTTTGAATATTATGCTGCTGCTATCACTGAACAGAGAGAAAGCTCTGGTCAGCAAGAAAAAAATGTACATTATTAGCATTGAGTGGCTTGGCCTCTTATGGCAATAAAGACGCAGTAAATGGTTTGTCTCCAGATTTTCTCTTTATTTTATTTTTCTTTCATGATTAACTTAATGGGATGATCTAACTTAGAGGAGAGCTGGAACTTTAAATCTTGAATAAAACTTTACCCCGATGCTAGGTTATCTGTTGGGTTGAATGGTGAATAAAACTGTTTTATTTTGAGCTTTAGTGTGTGCTCATGTTGAAAGATTCAAAATAAATTAGTGCTTGCAGAAGTCATGCTCTCAAACACAAAATGAGCCAAACCACAAGCCTTTATAACATCTGTATCTTAAGATGTAAGCTTCAGCTGGAATGTTGCCCGAAACAAGAGTGCTTTTAAAAACAATGCTCACACATATACACATACACTTTGGTCATGTTGATGTATGTGTAGTGTTATCCATCTGGAATACTAATTCAAATACAATGCAAATTTATGTTGGGAATATCTATTTAATTAAACTATTATAGTATTTATGGATAAGATTTTAGATGTGGTTCCCTTAAAATAAAGGGTATCGTTACAGATCACAGGATTACACTGTGGCAATCAAGCTTGAGAATTCCCCCCTCTTCACTTCTTAATGTCACTAGGAAGACATTAGGATTTGAACATTATGCTGCTGCTTTCGCTGAACAGACAGAAAGCTCTGATCAGCAAGAAAAAAGTACATTATTAGGACTGGGTGGCTTGGCCTTTTGAGATATTAAACAGTAAATGGTTTGTCTTCAGATTTTATTCTCTTTATTTTATTCTCCAGTGTAGGTGTATTTCCCAGCTTTTGGGTAATATCTTTTGTGATAGTTGCAAAACAACTGAGTGGGAAGATACTTTCTTTTGAGGCATACATATTAAGGGGTCTCTCAAAAATTGGACTGCAGGTGCTAGCTTCCTGGATGCAGCTCTCATTGTCTTTGTATCAGAACAGAGTCATCACATAATCTAGTCGACATCACAGTCAGCTAGTTAGAGAACAGCAGATACAGGTAAATGACCTGATTTTCTGGCAGTGGCAACAGTACCTGTCTCTTGACTCAAGCTGAAGATGGGGTGGGGGTTAAGATAATTAGTGTGTTTGTGATTTTTTTCTAGAGATTTTTTAAAAATCTAGAATGTATGTGAAGAACAGGGACAAGAGTAGAGTTGCCAGCCTCCAGGTGGTGGCTGGAGATCTCTCGGAATTACAACTGATCTCCAGGTGACAGATATCAATTCACCAGGAGAAAATGGCTGCTTTGGAGGAGTAGACTCTATGGCAATATACCATTCTGAGGCCCCTCCCCAAACCCCGCCCTCTCTAGGCTCCACTCCCCAAATCTCCAGGAATTTCCCAGCCTGGACCTGGCAACCCTAGACAAGAGGCAGGGGGTACTTTATTTACAATAGTGAGGTCTTTATAATGGAGAGAAGGGCTGTGGCTCAGGGACAGAACATCTGTTTGAGATGCAGAAGGTTCCAGGTTTAACCCCTGGCATCTCCAGCTATAGTTGTTAGGTCATAGATGACATTCCTGAGACCCCAGAGAGCCCATGTCAGTCCAAACAGTCAGTACAGATCTTGATGGACGTATTATCTGACTCAGTCTGAGGTGGCTTCTTATGCCTTTTCCTGTGCTTTAGAATTGAATAGATGTCAGTAAGAAACTTTGAAGCTATAGTGGAGGATAGGTTCTCCATTTTGCAAGGTAGTTTTTCGTTGCAGCTCATGTACAAAGACAAAAGATTGCAAAATGGCAACCAGATGTCAACATCACATTGTACATTAGTGTTTGAACAAAAATGACTTGTGACCAGAGGTTTGTCTGTTATTGTGAAAAGACTATTAATTTTAACAAAATATATTATGCCTGTTAACTATATGTTGATTTTGTTGGGGAGGTGAGTTCTTAATTTTCACTTATATATATATATATGTGTGTGTGTGTGTTATTTTAATATCACCTCATAATGAAAGCTGCCACAGTAAGGTACAGAATAAAAACACGCCATTAATACAAAAAAAAAAGCAGAAGTGGTATTGACTGAAAAAAACCCAGAGTTAATAAAGATGGATATTAATTTTGCAGCAGATAAAACAAATTGGTTAGATCAGAACAGTTCATTCAAAACCAATGATCAGCTCACAATACCCGCCCCCTCCAGCCCATTCATTGCCTGGTGTCTAAAATGAATGGAGACAACAGCAATTGTATAAAGACAGGAATTGAGTTCCAGAGCTATTCCCATATGAACCTACCTAACCAATCCAGTCATCTTTGGAGGCCCTGCTTCAGGTGTTCATAACATCTGATGCTAGAAGATGAGAAAGGGACTTCTCAGTCATGGCACCAAACTTTGGAATTCTGTCCCCAGGGAGATTTTTCTGTTACCCTCTATCATTGTTTTCTTCCAGAGCGTGAAGATTTTTTTCTTTGGTTCAGTGGTCTGTCACTGACTCCTAATAGCCCTCCTCCATGTTTTTGTATTTTTATATGTTTATATTTTTATTAGTGGGGTTCATGGCCTTAAGAGCCATGGGACTGGTTTGCCTCAGCCCACCTTAGCCCAGATGTGGCATGAGGTAACATTGGTTGGGTAACTATTAGGGTCAGCTATTCAGAGAGAAGGCAGCAGGAACTACTTGCCACACTCTGACATCCCCTTGGCAGGCATTTTATGTTTTATTTAATTTTCAAACATTTTATATATATTTGTATTTTAAATGTTTTTAATGTCAAAAATATTTTAATGTTTTGTTTTAACATTTGCGGTCTTGGGGACCCTGAATTACTGACCAACAGTTTCTCAGTCCTCTCTGTGTTGGTCTTCAGTTTATTGGCCCTTCTCTAGACCATTGTTAACTTGAGACACCAGTTCAGAACTTCTTTTGCTTCCCGTAAAACTCCTAAAAAAAGAAAGAGAGTTACATGTAATGGATGACCCTCCTATATATATGATAAGCAACTTCAGCATTTGTATATTAAACCTTGTATTTAGGTTATGAGCAGTGAATGATCAATCATTTGATAAACTTCTGCTTCCTTCTTATGCTGCAAGATGCAAAGATTTTTAGTTCTGAATGTTAAGAGGAACTTTTAAAAAGCTTTCCCCCCCCCCCCCCCTCAACATACAGATTATATTATACCACCTTCTGGAGTAGAAAGGAAAGTTTTGTGCACAAGTTTATTATTTAATGCTTTTTCTAGAATACATTTTTTAGTGAATTTCAGTCCCTACCACATGCTTAGTCACAGTCTTAAGAAAATAGTCATTTAAATAATCAGTTCCGTACTCTATTCCGTCGCTCACTTGTTGGATTTTGGTATACCTCTCAACATGTTCAGCTCCATTCAAGTTGCCTTTTCGTTAAAAGATGCAAAATACTAAATCCCTTTTCCAAAGAGAAATGTTTCTAATGTCATGAAAAAAAGATAGCAGATGGTATTACAAAGCTTAAGGGGAAAGTATAGTACTTTAATTCAAATTGTAAGGCAAATGTAAAGACAGCTACTTAGTTACCAATTGTTGTAATTATTTATGTCTTCATATAATAGAACAATCATAGAAAGGTAGGATTTACTTCTTTTTAAAAATAAAGGGGAAAACATTGTTTTGCATTTAAAATAGGCTTAGTGTTGTTTAAGCAGTTGCAGCATAACATTTTATAATCAGTGAAAATGTGTTGTGTAATTTCTGGTTTTCACAGTGGGCAAGTTAACCCAGATGCAGTGTGACAGCCTATTAGCAAAATAAACAGGTCTTCATTACTTGGAATCTTTTGCCATTTTCCTTCCACTTTTAACTAAATTAGTTTTACAATGCGACAGGGTCTAGATGGTGATTCAGTGCATTAACTTATCCCCATCCTGCTTTGATTGAGCAGCAAAGCATCCATTACCAATGCCCTATCCAAAGTGACGTTTCCATACAGGCTGCCTGCTGTTTCATTCATAACCACAAAGCAGTCTGAAATGACTTTACTTCTTTTTACAACTTGCAAGGAGTTAATGGACTGTGCTGGCCCCCTGCCAAAGCTTTTAAGAAACTTTATTAATGTATTATGAGGCTGGGACACCATAGTGTGGGATTTAATTTGATTATTCATCTTAATGAATAAAAATATGTGTGTACAATTAAAGTCATATTCTCAAGCAGTTGCTTTCTAGAAAGGATTGGGTCTTTCTTGGTCAGTGATGTCAAATCGGCTATTTTCCTTGACTTAAAAAACAACAACCCTTAACCCGTCACATTCATACTTATACTGTGTAAAAGTCTTCTGGGTTTTTTTTGTTTTAGTATCCTCTGAGAACTTCTATTGAAAGCCACTCATTAACATCTTAAAATTTATGCGAAGTGACTAATATAAAATGCATTTTTGGCAACTGCAACTTCCTTGCCTTGAAGGACAGTGGTAGCTAACTTTCCTTCTTGTGTACATCTTATGTAGGAGTGTGATGCTCCTTTGATATATATTTGGTAGATATAAAAACTGTGTTCTATTGTAATTTGTAAGCATTAATTTGAGCTGGAGATGCATCACAGTATTAGTTTTGCAGGGTGTGTTGTATTTTTTCCTCTACAGAAAAACAGACCAAATGAAGTACTAAATTTTTCACATGGTAGGTTGACCCTTTACTTAACCTTTATCAGATTTTCCTTGATATTACTCTTTTAAAAACATAACAGTTCAAGAAGGTTACCCAAGTGCAATATCCCATATTATATCAAGATCGGAGTCCTCTGGCGCCATAAAAACTAACAATTGTCAGAGTATAAGCTTTCAAGAGTCAAAGCTCCCTTCATCAGAATTCCTGACCCTTATGAGGGAGACTCAATGGGGTGTGCCCACCCTTCTTCTTCCTACCTCTGAAAGGATTGCCCCACCTTCCTGGGTTGATTGGCAAGAGCTATTGCCAGTTGGCTAAGGCTGGCCTCCAGCCTTGCCGCACCCCACCCCCTTAAATAGCTATCCTACCCTCCTCCTAGCCAGCTGATGCTTGTACTTTAAGGTTCAGGGCCCTCCCATGTGGTAACTGTTCCTCCTTCGCCCTGTCTTGACAGGCTGGTGTGTTGTTAATCTCTTGGGAAGCTCTGGCTTTAATGGGCCCGCCACTTGGAGGGCATGCTGCTCTGCTATGTTGACTGGTAGGGGCAAAATTGCATTCTGCTATGTGCTGGCTGTTGTTAGAAGAGTTTCTCTGGGTGGCCATCTTCTCCTTCATCTCTGGCAAGTCTGGGGGTGCTGGAACTATCCCCAGACAGCTGTCATAAGGTTATTTAAGCATTTCTTATTAGAGAACTTTTTATTAAACTATGGTTAATTATTTCTGAACTGCAAGAGATCTGTTGCAGTCCTCATGATTGAATGCAGGCAAATAGATTTAAAACTTAAATTATTGTTTTGTTTGTTTAGATCAGGAGTACCCAACCTTTTTGAGTGTGTGGGCTTCTTTGGAATTCTGACTCAGGGTTGTGGGTGCAACTACAAAATGGCTGCTGCAGAAGGTGAAACTAACCACAAAATGCTAAGGAGTGAAGTTATGCGTAGCTCTAAAAATAAATCGTCGACATTTCTGGGATTTTGTTTGATTTTAATTACTAAATTAAAAAAAATATTTTTGCATCCACGTAACTTTTCATTTGTTGTGCAGTAAAGATCCTTGTACTGTGTTGCCAGCTGTTACCAAAGCAACATTTTAAAAAATCTGCACAGCTAATCAGGAGCCCTGCTGAGCAAAAGCCCCATCTTGCCCCACCACCTTCCAAAAACACTTGTCGAGTGCTAGAAAGCTGTCGGTGGGCACTGTGTTGGGGAGCCCTTGTTCATATAAATAAAACATTTTTCAGCTGAGAAATTTTCCCGTGGTTTACCAAGCAAATTAAAACTAATCTCAGCGCCATTACAAAGAAGAGTGCAGTACATACTGTGATGATCCTCCACTCCTAAACAAAAGCAAAACTAAAACTTTGAAACAGAACCTGGTCAAGGCAGACTTCACACCAGTTCTCCCCGTTCCTTGGTACTTGACTTGTGCACTTCCACAGGGAATACTAATCTTCTTATGTTGAGGGTGTTTCTCTCTCAGTTCCCTGAACTAGGGACTGACTTCTACCTGGTTCCCGCCATGGTTCCTCTATCTAGTCATAAAATGGTGCCTGTCATTGGCATTAATGGCCCAACTTGAGATATCCAAAGCATCTATCTTGCTTCTTCCAGGCAGGTGGACAATGATCTTTGCCATTCTATTTGCCTCCATAAAGGGAAATAATCTCCCCTCATCTTGAAATCTGAGGAGTTTATGGCTTTATCTTCAGGGAAGAAAGTGACCTATCTGGGGGCCAGTGCCTCTTATGTGTTAATCAAAGTATGTTACATTATTTTATCACCACAAATACATGGAGAGAAATATAACTAGAAAAATAACAGCACAAGCTTGTACCCTTAAAATGGCTACTCATTCTCCCAGTGGCTAGACAAAATAAAAACAACAAACAAGACAATCTAGCCTCCAGGATGGACAAAACCCAGAGTATTTCAGTGCTCAGAGGAGAACATATAGGATAAGGATCTCCTATCATGATCAGGACTTTATACTTTGGTGCTTTGTAGACCAAAAGCAGCACATTAAATTGACAGGTGGTGATGGTGATGATGATGATGATGATATTCTATTTATATACCACCCTTCATGACAACTGAACACCCACTCAGAGCGGTTTACAAAGTATGTTATTATTATCCCCACAACAATCACCCTGTGATGTGGAAGGGGCTGAGAGAGCTCTAGAAGAGCTGTGACTGACCCAAGGTCACCCAGCTGGCTTTAATTGGAGGAGTGGGGAATCAAACCCGGGTCTACAGATTAGAGTCCCACCGCTCTTAACCACTACACCAAACTTGTAAAAACTGGTAACCATTGCAGATGTCTTAAAATTGATGCAATATGATAACATTCTCTAGTGTCTGTCATAATCAGACCAGACCAATGGTCCATCTAGTTAGCACTGTATATCATAATGGCCAAGCACTGTAAGGGCCAACAGAAAGGGTTATAGAGGCCAAGCCTTCCCCATATGACCTTCTCGTGCTGATACTGAGGTTTGTTGCCTCTGAATGTGGAAGTTCCCCTTAATCACCATGACTAATAGCCTATTGTCCATGAATTTGTTTAATCCCCACCCACTTTTTAAAGGAAGTCTTTTTGCCTGGCTGTCAGCAATCCGGCAGCAGTATTTGTACCTGCTGATTAGACTTCAAGCTTTATGTGGTTCTGCTGACTTTACAGGAATCCTGCAGGATTTCACAAAAACATGGATGGTAGTGACCAACTTTTTATATTTCAGCACTGGATGCAACCGATGAATTTATAGAAGTAAAGAAAGTCTGAGTCACACCTTCTACCTGGGAATCTATGAAGAAAGCCGGATTCAGAAATACTCCCAGGCTGGAAACCTGTTTGTTCAGTGACAGAGCATTGTCATCTAGAACAGGCTGCAATCCCCCACCACAATCAACTCTGTCTTCTCTGGATTAAGCTTGAGTTTATTCATTGTCATCCAGTCAGCCTGTGATCAAACATTTGTTCTGGAAATTCGCTGCCCCACCTGGTTCAGATGACAGAGAAATAGAGCTGGATATCATCAGTATATGAGGCATACCACACTTGTGAAGACCCCGTGGTTTTCACACATCCCATGTAAAATGGCATGGGATACAATTTTGAACTTCTTTGTATCCCATGCTCTTTAACATATACATCATGTATACAGTGAATGAAGACTGGTTTCAAATTTTCAAACAGTTTTTCTGGATTACACTGATAAAGCAGAAGTTACTCAGAATATGAAGCCAATAAAATCCTTGTGAAGATAAAAAGATGTGATTGGTTGTATTTTAGGGGTGGGGAGGAGGCGGGAAGTGCTAATTAAAGATTAATGACAGAATACTAGAAGGAATTTAGAAACAACTGCCCTGTGCTCTGTGGAACTTTAACTCTAGTTCACCAGTCATTTGACTTGCAAGGACACTGAAGCTGAATAGCTGTGCGACTTTGAACCTGATTGCTAACTAAACAGAAGGTTAAAGTCCTTTTTGTGCAAAATAACCTTAAATGTACCAGTACTTTGCAATGAAATCTTTAAAAAAAACCATCAACCCGGTGCTGTATTCTGTTAAAATAAAACATGGAAATGAGTGGTTTCGTTTCTTCAGAACAACACAAAATACTGATTTTAAACATTGCTTTATGAAACTATCTTTTTTTAACACCGTTGGTCCATCCAGTGCAGCACCACCTGCTTTGACCAGCAGTGGATCTCCAGAACTTCATGTCAGATCTTTTGTAGCCCAGCTCTCCTATAGGATTCTTTTTCTGAAACCTTCTGTGTACAGTCATGTAATTACCAGTTAGATATGACCTCAGTTAATAGGGTAGGATCTAAAATTGATATAATGAAGCATGTGTGTATTCTCAAATAGTTGAGTTACAACCACATGGAATTGTTTCCTAATAGATGAGCTGCTAACACATGGAAGCATTTCAGTACTTTCCTGAGGCAACATATAAATGAGTAAATGAGTTCTTAGTTGGGCTGAAAATCAAGGTACTATCATTTGTGTTATCAGTGGGGCAATCATTTACTTTCCTGCAAAAGTTTTATTTGGTAAATAATTTATAATATTTTGTAGATAATTCTGATGCAAATCTTGATGCCTGCTTTGCTTTGTTTTAAACACTGGGAGTAAATGCTGCAAATTTAATGTTGCAGATGTTATTGAGAATAGTTATTGCAGGCCTGGACATAGCTGTGAAGGGGAATAATTCTAGTTATGTATTCTGACGTGATACAGTGCTAGCAATGCTGTACCATGTTCACTAGTTCAGAATATAAAATGGTTCTAGCCATACAGTCCCAAACAGAGTTACACCCTTCAGTTGATTTAGAAGGGATTAACTCTGTTTAGGATTGTGCTGTAAGAATCCTTATTTTGAAATTCTTCCCTTTTGGATTTTACAATTATGATAGCATAATTCCACTTGGATTATATGAAAGCTTTGTTATAATTTGAAATGAAATCCATAGAATGAAAACAGTGGTTTCACACTGAATTTTTTTTTTTAAACTCTCTTTTTCTGTTGTTTAATTTTTGGCCACGGTGGAGTGATTTTGGAGTGATACATATGTTGCATTTGAAAGAGGATAAGAGAGAGTGGGTCAAAAATGTTCTGTGGCTGCAGACTAGAAAGGTTCTTTGTTTCAAGCTGTGTTTTGTTGTAACACTATCTTGGATTCGCGTAATAATATTCTAGAAGAGAAAGGGATACTAATCACTAAGACCTTAGTGCATTTTATCTGTATGCTGAATGTCGTGTTTAGAAAACTTCCACTGCTTGCTGACACTTTTCAATATATTTTCTTAATTTGGTACAATAAAATTGAGATAATTTGTTCCTTCCTTTGTTTGTAGAAACAGCTTTGTAAGTCAGTTCAAAACAATCACACAGCTTTAAAAGTAGCATTGGCTTTTGCCCTTCACCCAGGACGGCACATCAGGTCGACGACATTTCAGGATAACTGTTTGGCAGCCATTTTAGATACTGCCTGCGCTGAGAGCATGCTGGCTGCCAAAAATTGCAGACACTGTGTGCCAAAATACTCTTGGCAGTAGAGATAAACTTCGTAGAGATACACAGTCCAGAAATACCTTATAATTACAAAGCGCAGGGGGCAGAATGTTTTTACAATACAGCTGTGCTAATGTAAACATTTAATTTGGCAGCCTTCTCCACCCACTTTTCAATTAACCGGGTTTATGCAGATACTTTAGATCTGTAATAAACTTTATTGCTACTTCTCTTGTAGTACAGTTTATGAAACACAGATTTGAGGGAATTGGGAGCGGGTTTTCTATCCCTTTAGTGTAAAGCAGGTTGAAAATGTTATACAGCCATATAGGCGAAACATATTCTTGTTGTAAAATGCCATAAAGCATAGCATTATTAAAAGGCATTTCTTTAAAAAGTTACTGATGATCATCTCCGTTTGGTTTTCCCAAAGAAAATAAGAGGATATTATTAAAAGAGGTGAAATCATTCACAAAACTACAAAAGAGTGCTTGTATCAGGACAGGAGTGTTGGAAGATGAAGTTCCCAGCATTGCATAATAATATTACTGGGTAAAGTTCTTAATAACCGTTCTTTTCCAATCATAATTACAATAATTCTGCGGGAGCTGTGATAATTTGTATTATAGAGCAGAAGATACGTCATTTAAATCTCTTTTTGAATTAGGCCTAACAGGACATTCAGGAACTTATACACACATGCATAAGCAAACACACACTTCTAAATGCAAAAAGATAAGGACATTTTAGGTACAAAAGTGGTTTTAATGAAGAATTAGCGCGCTCTGCTTTTGAGTTGCACACACTGCTCCTTTTTAAACATGTTTGAGAAAATAGAAGTCATTAAGCAAAGTTGGACTGGGAGTTGGATTGTAAAGCCTTCATACAGCAATTTACATGTGTGGGTAAAGCGTATAGTGTTGACAGATGTGAATAAGCCCTCTGACATGAACTTTAGCTGCAGCTTTTTGTGAGCACGTTATTAATTAAAGTATTTATATCCTGCTTTTCAACATGGTTGGTATCCCCAAGGCAGTTTGCAACAAATACAAAATCCAATGAAATGTATAATAGAAACAACAAGAATAAAACCTAATGGAACAAAAACCATTTAAAAGTCAGAGCACTGAAAATTAAGGGACCAAAGGACCAGCACGTAGCCCAGGCAGAAGGACGGGCAGAAGAAATACATTTTTGCAGCCTTCCCAAGAGCTGTCTTGGAGGGAGAGGGTGTCTTTTAAGGGAGAGCCTTCAGTTGCTGCCCTCCAAAAGACTTTGTCTCCTAGCATTCCTCCAACAATGACAGTACACAAAGCAGGACTTCAGACGATTATCTTTGTCTGGGTTGGTTCATATCAAGGACTAAAACTAATTAGGGGAAAGCTTTAAAAATATTTTCAACTTGAGTAAAATTCTGTGCCTCATTATAGTTATGGGCTGTAAGCATCATCCATGCATCAGCAACTTCCAGACTTCTGTAATGTCTTTCACTTGGTGCTGCTTTTGAAGGCCACTAGGAAGCTTTGTGTGGTATAGAAAGTTGCCACTTGCCTTCGTTTGGGGAAGGGCATTGTGAATGCGCTTTACTACTGGTGTGCCTCTGAGTTCATTTCAAGGTGCTGCTTGTTCGCCTTTAAAGTATTTTGAGTCCTAGCATCTATGTGTCGGAAGCTAGATGGGATAGCTGACCTTGCCTCTCTCCCCGAGAAGGAAAAGTGGAGGGTTCTTGATTGTGGTGTCATACTGAGCTTCAAAGGTGTTCTGAGGCACAGAGTAACTCTGGAAGCCCATCAACCATCTTTCTGCAGACTCTATAACAGAGGGAAAGATTTTGTGAGAACAAAAAAGCGCACTTGGAAGGTATGAGCTGGCAACTAAAATTTTAGGCCCCAGGGAATAGTCTTGTACATTTTTTGGAAACTGCAGCACCCCCAAAGCGTGCATGATAAATTTAGAATGAGAAGCTGTGCTCCATAGGTGTATTACTCTTCACATATAAGCAAAAATAAGAGACTTGTGTGTAGCTACTTGTCCACCAAACCCTCAAGCAGAACAATTTATGATACACAGTTTAGGAGCAGAGTGAACATTTGACAGTTATTGATGGAGAGAGAGAAAGAGAGAGAAGGATGTTTAAATCCCACTTTTCTTCTTGATCAGGGACTGAAAGTGGCTTTTTACATAGTTTCCTCCTCCTCCACTCAATCCTCGCAACAACAATCTTGTGATAGTAGGTTGGGCTGAGGGATCATGATGGGTACAAATTCATTTGGCGGGATTCCAGAATTGAGCGATGAATTCGAACCTAGTTCTCCCAGGTCCTAGTCCGCCACTTTAAACATTACACTACGTCATGAGTGACAAAGAAGTTTGTGGGCAAATTTTTAATATTTCAAGCAACTGCACAATCAAAGGCATATATTATTTTCTAAATATTTTGTTCCATTTACAGAAGGCATGCCCCTAAAAGTGTATAGAAATTGAAGAGTCCTTTCTGAAGGTGGTTTGTTGCCTATATTGGTAGATTTTTAAAAAAATCTTGGTTTATCCAAGCAACAGATACTATAAATCAAACATTAGATGTTCAGTCTGCATAGTTTGTTCATGATTATTGAGATATCCTCACATGGATAATTAAATTTAAGTGGAAAGTGGCCCTCGGCCATCTGCTATGCCCATATACGAACTCCCAATATTTGTTTAAATAGCCTGCTCCTGGACTATTTTAATGACTTAAAAAAATTATTATTGATTTTATGTTTTTGTGACTTTTAATGTATTTTTTAAATGTTGTTAGCCGCCCTGAGCCCATCTGTGGGGAGGGGAGGGTATAAATCAAATCAAATAAATAATAAATAAATAAATACAGTAGAATTGCTGATTCATAAGATAATGCAGTCCACATCACAATCTGCCAGTGTATTATAAATATCCCTGGGGAAGGAGTGCAGTCATGAAGCAATTCTTCTGTACATATCAGACATTCTAAGATTCTTGATTAAAGAAGGGATAATTACTTTGGTGATATATATTTTTAGATATGCCAGTCACATCTTAATACTGAAATCCTAAGGATAAGTTCGAAGAAAGCCCTATTGAGTGGACTTGAAATGCATTTTGAGTAGACCTGTTTAGGATAGCACAATGACCTACTGCATTGTCTTTTCCTTTTGACCCACATAACTAGAGTTAGTCACACTTGGCAGCAAAATAACAATTTTTATGTCTGAAGAGTCCTAATTGTATAGATGTGTGGTGGTGGAGAGTGCCCTCAAGTCATAGTGAACGTATGGCAATCCCTTGGTGAGTTTTTCATGGCAAGAGACTAACAGAGGTGGTTTGCCATTGCTTGCCTCTGCAACCCTGGTCTTTGTTGGAGGCCTCCCATCCAATTACTAACCAAGGCTGACCCTGCTTAGCTTATGAGATCAGGTTCACCTGGGCTATCCAGGTCAGGGCTGTATAAATGTATGGATGCATTTAATTTATGTGAATGCAAAACCTTGCTTATTTTATAGTGTAACTTGATACGTCCTTTAGTTCAATATTACTACTATTGTTGTGTTTCATGAGGAACTCAAAATGATAGCTTTATACACCGCAAGATAGTTTGACTTCAAAAACAACAAAGAAGGAGAATGTTATGAACTACCATTTTAGGTCTGAACAGCTAGGCCTGAGCGGAAACTGGATGTTATTGAAAGTAAACTGTCTGATTTGTCCTTATGAAACGAAAAAAACTATAGTCCAGTACCATACATTTTACAAAAATGTGTTGTGGTTTACAGTGCTGAATATACTTTGTTTCTGTCAAGTTCCTTTTACTCTTTATGTACACTCCTTCCTTATGTAAACAAACAAACAAAAAAGCTTTACGGTCTGCAAAATTCGGTATCTCAACTAAATTAAGAGATGAGAGGGATCCAGGATTCTGAATTTTTTTTTTGCCTGAATTTGCATTGTTCATTACAACATACAGTGAAAACACACAAGTATGTTGTAGGTGCATAAACATGATGGAACAGGTCATGTTCTGAATCCAAAGCTGTTCCTTGAGAAATAAGAATGTTTACTGAAATAATATATATTCCTCTTAATGTTTTGCTTTCTGTTCAGTAATAAAATATGTTGCATGTTGCACAAGATCCTAGATTTTGAAAAAAGATGCCACCAGTAGCCAGTGACTAAAGTACAATAATGTCTGCATTTTTAAAAAAACTATGGTAGTGAACACAGCAAAGTAATCCTTTTCACTATAGAGCAAGAAGTTGAATCAGTTCTGGAATAACTTTTTGTTATACCAGGATAAAGTTGCTATTATTGCCTTGCTACAAGGAAATTTCAACCTCAGTCCCTTATGCTTTCAGTTGAGCAAATCTACTTGCAACCTGCTTAAAGAGCAGCACTTCATGTCCCTGCAATTCACAAAGTTTTATTATAAAACTATAAGGTGTTTCTTTTTAGAGTCGTGGATGCATAAATGTTACATATTTATGTCATTATTATTACAGTAAGGTTCAGTGACTTTGATTACATTGAATTAATGTGAGAGTGATTGTGGTTTCAATAAACAAAGTTTTCATTTTCTTATTTGGGAATTGATGACAATAAAAAATTAAAAGCGTAGCCTATGTTATCTTAACGTCCTGGAAATTAGTTTCCCTCCTTTTTTATTCCTCACGCTGAAGATGCTGACTGTTGAAAGCACATCAGTGTAGAAGGCTGCATTAAATTCTCTGTGGTATGGTAGTGTACGGTTTTAACAGATTACGGTTTGGCATGGCATTCAGGTTTATCAGGCATTTTGAATTTAGGATGTACAATTCATCAGTCAGTTTCTTGCCAATTATATGGGCTTCCCTCACAGTTTTTGGTTTGGCAGTAAGATAGCTGGTTCACCCTGTTGCAGAACTGCCTGCCAAGGAGACGTGGCCAGCTCTCTGCTTCCTGTCTTCTTCTTTGTCCTGGCCTTGCCTTTGCTAAAACTGCCAAGTCATAAATGCCAAAAGCTTCTTGCAGAAAGGTCAAGCTATTAAAGTTTGGAATTACCTGTGCCAATATTTGTAGTTCTTTTTATCTTTCGCCGCTTAGTGTAATAAAAAAAAGTAGAAAACATCTGTCAGAAGACTATCTGGGACTTTTTGGCTAGTATTTATATGCTGCACCACTGCCAACTATTTAGGGTTAGTCAGCAATAAGGTGTTTGAAGTAGAGTTCTATTTAAAACTGTGCTACGCTCAGAAGAATTAAACCGTCTCTAGTTTACCCTTTGTGTGCTCTGGATTTCAGTCATGTACATGCTAAGTTGACTTTTATTTTGTAGGGTATGCAGGAAGATTACTCAGATAGGAAAGTGATGTCAGTAGCACTCTTTTGAAGAAACTGTGGACACATACAGCGTACATTTCAGTGTGTGTATAGATATTTTAATAGTCATAAAATTATAATGTGGAAAATTTGTGTGACTGTCAGATGCTTGAGAATGACTTTTGCATGTATAAGGGATATAGTTGGAATATATATTGGTGTACTATATATTGCATCTGTCTGGGATATAGCTGTGGCTGTCAACTGCTTGAGAAGGATTTAAATTTTACACACATAAGGGATATATAGCTGGACCAATTGTAGTCTACTTGACTGTCTACAAGGTGTACCACCCTTCATTCAGAGTGTATGGATGCTCAAAATAGTTGCATCACCATCGTTGTGGGCAGGCAGTTGACTAGTCTTGAGTAACCTCTATTCTCTGGTTTTTTTAAAAAATAGTGACCACATATAATAATTGGTGCAGGTATGCAGATCTCGTCATACAATTTTTTTTGACAGCATAGCTTCCTATGTCAGCAGTTTACAAAAGGAAATAGATATTATAATTGGGGACCTATGAGAAACTCACAAAGAAGTTCCCTCACTAGTTCTGCTTTGTCTTCTGCCTTCTGACACCTGCCCCTCAGCCGCCTTCCTTTATCCTTTCCTCCTACTGCAACCTCCTCCTCCATATTTTTCTTGCCATAGCCTACTGCTTCTCCCCCCTTACCCCCAACTCTCGTCCCACCCCTTTGTCCTCCTGCTGCCACTCTTTTCTCAGTCTGACTTCCAGGCCATCTCATGGCTCTTCCTGCTGAGCCCATCCATGTCCTTGCCTTCGTGCCTGCGCACCCATCCCTCCTCACCACTTGCTTGGCAAGCTGGCCACTTGCCTCCCAGACCATCATGCTGAAGCACTGCCATTTTCTGCCCACTACAGTGGCTTCCCCTCCCCTGCCACCTAAAGTGGCTTCTCCTCCCACCATTTCCAATGGAGACCCATCCAACTCTTTGCTGCTCTGCCCACCCATCCACCCCCCCACACACTTTGTTCCCTCATCCATCCTCCATGCCTCATTTGGTGGGCTGGCCACTCACCAGCCAGCCTGTCCAACTGAATAGCTGCTACTGTCTGCCTACTGCAGTGGCTCCCCTCCCTCCTCCCTAAAACGTGGTTGTGCTGGTGCCAGCTCCTCTCCTGTTTGCCTGGCTCATGCAGTGAGGGGAACAGCAACGGTTGTTTCTCCCATTCTTCCACCAGCCTGTCATCCTTGTTGCTCTGCACTTCTAGCATCTGGTTTCTGCCACTCTGCCTGCCCACTCCTTTCCCTTACTAATTTCTTGTGCCCCTGCAATCACCATCAGGCAGCAGCTCCAACAGAAATGTGTTGTCTGCACATGCTCTTTTGTCGAAGGCTTTCACGGCCAGAGAACGATGGTTGTTGTGGGTTTTCCAGGCTGTATTGCCGTGGTCTTGGCATTGTAGTTCCTGACATTTCGCCAGAAGCTGTGACTGGCATCTTCAGAGGTGTAGCACCAAAAGACAGAGATCTCTCAGTGTCACAGTGTGGAGAAGATGTTGGCGGGTAATTTATATCTACTCAGGAAGGTGGGTTTGGGCTGAGTCACCCTGTAAGAGTTTCCCAGGGTGTGGAATGCTAATGGAGGGAGGCTTCACATCCTACAATAGCTCTACAGAGAAGATTAGCATATCAAGCATCAATCCATATGCAAAAGAACCTCCTCAGGATACGGTGAAGCCTCCCTCTATTAGCATTCCACACCCTGGGAAACTCCTACAGGATGACTCAGCCCAAACCCACTTTCCTGAGTAGATATAAATTACCTGCCAACATCTTCTCCACACTGTGACACTGAGAGATCTCTGTTTTTTGGTGCTACACCTCTGAAGATGCCAGTCACAGCTGCTGGCGAAACATCAGGAACTACAATGCCAAGACCACGGCTATACAGCCCGGAAAATCCACAATAACCAATGCTGTTCTGTTTGGGGGGATTTAACCCTCTTCCATTTTTTCCTGGTTTTCAGATTTTTCTGCAAACCTGAGGGATCCCCAGTGATTGGAGAAAAGTCTCCTTTGTCTGAACATTCCCCTGATCCACATATTTAAGTATCCACAAATTTCTCCACACTGATGTTAGGTGTATTGACAAGTGGCAAACCTGCAAGGACTTGTGGGGCGCATCTCACTTTCTCCTCTCCCACCATGTCCTGCCCTCCATAGCCTCTCCCCCTTTTCCTCCTTTCTTCTCTCCTTCCCACCCACCTTTGTCTTCCCCCATCCTCCTTTGCCTCTTCTCTGTGGCCCAGTTGTGTAGTGCTGGCTGAGCCAGGCCCAGTTGCATGGTGGGGAAACTGTAAGGATTTGCAGCATGTACCTCATTTTTCTCTGTATCATCTCCCCCATACTATTTTCTCTTTCCCTCCTCCTGGTTGCCTCTATATGTTCACCTTTCCCTATATCCTTCTCTCCTTCAAACTCACTAAACAACTCGCCTTTTACCTGGCCCCTATCTTCATCTATATTTATTAATTTACTTCATTTATATACTGCTTTTCTTCACATTGGAGACTCAGTGCAGTTTACATCTAGGTTGGGTTGAGTGTGTGTGACTGAATCAAAGTCACACAGTGAGTTTCCATAAACAGAATGATGATTCGAACCTGGGTCTCCTAGATCCTACTCTGAAACTCTAACCACTATGCTACAGTGGCTTATGGGGGGAGGGTGCTGTTAAACAGTAGCAAGCAGCCAGGCCTGGGTGAGTCATACGAGTCAGGTGGTATCAAGTTGCCCAGTGGTTGGTTCTGGTCCTGACCCCCATGAGTTCTCCCTTCAAGGCCAAAACATCTCTGCCCCCTTCCCATGCCTTTTACTGACAGAAACTAAGCCTGGAATACTGACTAAGTGGTTACAGTTGCCTAGCAACAGCCAATGAGGGCATCTGGTTAAAGTTACAGCTTTTCCTTTTATCATTTTGAGTTTCCTAAACACTCCCCCAATGTATTTTTTTTAGATTTCAGATTTTTCTGCAAACCTGGGGCATTTTTTAGGGGTATAGGAAGATCTGATTGTCTGTTCGTGGCTCTAATCTCTGAATTTAAGTATCCACAGATCAGGGTCACTTTGCAATTAGTATATAAGATTACATACTGCCTCACTATGCTCTGATATCTGAGCAGGGGCAAATTAAGGTTGATTTAGACTCCAAGAAAGAATAACTTTGGGGAAGTAGGTCTTAAGACAGTAGTTGGAATCATCTTAGGGTTAAATTCAAAGTACATTAAGTTTAAATTAATGGGATTTTTGAAATTCAGTGTGAAATAATTTCTTGAACTGGCGACTGAATGGGTGACTTAATATTTATTTAGCTGTCAGTTACTGTAGCATAATGGTTAAGTGGTTTGTGTAGTGAATCAGCACTCTTTTGATTTGAATCCCACTTCTGCCATGAGCTCAGTAGGCGGTCTTGGGTAAACCACTCAGCTGTATCGTGGGGATAACAGTAACACTAACTGTCCACTGCTCTGAGTGGGACACTCCTCTGTCTAGAAAAGCAGTATATAAGCGCAGATTATTTACTTCAAACTAAGGAGCAATCTAGTTAAAGTACTGGTGTCTTTAAAATGGGGAAGAATTGGGATGAGCTTTCCTCAGGTGTACCCTGTGCTTAGTTAAATCCTTCTAGGGACAAAATGTATGTATCTAGGTACCCTCTTGTACATACACAATTACTGTGATTCATTTACAGTAAACTTAGGGCTAATTTGAAATGGTTGTAAAATTGCTTTGCTTTGGTTGAGGAATTATCAGTTACAAAGCAGAGTGGTGCCTTTAGTTCAGTGAACATCAATAATGAAAACTTGCCATCGGGTGCAGTGTTACAAATCACTCCTTTGATGATAAAGCAACCTTGCCTTTTTAACAGGTCTTATTTTCAGTGTCTTATTTCCTCTTATTGCCTCACACCTTCTAAATTGTTTAGACTTTTTAGGTAAATTGTCCTGTGGTTGTTCAAGTCACACCACAAAACCTAATCTTTTCAAATGTTGTGATGTAATAGAATTGTGGGAAGTTGTGAGGACATGAATGGGAGTAGGTGGTTGTCAGACTATGTTCATCTCTGAGGGCAGCTCAGAGTCAAAAGTGCACTTCAGGGATTAACTAGTTATTGTACCATGATTCATGCATTAATCTAGTCTTAGTCAGTAGATGTACACATTAATTTGGTTTATAATGAGAATAAACCAGGTTGGAAAACAGAGGTTGAAGGATAACAGAGAAATTTACATGCTGGTGAAGCAATACATGTTATGAAAATAGTACACACTTCTAAATAGAAGATAAACTGTTAGAAAACCAATAGTTTGTTACTTACTTAATTTCTTTCTCTTGAATAGGGACTCAAAGTAGCTTACATAGATTAGGCTGAAAAAGAGTGACTGGCCCAAGGTTACCCAGCAGACTTCCATGGCTCAGTGGGGATCTGTCACTCTGCCCCCTACACTAACTGTCCTTTACTCTGATTAAAGAGATCCCCTTTGTAGTCTCATTGAGAAAGCCAGGCTATAAATAAAGTAAGTGAATAATCTGCCGTTGTCTTTGGAAAGATTGGAAGGCTCACTTGCAAGTCCCATGTTTAATGTCTTACTAGGATCCTTTCCTGTCTCATGAAGAAATGATTCCACTTTGCTGATACAAATCACTGGAGGACATTTCTAGAATCCAAATCCCCCCCACCAAAGATTCCCAGTAGCTGAGTCGTTACAAAGACTGTAATTGGACCATTGCTAAGTAATTCATTGCAATTCCCATGCACCTGGGGAAAAACATTTCAGTAACCTGGCCTGAGACAGCATTTAACATTGGCCGCTTCCACATGTTCCAGTTTTTTCAGGTTTCCCTGTTCCAAAGACACGTCTTCCCAATTCGCTTCAAGAACTCACCTTTCACATGCACTGTCCTCATGCGTGTTTTGTGGGTGTTTGTAGCGAAAGAAAAGGTCCCAACACAGAAAACGCGTTCTTTATCTGCGCCTCATTACAAATGACATTGGCATATTTCTGTCCAACTTTCCTTTTATTTTTGAGCACATGCGGGATTGTACTATACCATTGTCCTGTCTTTCAGCTTCTGTAAAAACGGCACATTCATAGTGCTCTGTTCTCTTCCGTTGATTTTCCACTCAAAGTTTTAAATGCAGGAGTGTTTAATAAATATGCAAACAATAGAGTAGTGCGATTGCACAGTTCCATATTTAAAATAAAATCAGAAATGGCATTCCATTCTCAATGTTGTTCCTAGTCTGATTGCTGAGTGATCCAGTATATAGCAAGGATCATTTAAAAAAGTAAAAATGGGGGGAGGGGAATTATACGATTGCACATGTGAGCCAGGTGCATGTGTGATGTTTAAAGGAGGGGTAATGGTGAGAGGAGGGGTTGGAGATTTGTGGGAGGGCGCTTCTGAAGTGCAAAAAAGCCTCTGCATGCATTGATATGGTAGGATAATCGCACAGAAAACCTGCATCAAAAATAAACAGACCAAAACTGCTCTCACAAAAAGCGCTTAAAAACTGAGATCATCATGACCCGCTCGCGCAGGGGAAACGATGACATGTGTAATGAATGAGGTAACCCCGCCAGAGTTCCGTTGGCAGGCCATCCCATTAAGGGCGTGTGGAAGTGTCCATTATCTATATTTTTATGCAGCCGTGGATTTTATTCCAGTTTAATGTAAAGAAATGAAGTTTTTAAGGGTTACTGTTTATAGTAAAAGGATACAGTTATTTATTTATTTATTTGTTTATTAATTATTTATTATATTAGATTTTTAGTCCGCCCTCCCTGCCAGGCAGGCTCAGGACGGAGTACAATATTTCAAATTACATAAATACAGTTAAAAACAGATAAAACAGTATTAAAATAACATTAAAACAACTTTATACAATACAGCTTCTCTTCAGATGGCAATGATAAAATACTGCTTTTCAAGCCCTGGCTCATATGTAGGGTGGTGGACCCATCTTTAGTGTGGCCAGTGGGGGCCCAACCTAGCCTCCACCATATATGGGGAGATAGTATGTTGGTTTGTAATGGCTCCCTGCTGTTCTTCCTGATTATTATTTATTACTTGTTGTTTGCTTATGCAGTACCATCACTGTACATGGTGCCTTTATTTATATTTACTTACGTGCATACTACATTTATAGCCCACTTTTCTCACTGGGACTCAAGGTGAATCACAAAATAAATAAACAATTCAATCAAACAAGAAAGACTGCCAATAAATAACGCAGTAGGACTAGAAATACAGAATTGGAGAACAATGCAAACAATTGTCTAAGAGATGACATACCATAATTCAGAAAGTGGATTACAAAGGCGGAAGGCAGTTCAGTAAAAGGATACATACAATACCATATAATATATGTTCTACTGTGAATAATGCTTTGTCAGATATTTCCTCTATGTTACATTTTTAAACAGAAAATTAAGTGTAAGTGTAATATATGGACGTGATTTATTCTAAGATATTATAAATATAGACTTTAATATATTTGTGATATTAAATTTGCATTTAACTGAAATAAACCAAATTATTTTTTTAAAGCCCAGCTATTTATAATAACTGAAAGAAAATTTAGAAAAATGTATCCTTCCTCTGAATACCTGATGCTAAAGGGGATATCATGGTAATGCTGACCATGAAGCTTGCAAAGACTTCCAGTGTCCACCTTTTGAAACAAACTGTTAGATCGTGCTATTTAAAACTATTTAAAACTGCTATTTAAAAAAGAGAATTAGAACCAGAATTACTACTGCCAAGCCCAGTGTGTATATATTACAGCTTGAAACCTTATATGAACTGTGTTGTCTGTTACACGTTTCTCAAGATGCCAAGCATATTTTATTGAGTATTGAGGAAATATCTTTGTGGGAACATGTGCTTCTATCTAGATTATAGTTTTCTTTATTATCGAGTTAATGACTCATCTGCACACAGCGCTGCTACAGTTTTAACTGACTGGCAGGGATGTGTCATTAAATCAGTGTAAAGCACAACTCTCAATACTAGGTAAGTTTTTTCTAAATTTGTAAGTGGTATGCACTGCTTTGAGTACAAGGATACATGAGTAACACCCTTCTTAGTTTCACTTAATCCTTATATGCTTAACTGACTTCAATTCCGTTTATATAAAAAGATTTGAATTCTCTAGTGGTTTGGAGGTGAGGCAGTGTGAACTCTTGGGAAAATTTAATGGTAAGGATCCTAAGTGGTTCCAAAGGTTCTGAGAGTCTCTTGGTGTGTGTATAATTTGTATATAATGCCGATTCCGTTATTTAAATTATGATTAGGATACAAAGAGTTCCCCTAGCATGGAAATTATATCTGCAAATGAACTGGGCAAGTTTTATGTATCGCCGTTCTTCCTCTATCTCCCTTGAGAGTCCCCTGCCACCCATAGTGTACAAAGAGAGACAGCAGTGGTAAAGGACAAACCCTGGCACACATGAATGAAAGTGTGTGCAGGCTTATGGATCCCAGCCGCAGTCTTCTATATAAATTATGGAAAATTTGGACAGGAGCTCCAAAATAGATGAGCGAAACATCACATTTTCACCAGTAGAAGAAGATACGGTTCTGTTCTATATTAATCTTGTTTCCACTGCACTGCAGAATTTTCTTCATAATCATACTTCTTGTCATGTCCCATAATTGCCAGCAGTAGTTATGTCTCCTTTCTTAATGAATGACATGAGTTCTGTTATGGCTGTTCAGCTTACTATTTTACATTAGATGTTTACGTATACAATACGTATATAACTGTTGCTATCTTGGCACTGATGTTCTTTGTAAAAGGTTTAGGAAAGATAAATTGACAATGTGTTCTTAAGCGCTGTATCTTATTCAGTATAGTGAAATATTTAGGATGGACATCTGGTGTGGTGACCCATGAACTTCTTAGTTCTCTCTGTATCCACAAAACATAATTTAGAGATTAAACTGGACAAAGTGCAGATTAATATAATCACTTTTTTCAACTTATTTTCCACTTCACATGGGTTCAATGTGTACATAGTAAATCAACTGTATGAATAGACTGCTAAGAACTATTAGCTTGTGTATGTCCTGTGTGAGAGAATCCATGCAGTTCAAGATGTTGATTCCTTTTCTCTTAACAGTTACTTCAGAGCTGGATCACACAAGCTTTTCTCATGGAACATCAGTTATTAACTTGGACTTGTCAATGAGCCCTTATATAAAACATTCATATCACTTGATGTTAGTGGGAAAGAAATGTTCGTACATTTTAATGGGTGATTGAATAGCATAAAGAGAAATCAAATGACATGTCAAATGGCATACACCTAAACAGTTGTTAATGCAGGTTTGAACAAATCCCAGGCACGAGGTTGCCATGGCATCTATTATTTTCAGCAATTATTTTATTGTAGCATTTCTTAGCCATTCTCAGTAGAACTACAAAGCTTATTTCTCATTTCATGTCAGAAAGTTTTGTTGTGTGGCATAAAAATAAACTTGCACAAAGTTGCCTTGTTTATACGCAAATTTAACTTTACACCATTCAGTGGTGTTGGATGAACTCATTTCTTAACCAGCTGCTTTCAATACTGGCTCAAATATTCAATTAAATGGAACGTTTTAAAACAATAATGGAATTAGGCAAAATTGGGGAGAAGTTAGGCTAGTATTAGAGGTTAGCTTTTGGTTGTGGTGATGACAACTAGGGTTATTCCCATACATATTTATATATTACAACGCTTTTTCATAGCTTTAATAAAATTACAAGAAATTGTGAGGAGTTTAGGAGTAGGCTTTGTGGTAGCAATAATTTAAAAACATGGTTATTAAAACACAAAACCCAATGATTGAAAAATGAATCCAACTCCTAAATTTTGTGACCTGGCTCCTAGAGCCAAAGAAAGTTTGTCAAGGCATGTGTTAATTAAATTTTTAATTTGGGTAGAAAATGTAGGCTGAATAGAAAGGCCAACAGATTTTTTTTTAATGGAGTGCTATACTTATGTAGGCTTCATTTGTTGGTGCGTAGTTTGCTCAGAGCAGTGAATTTCACGCATTACTTTTCACTTTCTTCCTGTCTTAAAGCCTGATATTCTTTGTTTATATTTTTGATAGCATGTGGAAGCTAATAGGACATGAGACAGGTAGGACAATTAATGTCTTTCCAGGTCAGACAGCTAGTTTCAAAAGTCTGTATATACAAAATATCTTTTGGGTAGAGATCTTTTACTGTCCTATTTTAGCATTTTATTTCCAGAAATGGTACTGTATTTGTAAACTAGTACCTGTGCTGTAGATGTACTTAAAAACCTTGATCTGGAGAACAGCTAAAGCTACCTTGCATCTTTTTAGGGTTTCTTTTGTGTAAACTGTTGCTTTCGGTTATCTGGAAAGTCCTTACAAATGTTTCCCCCTTAACTTTCTCTTCATGCCATAATACCATCTGGAAGACAACAAAGATATTTTTACATTGCAATGGAAACAAAAGTAGAAAATCATCTTTTTCAGCATCATGTTATCAGATGTATACATTTAACATGTCCGAGAGGGTCCATTGGGCAGGACCAGTACAGTAAGCAACCTTGCAACACTTACTTGCAAATAGGAACCATGGAACCTCCTAAAAACATGCATAGAATTGAGGATAGAGATACAGTACGTGAGGCAAACTAGAGGGCTATGGCCATTGCCAACTTTCTAAGAAATCATCTGAGATTTTGAAGAGTTTCATTGACAATGTAATATAATAATTTTATGTTAGATGTATGTGGGCAGTGCTCTACATTATTTTGTTTGTAGACTCTTGAATATAAGTTTTTAAAAATATAGCCAGCATTTTTACTATAGGACTAATTTTACAACGTTCCAACTAAAAAGAAATTGGAGCAAACTCTCTGGAACGGATGGGAATCTGTCAAGTTATATCACTGCGCAAATGCATTGTAGGGGTAAGAAATGATGAAAGTGCACAAATGACACTGTTATACACGGGGTTTGTAACTGTTGAAATTGTTAACCTGTGGCCACACAGTTGGGACTGCTACTTACATTGCAGCTGCTTTGGTATGTTGGCTTCCCATCAGACCACACCCATGTCTGAAAAATGTAATGTGGGAAGGTAAAATAAACATACCTTGCTCCTGTACTGCTACTTTCTGAGAGCGGAAAAGATGGGGGTAGAAATTTGGCTTCCTGTTTTATCCTTTGTCCGTGGAAGAGTTAACCTTAGTCAGTTTCTTTGCCATTCTTATGACCACAGATAAAGGAGGGGAGTTGCACCCCATGGGAGAAAGAATGCTGCAATTCTAGGGTGGAGCAGAAGCTTAGAAACCTCCGTACAGGTGCGCTGCAGTGCTTATGCTGTACAGGCTGGGCTTTCCCCCACCTTTGTTTGTTGCTCAGTAATGACAGCCTGTAAATCTTCTTCTTGACAGCCTGGAAGTGCCCCATGCATCCTTGTATGAGTAAAAACTGGAGAATGATGGGTTGCTGAGCTTTTTTCCCCACCCAAAGCAAAGCCAAAATGTTGCTGAGATAAGCAAGGGGCAATTGTATTGCTGCAGCTAGAGACCGGGAGCTGTGGAGAGGGAAGCGTTTCTTTCTTTTCCTCCGGGGTTCTTAAATCAGGAATATTTTGATTCTTCCACCTGTGGGGTGTGTCTATAAAGAACTTCATTGTGTGTCACACCCATTGGATTGAGAAACATTGCCTTAAGCTACACTACCTGTTTTTCTCATGTACTTTTTATAAACTTATTTTCCAGTTATTTCCTTATTTCATTATCATTTTTGTAGCAGTTTACAGGATTTCTAGCTCTTGATGCTCAAAAATCCATGTAATCCTTTAGTTGTGTGAATTCTTTTTATATTAGGGCACTAAAGCTTCTATTTCACATCTTGATCACATTTTCAGGTATTATCATCTTAGCTAAAAGTCTTAAAACTGCTTTTCCACAACTCTTTTGTGGAATAACTAGTCAAACCTTTTTTTTTTAACTTTAGGAACAAATAATTTTTGGAGACAAATGACAAATGTAGCGTTTAAATATATTACACTGCAACCTAGGTTTTAGAATGATGTGACTCTTTGAGGATTGCAATATTCGTGTACTTATCCTACAAATATACCGAATAATACCACATGAGAAGATACTGTTTCATTGATGGGTTTCTGTGTTCTGTTATGTGATTAGTTCCAGTTAATACCCTTGGATATTAAAATTTTCAATAAGGGATTCTGCTGGGTTTGCCAACCTCCAGTTAGGACCCGGACTGTTCCTGGACTTAAAACTGATCTCCAGACTACAAACATCAGTTCCCCTGGAGGAAATGTCAGATTCAGAGGGTAGATTCTGTGGTACACTATACAGATCCCATCCCTGCTGATACACTATACAGATCCCCAAACTCCACCCTCCCAAGTGCCTCCCCCCATATCCAGGAATTTCCAAAGCCAGAATTGGTAAGCTTGGATCAAAGTGTTTACAGAGAGGCTGAAAATAATGTTCTTTCCGAAATGCAGTTTCTGTGAGAGCCGCTGCTCCTTCTTTGTGAATGGGACCCCATTACATGACAGTGCAGGGATAGCCGGTATGTCTTTGTCGATTTGATTAATTCATCTTATTCATACATTAATACAGATTAAAAATACGTTTCTACATTGAAGTAAAAGTACTTTTTAGCATTCAAGTTATCTCTGGATCATGCCGCTGGCTGCTGAAAAGGCTGAAGAAAGCAGATTATATCTTTGCCTCAGGACCACAAATAAGCAATAGCAGCAGCCACTGTTAAAGGAGGCAAAGGTCTGAAATCTGTGAGAATCAGAGCTCTTATAAACAATTCGTGTGTCATAAAGGAGGGGATGTAAAGACTTGCAACTGAAGCTGTATCATCAGGTATGAGTTCTGTCATAAAAAGGGTTTGGCATAATTACAATATATAAGCCTGGTTCTTTAAAGACATACTTCATCTGATTTTCTTTGAGGCGTTTTATTTTGATGTCTTTGAAAAATTATACATAAAGTTGCAAAGTTAACACAGTCCTTATGCATGTGGTATTCACGTGGAATATTATCTGCCTGTGTATATAAATATGGCAAGCTGAAGCATGATTCTGAAACTGGGGTGGGGGTGGGGGTGGGAGGAACTGACATGGTCTGAAAACCAGAGGTGTGTGAGCTAAACATTTATATATAGGGACTCCTGTGGCTGATAGGGGGTCACTGAACAAAATATATGGCTAGGATCTGGGCTCCCCCCCATTATGCTAAGTGAACAGTCAGTATAGAAGGGCAGTTCACTAGCAGGCTAGTAGTCCTGATGGTCTTTTGCAGCAAAAATAAACAGGACTCTTGTGGCCCCCTTTGTGTTGCTTTGGTGCCATGGAAGATGGCAGGTGGAGGACAGGAGAAACTAATGTTCACAAATCACATAAACATTCATGTCTGGATTGGAACCAGTGTGATAAAATCAATGGATATTACTCAAAACAGAGCCATACATATTTTCTTTTATTTTTAGTAGACAGAATGAATATTCTTCTAGAGTGGGACTAGGGTAGACACTAGAGATGGGCATGGAACAAACAAACAAAAAACGAACCAGGAGGTTCAGTTTGTGGTTCGTGGGGTTTAAATGCCCCTTTCCGGCCTTAACAGTGGCAGGGAAAGGGGCATTTAACAGTTTAAAGGGTCCTTTCCTGCCTTGCAAGCGGCAGGTCCCTTTAAACTATCAGCTGGCAGGCAGCAGGGGGGATCCCCCCTCACTGCCTGCCAGCTGATAGTTTAAAGGGACCTGCCGGTGGCAAGGCCCTTTAAACTGCCCAAACCCCAGCCCCCCTACCCCCCCAGCCCCAGCCCCACACTTACCCTCTCCTGCGGTGCGGCATCCTTTCCTCCCAGGAGGGGCGGGAAGGCCATTTTCGGCCTCTTCCGCTGCTCTGGGGGCCCACAGGGTGGTGGAAGAGGCCGAAAATGGCCTTCCCGCCTCTACCGGGAGGAGAGAAAGGACGCCGCACTGCAGGGGAAGGTAAGGCTGGGGCTGGGGCTGGGGTGTGTGGGGGGGAGGGGGCTGGGGTTTGGGCAGTTTAAATGGCCATTTCCCTGGGGAAATGGCCATTTAAACTGCCCCTGTAAATATGACCCAACGAACCAGTATACAGTTCGTGGAAGTTCCATGAAAAGGAGCTTCCACGAACGCTGGTTTGCGAACCCCAAACTGGCCTGGTTCGTGGGGGTTTTTGGGTCGTATTTAGGTTCGTGCCCATCTCTAGTAGACACCTGTTGGTTAAAGAAATAATACATTAAGTTCACTATCATATACTCAGATTAATTTCTGCAAAGCATAGAGGCCAAAGCATAGCTAAAAATGACAGGTGGTAATCATATACCCCATTTGTAGCATGTTTCTTCTGAAGAAAGCCCACTGAATTCAATGGGATTACTCCCAAGTGAGTTTGCAGTGGATTTCAGCCTCAGGCCCAACCTATACAAGATGTTTTGCCATGAGTCAGGTAAGGGCTAAGGGACTTGATTCACATTCCTCACAACCACATGACAGCTGTGGGGAATTTCCTTCCTTTCCTGGTACAGCTCTTTTGGCCATAGCCTTAAGCCTGATCCTGCAACAAACAAACAAACAAACAAAGACCGGAATACTAAAACTACTATTGCCAATATAGTGATAAAAGAATCTCACTCCAGTCACAAACATTTCCTAATTTTACTAAAAGGTAAGATGCCAGTGACCTGGTTATGTATGGGTCCTTATCTTGTAAAAGAAAAGAAAGGCTCTGATTAATATTTGTGAGCTCATTCTTCTCAACAGGGCTTTTTTTCTGGGAAAAGAGGTGGTGGAGCTCAGTGGGTTGCCCTCGGAGAAAATGGACACATGGCTGGTGGCCCCGCCCCCTGATCTGTCTGGAGATCAGGGGACGGGGCCACCAGCCATGTGACCATTTTCAAGAGGTTCCGGAACTCTGTTCCATCGCGTTCCAGCTGAAAAAAAGCCCTGCTTCTCAAGTATTGGAGTAATCCATGTTTGTCTCTCCTCACTGAAATTTGGGCATTCAATTACTAGATGAGTCAAGGTGCCTATCTTCCCTGTATTACAGAAGTGTTTACGTTCTGAAAAGCGACCTTTCATTTCTGGAATTAGTACAGCATTCAATCTAGCAGCCAAGAAAATATCTCGATATCGTGGTATCGTCATGGACTTTAATTATGCTGGTAAAGTATCTGGAGGTTTGAGTTCATTATAGGCAAGGGAACAGACCGTTCTTGCTCACTGATTTGTGCTTCTGAAATCTAGCAGCAATAACTGCTTTTTGACCCTTTGGAATGCGGTTTTCTCACTTCCTTCAGAAAGTAGTAAAATTGGCACAAAGCCTAATTATTCCAGTCTCTAGTCAGCCAGCCTCTTCCATTTACTCTGGAAGGGATCTTCTCTCAATCTAAAAAGTAGTTTAGATCTGTAGTTAAAGAGGATCTTGATGGGAAGTCTAAATGCATCCAGCCAAGCTAGTGATTCTAATGAAGAGATTGCAAATTCTTGACGGATAGCTATACTGGATACGCACTTTGGTAACCTGGTTATTTTTCTCAGGAATTTTAATAAAAAGGAATCAATAGTCTCAGATATACCTTCGACCCACACTCCGGCACCATAAAGTATCATTTGATTAATTTTAACCCAAAAGGTCTTTATAGCTGCTGGGTAATATTTCCCTCCTTCTGTGTGAAAGAAACGTGTCAAGGCATTTAAATGTAGTGTTATAGTGGATTGGAACTGATTTTTCCAAGATAAGTCTTGGGAGAATGTAATGCCTAAATATCTAAATGTTGTTACTTGTTCAGTGTTGGTATCCTCCAATCCTTTTTCTTCAGGCAGCATCTTCTTGCAAAGACAACTACTTTGGATTTTTCCGTATTTATAGTTAAGCCTTCATCAGCACAGTAGGAGTTAAAGCCAGCCAACGTGCGTTTCAATCCTATTGATGTGCGAGATAGTAGAGCAGTATCATCAGCATAAATTAGGATTGAGAGATCTTGATTGTTGAGGGTGCATGGTGGGTAGGACCTGAAACTGCTTTAACATTATCATTGATGTAAAGACTGAATAAGTAGGGGGATAAAAGATAACCTTGTTGGACACCTTTAGAGGTTGGGATGGGATCTGTAGTCTGGCCTTCAGGGCTACATCTGATTTTCACTTCTGTGTCACAATATAATCTAGTCAATAGCCATAGTAAGTGCCTGCTGATCGAATGCAGAGCGTAAGTCCATGAAGGCTACATAGAAATGATTATTTTCTGTAGTGGTATACTTTTCAATCAAATGAGCCAAGACCAAGCAGTGATCGACTGCAGAGCATCCTTGGCAGAACCCACCTTGTTCTTCACTCAGAATTTCTGACTCCTCCATCCATTCTTTCAATCTTATGCTTAAAACTATAACTTCATATAATTTCCCGATTACTGAGAAGAGGGTAATTGGGCGATAATTCTGTGGGTCCTGCCTTTTCTCTTTATTCTTGAAGATCGGAACCACCAGAGCTTTCTTCCAGATGGGTGGAATACATCCTGAATCATTTATCATAGAAAAAGAGGGGAGTCAAAACTTCTGCCCATCACTTCAGGTTTGATTGTAATAGATCTATCGGTACTCCATCCATTCCTGGTGCTTTTCCTGATTTCCTGTTCTTTATTAGGTGTTCAGTGGTCTCAACTAACACTGGTGGCCAGGTTTCCAATTCCCTGATCTCAACCAAATTTTCCTCTTCTCTATTACTGGTTGTGTCCCCTTCATATAGACGACTAAAGAAAGTAAACCATACATCCGAGGAGATGCAAAAGGGGATAAATGAAACATTCTTAGTACTGTTGTTTACAATATACCAAAACTGCCTGTTGTTTCCATCATTAGTAGCAGATATCAAAGCTCTACATTTTTTCATCAAAGTTACCCTTTTCTTATAGATTACTAGTCATTTCCATCTCTCCTTAGCCACCTTCCTTTGCTTTGATCGATTAAAGCAAAAAAGGGGGGGTTGGTGTGGGTGGGCTAAGCCCTGCCCACTATGGCACGATTTCCTCCAAACATGTGAACACTGGGTTGAGCGAGGCATACGCAATTTGGCCATGAATGTGAATGGTGGATTGAAAATTGCGGGATAGGAAAAAGCGTAATAAATAATATCTATAGAAACAAAACGGAAACTTGAAGGTATATGGGGCGTTAACTATATATTTAGTGGCTTTTTATATTTGGACTGATGTATATCTGTCTTGTGCTGAAACTGCTAAAGCTTGATTTCTTGTTGTAACCCCTTCCCGTTACTGTAAAAACCCAATAAAAATTGATATATAAGAAAATTGCGGGATAGGAACCAACGCAATCTTTGTGTTTGAAAAACGGAAAATAGGTGAGTGTGGATTCAGCCCTAGTTAGCACCTCTTCCGGTACCAGGCAGTAATCTACTGTACTGGCACCTTTAGCGCTCCTTCAGGATCTACCAGTTTATTTCTGTTTACTATCAAAAGGTTGTGGGAGAGTACCAGATTTATTAATTGTTTACCAGCTGAATTTATCCCTTGGTCCTTTCCTACTCTGTTTAAAAGAAGGTCACTATATGGGAAGTCTTCCTTGTCTGGGTCAAACATCTCTGAAATTATATTAGATCCATTTGCACCAATTTGGGGATTAAAGTCCCCAGTTATTATTAAATGATGTTTCGGTAGCCCTTCTCTTGCTTCTGAGATGAATTCATCCAAATTCATCCAATTCTTATTCTTTCCTTCGGACAGGGGGTAAATATGCTGTTATCAATAATAAGGAGATTGTTGGGAGGACCAAAAAGACTGCAATTGCTAGAGAGGTAGAGGCTGCTGTTCTCACCTCCTTTTTATTCAAAGAGTTTGCGATTAGACATGCCAATCCTCCACAAAAGTGCCTCTTTTTGTTATTTCTTTCAGCACTAACTGAGAAGGTAACATGCCCTTCTACAAAGATTTCTTCTGGGACCCATGTTCCCTGAATAAACAGAATGTGGAATTTCTTAATCTGGGTGTAAATTTCTGAAATCTGTAATTTCGAGGACCATCCTCAAGTGTTCCATGAAAGATTTTTTAAATCTTAGGCCTTCTTCTAGTCAATTGATATTTGTAACCTCCTGTACCTTATTAAGGCTGGACCACGTGACAGCTGTGGGGAGTTACCTTACAAGCAGCGCAGGACTTCATTGGGACTACAGTGCAGGGGAAGAAAGGTCTTCCCCCTCCCCCTGTGCCATTTTCCTGACCCAAACTTGGGGGTATTATTTGCCCTGTTGGGGGGCTCCATGTGTACTGAATACTGTGCATGCAGTGAGGCCAAAGCACCCCCTGTGAAAGCTAAATATAACAACAACAACATTCAATTTATATACCGCCCCTCAGGACAACTTAATGCCCACTCAGAGCAGTTTACAAAGTATGCCATTATTATCCCCACAACAAAACACCCTGTGAGGTGGATGGGGCTGAGAGAGCTCCTAGAAGCTGTGACTGACCCAAGGTTGCTCAGCTGGCTTCAAGTGAAGGAGTGGGGAATCAAACCTGGCTCTCCAGATTAGAGTCCTGTGCTCTTAACCACTACACCAAACTGGCTGTCTGTTTGATTAAAGCTAAACCCAATCTCAGTTGGGTCCTGTGGTGCTTGATAAGTAAGTTCTTCACGGCTGCTTCTCCCAACCTGACTTGTGGCAAAAGTCTCATGTAGTTTACTAAACTGTTCTCAGGTGAGACAAAAGAAATACTTCTTTTCACAGTGCAAAATTAACAAAAGTATTTACAAATACAAGCTGTGTTGATGACCACTGCCCTAAATGACATTTTAAAAGTATTATACAATTTCACAGAGGATAAATCTTATCAGTAGCTTTTAGCCACAGCTAAATGGACACGTCAAGTTCAAGGGAGATAAATCTATGAATAATAGATGAATGGACAAACAAGAGAGAATTGTTGTTTTTCTTCCTAGTGATCTTCCCAGAGACATCTGGCTGGCCATCAAAACAAAGTGCTGGACCACTGGGGATCTTGTAGGGATCTTATATTTTCTCTGTGTTAATAAATCTTGAAAACTGGAGTAATATGCATGCTCCGCCTAGCTCCTGACAATATTGAGCTGCAGCATTCTGCATCAACTGGAGTCTCTGAGTTAATTTTGAGGGGAGACCTATATAGAGGGCATTACTGTAGTCATGTCTTGATTGTGCCATACCATGGATCTAGGGGGCCAGGTCGGCCATGTCAAGGTAGCGGACCATCTTCCAGGCTAAACTAAGTTTGTAGAAGGCATTTTTTGCAACTTCATTAACTTACTTTTCTAGCAGCACCTAGCTGGATATAATATTACCCACAGACTCTTAACTAAGTCTGAACTCCATCAAAAGTGGAGAGCACAATGTTCTTCAGTGTCTTTGCCTTCCTACCCAGCATCACATCTGTCCTGTTTGGTTCCGTTTCCGTTTGTTTACTTTCAGCCAGTTGACTACTGGTGTCAGGCAATGACTTTGACTGCATTAGTAGGGGATTTGGATAGAGAGATATAGAGCTGAGATTTCCTGGTACAGCATGGGTCATATCAAGGGTTGAGAGGAGCCTGAGTTCAGATTAAAGTGCCGGGTGTTACTGCTGTCTTTCCAAGAAAAGGACAGTCTTAAGAGCAGCAGTAGCTTCAGAAATTAAGTGATGCTATACTTTCATTCAGCAAGAAGTATATAGAAACAAACCACAGAGAGTTTATGTCCTAATAAACACCTTAGATTAAAAACTGGCCTCTAGGGAGTAGAGATGGGCACAAAACGAACTACAGAACAAAATTCCGTACAGAACGGCTGGTTCATAGCCAAAGAACCACGCGTTCCATGGGACCGTGTTTTTCCAAACCAAACAAACTTTTCTTCCCGTTCCGTTGCCGGTTCGGACACTTTTGACAACAAACACTCCCTCGACCAGGCAATGGTGGCAGTCTTTAGCTTGCTCCCAATCTGAGGCCTCCAGGCTTGATTGGCAGCTGTCCCTGCCAACTAGACAGGCCCTCTGGCCTGTCCAGCCAGGAAAAGGGGGAGGAGGGTTAGAATCTCCAAGACAACTGAGGAGATGGGCCTTCGGCACCATGGTAACACCAATCTCTTCCTTCCAAAACCATGTTAGGCAGTTTTTTCTGCCAACCAGAGTGCTCCTGTGTTATTCAATCTTGGCTTTTTCCATAAATAGGGGAAGCTGTGTGATTCCTGGTTTCAGTTTCTCCAGAGTGGGAGAGGGAGAGGACGGAGAGCTTGCTGGCTGTAGTGTTGGGAGGAATCTTTGACCTTCACTTCTGGCTGCTGGAAAGGGGGCTGAAAAGCCTCTTTTCATGGAGGACTGGGGAGGTGTTTGGGGAAAGGGTGCTTTTTTCCTCCCCCCCCCCCAATCCTAGTCTTAGGCCTTTGAGTACAACTGTGGTCTTCATGCTTGACCATGATTTTTATTTGCTTTTATTTTTCTCGTTCTCTGCTTTGGGGCTCTATAACTTGGAGATCCATATTGCAATCTTCATTAAACTTGGAAGATGACTGGAGGAGAGCCTACTGAAAACTCCCTGCGAGTTTGGGCTCTCTGAGCATGAAGGGGGCCATTCTGGGGGCCCCCAAACCTCAAACCGGTTCAGAAATTGGGTGAGTTTGTTCAGTTTGTGTTCCATGTTCCGTGGAAATTGATGAACCACGAACCGAGCGGTTCAGTTTTTTTCATTCCGTGCTCATCTCTACTAGGGAGTAATCTCATATTTGCTCAGGCATTTATGAATGAACTTGGGAGTCCTGGGATTTCAAACAAAATATACAGTGTAACCAAGACTCATACATTCAAGTCCTAAGAGCTAAGCTACAAGTGACGCCTTAAACAGGTTGGACACTTGTCAGCTTACCTCAAGTTTTGATGGGAAATGTCGGCATCCTGGTTTTACAGCTTGGCTCTCCATTACAGCTGCAAGACCAGGATGCCTACATTTCCCATCAAAACTTGAGGGAAACTGACAAGTGTCCAACTTGTGTCAGGCATCCTTCATTCCTAACACATTTCAAGATAAACTGTTTCTCAAGATACATGGTATATATAATTAACTAAAACATGCAAGTTGAACTTTTGTTTAGATAGCTTATTTTTCTCAGTGACTGAACTGAATGGTACATTGAATGGCTTTATTCTTGCACAGCAGCTGCTTATGGGGCGCCCCACATGCCACCCACACCTGACGAAGCCGCGGACGCTCTGAGTGGCCTATCACTTACGGGAATGGCTCCCCCACGCAGGGGATAGGCGACGGGTGCCCATGATGTGTTGATTGTGTGAGATTGGCCCAAGAACACCTGGCAAGCCGGCACGGCAGAGTGGGGAAAGTGGTCCATCACAGCCTGCTGTGCAACAGTTGCTCTCAGCAGCATCTGAAACAGTAACGCATGCACGGCGGTGCAAGCTTTTAGGGGGCCACATGCGAGAGGCACCACATGCTTCTGGGGCATTACCTTACATCCGCATTAGCAGCACACACAGGTTGGCGGGGGGGGGGTTCTATCACTGTTTTGTCGCACGCCTTGAAATGGCCAACCACACCCAGCTATATAAGGCCTACCGCAGTCAAGAATGAAGCTGAAACGAGCAGTACCCATGAGACAAGCTAGCAGCGACGACATTGCCCCCTCTGCATCAGTGTGTTTCAGAAAACACACTTCCGTCCAAGGCACAACTGCCTAGGCGGGAGCGCCGCAAGACGGTTGCCCGAGAAACGGAGGCGGGGGTGGGGGCAGCGCACTTACTACGTGGTCTTGTGCCTAGGAACGCTTGCTCAACCATGTCGACCTCAATTTCCTCTACCAAAGAGGTCATCGACTGGCAGACCATGCGAGCTCAGCACAGTCTGGGAAGAGAGACTCGAGGCGGAACGGCACCATGGTCTCCTCAGCCGTGTCGCGCTCGTGTTCGGTCAGTCCCTTGTCCTCCATGGCCGTGGCTGCCTGCTCAGCCCACTCCTCCCGCCAGTTGCTCGGCACCCACTCCGCCATGCTTTCCAGCGAGGCTACTGGTACGTGCGCTCGACACGGGAAGCCTAGCTTTGTGTGCACGGGCAAATCACCGAGGCAGCCAATCGCGGGGCACTGCGCGGCTGCTGGAAGCTGGTTAGTCCAGAGACATCTCACAGGGCAACGCGCGCCGCTGAGAGCCGATATGGCCTCCAAAAACCTCCCGGACCCCAGAACTTCAAAGCGGCCTCAACGTTGCAATAGTCGCTGCAACAGTTGCGGTAGACCAGGCGGAAAGACCTGGAACTGCATGCCCTAAGTCTGTGGGAACTGAATTTCTTTTCCAACTCTGTGTTTCGGCTACCTCGTGTATAAATTCTAACCTACAATTAAATTGAAAGCCACAAATAAAAACCGGTGGAAGTTTGCATGGGGCATGCTTGAGCACACACGGGATGAACGTGAGCAGAAGCCGGAACGCCGGCAAGCCGGCGAGGGACAGTCAGGCCCCCCCTACTTTGCATGCCTAAATAGCAGGACACCCTGGAGGGGGGGCTCAACCGCGGTGGCGCCTCTGACACGACCCACAAAATCCAGCCAATCAGAGCAGGCCCACGGAAGAGGGCATCACGCCAAGGGAGGCCGTGACCTGCGTCACCCGTTCACTCGCAAGGTACGAGCAATAGCACCATCTGGCAGTCAGTCAAATGTATACAACCACTGGAATGGAAAAAGAGCCGCTCAGTGTGGGCAACTCGCTGGTCCTGAAGAGGGACACGTGCAGACGCGGACACACACACACAGGTTTGGCGGGGGCAGGACATGCGCAAAAACCCGGGAACGGGCACGGGCGGGCCGAAACAGACAGGAACGCTAGCGCTCACACAATCACGTGTAATTCTTAACGTCTGTTTTGGCTCTAAGGCTTTCCTGTATAAGTTCCTTCATTCACTACAGGGTCATGGGCAGGGTGAATCCTACGGGTTGCATCTTGCAGTATTTCATGATCCCCTGTGACCAGCCCTTTGACCTGGCCAGTTACTCTGACCTGGAGGGCTCAGAGGAAGAGCCTGAGGAGCCAGGGGCGAGGAATCAGGAGAACCAGTGGTGTCAGGGAGGACCTGATGCTGCAGAGGCACCTGCTGACCATACTCCAGCAATGCCAGAGGCTACTCTGCCAGAGAGTGCAAGTGAGTCTCTGCTGCTGGTCCCTGAGATTAGCACGAGTCCTCTGCCAAGCAGGATATGAACCAGGATCTTCTTCCACTCTGCAGGAACAGGGGTGGTGTAGGATCTAGGCTGAGGTGGCACAGAGAAAGAAGGTCAAGTAGCCCACATGTAGATCCAGAACAGAGTGGTAATGCTTTGCAGGATCCTGACCAAAATCGGCACAGCTGCAAGTGCCTCAACGCTTGCCAGCAGATGCAGCTGACCCAGATCATGGCTCAGCCTATTTTGGCTGAGGTTTGAGAAGGCTGCATTGCTGGATTAACTGGTCCACTAGGCACAAGCAGTGTACCAGCATAGGTGCACTGCACTCCTGAGCTTAGGCAGCCAAGCCAGTGGCCCTACTCCAGAGGAATCCAAACCAGGCCAGCCTGCAGAGCGCAAGATGCAGTAATTTTTGCATCTGTGCAGTTAGTGCACAGAATCTGCTTGATTTGCGAAGATATGTATTCTTCCAATGGAAGAGCCATTTAAGTTGGAGGAAGGCTCCAACTGAAGGGAGGCGGCAAATGTAAAGTGCTGTAAAAATATTTTAATTTAAAAATTAATAAACTTTGCTCAGTGAAGTGGTAGGATAGGGGTAGGCTCCCTCTCATTACTTGCTGTTTTTACCTTCTTTGCATCTTCCGTTTTTGGTTTTTCAACTTTAAAGAATGTGGCTATGATAGGAGATGCAGTGACAAAGTTGGAAAGTCTTAATGAGATTGTACACATGTGTTTGGCTTTTCAGTGGAAAGAACACAGCCAGACTGTTCAACCCCATCAAACAAATGGTTGAAATTCAGCCAGTTGATCAGAACTGTGAACATGTTGTGAGCTGAACCAGTGTGATGGAGCACCTCTGGAAAAATATTAGTAGAGGAAGTTTTATGGCCATTGTTACTAGAAGGTTATTTGCCACTATGATTTGTAGCTGAATACATGATTGGTTTGATTAAAGAACAGTGCATTTGAGAAGATATGCAAGTTCTTTTTGGTGTTTGAAACATCAGCGGCAATTTGAACATACTATATGTAGTGTATAAGTAATGAACCTGCAAATGTAAACCACCCCTTAATGACATGATACCATTTTTCATTTCCCTATTAACTCAAGCATTTGGAGAAAAGTTAGTAGCTGCCAGTGCCCTTTGTGGAGTTTAGAGCATATTTGAAGGGGCAAATACACTTTTTGATCTTGTTGCTGGTGGTGTTTATCTTGATTACATTCTAAAGTTAATTTAAGTAATCATCAATAAAACTTAAACATAACAACTGGAATGAACAACTGCTTTGGTGTTCTGTTGCCCATCTGTGACTCATTGTAAAGTAGCTTCTTGGTAAATATGTTGCTTATTTCTACTGACTGGTTCTCCTGCTGTTTAGTTAGCATGAACAAATTCCTTAATGACCCACAGACCAACCACTCAGCATTTTTTCTGAAGCTGCTGCCCAGGGGCTAGCAAGCAATGGCCTCAGCTGTTAAGTATCTTGTACGGGTCACTATCAAGTATCCATAATAGGATGATCTTAGACTTTGTAGTAGGCTAGTTGGGCTGTTAAAATGGCATGGGCACAATGACTTTAGACTAGATCCTGGAGGCCTCTTCCTGCTTGATCCTGGGGTTCCTTAAGTCACTGCAAATGCCACTTAACTTACCTTCATTTTTACAGCTGTAGAAACCAGCACAAACTTTTTGGATTTTGAGTTGTTCTTCCCCTTGCTCCTTTCATTTCAGTTTTAACTTCAATATTCAGACTAAAATAGCCAGTGGTAACTAACCTGTCACCTTGGTAACCAAGGGATTTCTGACCCTGGAGGAGGGAACATTCCAAGAGTTCTGGCTGAGCAAAAGGCCCAGAGTATAAACTCTTATTAAAGAGGTACAGTGCATTGGGAGAGGCAGAGTAGGTTGTTTCTGCGGAGACCTAAAATTCCACCACTCCGAGAAGGTAGATTGTTAAGTCCTGTGAACAGAGCAGCAGCAACCTTGAGACCAATTCAAGTATGGTAACAGTGCTGTAGACAGCCCTACTCAATCAAGATGACTGAAAAATGACTCACATAAGATGAATTCTCAAGACTAGAGGATGTGGGAGAAGGAGACCTATGAAGATACATTGGTACAGTTTGGTCTGCCTGGTTGCTTCCCTATTTTTCTGATGGTCTTCATATTCATATAGAACTTCATTTACTACTACGCTGTCCTCCACTCACCCAATTTAGAGAGATCCTTCTAGAGCTCTTCATAATCCATGTTGATTTTCACTCCCCTGGGCAATCAGCATTCAAAGTTCTCCCCATGAGGGAGAACTTTGTCTCTTCAGCTATGCCTCAAAGGGGGCGGGTCAAGCAAAGAGAGGGGGGCTTCTCACTCAATTCTCTTCTGACCATTGTGCTCTTTGGCAGCTCAGTGTTGGCTGCCCGCAAAGGAACTGCCTTTTCCACTTTTCCTTTTCCTTCTTGCCCTTTCCCCTCGTCTTCCAGTTTTATAACAAAACGATAATAGAATAGCATGGTTGAGTTTTCTAGCCCCTTTTTCTTACCTTTGTGACTTCTGTTCTTTTTTTTCATCAGCTGAATTCTTATGGTACTATGATATATTTTTAAACAGTGCCTCTATTGCCCGAGTAAGTTCCCTTTGTCTTCAAAAGAGCCACAAAGTAGAACTTTGGCTTTATTGGTCTAACATTGAAATCCTAGACGGAGGTACTCCATTCTAAGGCCATTAATTTCAATGGGCTTAGACTGGAGTAACTCTGCTTAGGATTTTGCTGTAAATTTAGCAAGCCAGAAGTACTAGAATAGTCTGTCTTTCAGTTGAATAAATTTACTCTTAAGATCAGTGGAGACTGTAATACTTTGTCCAGTTACAAAGAATATTTAAAATATTGTATAATATTTCTCCAGTGATGAAATGAGGCTCCTTCTTCTTTTTGCATTTGTCTGCTCCCACGTTTATCATCTGCATTGTGTTAGCAATCAGGAGTGGACTGCCTTGAGTATTACATTTTTTTTTTTTGCTTGGAGATGACCTCTGTGTAGGAAAACAACTGTATAGCTTACCATGTAAAATATGGCACAAGTTTATCCAGCGCCACTAATTTTCATTAACATACTTAAAGCATTAAAAATTAACATTTTGTCTCCCTTTCACAAACTGTAATACATGGACGTTCCTATACAAAAAAAATGATTTCTGTTTAGGAAAATTGTAATGTGTGAATCTGCCCTCAGGCAGCAGAACATGTAACATGCATATGCATGTAAGAAGAGCCTGATGGCTGCTTTTCCCAGAGAAAAGAAGACTTTGGGAGGGCTAGATATTGAGTGGGAAAGAAATGCAGATTGATTGAACATTTTCCTACATGCCCTTTCTGCATTCAAAATTTCCTGTAGCTGAAGTTGTTTTTACCTAAGGAAAGCAGCAGTTGGACTTTTGTTACCCACATGTGTTTAGTATGTAATTCAGCCCTCAGTGTTCTAGTAAAATTTGATAAATATTTCTAAATGACAATCACATTTCAAAAAAAAAATTGGGGGGGTAATGCTTCATCTTTATTTTGTCTGTTATAGCAAGGTTTGCTTAGGGCCGATTCATACTTTGCAAAGGCCACCACATTACAGAGGCCACATGATCTGGGAATTCCCCACTCATAACTTCAGATCAGTTGGGAAGATGGTGTGCTTAAGCCTTTCCCCACTTATGCCATTTTTCTTACTTGAAATGCCCTGGGGAGCTGCTCCTTGTTGGGCTGGGGAAACTGAACTGCAGCCTTCAGTACACCAAAGTTTCCCAGTAGCAACCTCCAAGGCTATTTCAGATTGGGAAAATGAGCAAGGTGGAAGGTTTAAGTACGTTCTCCCTCTGTGCTGTGGTCCTGACCCAAATCAGGCCCACATTTGCCTGGTTATTGAGTTTTCAGTGGGGAACTCCCAGTGAAATCTTAGCTGAAAGTCCTCATCGCAGCCTTGAGGACTTTGTAGTGTGTGAATCTGCCCTTGTTCTAGTTCATCTGTGTGTGTGTGTGTGAAGTGCTGTCAAGTCACAACTGACTTATGGTAACCCCAAGCAAGGGGCTTTCAAGGCAAGTGAGAGGCAGAGGTGGTTTGCTGTCGCCTTCCTTTGCAGAGTCTTCCTTGGTGGTCTCCCATCCGAGTACCAACCTGCTTAGCTTCCAGGATTGGGCTATAACATGCTGTCTTCCCTCCCAGTTCATCTGTAGGGGATTTTAAAAAAATATATAGTTTCTACCTTTTTCCAAGTCTCTATTTGATTTAACATCAAAGATACTGTTCAGCAGTTGTATTCCACATGGAGTCTTTGTCCTTTTATTTCCATTTGACAGTTTTATCTGTTTAGTGGCTGTGGTAGAAAATACAAAAGGTCAAAAAAAGTTTTAATGTCAGGTCATGTATTAATGCAGCAGTGTTTGCTGTTTTTTAATTGTGGGTTAAGAATAATTAAGCACATATTTCTCTGCCAGGAAATCAACGAAGCCTGATTTCTAGTAAGTTTGTATTCTTAAAAATCCAGCATTTCTTTAATCAAAAAAAGAAAATACAAGAAATGATGTTAATCAAATTCAGGTGAACAATATGAGTATTCATGTCACATTATTCTTGAACTATTTGGAGTAGGAATCATAAAATGTAAATACCTATCTAGAGGTGCAAGGTGGGGCTGGGAAGAAAGTATTCAATCTATTTTGCTGCCTGCCATGCAGCTGAATTCTGTGCAAATAATTGCCCAATGCCAGAGGTTTATCTCATTTGCAAATGTTTACTTCTCAAGGTCCTTGAGAAATTCTATCAATGATTACTTGAAAGGTAAAATAATGAAGAATCTTGTGGCATCTTAAAGAGTAATAGATTTATTGTGATATAAAATTTTGAGGACATCTAATGAATTGGGTGGACTCAGGTCTATGAAAGTGTACACTAAATTTTATTTCTTAACATGTTAGATGACTCCTGGGTTCAGTTCAGGTGTGACACCACGCCAGACAGAAAGTATAACATAGTAGGCATTACAGAGACTTGGTGGGATGTCTCCCATGACTGGAATAGAGTAGTGGATGGGTTATTCAAGAAGAACAGGATGTAGTAGTGGAGTGGAGTGGCGCTGTATGTAAGGAAGGGGCTTGGTTGTCAGGAAATACTGGAAGAAGAGAGTGACAACCCGGTGGAAGTGTGTGGGTGAAGATAGGGCTGGGAAGGATGAGCAGTATTGCAATTGGGGTCTGTTATATATGTCATCCCAATCTTCAAGAAAGGGAAAAGGGGCAATCCTGGGACCCGCAAGCCAGTCATCCTGACCTCTGTTCCAAGGAAATCACTGGAACAAATATTAAAGGCATCGGTCGGCAAGCAGCTGATGAACATCATGGTGATATGGGAGGTCAGCATCGATTTGTCCCCAACAGGTCCTGCCAGACCAACCTCATCTCCTTCTATGGCTGAGTGACAGACTTACTGAATCATGGGAATGCTGTAACTGTAGTTTATCTGGATTTCAGTAAAAGTTTTGACAGAGTTCCTCATAATGTTCTGATGGGTAAACTGGAGGACTGTGGACAAGACTACTTGATGCACCTAAAGAGTAGTTTGCAATAGCATCATGCCTGATTTGAGGGAGGTTTCCATTGGAGTCCCCCAGGGTTCAGTCTTTGGCCCAGCACTTTTCAATATTTTTATAAATGACCTGGATGAGAGTTTGAAGAGATTCCTCATTAAATTTGCAGATGAGGAGTAGTAAACACCCTTGAAGACAGGGATAGAATTCAATAAGATTTGAACACACTGGAAAGTGGGCAGATTTTAATAAGATACAATTTAACATGGATAAGTACTGGGTTCTGCACCTTGGTAACAAAAATGCAAAGCATGCATACTGGATGAGGTATACACTTCTGGATAGCAATGTGTGTGAACATGATCTTTGCATACTGGTGGATAGGTGGCAGTCTGTGTGTTGCAGCAGCAAAAACAAACACAATCTTGGGTTGTATTAACAACAGCATAACATCCAAATCACAGGATGTCTTTATCCCACTATATACTGCGGTGCTTTGGCCCCATCTGGAGTACTGAGTGCAGTTCTTGAGGTCTCAGGTCAAAAAGGGTATGGACAAATTGGAACAGGTGCAGAGGAGAGCAACCAGGATGATCAGGGGCCTGGAGGCCAAAGACCGAGGAACCTGGGAATGTTTAGTTGGGGGAAGAGGAGGTTGAGAGGAGACATGATACTTTTAAGTATTTAAAAGAATGTCAGAGGCGGAAGGGTGCTGTTCCTCTTGACAATAGAGAATAGGACTCAAAACAATGTGTTTAACCTACAGGACGGAAGGTACCAGCTAGACATTAAGAAAAATTTCTTCATGTTAAGAGTAATTCATCAGTGGAATCGACTGTCTGGGGATGTGGCAGGTTCCCTGTCATTGGCAGTCTTTATGGAGTGGCTGGACAAACACTTGGGGATGCTTTTGGCTGTTCCTGTACTGGGCAGGGGGTTGGATTAGATAGTCTGTAAGGCCCAACTATAAATAATTCTATAAATAATCTATTTGCTTGTTAAGAATAAGCAATTGAGAAAAGTTAGGAAGGAAGTAATTTTAAAATGTTAGGCAGGGTTGAAATAGAATAATCTAGATTCCTGTGCTACACCTGGTCCCAGTTTAACTGGGGAGCCATTTCTTCTTGACTTAATGGCCTGTGGACTTGCGATTCTCTCACATCCCCACTTGTCTTTGAACTGCATGCTTGTCCTGCTGCTGCATAAAAATGATTCTTACTTTGTTTTTCCTCCTAGCTCATCGATCTATTTATAAGATTTTTATCCCGTCTTTCCACCCTCATAGGGCCACGAAGGCGCCTCTAACAAATTAAAACTATTTTTAAACCAGATCATAAAATGAACACAAGAGATAAAAACAACAATAAAATATTGGGGAGGTAGGAGGGATCATTGAAGGAATGCCGAGTGAAAAAAAGTCTTCACCTATTGGTGGAAGATGGCAACAGAAGGAAATGCCACCTGAAATGATCCCAGTAGTCAAGTGGATTCTTAAGGGTTCTGCAGGTATGTTGGTCCCAAACTATGTAAGGCTTTAAAAATCAGCAGCAGCACCTTGAATTGTGCCTGGAAACAGATTGGAAGCCAGTGTAGATGAGCCAAGACTGGAGGGATATGTTCCCTGTGACCCACTCCAGTCAGCATCTTGGCTGTAGCATTCTGCACCAGCTGCACTTTCCAAACACTTTTCAAGGGAGGCCCACATAAAGCACATTTCAGTAATCTAATCTAGATGTAACCTGGGCATGTACCACAGCAATGAGATCTTTTCAGTCAGAGAAGGGCTGCAGATAGGGTTGCCAGGAATCTGGAGTCCCTTGACGGGACCCCCAGGTCCCTCTAGTCTCTCAACGGGGGATTGGGAGCCAGTACTTACCCCAGCTTCGACTCTCCACATGCACGTGATGCTCACGCGCACGCTCCTGGCTCGTGTAATGATGTCACTTCTGCGACTGATGTCATCACGCGGGGGCAAAGGGTATCTCCAGATCAAAGGGGGACCTAGTTGCTGTCGCCGCTGGCTCTCACTGCAAGCATGGCTGCCCAGCGGCCTGCCCACTCGCTCTCATTTGATGCACAGGGGCCACGGCGGCAAGAGGCAGCGGCGGCGGCAGCAGTGAGAGCCAGTGGCAGTGAGAGCAAGCTGCTACGCTTGCAGTGAGAGCCTGCTCTTGCTGCGGCTGCTGCTGCTGCCACCTGCTCTTGTGGTGTGGGAGCACGCGGGCATGCCGCACTGCCCAGGGAGGGGGCTCCCCAGGGAGTGCCCACCACCACCAGCCTTGTAAGTGGACGCGCGGGGTGGGGGGAAAGGGTGGGATCTGGGAATCCCCTGCCCCCGGCAGGGGAATGGCAACCCTAGCTGCAGAATAGCTTACATCTCAAAGCTGGGGAAGTCATTCCTGGCCACAACTGTCACCTCTGTATCCAGCAGCAGGCCTGGGTCCAATAGCATGCTGAAGCTATGGACCTGTTCCTTCAATTCCATCTAGAACGGACAACACCTTAAAGATAAAGCTGAGGATAATACTTCTGCATTGAATCAGTGCTGAGGATTTTTTCCTCATTTCAGTAAAATACTGTAAAAACGTTGAAACTAAATGGGAGGGTGGCAGACCTGTTCATTCATACCTGCGTCCTCAAATGGGGTCAGTGGAGAAGAGATTAAAAGAGAGCCATACAGGTGGGAAGTGTTGAACCCTGCCCCATAGCAGTTTACCTTCATGCATTCTGATGCTGAAACCCCTTTCCCCTCCATTTAGGCTGTAACACTAAAAGTGAACCCTACTATGGGAGGTGAGCAGAGAGGCCTCGGATGGAGAACTGTAGAATTGTAATCCATGGGAGTGATGAAGTTTGTTTCCCTTGTCCAACTACTACTCTTAAAAACAACAACAGTAACAGGGCTTTCTTGATTTATGTAACTGGGACAGACTCAAATTTAAGGAGACTAGAGCTACCCATCAAATATGCCTTGAACACACAAGCCCACCAAATGACAATTTTGCAACCATGGAATTGTGTCCACATATAAGTTTGCCTAGCAAAACTGCAAATGGCTATTTATTATATTATATTCCTCCCTCCCCACCTCAGCAGGCTCAGGGCGGTTTACAGTTAATACAATAGTATAAAATACATATAACTTTAAAATCAATAAAGCTCCTTAAATATTTAAAAACACACACAACAAAACAACGCAGCAGCAGATTTTAAGGACATATAGCAACAGATTTACTATATTTATATTTTGCCCTTCTGCCATCCTTTTCAAGGTAGTTTCAGAACAATTGCCTACTGTATGTCACAAAAAGGGGGACTAGAAATACCACCAGAAAGGACAGAGTGAATATTAACTAACTTGATAGTGTGCAGTATTGCAGCCTTGGGCTGATAATTTGGGTTAGAGTAAATGGTGTATTATAATGAGGTTTGATTCTTCAAGAACACACTTTTCTATGATATGGCCAAGTAATATATCTCTTGAAACTTTAGGCAAGGCAATGATAACTGGCTGATCTAAAGTATGTACATCTTTATTACAGTATATTTTACTTTCCTCCCATTCAAGCAAACCATGTTCCAATATTGTAAAATACTGTTGGTTTGTTGACTGTCAGTTAAAGTATTGGAGGGATGTGATTCCATATTTTCATTTTATTGCTAACTAATGCAAGTATGATAATTTGTATGCATCAAGTCTGTATTTAATGTCTACAATGAATTGTCAGATTTGTCTTCTTTTAAACTGCAGTTAATAAGAGCATGCCAATCTATTCCTGTGCTCTCTGTGCCCTGGTCAGCAACTTACTTTACTCAAGGACCATTTGGAGGAGAAATTGCCCCACCCCATCTCCCAAAGCGGACAATAATTCCCATTGCCGCCAGTACTTACTTCTTTTCCCGTCTCACTTGCCTCTCAGATGCCAAGTAGAGACCCTGCAAGTACTCTTAAAGCCCCTGAATTGTTCTCATTGCTGTTTTTGCTTTTACACACTTTTCAGCAGAAATGAAAACATGCATAATTTCTTAAGAAACTAATTGCACCATTGTGCATGTCAGCAGAAGGGAATATATCTTGCTAACCTTTGTAGCTATTCTTGCACCTTTATCATATGACTAGAGAACATTTTTCTCCAGAATGTTTGTTTCCTTAAAATGTTTGTCACGCAGAGTTTTATCATATATTTTTTTTCTGGAAAAGAATGAGAATGAATTCTTCAAAATATGCATTGTACGAAACGTTCTGGTTTAAAGTAGCCTCTCCCACTTTGTGATGCCTACAGCAGAAATATTAGCTGATCTGTAATACATTTCTTCAATTTCTTCATAGATTCGGGACAGTCGGGAAGTCCAAGCCACAATGATCCTGCCAAGAACCCACCAGGTAAAATTGTGTTCTTGAGACATTTTGCAATTGAACATTGTTTGAAAACAAAGATTGTAGTATTAATGCAATTGACCAGCAGCTTATTTGGTGGTAGCAAGTGCAGGATGAGTAGGCCTTCTGGAGTGGCAAATGCCTTAATAGTGCCTTTTGCCAAGATTTAGTTAATCAGAGGGAAACGTTTCTGTCATCATACAGGTGTAGAGCACGTGACTGAGTTTCAAAATATATTTCTACGGTTTAAACAGTGTCTGAAATTTTTCAATTAAAGTGTCTTTTAATATTTTATCTGAAGCTCTGTACTTTTCCTTTGTCATCCTTTAATAAAGCGCACGTATGTTCAGTTTTTACAATTAGATGTCGTGATAAAACTCGGTTAGTGAGAAAAGACTTTAAAATTCAAATACACCATTAAAACAAAGATTGTACTTATAAAGGAATCATAAGTGGACTTTGCAAACCAAAAGGACCCATGGCCACAGCTCTGCTCATATAAAGCATCTTTTCTGCCTCCCCCTCCTTGCTGCAGCTTCTGGTGCATTAAAGAAAACAGCCCTGGAGGAGAGGGGTTGTCAGAAGACCCTCCGAAACAGCATAGGGTGCAAGGTCTGCATTGAGAATCAGCAAAAATTGTATCCTCAGAGTGAGCAGAAACTCCCCTTTAGTTCATGGAAGAAGTGCTTTGGGTCCAACCATGTATTTTTCAGGCCAAGCTTTTCAGATACTTCAGCATTAATTAGTTCAGGTTTTCCCGGCCTTGGTATCTGAGAACAGCAGCCTTCTACTTCCATATTGCCAGCAGTTTCATGAACTTGGGGAGCTATGGAGCACCATGTAATGTGGTGGAGGAAGGTTGCTTACTAAAAGTTGTGCTGCACATGTGCTGAATACCTCTCCCCTTGTTGCCTCTCTGAATTACAGTACTTGAAAAGAAGAAATGTTTGGCTTGATTTTTGCCTAGGGAGTGGAATGTGTGTTGGTGCTTTCAACTCCTGTTGAAAAGGAAAAAATACCAATCCAAACAGAGATTTAAATTACAGCAGTGCTAGTAGCTGTTTTCAGCCATTTGTTTTATTACCTACCAAGAGTTTGCATAAAGCTGAGCAGTTTTTGTTTGTTTGTTTATAAAGCATCAGTTTGAAATTTTTGTAAGTTTGAGACTAAGTCATGTTTATGTGTTTTTGCATGGCTATGTGGATTATTTACAAGGTCCAAGCTAGATATGAGGGGAGGGGTTGTCAGGGGTTGGGGGGGGGCGTAAATCTTTACATGTGTTTGATCACATGTACAGTGAGAATGGTTTTTCCTTTATTAAAAAACAGCATGGGTATGAAGGGAGCTGTTCCTGAAGCATCTTTCTTTGAGCTTGGTTCTTTCCGGTTTGTTAAAGGAACAGAACACACTAAGGCAAGGTTCCCCAATGTGGGCAATGCTATTGTAATGCTGGGCTTGTTACTGACCTTGTTCAAATGCAAGAGTTTTCCAATAGCAGCTGCAGCCAGTGGAGGATCAGGAGGATTGGTAAGCTAAGTGCCCAGGCTTCTGGCTCCGTTCTCCTTTCCAGATTTCCTTCTTTTTTGTCCCCTTCTGTGAATCTTTTGCAAAGTGAGGGGAAAGGTGTTGTGTTTGGCTCCGCCTTCTGCACCGTAACCCTCTCAAAATTCCAAAGATGTCTGCACGCTCAAAAAGGTTGAGGGGGCCTGCAGTAACGTAAAGATTGCAAGGTGGGGGGGTTTATCTTCCCTCATTCATGCATGTCTTTTTTTTTAAATAAAAGCCCCCCTCTCCCCTCTTTCTGCATGAATGGGTAGACATATGAATAATAAATACACATGGATCCCTACTTTCATATCTAATTTAGCCCCAAAACTTTTAAAACTTGTTATAGCTTAAGTTGCTATCTTTTTTCCATCTTGTGTCATCATTTTTTAAAAAATTTGTAGTAATTAATGTTATTGCCAGAACAGCACAGTTCTATAGGTTTGGTTATCACATTCGATGTGAACAGCTTTGGGGGGGGGGGGGATGAAAGGACTGCCAGTTATCTGTTCATATCGTACAGCTATTTCGAATGCCTGTTTCTACTATTTCCAGGCTCCTTCTGCTTCACCTCATGTCATACCATGAAGAAATACTTCTTATACAATGGAATCGCACATCAGTCAACACGAAGCGAATTTATATTCTCTGTTTCATGTTTAGTATTTATAACTGTGTAACATTACTAAGCAATGGGGTATTTTTGGTAACCATTTTGCGGCTTATACAGAGACAAACGCTGAGTCTTCTTTCCTGGCTCATTCTGTTTTCTCCTTTTCTGTCTTGGCCTCACGACCTACTTTTGAGTCCCATCCCACAGTTTGAGAACCACTTGCCTTGAGAATAGTATTTTAAGCTTTCCTGAATATTGTGCTGGAGTTAATTGTGGTGAAACTTGCCGTTTTATTTATTGTTTTGGTGAAAGGGATGAACAAAGATTAGTGAGGACTGAGAATGAATGCACTATAAACACTATTATAGCTGGTTTGACAGGCCACAGCAATTATTAATTGAAAGTTTTGAGCTCCTCCTCCCCATTGTTAGGCAGATATCTTCACATGCTGGCTGGGCCATTCCCATGTCATGTTTGGATCTTATCTTGATTATGAAGAAGCCGGCATGTTGGCAGCATAATTGTGCTACAGTTTTGGAATGCCACTACCTTCTCAAGGGATTGGCAAGAAGAAAAGGGCTTGGAAGCAACTACAGTATTTGGCAAGACTGTTGGCATTGCAAGTTGGCTTCTTTTAAATTGGCTATGCTGTTGCATTCTTTAGGGTGTCTGATAATTTGCCTTCTTAACTTAGGAGGCTGGCAATATCCTTTGCCAAATAAATGAATATTAAGCACAGTCACTGGAGTTCTTTATAACTTATTCCTAAAATACACTGCTTGCATTGGCTAAAGCATTGTATAATCAGTACAATAATAGAAGTTTTCTTGCACAGTGTATATGTAATGTGCTGTCAAGTTGCATTCAACTTGTGGCAGCCCCATAGAGTTTTCAAGGCAAGAAAGAACCAGATGTGTCTTCCTCTGCATAGCAACCCTGGATTTCCTTGGTGATCTCCCATCCAAGTACTAATCCATGAGATCAGGCTAGTTGGGTCATCCAGGTTTTACACAGAACTAGGAGATTTTTTAATGCTTGAATTGTACTTCACGTGTACTTCAAAAATAACTTGACAAGCCCAGTATGTAAGATTACTTTTGTTGAAGAAGTAGCGTGTCAGTGGCATGATGAGATTGCTTCATCCTTTAGGTGATCTTGTCTTCAGCATTAGCTTTTCTGAAAAATTAATCTAGCTTTCAGGGAGTAGCTGGCTTGATCTGAGAGGTGGCTGCTGCCTTGTTGAAAGAAGGATTGGTCCTAGAAACTTGGAAAGAGTTATTTGTTAGGTGATCCCTCACTAGACCCAATGATGTTTATGTTGGCTGGTTACTAGGTCTTGGAGTCAAGGTTCCTGAATGGGTAATTAGCGGTGTTTCAGTTCCAGACATTCTTCGATGGCATGGCTTATTTTGGTTCATTTCAGTCTAACTTTTAATATGGTTCTACCACTGCTATAAGGATCTTTGCCAGGAAATGGGCATGTCACCTGGTTGATTCTTCAGGGCCATTCATTGGCTTTCAAAAGCATTAATTGTGGTATCCTCCTATCACCTGGCAGGAATGACAGTGGGAGTCACTATTCCTTTAGGTCTTTCTCTAAAAGTTGGTGCATAGGAGTTTTGCTCTGCCCCATTATATTTGTGCTATAGATACTGTTATGGGTGCTTGTCCATAAGACACTATTTTAAACAACTGCATGGTGGAAGAGATTTTCATGAGATTTTGGATATAGTGTCATAAATATTCTTATGATTCCCACTTTGGTTTTTCCTTTTATCTGTGGAGGTGAACGGTTTGAACAAGATCCCTGAGTCAGCAAATGGATTAGATGAGGAGGGGGGCAGTCTAGTAAACTGAAGCTCAAAACAGGTAATATGGAGATTCTGTTGGTGGGTGATGTAGCCGACCATCAAGTGGTATTTAACCTGTTTTGGATATGTTTACACCAGCCCTTGAAGATCAGTTTCATAGCTTAGTCCAAGATGGATACTGCTAATGGATACTCAGGTATCAGCAGTGTGATGCACTGTTTTCCCACTACAGCATCTCCTTTTTTAAAAAAGAAAATTTTATTTTATTAGTAAGATTAAAAGCCCAGGAAAAAGGGCAGAGAAATAAAAGAAAAAAGTAAACAAAGAGAGAAAATAACAAAGAAAAATAATACATATTTCATTTTCCATTTTTCTCTACAACTATCATACTTTAACAAGCATCATACTTTTTAGTTTTAATATCTCCAAAATTTACCTTTTCAATACTGCCCCCTTTCTATTTATTTTTCCCAAATTTCTCTTCTTAAAAATCAAAACCACAAATCATCAGTTCATTTTCCTCATCTCACACAGAAAGTCAATAAAGGGTTTCCAGTTAACTGTAAAAGTAGACCATGTTTTATCTCTAATTAGAGCTCCTCTGCAGCATCTCCTGAAAAGCCATAGCTGTTATCCATGTGTTCACATCATTCAGGCGAACCCACAGTAGTGAGTTGTATGTGAACCTGCTTTGAAGAGTCTTCAGAAACTTCAGCTGGTTTTAGAGTACACTGGCTAAGTTATTAATAGAGGTCTCGTATAATTTGCGTATGTACCTAAAGATCCAAATGGGTTTTCAGTTTGTTTCTATGACCATTTCAAAGTGATGGTTGTAGCCAGGGCTTTTTTTCAGCTGGAACGCAGTGGAACAGAGTTCTGGAACAAAATGGTTGCATGGCTGGTGGCCCCGCCCCCTGATCTCCAGACAGAGGGGAGTTTAGATTGCCCTCTAAACTCCTCTCTGTCTGGAGATCAGGGGACGGGACCACCAGCCATGTGACCATTTTCTCCGAGGGCAACCCACTGAGTTCTACCACCTCTTTCCCCAGAAAAAAAGCCCTGGTTGTAACCATAAATACCTAAATGCCCTGTTACAGTAGGACAGTCTTTTACCATACTGTACTGTACTTGCAGTGACAGTTGTCTTCCAAGTTCCTATTCCATGTGTCCCTGTCTTCTGAACTTGTGGTTGCTTACTTGAAGAAGAACCCTTTATGTACTGGCATCCTGATAATGGAAGTTCCTCCTGAAGGAAGTTTGTCTGGTGGATACTTTACTATCATTTTGGCATCAGACAAAGATAGTTTAATCTCCTGTTCTGTCCTATGCAAGTAATTTTATCTGCTCATTTTCTTTTTTCTTTTTTTATGCTAGTTAATTAGATTGATTTTACATGCTTGTTTTGCATGATTTTATCTGGATGCGTGTGTGTGCTTAGCTGAAAACCTAAAAATAATCAGCTGAACAAATTCAGTTAGCTGTACCTCTTTAACTGTGAAGATACAATGATGGAATAAATTACCTTTTGATTTTTTGTATAACATGTCAGAAAGTAAACATATACATGCTGAGGAAGAAAGTAGGGAAGCTTCTAGACAGGAAGATTTCTCAATGTCTGATGTGTTAAATAGGCACACCTGACACAGATACTACATACATGGGCTGTTAGTCTAAAGGTACAAGACAGGGGCCGAATCCACACTTACCAGCACAGCACTAAGCAGGCGGAGTGAGAGCGTCTTTCTGGCACGATTTATGACGTCATCGCATCATGATGCTGCTCTCGTGGCGCGATGATGTCATAAAACGCGCCAGAAAGATGCTCTCACTCCACCTGCTTAGTGCTGTGCCGGGTAAGTGTGGATTCGTCCAGGGTGACAGAACAAGTGTTGGTTTGAAATGGAGTTAATAGTTTAGGACCTTATGCTAAATGATACTCTTCCTAACATTTCCTTTCTCCCACCTTCCTTTTGGCACCTCTCTGGGAATCAGGCACCCTAACTGAAACATTCTAGCTATAATAGGACCTGGTTTTCAGGCTCATGAAAATTGCCAAGCCCAAAAAAGTAGAACAAGAAGTTAAAGTGGCCATTATTTAAACTGCAAGAGCGAAGAGTAATAAAAGAAAAAAGCAAGAGAGGTGCATTTGGGGGCTTTATTGATTGTCAGCTAATGCACATTATTCTGTTCAGTTTAACACTATGCACTGGCTAAATTATGGATCAGTTAGCATTAGTTTGAGAGATTAGTGAGGAATAAATGTAAAATATAAAGAGGGGAAATATATCAAGTTCTGGCAGTACATTGGAACAGATAGTTATTCCCATATTTTCTTTTTAAAAATTACAAAAGTGAAAAACAGGATAGCAGAATTGAATTTCAAGTATATAAGATTTGCTAACCAGCTTTAAATGCTACTTTGAATCATTGTTAATTGTGATTAATATTAGTACTGGGATATCCCTCACCACAGTGATTAAGAACAGGGGAGAGAATTAGCTTCAAGATTAGTAGTTGTGGTAGAAAATGGTGATCAGACAGCAAATGAGAGGCGGTGGAGACTGTGGCAGTGTCCCAGCAATTCACTGTCCCCCAACCCCCTGCTGTCTGCCTCCTTGCTGTCCTTAGTTTAGTGGATGGCAGGCTGTCAGTTAAGCCCACCTCTGTTTTCTCTTTGTTCATCTCAACACTTCAGACAAACAAGGCCTTTCTTGTAGCAGCAAAGGACCATGCCCATCTACACCAGTTTACTAGTTCATTATGCAGGGAGTTTTCTTTATGGCTTCATCTAAGTCCCTGATTGGTCAGTGGTTCTATAAGAATCATTGACCTATTAAAATTTCTTCTTTCTCAATAGGATGGAGCAAAAAACAAATCACTGTTAGGGATTTGGATGAAGTTGGATGGCGAAATGTGATAATGACCAAGGCTCCATTTAGGGTTGCCAGCACCCAGGTGGAAGCTGGAGATCTCCCAATATCACACCTGATCTCCAGATGAGGTAGATCAGTTCCCCTGAAGAAAAACGCTGCTTTAGAGGGTGGACTCTATGCATCATGCCCCGTTGAGATCCTCTCCTCCCCAAACTCCACTCTCCCCAGGCTTCATCCCCAAAATCTCCAGGAATTTCCCAGCCTGGAGCTGGAAACTCTAGCCCCAATAAAGTAGTGTACTGTCTCTTTAAAGTCTCATTTTCACCTGCTCAGAATCAGATGGACCCCCCTTCACTCTCCCACTCTGAGGCAGATTTTTCTGTCAAATACAAGTTTGCCTGCTATGACTGAGAGCCCCAAGTAGCATGTCTCTGTTTATGGTTGTAAAGTGGTTTTTGTCCCACCTTGGTAAGCAATTATATTTTTTGCTTTTTAGCCCAGCCCAGAAACTTGATAGGGGAAAAGCAAGGGCCCTCTTCTTTGTATGAAATGGTACTAGAGGCAGAATAACTCTCAAAAGAAACAGCAACTTTATTGAACAGGCAGGGATGGAATATGGGCAGTAGGGAATGAAATTGCTAAGGTAAAATTTATTGGTAGAACAAGTAACAGGCAAAATAGTTTTCTTGCAGCTTAGTTTCAATGTTTTACAGTTCTAAAGAGTGAGAAGTGTTTTGTTTAATACTTTGGTTAAAGCAACAATGTTTCTTCATAGATTTCCCTTTTTAACTCCTGATGTCCTGATGTTAGTTCATCACTGTTTTCCCTTTACAACAGACCTGGGGTCCTCCTTAAAGCCAAACCTCCTTCTAGACACTGGGCAGGACTTATTCTTCACATTACAAGACATAACCCTATTCACTTGGCTTGAATGAGAGTCTCCACTTGCTACCCACTCAGTCTGCCAACAACACACATCCAGTTCTATCTTGGCTGTGTAAACGGGTTTCAACTTGTGCTGGCTTTTATACTTGGAATCCTTAACTAAAAGCCTTCCTTAAGACAAAGGAAATGTTTTCCTTTCCCTCACTTCAGAGGGGAAGCTGTTTGACCCTCCTTATCAGCTTCTCTCACACACTCAACTGCCCTCCTATGAACTCAAAATCCTGTCAGCACCAAATGTCATTCTGAGGGTTGGTTCTGCCAGTCAGAGTGAGGTGGGAGCAGCCTGTCAATCAAGATTTCATTCCAGGTGGTTGTTAACTCCTTCCCTTCCATCTCTCTGAGTGCTGCACTTAGGAAACCTTCTTTGAAGGGAATTCTGTCACACAGGCCTATATGTGATTTTTTTTTTTACACATTCCCATTTCACTCAGGACATTTAGCCCAGTTCCTTCCAACTCAGAAGGGGGCAACCATTCTCATTTAGTAAGAGTGGAAGCTCAGGAGAAGAGGATTCAAGTGTGTGTCTTGCAATGAAATCTAGGAGCCTTGAGTCTTAGATGAAGTATTGTCCTTCAGTCTTTTCCCTAGTTCCAAGAAATTGAAGAAGAATAGGGGAAAGTGGTGGAAGTGAACAGTATCTAGTTAATGGAAAAAGTTAGAGGTCTCCCTCAGCATAAACTTCCTTGCCCAAAGAAAATCAAACCTCCTTTAGGCTGCGGTCCTAACACACTTTCTTGACAGCGAATCCTATCGAATATACAGGACTTAAACATGCGTATGATTGCAGCATTAGTGGTAAAATAAAAGTACTCTGTGCACATGCAGTGGGATACCAGTTAGCCGAACTTCTGAAAAATGTTGAGCTCCTGAAGGCAAAGGTCCTGGGGCTCTTGAAGAAGTCTCTTTTCTGGGACCAGCAACCCTTAAGCTGGTTAGGCCTAGTTGTCTATAGGTAGTTAGGAAATGCTTTTGCCTCTTACATGTGGCCAAGGGCTTCCTTGTTTGTGGGGTTTTATATGGAGCTACTGTCTTGATGAGTGCTGGATCAAACTGAGTCCTGCAATGCATATATCCTTCTTTGGCTCCTGAACCTTGGTCTTCTTTTTAGTATGTTGAGTGCTTTATTTTAGGGAAAAGGGTCATGTGACGAGCGTTCCTACAGTTATTGCAAACACAGTAGCAAAAGGAGGGGTTGTGTTAGGCTGGCATTAGAGGTGATTCTGCACTGTGGTTGGTTTTTCTTCATTTCAGCAACACTAGTTCGGCACCTTTTTTATTTTCCACATGACACCATCCTCTATTCCAACAGAAATCATGATCAGCCCCAGTTTTCTGCTAAAAATTTTGTTTTTAAAAATATTCTGGAAAAAAGAAAGATCTTTCCTGGCTTGATGTTGTTGGGACAATAGCTTTCAAGTGCCTGGAAGGGAAGACTTGCCTTGTGTTTGAATGGAAGGAAACGTGCCCTTCCTTTACATTTTCACAGTGCACTGTGAACTGCCTTAGTGTTGTAGTCAACACCAACAAAACTGGTGGCATTAGTACAGTTACTGAATTATAACAATATTAAAAGCAAGGTTTTCCCCCCTCTGGTCTCTTGATTAGCATTTGCAGAGTTCCTGAAGCACTCTCTCCTCTTGCCCCAAGTTGTAGGAGGCCAGTTAGTCTTGTCCGTGTATGTGACCGCAATGGAACAGTCAGTGCATCTCAGCAATAAACATTACCCAAAGATTCAAGTATTGCATTATTCTGGAGCAGCACTATTCAAGTGCACTATTTTTTTAAACAAAAAGTGGGCAGAGAATCATAACCGTGGCATGATAACAGCAGGATAGAGGGGTTGCAATCAACAATGGTTGTGTGAAAGCGAGACCACTGCTAACAGGGATTTTAAAAACCCAGTTTGCTCTATGCTGTATGGAATCTCTGTTGCAAGTGCAAACTCTCTTGTGTAGAATCAGCCCTGCATAAGGAGCAGTTAAATGGTAAGAACAATACTGCTTCTTCTTCTTCTTCTTCTTCTTCTTCTTCTTCTTCTTCTTCTTCTTCTTCTTCTTCTTCTTCTTCTTCTTCTTCTTCTTCTTCTTCTTCTTACTACTACTACTAATTACTATTACTATAATTCTCAGTGCAAGGGATGAGGATGGGGACAAAACCAAAATTTGCTCTGTCTGCTGTTGACTGCCCTGCCCTTCATCCCACCAGCCACAATGGTTTCCAGACACTGAGGAGAGAATAATATTACCTCATTCATGCACCTTCAACCCCCCCCCCCCCTGTTTTCTTTTCTTTAAAAATTAGTATATCTTCCTTGGCTATGGAACTGAAGAATCTATCAGAACACTTCTGTGGCCAGTAATACTAGAAGAGCATCATTCTCCTAAGCCAGGCCATAAATGTTATGAAATAATTCCCTACTAGCTATTTAAGAGAACAAAGCCTTTTACCATTTCACTTTTAATATACTGCTCCAGATTAATCTTTTAATAGTAACAGGTGGTCTTTGTCTTTATAGCTCTTCTGAAAATATAATCAGCAGTTTTTCTTGAGTTGCATGCAATTCTGAGCACAGATGGCTGTGTTATTTTACTGCACTTCAAGTTACCCTCTTGTGGGTAAAGAACTAACCCCCATATAGGAATGAAAGAGAAAATTCTGTCTCAGAATCCCTTGCATCACCATTGTTTAAACAACTTTAGTATATGTAATGATGTATATGATATTGGAAATATTTGGGCAGAATGCTACTGGGACGAAGAAATAGGATCAGAACATATTTGTACCTGTTTGCTTTTGGGTGCCTGCAGTCATGTCAGGTGGACATTATCTTGATTTTTTTTTAAGATATGACTGGGTAGATTTAATTATGTTTGTTATACATGCCACCTCTTGGGCTACAAAAAGTGAAGGTGTGATGGATTCTGAAGGTATTTGTGCTCCTTCCCATCTGTCACTATCAAAATAATATACCAGAAGTGTTTCAACCTTCATCTGCAGTGTTCGATATTGTGTCTATTAGTTAAGGTGTTGACAATTTGTTATTTACAAGTTGTCTTCTTTAAAAAATCAGTGCTTTTTGTGATTCTAGTTTTTAAAATAATTCTAGCTTTTTAAGATCTTTTTTGGCAAAACAATTTAAATCATGGCTATTTTCATGTTTTTATTTATTTATTTTAAGCAGGAGCATAATGCAACTAAAGTTAAGTACTGTTATTTCCTAATATTTCCGTAAGAAACAGCTCATGGATCCTTTCAGCCCTGGGACAGTCGGAAGATGTACCTGACTAAGATCCAAGAGTGAATGTCTTATGTTTAAGAGTCATAACTTCACAAAAAAATTAATTATTAAAACTACAAATTTAAACCTGCTCAGCTTTTTTTACTTTACCCGTTATTTATTTCATGTTTTACTACTTTTCACTGTTATACATACCTGAAATTTTCTAAAATCAGTGACTAATAAATCTTATTAATTTGAATGAATTAAGATTTTAGCCTTACTTGCAGTGCCCTTCTTGTCAGTATGTCAGCAGTCTAAAGTTTTAGAATATCAGTAGTAATTCTTGGGTATTGGCACTTTCCAAGCTATTTGTGATTTCAGAAACTTTCTTTGCACATCCTCATAACTCTGTGAACATTTTGTTACAGCTTTATTCTTGTGTTTTTGTTTAAAGGCAGGGTTCTAGCTCTCATAATTGAGAGAATCCTGAAAACTTAACAGTAGTATCATGCTTTTGAATGGCCTACCCAGTTGTTACACATATACTGGGAATTCCATGCTTCCAAGGTACATGCTGGCCCAAATTTGACTCAGGAACATGGTACATGTGGAAAAGAGACTTCATCCCCTATTCTCCTGAACCAAAATAGTACTGGGACCCCACTGTTTGTTCCCTTGAGAAGCTTACATGTAATGATGACTCCACATAAATTTCTCAAAAAAGCAAATAGTAGCTCCCAGCCCATTGCAGGGCAGGGCAGGGCAGGGCAGGGCAGGGCAGGGCAGGGCAGGGCAGGGCAGGGCAGGGCAGGGCAGGAAAATGGCATGGGTGTGGCAACTAACACCCTTTCTCCATGCAAACTGGGCCTGCATATACCTTGGAAGCACAGAACTCCCAGTGTATGGATGGTCCAAAGTCCTCATGGTAACCATAAGGACAATGTTTGATTTGACTATGGAGACTATACGGGCAAGGATTATTTTGTAAGACAGAAATCACCTCCCCATGCTAGAAGTAGTGCTGAAACTTTGCTTGGAGCTCAAACTAGGCTATAATGTGGGGGATCTGTGAAATCTCTTTTATTTTAAAAAAATCTTTAAAGCAATCACGTGGGGCTGCTAATTTGATTGCAGAAGTGTGCTAGAGGAGATTTAAACCTTCCCTCCTGTACTATTTTCCCTAATAAAATTTCCCTCCCCAGGTCCTGGTGCTAGTTCTGTAGGGGAAAGTTAGACAGGTACGCACACATGCATCAGCACAGGACCCTGCAGTTTGGTTGTGGGGAATTTGTCACCCCCATTACTCGACTCTGTGAAGAGTTTGAGGGGTCGGCTTGATTCTAAGCTTTCCATGGACAAACAAGTGTCCATGATGGCTAAAATAGCATTTTTCCATCTCACCAGGCCTGACAGTTTCCCCCATATCTATCTTAATCCAACCTTGCCACATTGATCCATGCAACAGTCACTCTCATTTAGACTACTGCAACTCGCTCTATGTAGGGCTACCCTTAAAGATGCTCTGGAAACTTCAGGTGGGGCAGAATGTGGCTACTGTCTACTGGCCAAGTCACCATAGTCAACTCATATAACCCTGACTTTGAAGCAGCTGCACTGGTTACCAATTAGGCTCTGAATCCAATTCAAAGTGTTGGTGCTCACCTTTAAAGCCCTTCATGATCTGGGACCCTCATACTTTTGGGTGCACCTCTCCCATTATGCCCCCCCCCGCACCTGTTTGGTTCCTCTTCACAGGTTTGTTGGCAGTTCCTAGTCCCACAGTAGCATGACTTTCTTCCATCAGAAAAAGGGCTTTTACTATTGTGGTCCCCTCCCTTTGGCATGCAGTGTTGGAAGGCACTCGGGCCCAGCAGAACTTGTTGATGTTTCAGAAACTCTGCAAGATGGAACTATTCCAGTGTGCTTTTGGCATCTAGCATTGCTACTGTGAGGCAGAGCTAATTGCTGTGCATTATATCTACCTGCAATTTTATGTTATCTGCAAGGTTTTATAGTCTGGGGTTGGGACTAGAGAGGTTTTCAGTATTTATATTATTCTGTTGTTTTATTGTGATTTTATTGAATATATCATGTTTTGTGTTGGTTTTTAACTGATTTAATTGTTAACCACATGGAACACTTAACTGAAGAGAAGTGATATAAAAACAAACCAACAAATAAACAAGAGAAGGGACCAAAACAAAGATATAAACATGTATTGTAAATAATTAATATTACAATATCTGTTGGGTGAAATGAATACAGAAAGGTGTTAAAACACCTGGATCTATTTCAGTCTGGCTTCAGGCTAGGATTTGGAACAGAGACTGCAGAGGTGGCCTTGATGAGGGGGACTAGATGAGGGGGAGTGTGACTCTCCTAGACTTGCTGGATCTCTCGCCTGCCTTCAGTACCATAAACCATTTTTATGAGTTGCCTCTTGGCTTGGAACTAAAGGGCATGATGTTTCAGTGGTTCATGTCCTGTCTTGGAGATCAATCTCAGAAGATTATGCTGGGGGATCCCTGCTCTGCCGCTTGGATGTTGACTTGTAGGGTTTCTCAAGGTTCTGCCTTATTCCCCCATGCTATTTAATATCTATATGAAGCCACTCTGTCATCAGGAGGTTTGGGCTGAGGTATCCCCAATATGCAGATGACACCCAGTTATACCTTCCTTTTCCGCCTAATTCCAAGGATGCTATTAATGATCTGAACAGATGCTTGGAGTCAGTAATGGGCTGGATGAAGGCAAACAAGCTGAAACTGAATCCTGACAATAAAGGTGTTCTCTGGGTTAGCAGGAAGGCATACTAGGAACTTGAGATCTCTCATGTCTTGGGTTGGGTTATACTTCCCTTGAAAAGTCAGGTTTACAGTGTAGGAGTGCTGCTCGACACAGCAGTCACCTTGGAAAGCGAGGTGGCTGTGGTGGTTCAGAGTGCTTTTGTCCAGTTTTGGCTGATGGGTCAGCTACAGCCCTTCCTGGCTCAGTCAGACCTAACTACAATGTCTTAATTACATCTAGATTGGACTACTGCAATATGCACTTCTTTGGGCTAGCCTTGATGAGTGTTTGGAAGCTACAGCTAGTGCAGAACGCTGTGGCTAGACTGCTGGTTGAGGCCAGCGATCAGGATCATGTGACCCTGACATTACAGCAATTACACTGGTCATCAGTCTGTTCCTGAGCACAATTCAATGTGTTGGTTCTCACATTTAAAGCCCAACGTGGCTTGCTTTCCCAAAGGACTATCTTTGACTTTATGTTCCTGCGTGGGAATTAACATCACAGGGAGATGCCCTCCTGACTGTGCCCTCAGCTAAAGAAACTCACCTGGTGGGTACACAAGAGAGGGCCTTTTTGCAATTATGGAACAGCATCCCTAGGGAAGCATCCCTGGCCTCTTCACTTCAGGAGGCAGCTGAAGATGTTTTTATTTAGGACTGCTTTTAATTAAGTTTGTTTTTATGTTACTGTCAGTCCTAAACTTTTTTTAAAAAACTAAATTTTTCCAAATTCTGTTTATTGTTTTCAAAATCTCAACAATACAAAAAAAAAACATTTACAAGGATAAGTATCTATAAACAATTGTTACAGTCAGTATACGTTTTCTAAATTATTATACCTTCATAAATTCAAAAATAACATATATTTACAAATCTTTGATTGTTTTGAATTCCTGTATACTAACAAATAAATAAATAAAACAAACAAATAAATAAAAGTAATAAAATCATAGAGTCCAAATTATGTACTTGTCTTAAATTTTCCTCAAATTTATATGAAAAACTTCCCCAAATGCTAATAATTCTTTTATAGGATATTAATTGCTAAGAGGAAACAGCTGAATCCTAGTTCAAATCCAAAATCTGAAACTTTTATAATTACAGGATTAGTTTAGGACTAAATTCACAAAATCTACCCCATACACATTCAAAACAACGAATATATCTGACGTGAACTGGATGTACAGCAGTTGGAAAAATGAGTTCCAATTAGGTGTGTCCACAAAAAAAATATATATTCCAGGAAATTTGGATATGGGTTTCAGGGATATCAAAAATATCCAGGATTCCTGAAATCCTAGAAAGATTCCCTGATCTGGTTCAGAAATATCAGAGAATCTGAGATTTATTTGACCATTATTCCCTATGGGGACAATTATCTGGGTAGGCTAGGGGTGCATTTTTCAAGCAAACCACCAAATTTGCAGGGAACGTAACCCTGACTATTCTTTAAAGACCAAGCTTCAGGAAAATTGGAGCCACTCTTGAAGAAAGCCACTCTTGAAGAAAGTGCCTCCAGCCATTCTCCCCGTGGGGGAAACATTTCCAAGGAAGTTCTCAGGGCAGAAACACACTGAGACAAGGCTACCAATGACCACATCTACACTCCCAAATACAAGAGGAAGCCCAACAGAACCAAACCGAAGCAAGGAAATGGATGGATTCTCCCCAGAACCAAAGTGAAGCAAGAGGACCAATGACCAACATGAAACCAAAACATCATGTCAAAACAACAAATTCCAGCCAAACCATACTGAAGCAAGGGACACTGTTGTAACAACCCAGCTGAACCAGTGTCTTTCAAAGAAGCCAGGCAGACAAGGAGAGTTCTTGCACAGATTGGATACTCCCCACCCATCTCACTCCCCCTCCCTCCATCCTTCCCCTCCCCTCTTGGAAAAAAACACAGGCAAAGCCCAGCAAGGAGCCAACCTGAGGCTGAAGCCATGTTTCCTGGATTAACCTGGATTTATCCAGGAGCCTGGATCATAGTTCCCAGATCAGATCTGGAACTCTCCGCTTTTCTTCAAAATCCTGGACCGCAGACTGGTCTGAATCTTCAAAGATGGCTTCCATGGGAGTGGTGCAAACACAAAATGCTGGTAATTTCACCAAAATATTAGAACGTTCTAAGACAAGCATAATTTTACAGCAGAGGCAGCTGCTTCGAAAAGGTGCTCCCTGAAGGCAGAAAGGTTATGTCTCCAGGACATTAGGAAAACTGGACTCTGCCTTCTGCTTTGGGAGAGAGATGCTGATCTCCCCCCCCCTCCCCACACACACGACAGCAGGGTTTGCTCCCTGTGCAGTCAGAGAGGAGGCTACCAAGGCCACCGGCATAAAAAAGGCTGTGTCTTTGACCACACTGAAAGCACGTAGCTTTGGCTCATCTGCCTGGGATGAGTTCAGTCATTCAGCTAGTAGGGGGTGATCTGAAGCTCTGTTTTTCCCCTCTCTTCCATTCAAGACCATCTGGATTTTGTCCCTAAGATTCTAGAAGCAAGTGGGCCTCAGGAAACACTTTACTGGGTGTGAATGTTGGGGTTTTAAATTACATTTGACTAGAGGTAGTGTGAAGTGAAGTTTGACCACTGGGGTCTCTACCTCAGCCTTCACCTGGGCCGTTTCCAGATGGCTGACCTGCACCTGGGACGTCGCGCCACGTTTCGGATCGTGCCGGAGAAAACGCGAAATATCGGGTTTTCTTGTGTGAGTTTTGCGCAAGTCCTCTTCTAAAATTTACAGGCACGACCCTATAATCTCCTTGAGACAATTATGAAAAAGTTAGGTTTGTCACAAAACAATTTGGAGATGCCAAAGGCTTGTTGCATATCTTCCAGTCACACTGTTCCTTGATGTAAAGTGGAAGAAACAAAGGTGCTTTTAAAAATGATACCAACCAAAAACTCTTGGGTGTGAAGCTATGGAATCATTCGGACACAACAGACAGCATAGTTTTCCATTATCAGTGAAATTCTAAGCAGAGTTACTCCAGTCTAAGCCCACTGAAATCAATGGGCTTAGACTGAAGTAACTCTTCTTAGGATTTCAATGTAGGTGAACAAGCCTGGGGGACCCTCAGGCTTCCACACTCCCTCTCTCCCTCCCTTGCTGGACTGTCATCTAAGAAAGCATTAAAGTGGACAGTGTATGTTTTAGTGTTTAAGTTTACCTCAGATTGATTAAATGAAAAGTATTAGTCTGAGTGTGTCTGCTTGGTGTGAGCAAATACTTTGCATGTAGACAACCCAAGTGGCTTCTAGGTGCAGTTATTTCAGGTGAGGCATGTAGTAAACAGCAAAAAATCCACAATAATGTCTATAAATGTTCTGGCATAGAAAAAGGTTGTTGAATAAAGAGGCTTGAAAATATATATAAGATTCTTTATCTGCAGGGGTCATTCACTTATAATATTTCAATTTGTCAGTTTCTGGGTACAGAGAACAGTTATCAGCCAAACTTTTGTTACTAAGGCTGACTCTTGAGCCTTTAAATAACCTTACATCTTATTAAGTAGAAATTAATTTTGGAAATTCCAGTTTTTTTAGCTAGCTTTCCCTTGAAACTTGGTTCTGAGGTGGGTACAATGTCCTTCTAAAACAGTCACCAATTTAGTCTGCTTTCCCTAAAAGGCTTTGAGAACTAAACAGTCTCCTGAGACAGGATCCCTCCAGTTTCAGTCTCTGGAGGCACAAACCCTATCTGGCTCATAAGTGACAGTTTAACGAATTTTCTTCCCTGCTCACCCCTCCCATCAGGGCCCTCCAGCATTCCATGGGTCCTAATTGGCTGTTAACTTCTCTGCGTGCATGCAGACACACAAGTGCATACACAAAATATCACACCAGATAGGGATACAGGGGATTGGTGATTGACAGAAAGGGTCAGCACCTTTGCCCATCTATGAATGACTAGTGTGTTAGTTAATTTCTACATTTGCCTCTTTTGAAAAAGATATGTAAGTGCTATGCAATGTCCTGAAATCTTGTTTAAAAACAAAAGTTCTCAACAAACCATCTCTACAAAAATATGATTCAGATGACAATTTGTTGTCATCTGAACTACAGAGAAAGAGAGAGAGAGAACACATGAATCTCAAGCCATGAGAATGAAAAACTCTCAGTTCATCTTCGTTCTTCTGTGCCTCCACACATGGGACTGCGCAGGCGCAGGCCAGCCGCCGGAGAATCTTCCATAGCTTCTATAGCTCCGAAGGGGCCGTTTGTCGCGCGCCTCAGCGACCGTTTTCCCGCCCAAACGGTCACGTGCTCCTCCAGCGACCAACGGCCCCTTCCCTCAGTTCTCTTCTTGCCGCCGCTGGGAGAGAACGTTAGCTTCGTTGCTCTGCGCTTATTGCTTGTGATTGATCTTCTGGTTTATTTGGACATCGGTTTGGACTTCGGACTTCGCTTTTGGATACTGATTTGGACGGTAATTAACGAACGGTTTCTGACTCGGACTGGTTGACCTCTCTTATTTGCGCGCCCCTGAAGATGGCCTCAAAGGCGCTCTTCAAGCGTTGCCTGAAGTGCCATACTAAAATGGCGCAGACCGATGGCCACGACCAGTGCCTTTTTTGTCTGGGGGAGACCCACAATGTGACCGCCTGCAGAATCTGCCAGGGGTTCACGAATAAGGCCCGTCAGGATCGGCAGGCCCGGCTGAATTCCTCCCTCTGGAAAGCGGTCATGTCGACGGCAACACCGCTGCCCTCCCCCAAGGCTGGCCCAAGCCCCTCTGTCGGAGGGCGCTCGAGGGCGGGTTCTGTGTCCTCCGCTCGGTCTGCACGCCCCGCAAGTGCCGCGGCGTCGAAGACAACCTCTCCAGCGCAGGGTTCGGCGCGGCCGCCCCGAAGCGCTTCTTCTACCGCGTCGGATCCGAGAGCTGCCGCCTCGGGACCGAAGATCGTGGTTCCGAGCCCTTGGTCGGAACCGACGGCTGGGTCGATTCCGGTGGCTAAGCCGCGCTCGTCGTCATCCAGAGCTACGTCGGTACCGAGATCTTCTTCAGAGCCACCGGCAAAGAAGAAAAAGACCAAGCACCGTCATCGCTCTCCACGCTCGGTTCCGACGGAAGAGGTCATCCTGATTCCGCGCACACCGTCTCCTCACCTGGGCTCTCCGGTTCCGGAGGATGTGCCGGACCCGGGCGCGTTCGAGGTTGTACCATCGGCGCCTTCCCCGGTAGCTGATCCAGGCCCGCCTCCGAGTCACCAGGATCGGTCGTCTTCTGGTCACCGCTCGCCAGCAGCTGCTTCCAGTCGTGAGCGACGTCGGTCCGAGGAGGGGAGTGTCGGTTCCGTGCGCTCGTTGGCCTCCCGTCATCGTCAAGCTTCGGATCTGCCTCCCGCTTTCCATTGCCAATGGGAAGGGGCTCCTGGTTTCGCATACTCGGAACCGAGGCCCTCGACCTCTAGGCAGGCATGGTTCCCTCCGCCGGCCCGGGGAGAGGAATCGCACAGTTCCGAAGGGGAGGACATCGGCAGCGTCGGAGATTACGGTTCCGAGTCCTGTTCCGAGCCTTCACCAGACGACAACGTGGCGCCGAGCAGTAGTTCTCCATATGAAGATTTGAGAATCTACGCTGATCAGATGGCTCGGATGGCTCAAGCTTTAGAAATGGACATCCCCTCAGCCGTTCCCCAAACCAAGGACAAGCTGCTCAGGAGGGTCTATGCGGACAATCCTGCAACCGTTGGCTTCCCTATGCTTGAGGGGATAGAGGAAATTGTCGAGAAGGTGTGGAAGGTGCCCTGTGACCAACCTGCCACCTCGAGGAGGATTGAGCAGCTTTATAAGATTAAACAGGGCACCTGGCCGTCGTTGTTGAAGCACCCTCCGCCTTCATCGCTCGTCACGGAGGAGTTCCAGTCTCGCCGCTCTGGAGCACCCTCAGCGCCACCTGACAAGGAGGGGAGGAAGCTAGATGCCCTGGGTAGACGGCAGTATTCCATCGCGTCCCTAGGGCTGAGGATTGCCAACTACCAGACGATTATGGCTGGGTACCAGCTCTACCTCTGGGAAAAGTTGGCATCCTATGTTGGCATCCTCCCCCCTGAACAGAAGGCAGTGGTGTCGCTCCTGCAGACAGAAGCTGTCCGCCTGTCAAAACAGCAGCTAAATGCAGGGAGCCATGCGGCCGACACAGCAGCTCGTGGGATGACTTCCGCCATCGTCCTCCGACGCCACTCATGGCTGCGGTCTACGGCCCTTTCCCAGGAAGTGAGGTCCCGGGTGGAAGGCCTTCCTTTCGAAGGGGAATCACTGTTCTCTGCGTCCACCGATGAGGCCTTAAAGAAAAAGAAGGAGGACAGGCAGACGGCACGGTCCTTGGGCCTAGCTCCCACGGACAAACCCGCCTACAAGCCACGGTACACTCCCAGGTACGGCCCTTACCACTACCAGGGCAGGTACCAGCAGCAGCGGCCGGGTTACCAACCGTTCCCGGCTTATCAACAGCGACACTACCCTCCTCAGCAGCAGCCCAAGAGGCGTAGGCCGTTCAAACCTCGTTCCTCGCAGCCTCCGGCCCAACAGAAGGAGCAGCAGGGCCCTGGGAGGCAGTACTGACGGGTCAACCCAGCCGTACCACCGAACTTCTCAGACAGACTGAGGCCATTCCTCTCGGAGTGGGAGTCAATAACATCTGACTCATGGGTCTTAACTATTGTTGAGAAGGGGTACGGGCTGGAATTCATTGAACTGCCGAGATGCTGTTCACCGCTGACCGCTGTCAATAACACTATGGCCGAGCTGGACACTGAAATAACATCGCTCTTGGCCAAGGGAGCTATAGAGGAAGTGCCCTATGAAGGCTCTGTGAAGGGGTTCTTCTCCAGGTTCTTCCTAGTCCCCAAAAAGGACGGGGGGTTGCGTCCCATTCTGGACTTGCGAGGCCTTAATGCCTATTTGAGGGTGACTAAATTTAAAATGGTAACGTTGGCAACTGTGCTTGCCCTGCTCAGGAAGGGGGACTGGTTTGCGGTCCTGGATCTGAAGGACGCATATTTTCATGTGGGGATACGTGAAGAACATAGGAAATACCTGAGCTTCGTCTACCGGCAAAGGGTCTTTCAATACAAGGTGCTCCCCTTTGGCCTGTCCACTGCCCCACGGGTGTTCACTAAGTGTGTTGCTCCTGTGGTCTCCTTCCTTCGGGAGCAGGGTTGTTCAATCTTTCCGTACCTTGATGACTGGCTCATCGTGGCTGAGTCTGAGCCCAGATTAGTTCAGGACATTGATCTGGTGCTTACCACATGCGACCGCTTGGGCCTCGTGGTTAATCTAGAAAAATCTAAATTGGTTCCCAGTCGTACGGTCTCCTACATTGGTGCACTTCTGGACTCTGTGAAGGGTAAGGCTCTGCTCCCCCAGGAGAGGGCTAGGTCCCTAAAGGGTCTTGTGTCCATGTTTAAGAGGAACCGTTTTCAACCGGTACGCACTATCCAGTGCTTACTGGGCCATATGGCTGCTGCTACTTCTGTAATCCCCCTCGCCAGGCTGCATTTGCGGCCTCTCCAGAACTGGTTTGTACGAAGGTATGATGCTTTTCAGCACCCTCCGTCCCTCAAGCTCTCCATTCCTAGGAGCATACTGTCCTCGTTGGATTGGTGGTTGTCTGAGGGCAATTTGTTTGGAGGTTTCCCTTTCGGTTATCAACATTCTGACATCACGGTGACCACTGATGCCTCTCTGGTGGGATGGGGGGCTTACTGTGGGGATGTCTGTGTCCAGGACGTCTGGACTGAAGGTGAAAAGGCGCTCCATATCAATGTTTTGGAACTAAGAGCCATTCGTTTTGCGCTTGTGTCCCTTACAGCTCTGCTGCGAAATCGTCACGTGTTGGTACAGACAGACAACACCACTGCCATGTACTACGTGAACCAGCAAGGGGGCACAGCGTCCATGACTCTCTGCCGGGAAGCCACGCTCACCTGGCAGTGGGCAGTCAAGAATGGCGTCACTCTGCGAGCCATACATGTGGCTGGGTCAGACAACGCTCGGGCGGACGCCCTGAGCAGGGTTCGGTTGATAGACCACGAATGGGAGCTCAACGACGGGTGCATTGGGCTGATCTTCCAGATGTGGGGACACCCGGTTGTAGATGTGTTCGCTACGGCGGAGAACGCCAAAGCACAGACGTTCTGTTCCCGAGCAGGGAGCGACCCGCTCTCTATTGGGGATGCCTTCCTGTTTACGTGGAACCGGGGGTTGCATTACATGTTTCCGCCCTTCCCCTTGATAGCCAAGGTCCTGTGCAAAATAGAGGAGGACAGGACAGACTGCATCTTAGTGGCCCCATTTTGGCCGAGGCAAGTCTGGTTCCCACGGCTCCTGCAGCTATCTCAGCAGACCTATGTGAAGCTGCCCCCTTGGCAGGATCTTTTGAAGAACGGGGACATTCTTCACCACGACCCCGGGAAGCTGCACCTGGCAGCTTGGCGGATCGTCCCTCCTCGTTGACTTTTTCCACGCAGGTGGAACAGGTCCTCCTGAATGCCCACAAGCCATCTACCCGGCGCTCTTACGAGGCCAAGTGGCGGAGGTTTGAGACCTGGGCACGTGAGAAAGGGGTGGTGCCTACGGATAGCTCCCTAGGGCTAGTTTTTGACTATTTGTGCCTCCTGAGGGACCAGGGATTAAGGGTTACCTCCCTCAAGGTTCACCTGGCAGCTATCTCTGCTACCCACTCTCGTGTTGATGGTAGCACGGTTTTTTCCCACCCAAAGTCCCGCCAGTTCCTTAAGGGGATGTTCAACCTCTACCCACCGGTGTCGCCTCCTGTACCACAATGGTCACTGTCTTTGGTGCTGGCACGGCTAATGTTGCCTCCCTTCGAACCTTTGGCGACCCGCCCCTTGGACCTGCTATCGTACAAGGTGGCATTCCTAGTGGCTATAACCTCTGCCAGGAGGGTCAGTGAGCTCTCTGCGCTAAGGTCTGATCCCCCCTTCCTTTTATTCCATCCCAATAGGGTGGTATTGCGTCCCTGCCTAGGTTTCCTGCCTAAGGTAGTGTCCACTTTTCATCTGTCGCAGGAAATATCACTTCCTGCATTCTTTCCTCATCCCTCTTCCAAGGGGGAAAAGGCGCTGCACACTCTGGATTTGAAGAGGGCGTTAGCTTTCTATCTGGACAGGACAAAGGGCTTCCGAAAGTGTCCTCACCTGTTCGTGTGTTTTGGGGCCAAGGACAAGGGCAATAGGGCTTCCTCGCAGACTCTGTCCAGGTGGATTGTAACGGCAATTAGTAAGGCTTATTCCCTGGCTGGGGCGAGCTGCCCGCTGCAGGTTAGGGCCCATTCCACACGGTCCCAGGCTGCCTCTTCGGCTCTCCTCCGGGGGGTTCCGTTGGCTAGCATCTGTAGGGCAGCCACCTGGTCCACGGCTGACACCTTTGTCAGGCATTATGCTGTGGATGTGGATACAGGGCGAGATGTGGCTGTGGCCAGGGCTGTATTGCATTCCCTTTTTTCCTAAGGGGTTCTGGGATGCTACGCTATGATGCTACATTTTTTGTAGTTGTGTTTTTTATATGTATATATGCTTATATATATATTTATTGAATATATCCTTATACAAGTGGTGTATATTTGGGAGTCTGTTGTATATATGTACTATTTTTGTATGTGTATACTTTTGTGTATAGTTATTTGTTGTTTACACTTGCTGATGGTTCTTGTGTGATACAATAAAATTGTGTTGGACTTCACCCCACCTTCCTTATTGTGTGAAGCTTGGTACACTCCCATGTGTGGAGGCACAGAAGAACGAAGATGAAAACAGGGTTGACATACCTGTAACTTATGTTCATCGAGTTCTTCTGTGCTGACACACAACCCTCCCTCCTACCCCGCTGTGAACTCCAATGCACAATGCTGTGTGGGCTGTAACAAATATTGGCGTCCATGCAGGTGGTGACTATGTGTATTGGTTAAGCGGCGGCAAGGAGAACTGAGGGAAGGGGCCGTTGGTCGCTGGAGGAGCACGTGACCGTTTGGGCGGGAAAACGGTCGCTGAGGCGCGCGACAAACGGCCCCTTCGGAGCTATAGAAGCTATGGAAGATTCTCCGGCGGCTGGCCTGCGCCTGCGCAGTCCCATGTGTGTCAGCACAGAAGAACTCGATGAACATAAGTTACAGGTATGTCAACCCTGTTTTCCCACTGATCTGTTTTTAAAAATCTTTGCTGCACTCTACTGGAAATGGTTCTGTGAGTATATGTTGATTTCTCCATTTTTCAATTCTTAATATTGCTACAGGGCAATAATTGTGATGGTAGAGCTCCATATTTAATTATGAACTGAGGTGCTCTTTCCTGGAATTATTGCTGCATATTAGGCCTTTGTTGTTCTTCACTTAGCACTGACAGGCAAATACTACAATAGAACCTGGTTTGCATGCATCAGAATATAATCTAGTCAAGGGATTCAATTTAAATATGCTTGCTTGCCAAACTACTTGTGGCACAGTTGGAACTTATATTACAGTGGCGTGACTAGGTCCTATGGTCTGTGCAAGTCAGGAGCGCATGAAGTAAATTAAACATACAGATGGGCTGCTTAAAATGAAGTTGGGAGTGTTTGGAAAAATAGAAGCTTTTAAGGTTTCAACATCAAGCTAATGCAGGCTGCATTTGTTACAGTAACCATGCGTGAATCAGATTTGAGGGGAGGAGCTGGAATGGACAGGTCATTAATGTAAAATCTTGACCTTGTGCATATACTGTCTATAGTATCTGTAGTTATCAGGTTACCAACCATGATGAGGAACTATGGTTTTAAAATCCAAGCTTTGAAATTAGTTATCCATAACCATAGAGTAAGCCTGGATTTATTTTGCTTACAAGCACCAACATCTTTAATGCCAAGAAGGTGGATTATATCCTGCCTGATGCATCTCCAGGAAATAAAACATTCTCAGAGTAGGTTCAGCTTAATGCCGCTTATGTGCCTTGGGTTCCATATTCACTGCTACAGAGACCATCTGATAAAACCTAGTTTTTGTTGTCCTGCACACACTTAACTGGGAGTAAGTTCCATTAAACTCCATGATACTTCTGAGTAAATACAGAATCAAGTAGGGATGATAGCTTCCTGAATATATTTAGTAATGCATTTGAATTTATAGTCTTTCTTATCTAAGAGACTCACAATGCAACTCTAAACAGAGATGCACTCTTCTAAAGCTCTTGAAGTCAGTGGTCTTAGAAAGATGCAACTCTGCTTAGAAATGTACTGCCAGGACTGGATCCTGTAAAACATGAGTTGAAGGGCATCCTTCCTAACAGCCCCTCTTCCAGCAGCTCCAATGATCCCTGGAAAATTGATGAAGGGTTGGGGGACCTCAATGGACAATATTCCGTTGGGCACAGACGGCTTCAGTGAGAAGAAATCAGGCAAATCCCACCCCCCACCCCCTCAGTGTGACTTTCACTGTCGAAGAGGTTTTGCTGATGGAAGAGAAAGTGAGGGTGATTTCACTCAGATTTCCCTCTTGCTGAAGCCTCGAGGCCTCAAGCAGGCCTCAAGCAAAGAAACAAGGGTTTCTTTGCTGCGGGCATTCGCTTTTGTGGATCACATGGCACTGCTAAGAAGGCAGACAAGATCAACAGGTATCTTCCTCTCGGAGTTCTTAGAATCCAGCTTTCAGGACGTTAAATATTACTTACCAGACTAACACATTTTAAAATTAAAATTCTAAAGAAAATCCCTCAGCAGCCAACAGAAATGATGTATATATAATTCAGTTGGTATCAGCCGGGTAAAAGAAGAGGTTCACCCCTCTACTAAAACAAATGTAGCAATAAAAATTTTATTCCCTGACTGGCGTTACTACCCAAAATGAAAACTAATTCAAAACCAAAATGAGAACTAATTTCGGCTGATTAATAGGTTTTGGTGAAAATAAGAACTAATTCAAAACCAAGATTTTGACTAATAATAACAAAAAAGGGGTGATGAAGGGGAGCAAGACTATAATGCTAATTTGTGAATGAGCTTTCCATGTACAAGACTGTGTCCCCTTGCCCATATTCTGAGGTGGTATATCCCTGTAGGGGTTGTACCATGTTCATTTCTCCATGTTAGAATAAGCTTTTACTTTCATAAGAAACTCCAGTTTTGATACTGATCAATCTCTGGAATCAGGAGTTCTATAATGGTATAGCATCTACTGAAATACCACTGTTCATTTCCTTGTTCGAATTTGATGGACGTAATTGTTCCGAGGATGCCCTTGGCTGATATTCAGAATATGCACTCTCAAAAAGAATCTCTGTTTGCCCATAGGTTTCCTTTCAAGAAATTGTTTTGCACTCTAGCTTATTACTAATAGACTTCATTGATATAAAAGTAAATTGCCAAACAAAGGAAATAAAACTCATCAAGATTAATGACACCATATTGCAAAAAGAGATTTTTGTCATACACTTAAATTGTTATGGAAGATAATATCTAAGCAGACTTCAGTTATATTTTAGATTGGATCCTTTCCAATTCTTTGTGATCTGTCCAATAACAAGACCTGTTAATCAGTCTAAAATGGTGTTCTATGATACCAGGAAGGAGTTTCTGACTTTGGAATGAGACAATAAGCAAAATGCATATACATAATCATTTCTGTTAATAAAATTATAATGAAATTGAAAAATGTTCAATGGGATAAGATTTGTAAATACCAGAATAGGATGGCAGCGTTTGACACGGTCGACTATGATCTTTTGACCTACTGCCTCACCAACAGGAATGGCCTTATAGTGGCTAGTCTCTTTTCTCCACAGTCGGGGCAGAGGGTGGTGCTTGGGGAGCGGATGTTGTTACACCATTTTTTGGCGTCCGGTGTCCTTTGGGATTCCATTCTCTCCCCAATGACGTTTAACATCTATATGTGCCCCATCGCCCAGGTAGTCCATAGCTGGGTTGCCATCAATATGTTGATGACACCCAGCTATATCTGTTGATGGACGGCTAACTGGATGACATATTAGATACCTTGGCCAAGAGTCTGGATGCTGTGGTGACTTGGTTAAAGCAGAGCTGCCTGAAATAGAATACTTTGAAGACAGAGATCCTGTACCTGGGTCATGGGACGATGGGTAGGAAGATCTGACTCCCAACAGAGTATAGTTGGTGCCTGTGTGGATGGTGAAGAGTCTGGGTGTGAGCTTGGATGCCACACTTTTGATGGAGGCCCAGGACTTGGCAGTTGCCAGATCTGCATATTTTCATCTTCGGCAAGTCCGGCTACTTACACCATCTCTCCTCCCATGACCTAGCTATGATGATCCATACAACGGTCACCTCTAGACAGGACTACTGTAACACACTCTATGCAGGGCTGCTTGTGAGCCTGACCTGTAAACTGTAACTGGTCCAGAACACAGCAGCATGGGGACAGCGTTTAGGGCACACATCCACCCAGTGCTATACCAGCTGCACTGGCTTCCAGTTGAATTCTGGATCTAGTTCAAGGTTCTGGTTTTGATTTTTAAAGCCCTTAATGGACTGGGATTAACATACCTGTGGGACTGCCTCTCCCAATATGTCCCCTGGAGAGTTTTACGATCAGCTGATAAGCAACTGCTGGTGGTCCCTGACCTGAGAGACATTTGTCTGGCCTCGACCTCAGCCAGGGCTTTCTCTGCCCTGGCTTCAGCCTGGTGGAACTCTCTTCCATTGGAGATTCAAGCCATGTAGGATCTGTTGCAGTTCCGTAGGGCCTGCAAGACAGAAATGTTCCACCGGGTCAGTGGTTGAGTCCTGACAGTGTCCCCCTCTGGCTGTTAGTGTCCCCACCATGCTGCCTGAGTCTGATAGTTTTAATCATTTACTGTCTGCAATTTAGTGGTTCACCTGCAAATCAGCACTCTACTGGTTTGAATCCCACTACTGCCAGTTGGTGGCTTTGAGTAAGCCACTCCTCTCAGTCCCAGCTTCCCAGCTGCATTGTGGGGATAATAATAATACTAATTTGTTCCCTGCACTGGGTGAGGCACTAATATATCTGTTGCGTCTGATGAAGAGAACTGTGATTCTTGAAAGCTTATGCTTTAAAGTTGGTTAGTCTTAAAGGTGCTACTGGAGTCTTTTCTATTAATCTATCTAGGAGAACGGTATATAAGCACTGTTGTTGTTGTTGTTGTTGTTGTTGTTGTTGTTGTTGTTGTTGTTGTTGTTAACACCTATTTATGTACATTTATATTTATTGATTGGTTTTATCTGTTTTAATATGTATTTTAAATCTGTATTTAAATGCTTGTTGTGAGCTGCCCTGAGCCTGCATGCGGAGAGGCAGAATATAAATCTAATAATAAACATAAATATAAGTATTGAAGTAACTGGAGACTGGGGTCTTTGTAGTGCAAGTTATTGCTGTAATAAAGTATTCTGAAAGAGGCAGGCCTTGGAAACAATGTTTTATATAGTAAATGTTCAAGACTTGCAGTTGGTAATTTGGTACGTTTGAGTGGGGGGAAATCCATTTTTTTAACTACCTGCTTGCCTTTTCAAAAGGTAGTATCGCCTCCAGGTTCTCCTTTTCACAGGCTGTGTTATGACAATTTGCTCAGAACCTCTCTCTTAGAGATGAGGTTCACACAATACTTGGTTTTTTGCCCAGTATTCACAATGACACCAGCCTCATAATTGTAGTATTAAAGTAGGGGTTTTCAAACTTACTTGAAAAAGAAGGCAATTAACCTCTCCCTTGTCCCAGCTCTTTGGTCTGTAGATATTAAAGCATCTCATTTGATTGACCCTCTGATTATAACAAATTACATTGTTCAGATTTTTGCAGGCAAATTTCTTTTCCTCCACCAGATTTTAAACTTAGCAACTATAATAATTAGTGAATTATACTTTTCCACATGGCATTATCCCTTGAGCAAAATGAGTTTTTAGTCACTGACACTGCTGTATTCTTATATTGGGTTTAAATAGTGAAGACTCTGACCATCAGACTGGGATAATTTAGAGATAAATACCAGGAAGGTTAATTTAAATGTCTTTTTTTGTGGTAATCATGTAAAAATGCATGATTACTTCATCTTACCTAAAATCACCATGCTTTGGGTAGGGGAAAAAGTATTTCTTTCTCCTTGCACACAGGTTAATAATCTGAAATAAAACTGAAGCATTGCTCCAAATAAAAGTTAGTACCCAACAGCTACGTGTAGTATAGTCACTCATGCATAACATCAAATGCTTCCATGTTCAAGAGTTAGCAAGAATATTCTGCTGCTTATCTTTTACTGTTTCTACAACAAGCCTCAGCACTTTATTCATGTAAAATGTTTTTTCTGTCACACAGCTGGAAGGCTAATACACAGTCATAGTGGATTTACTAACTAGATACCATTATCAAATCCTCCTGGTACTTGAACATATTGTGTTTACCTTCCTATACTCAAAGGCACCTTTGGAATTCAACTTGAATCGTAGAACACAGTGCTAGAGATGATGTATAATGCCAAATAGTGTCAGCTGTACAGACTGTTTTGCATAGTGTTGCCCTAGGTAAAGCTGTTATTTGGGCCATGTTATTCTTATCTAGAGAGAATGGAAGAACAGTTGATTTAATGTTTTAAATAGAAATTGTTGAGGGAGTTGCATCTTTTTCTGAGATAGTTTTGCTTTCTAGCTATAAAAACCTTCTGAGATGCAAGCCCACATCTTAATGAGTGACTGGTTGAGATTACTTTCATCTTCCAGGCAGTAATGTGTAAAAGTAATGTTAAGAGAAGTGCGTTTTTTCCCATTGTATGGGAAAGTGCTCAGGAAGAGAGATAATCATTTCCTTCTCATTGCTAAAATGAATTGCTATTCTTTATGGTGAAAAAGATTACTTAGTCTTCTTGGATCTTGTCTTAGTCTGCCTTGGATCTTGGTATTGCCTGTTATGGTGGATAAATGTAGAGACTAAGGGCCAAACTACAAGCGACGAATGACACAGGTTGGACACTTGTCAGCTTCTCTCAAGTTTTGATGGGAAATGTAGGCTGCTTGGCGGAATGTTGGACAAGTGGCAGTTCAAAAGTCCATTGGACAGCAGTCAGAGAGCCAAGCTACACCAGGATGCCTACATTTCCCATCAAAACTTGAGGGAAGCTGACAAGTGTCCAACCTGTGTCATTTGTCACTTGTAGCTTGGCCCTAAGACGTTCCTCCTCTGCCATATTTGCTGACTACATTGCCCAACAAACAATTTTGTTTTCTTGTGACCACTTCTGAAACACAGGAAGAATGGGTGCAACTTATTACCCTTATGCTTTCAGTTAATTATAGGTCTTAGCTTATGGTAGACTTCCATTCCTAAATTCGCTTCATGATTTCTAAGAGGAAAAAAAAAAGAAAATCAAATGAAGTCAGTAAAAAATTGTGACAATTCAGGGCACCCTCCCATCAATTTAAATATGCTTACTAACTTTGTAGGGCTCTCTAGTAGGGAAAACTCAGTTTGGTTTTTGATTTAAAAACCAAGGCAGGGGGAAAAATACTATACATTGGGCTGGTACTTACCCACCCCTTGTAGAGAGTTACATTGGAAGTCTCTGCAGGCAAAATATGGTTTTGAATGTTTGGCTAGCAGTTGCAGTGGTTGGTTGGAGTGGCAGATAGTCACCCAGAAATGTTGCGCTCCCTGGTTTCCTCTGCTTACATGTGGGGTTACATTGGCATGATACTATTTATTTACCAAATTTACACCCCGCCCCACTTCTATCTTGTCTGGGTTCAATTTCAGTTTGTTAGTTTTCAGCCTTTTGACTACAGCTGTCAGGCAGTGATCCAAGATTTCGACTGCATAATGAAAATGCATCTTAAAAACCATTAAAACCCAACAAAAATGTGCAGTTAAAAATTTAAATCGTGCTCAAATACACATACAAAAACATGAAAACGAAAATTACACATAGGGCAGGAAGGAGGGGTCACTGAAGGAATGAAACAAAGTCTTTACCCGCTGGTAGAAGTTGGCAGCTGAAGGGGGGCAGGCAACTCTCTGGCGGGGGGGAGTTCTAGCGGAGATAATGACGATATTCTGCTTGACTACCCCCAAGAGAGGCCATTGCTAGCAACTGCTGAGGGAAGAGGAGTCGTGGAACAAATCCATAGTAGATAAATGTTGCAGTGCCGGGAGAAAGAGAAGCTGTTTGCAACAAGCAAAAGTTGCAGCAGGGTATCTTCCTCCCTTGTCTACCTGTTTGGGATACATTGTCCCTCCATGCTCAGTTGGAAACATCAAGGATCTGTCTGGTGTTTGCAGTGCGGCGTACAGAACTTGTGAGAGTTCTGAGAGAGCCATGTTCATCTGCGGTCTTCAGTGCAGTCCCACATTCGTAATATAACAAAACGAGTCTCGTTTTTTCCTTGGTTGTTTGTGTAAAACTGCCCTTTCTTTAAAATTCCCGTAAGTCACCCTGTTTGTGAAGTGTGCCTGACATGAGATCAGAGAGAGAGCCCCATGCTGCGTTCCTTGTCATTGGAGCGATGGGTGTCCTGGCTGAGTTTGTAATGCTTAGGAAAGTTGTGATTGGCTGCAGATCATGTCTTGAATTGCACTATGGCTATGGAGGGACTGTTTATGCTTACATCACCATTTTCAACAGTGTAACATTACACCAGAACTGGGCACAGGATATTGTCTGAGGCTTAGGATAGCAGCTAACATTTGCATTGCACCAGCATACCCTGGTGCTTTCCATTTCTAGTCCCTATGCCAGTGTGCCAGTGCCAGATTGACACTGGTGCAGTGATGGCTGCTGTTCTATCAGCAGAGAGAGCCAGTTTGGTGTACTGGTTAAGAGTGCAGGACTCTCATCTGGAGAACCGGGTTTGATTCCCCACTCCTCCGCTTGAAGCCAGCTAGGTGACCTTGGGCTAGTCACAGCTTCTTGGAGCTCTCTCAGCCCCACCCACCTCACAGGGTGTTTGTTGTGGGGATGATAACATACTTTGTAAACCACTCTGAGTGGGTGTTAGGTTGTCCTAAAGGGTGGTATAGAAATTGAATATTATTATTATCTCTAAATATGCTACTGTATCTCTAAGCTATGCCAGTGTGGCACTTAGTCGCTATTCTAAGCAGTTGACTGATTGGCTTTAGAATTGCTTCCTTAATTTATCAGTGTGTTTTCTGGAGAAATGGCAAGATTTCTTGCATTTGTTACTGATATATGGTTTATCTTTTTTATTTATACAAACGTACTAATTTAATTTTCATGTTTTTCCTTCTAGTGTATCTTGAGGATAGTTTTGTAAAATCTGGAGTCTTCAATGTGTCAGAACTGGTGCGAGTGTCTAGAAGTAAGTGTACTTTTTTATGGCACAGTTCATATGAAGTAATTATTTTTAATTAAATCTGAAAGGATTTCATGTTACTCCCAGACAAAAATACAAAATAAAAAGGCAAATAGAAATCTGGACAGATGTCAGGAAAACTTTTCTAGATTTTATTTCCATTCCTGGGACATTTAAATAAGAGATCCCAGCATAAGGGTTTTCATTCTTGTTATTAGGGACAGAGATTCATAGAATCATAGAGTTGGAAGGGGCCTTGCAGACCTTCTACTTCAACCCCCTGCCCGACGCAGGAACAGCCAAAAGCATCCCTGACAGGTATTTGTCCAGCTGCTCCTTGCAGACTGTCAGTGAAGGGGAACCCACCACATCCCTAGGCAGTTGATTCCGCTGCTGGATTTCTCTTAACGTGAAGTTTTTTTTCTAATGTCCAGCTGGGACCTTTTGTCCTGTAGTTTAAGCCCATTGTTTTGAGTTCTATACTCTGTTGCCAACAGGAACAGCTCCCTTCCCTCCTCTAAGTGACAGCTTTTTAAATAATTAAAAAGAGCAATCAACCACAACCTCTCCTTCCAAACTGAAGATTCCCAAGGCCCACAGTTTTTCCTTGTAGGGCTTGGTATCTAGGCCCCTGATGATCCTGCACCCATTCCAATTTGTCCACATACTACCCAGAAGTGTCTCTCTCATTCAGTGTGCATGCTTTGCATATTTGTTACCCAGGTGCAGAACCCAGCATTTATCCGTGTTAAATTGCATCTTATTCAAATCTGCCCACTTTTCCGGTGCGTTCAGATCTTGTTGAATTCTATTCCTATTTTCAAAGATATTTGCTACTCCTCCCAGTTTGGTGTCATCTGCAAATTTAATGAGGAATAATTAAATATAATATGAACACGTGGTATGGATTTCGTAAAACATGTTACACATAAAGCAAGCAAGCTGCATGACTATCTGGCATCCTAGGTATTAGCTGCCTCAAGTTGGTCTTTGGAGAGGCAGCATGCAACTTTTTGAAATATTATATAGATCATCAATTTATTTTAAGATTATTCATACAGATCAGTCTAGTTTCATATTGATCTCCATTACAGACAAAAACGTTTAGTGTATATTTTTTAAATCTTGTGGTCTCTAAACATTTAGGAAGTAGGAATGACTCTATCCATGCTATGTTGTTTAGCGCCTATAACCCAGGGAGCTGGAGTGAACTTTCCAATCGGAGAACTTCCGAGCCAACCGTATTATCATGATATGAACTCAAGTGTAAACCTACAGAGATCACTGTCCTCTCCACCAACCAGGTGAGCATGCAACTAAAAAAAAAGTACAGATATTTGACTAAAATATTTGTTACATGAAGTGTCTGTGATTGATGTGACTAACTAATATTGTAGATGGATTATGATTTTGCAATATAACTTTGCCATTGTATGTACAATACAATTGTATATTTTAATTAATTAGGTGTAGACAAATTAATATTAAATTATTGTGAACTCAGTGTGTGTTGGTATAATATAAAAAAAATTCAACTACAAAGTGTTCCAGCTATAGTGGAGTCTTAAACAGAGTTACACAATGGATTTAGAAGTGCATAACTCTCTTCGGGAGTGCCGTGATAGAATTACCTCTCTCTTCTCTAGAAACCTCATTTAATAAATACATTGGCAATGCCTTTACACTTGGAATATTCAAAATCTGATGTAAAGCCTGGTTCAGATTTTTAGCCTTAAAAATGCGGATTTGCAGTGCAATCCTAAACAGAGTTAGTTAACACCAGTCTAAGCCCATTGAATATAGAATTCCAAAGCAATACTAAGCTTTATTGTATTTTGAGTTATTTCTTGGAGCTAATGGTATTACATATAATAAATAATAATACTATTCTTCTCTTTTTTGAGGAATTCATACTATGGATCTCTTTGGGTTTGGGGGATGTAATGGACAGGAATAATCCCAGCTCTGCTTCTCCTGGGAAACAACCAATGAGAGCTGGCAGAATCCTGGGCTAGTAACAATTGAAAGTCTGTTGGAGATTCAGTTAAGGCAGTTACTGAGGGAGAGTGTTTTTGGACCTGCTGGAGAAGGCAGCAGAAATATAGCTGGCTATTGATACCTGTTCTGATTGTGTAACACATGTTCTGGTTGTAATACTCTCTGTTTAAGTACAATTTATCTATGGGTTTTTAAATCATTCAGTCCAGTGTCCTATGTTGTAAGTAAAAGTTATTATTTTTTCTGGTTTAGCCTTGGGTGGCTTGCAGTTGTTGATTGAGGGAAAATAAAACATACATACAAAACTCAAACATTCTGGTCATGACAAATGGCCCAAAATTAAATAAGTGGTGGCAGCATATATAGGAACTTATCTCTGAGTTCCCTTTCCCTAATAACCCTGAGAGAAAGTAAATATAGGGAACAGGCTGCCTGTTTGGTGGAGCCTCTGGAAAGAGGGGATCCAGTGTGGATTAGAGTCAGGGCTCTCTGCCTGATAAACAGGTTAGACAGCTGATGTGTTGTGACAGCCTTAACTGCTTATGAAGTCCCAAAGCTGTGAAAGAAGGTTTATGGTTGGTGGTGGTGTGAAAGAGGATCACAGGAGGGTTGCTTACTTTGTCCTTTGCGGGGTGGGGGGGCTTTATCTTCTTCTCACATTAGTATTCCCCTTCTTTAGTTGATTGAATTTATTTTCCTTATCTATTATTTATTTTATGGTGTTGTCTCAGTATTCATGAATCTGTATAACTTGTTATGTACATTTTGAAAAAAAATTAAAACTGAAGAGTTCAATCGAAAAGATTGTTGAGAGTGAGAAATATAGAAAGATACAGACGACTGGGGAACGCAATGGCAAACCACCCTGTAACAAAAAGTCTGCCAAGAAAACATCATAATGTGACATTCCCCATGGGTCAGTAATGACTCGGTGCTTGTACAGGGGGCTACCTTTACCTATGATACCTGTTATGACATCATCCTACATCACTAAAATAGAATGGCAGTTGTTAAATGTCAAGTTTTGTAATCAAATGATCAATACTAGGTATTTTGCAACATACCTAGTATTTTTAGAGAAATCTATGCTAACAGTAGAAATATGCATAGCCTCAGTGTACCATGTGAATCATAGGATTTGGAATTGGAAGAGGAGCAAGTTCTGATTCTAGTTTAGCCATAGGTTGCTTTGGGCATGACACACAACATTCTGGTATGTTGGCTATGCTGGGTTTGTCTTAAATAATATACTGAAAGGCTATTGAAATCACTTAATTCTTGTTTATTTACAGTAAGAGACCGAAAACTATATCCATAGATGAGAATATGGAACCAAGCCCAACAGGAGACTTTTATCCTTCCCCAAATTCACCAGCTGCTGGAAGTAGGACATGGCATGAAAGAGATCAAGGTAAATTCATCTTATATAAAGTGTTTCAAATTTTTGTTGCTTCTTTCATTTTCTTAACATTAATGCTTTATACATCAATGCTTTAAAATATTTTTGGAGTCTTCCAACTGGAATTGTTATGTTCATTAGTAATAATTAACCTAATCACCATTATCATAGTTTTTTTTAGCCACTGATAAAATTCAGATGTTGCATTTATGAATACCAATCTTTTTAATGAAACAATTTTAATTGAAACATAAACCCATCAAGTTAGAGAGCTGTGAGAGTTATTAATCATCTGGCTCCCTGGATAGCAGAGTGTGAATTCCAGTAAATCATTGTATGAATTGTTGAAATTGAACTTTTGCGGGTATTTCTGCACTAGGTGTCTAACCATGAAACCCTAAGCAGAGTTACTCCAGTCAGGGGCTTAGACTGTAGTAACTCTGCTTAGGATTTCACTGTAAATCCACAATCCCATGCAAACCTACCTGGCAGTAAGTTCTATTGAGCTGGGGGGTATTTACTTCTGGTCAGGGGTCATTTTGTAGACAAGGAGCTGGAGGGATGCATTAGCATAACTCATTAGCATATGCCACACCCCTTGCCGTACTGGAAATGTCTCATTAGCGTAACTGAATTGCATATGCCACACTCCCTGGCATCACCTATCCTGGCTGTTTTGGACCCAATCCTGGCCATTCAGGGCAGAAATTGGGCCCAAAATGGCAAAAAGGGGCTGAAAATGGACGAAAAGGGGCCCAAAATGGTCAGGATCGGGCCGCTGCTGAACAGGAGAGTGATCCACCACCTGTCAGAGGCCCAATCCAGGATGAAACGGGCCCCAAATGGCCAAGAGTCAGGTGGGCAGGGGCACCTGACATGTGACCTCATTGGGGAACTGCCGGAACTGCGTTCTGGCATGTTCTCCCTTGAAATGAGCCCTGCTTCTGGTTAGGCATTGTAAACAATTCAGCCCAAAGCAGAGTTACACCCATCTAATTTCATTTAAGTTAGTGAACTTAAAGGGTGTAATTCTGCATAGGGTGGTACTTTAAAGTGGCCACCTTTTTTGGTTTGCTCCTGTAGTTCTGTGGTCTTTAATAGCAGCCTGAGAGCCAAAGAAGATGTAGCAGAGATTATGCATTTAATAATTGCTGTCTTGCTCTGCAAGACAGATTTGTGCCCCAGCCAGAGAGGTGAACAAGTTAGTATCAGTGCCACCCCCCACAATACAGCTGGGGAGCTGGGTCTGAGAGAAGTGGCTGACCCAAGGCTACCTACTGAACTCATGGCAGTAGTGGGATTTGAACCAGTAGAGTGCTGATTTGCAGCCGAACCACTTCACCACTATGCTACAGCATTTATGTCTAGTCTTTAAAAGGTAACTATTAGGAATGCAATTGAAGCTACACATGGTAGGAAAAGGGGGTTTAACTCTTCCATTCCCACATAGTTTTTCTAATGGACCACTACTCAAACCTGTGTACACACAACTCTTATTAACACTTCACACAGTTAAAAACACATTTTTCAAAAGCCCTGTCTTTTTTCCTGTGCTGTTATGTCTTTGTCTATTTCAAATCTCTGCAGTTTGCTCAGTTCTCAAATTGTGAATAATTTTGTCGAAGGCTTTCACGGCCGGAGAACGATGGTTGTTGTGGGTTTTCCGGGCTGTATTGCCGTGGTCTTGGCATTGTAGTTCCTGACGTTTCGCCAGCAGCTGTGGCTGGCATCTTCAGAGGTGTAGCACCAAAAGACAGAGATCTCTCAGTGTTGAGATCTCACTGAGAGATCTCTGTCTTTTGGTGCTACACCTCTGAAGATGCCAGCCACAGCTGCTGGCGAAACATCAGGAACTACAATGCCAAGACCACGGCAATACAGCCCGGAAAACCCACAACAACCATCATGTGAATAATTTTGCTGACATGCCCAGTAACTGCCAGTCCTTTCTTACTGAAATTCCCAGGCATTTGTAAATTATCTTGGTCAGTGTTATTTCATGTGTACAAATATAATTTAAGTACACCTTCCTAGGTTGTATAAACGCTGTGTTTTGTGTAAACCAGCGTCTTACTGGTTTGATAAACAAAGTAATATGTAATTAGTTTTAAGAATATCTAAAGAAGAAACTTGATTTCCACTAACTCTTTAAAGGGAATAAATATACATTACATTGGAGATCTGTATTCAGATTTAATTCAGGTCTGTGACACTGGGCAAAGGAGTATTAATTCTCTCTATCTTTTGTTTTCCCAAATTTAAACTACCCACCCCAAAACGGGGAATTAGCCCCAGTAAAGAGTGGGAAAGACAAGCAAAGACAGGTTCCTGCTTTTGTACCTACTAGGAGGGCTGGTTTCAATTAGGAGAACAGCATGGGGGAGCAGAGGTTTTTAAAGAAGCAACAAAACAAAACTTCACCTTAATGCTATGACACCCTTTATGTTCCTGCTTATTTTGGAGCAACTACCATGTTAGGAGATCTGATAGACCAACATGTAATATGTTGTTTGCCCTAAATTGGTTTTTCTGTTGGTGATTTAAACCAGCTTCCTCTGTTTTGCAAAGTTAGCCAATGTACATGCAAAGGCTGTGAGTGATATGCCCTGAACTAAATTCATAGTAAGCTGATGGTGGCCTAAAATATCAGTATAATGCTGGATTTCTATAGGCACAATTCAGCATTTTAAAAATACCATTAATTTCAAAGCAAGCTGAAACATATGCTTAACTCCCTCCCATGACAACAAAAGAGTTGAAATGTAATAGTCTTGGTGGGACTGTGCCCCCTTTTTATTTCTAGTTTTAATTCATCTTACTTTGGTTTATGTTCATTGAGTTTTATGTTCTTCATTGCTATTGTAAAGATCTTGAGTGCATTATGGTTTCAGCAATAGAAGGATCTCATCTTTTTCCGTCGACCTAGAGATGGTTACCAGAAAGAAAAAATATCTATTTGCCCCTTTTTTTTCCTATCATAGTTTTAGATTAAGCTGTCCAATAGTCTATTATAACTAGTAAGCAGATGCATTCAAAATAAATAATCCATATTATGAAGGTATGTTTGTTTCTGATTTCTATTAGAATTATGAATTCCTGGTTAATTTTCTCCTAATGTAACTGTCGGAATATAATTTTTGTGGTTGGTAAGCCTTGTGCATTTTTTTTAGAGAGAACATGATACTATGTAGAGCAGCTGTGGTGCCAACCATAAAAGTTCTTGTTTAGCTTTCCCCTGATACCTATTTATCTCATTCCGTACTTTGCCAGTGGTCCCTTTCTCCAAATGTTCTTTTCACAGCGTTTTACAGGAAAAAATTAATGGGTTCATTTTCCATTCTTTTCACTTATCATGAAATATCCATTTAGAATGGTTTATTTACTTACTGCATTTTGAGCTGAATTTTCTGCAAACATTTATTTAGAAGTGGCTTTTGCACATACGTATTCAAGCATAGGAGAACTTGACACTGTAAGATCAGGAGTGATCCTTTTAAATACTTTCTACAAGCTACTCGCCAACCACAAATTGAAGTGATTGCCTGTAGCAGAAATGTCACAGATATTTGACTGAGGGATCTCCTTAACTCTTCTAACTCAAGGTTAGAAGCAATCCCACACTGAAATTCAAATTACTTATAGGCCTGTATGAGGACCGTATGGTAAAATAAATAAATACATATGTAATGAGAGGGAAGAGGAGGAAGCAGACAAACCCAAGGCCGACCTCCTGTGTGCTGGGGGAGGGGGGGACTTGCCTATTTTTCTCTCTGTGTTTTGTTATCAATTGAATGAAAGTCACCCAATTCTTCAAACTGAATGTTTGTATAGAGAAGGAAGATTTTAAGTTCTTTCTCAAGGTGGTCTCTGCATAGTTCTAGTTGTGGAGTGTAGAGTTCTGTGGTGCTTAAAGCTTTGGTGACCTTCAGATAAGAGAAAAAATGTGTCTGAATGTATTCATGAGCTTAGCAGAACAGGTTATTTAATAGGCTGGGGGTAAGCACAGACAGTAATTTCTGTTTTTCCTCAGTTTATCAGCCCTTTTCAGGTATAGAATCATAATCTTTTTCCAGATCTTAGTTCTTTTGTTTTGCCTGTTAACAGAGCCTTTCTGCCTGATAATAAGTACTAGTTTATAGTAATGTTTATATTGTTATATAGATTATTTGGGGTGGTAATAGATTGTTTATCTTTGCATTGCTGTGCACATTGCATGGTCACTGAATTCTGTTCCCATTCTATATCTTCATTTAGTCCAAATGACATTTCTTGTGCCACTCTGCCATTCTAGAATTAAATGTGTATGTCTTCTGTTTAATGTGCTTCAGTTATGAGCACTCCCATCATCGTTAATTAGATTGGCAGGTTGATTTTCAGTGTGCATCTTGTATGCGCAAATATATGTAACTCCAAGGTTTTTTAGAAAAAAAAAAGGTCTTTGGTACTAGATGACGTGATTTGTCTTTCAGACAAAAACTTGATCCGTTGTATTATCAGAATAGGGTTTTCTGGAAATTCAGAGGCAGATGCCTTTGTTGTCCTTGTCAGACACATTTGAGTTCTGATTTTGTGGCAACCTCAGCACCAAGGATTGTGACTTTGATGCTCTGAGTTGGTAAGTACCAAGGGACCTGATGTTATTTGTTCCCAGGGATCATCACGGCTCCAAGGGATTTCCTTACTAGTTATGCATCTTTCAGTTTCAAGCTCTTCTCAGATTCAATTACTGGAATTTGTGGAGGCTTTGGTTCTGCTTTCCTCTAACCTCAGACATAAGGGTAGAAAGAAGCTACACTTGCGAAGGGTCTCCATGCGAGAGGACTTGGTACCATCACAAAGGAGAAAGAAGAAACACTATTGACCAAATTCCTGCTTTCATAAGATTCTGGGGCTAGTGGCAGAAGATGAGGTCTTTTGTAACCTCAGTTTTCAACACCCAGTGCCATGAGGCACTGTGCCTTGTGACAGGCACAGCTTTTCTAGAAGGTTCCTGAAGCTCAGCAGCACCTGTGATCTTTGCTCCACAAGTATGAATATGCAGAACCACAATGATTGGTAAGTAATACTTTTTAAAAAAATGATGACAATTTTGTGGTGATTTGAGAAAAAGGGCATCTTGTGGATATTTTTTTAAAAGTATATTCATGGCGTTAAAACTTCACCTTTTTAAAGAAGAAAGTTATTAACTTTAACTTATTGATGAACAATATCAGTAGATGTCTTCAACTGTGACAGTTTTCTTTTAGGCCCACCTACATAAAATAAGCAGATAAACAATAAGCCTGTTAATTATTTAAGCATATGTATTTATGTCCTTTAAATGTCCTTCATGAATTTAACTAATTTGCAAACTAATTTGTAGTCGTTTGAGCAAATCTGTGACAAGGAGCATAATAATCAGTTATCATACTGAAAAAAACCTAGGGAGTTAAGCAGGGCTTTTTTTCTGGGAAAAGTGGTGGTGGAACTCAGTGGGTTGCCCTCGGCGAAAACAGTCACATGGCTGGTGGCCCTGCCCCCTGATCTCCCCCTCTGTCTGGAGATCAGGGGGTGGGGCCACCAGCCATGTGACCGTTTTCAAGAGGTTCCGGAACTCTGTTCCACTGTGTTCCTGCTGAACAAAAGCCCTAGAGTTAAGTATATGAGGCTTTCAAAAATCAGTGGAGAGATTATTGTTCATTTAGCAAGAAGAAAACTAAACAAATCTATAAAAAGAAAACAGGTGAATAAAACTCAAAAGTACAAGTATTTTTCAATAACAGACCCAGAGATCCATGAAAGTAGTGTTGTTTCTGCACATGAAATACCTTTTACTGATTTATGCCAGTTGTGTATTAAAAGGAACAGTTCAGTCAATACTGTCTGTCCAAGTATGATACACATTCATCTGAGATAATATAAACTACTGAAATCTCACTAGGGATTATCAGATTTAGGAGCTGTGTCTTTATGATGGCATGCCAGAAATGGCGTGGACCTACTGTCAGCCATACTCAGGTACCGTTTGTACAGCGGATGATACTGCAACTTCTTAGCAGATATCCAGTAGGATTTTACCTTGCTCTTCTCAGTCTGAGCAAATGGTCCCTGTTATGAAGCTGGTCCACACCTGCACAGTTCTTTGACTGCTCAGCTACTTTTTGCTCTGGGCCACCAGCAGTGATAGACACTCCCTTCCAGGGATGCAGATGTCTGCCATCAGAAAACAAAAAGATGAGGTTCCAGTGCATTCACCAGAGTGCCTTCTTGTGTCTTAAGAAACTGTTTGGACCTTGGTCTGTGTTGAAAACAACGCTTGAAGCTTTGAGGCTGTGATGAAAAGGAATGATGGGCAAATATTGTTTTGGATGTGCTATTTTGTATATAGTAAAGTTCTCAGTAAAGCCTTTCCTTTCCCTCTTCATCCAGCATCATATAACAACCAAATGGTAATGAAGGTGTTTCAGTAGCTGTAAGGGTTGTGTGTGTAACTGCAATGGAAGAAGGCCTCACTTAGAAAAGAGAATTATTTAAAACAAGCGGGGCTTACTTCATTTCCCTTCTCCTCAACCTAAGGTTACCAACCTCCAGACAAGGCCAGGATTTCTCCTGCATTACAACAAATCTCCATACAACAGAGATCAGTTCCACTGGTAGAAATGGCAGCTCCACAGGGAAGATTGTATGAAATTACTTCCACACTGAGCTTCCTCCCCTCCCCAACTCTGCCCTCCAGGCACCACTCTCAAATATCCAACTCCAGAAACCATAGGCAGTCCCCATATCCTCTCCTCTTTCCCTGCTTCCTTTTTTCCCATTAAGGGCCCATAGCAGCTTACATGATCTTCTTCTTCTTCTTCTCTATTTTATCTTCACAACCCTGTGAGGTAGATTAGGCTGAGAGGAAGTGATTGGCCCAAGGTCACCCAGCAAGCTTCGATGGCAGTGCGGGGAACCTGGGTGTCCCAGATCTTAGTCTGACATTCTAACCACTACACCACACTGGCTGTCAGATTCACCTCCTTTTCTCCTCCCATCTCCTCCTGGGAAAAGCCCAACCAAGTTGCAGAAGTTGTACGGTAGCAAGTTGCTTGGGTGAGATGTGTGATGGCTACTGCCAGGTCCAGCCAAGTTGTGCAAGTTTTGAGGAGGCTGTTACTAGGCCTAGGCAAGTTGTTTGGCATCAAATTGTAGCCACCTCTGCACTTTGGTGAGCTGTGCAAATTTAGTGGTGGCGCATTTGCCAGTGGTTACTGCTTAGCCTGGCCCTGGTGAATCATCTCTCCAGGGCAGGAGGGAGGGAAGCAGGAGTGGACTGGGAGGCTGAATATCCCTGGAAAGGACCCTTCCCTGCCTTTGACAATAACCAATGTTTGAAGGCTGGCAATATTGTTCTGGTTGCCTAGCAACCCCCATAATAACCACTGGGATCTCCTTTTTATGTTATGCTGCTTATATTATTTTGGGAGCCTCACCCCCACAGTGTGTTTTTTAGATGTTAGATTTTTCTGCAAACATAGGGCTTTTCTCAGGTTTGTAGAACAATCAGTCTTGTCTGTACATGACTTTAATCTCTGGATATAAATAGCCACAGATGTGCCATGTTGAGAGCAGCCATATTGATGTAATAAGCTTCAGTTACTGCTATGCAGTGAACCTATGAAAAGACCTGGCATGATTTTAAAAAGAAAGAAGTCCTTTCTGGTGAATGGCACCTATTGTTCTCATACAGTTTTTCAAAAGGTAAATTGTTTACTAAAAATCAGACTTGGAAGAACATATCTGCCAATAATTTGAAAAAAATAGTATGATACTTTTACTTACTTGTATTGTTTGTAAGATCTTATATTCTAGAACATTTAATATAGAGGTGTGTACAAATAAATTAATTTTCATTTTACAGTTACATCGTCATGTTCATTTTCCTATGGCTCCCCTGCATTCATCGGCAACCACCAGTTGGAGCCGCAGCTTATCATTAAAACGGAAGCGCATGGATCCCCTTCACCCGTCCTTCATCTACCGCCTGCTCCACCTTGTGATGAGGAACAAGTATCTTCCGCTGGATATCCCTCTTCTGGACCTTTGCCATCTTTTGCTATCTCCCCAACTTCTGGACTTGCTTTTCCTGGAATCCCTTTAATTACAGGTCCGTCTCCAGATGGATCATTCCTTATTAGGCCCTCTTCTCATGGTTTTTCTAAAATGGATATCTTAATTTCTGAGCTAAGAGAATTAAAAGAGGAGGTAAGTAGTGCTGTACAGCAGCTGAGAACCATAACTGGGCAGCTAGGCCACTTGCTTGCCTATACAGGACAAAGCTCAAAGAGTCCTAAGGTACCCACAGAAGGATAAGCAATGACATTTATAGAGGAGCTGTCTCCATCTGACAGATACATCCATTATGTAAGAAGGATCTCATTGAATTGTGTTACTATATGTTCAGTACTTTCAAAAGCATGAAGAGCTTATTTATATAAACAAGTCCAGTTAGCAAATTGTTGTACTCTTGTAAATGTTTAATATTTCACAACATATATGTATATATATAATATAAATAAATGTATACATTCATATACCTCAGTCTTTGTTGTATTTTTAAATTTACATTTAAAAGTAACACCCACCAAAAAACATCTTCACTTATGCTTTTTCATCTTAAGAATTGTTCTTTACTGTCTGTAGATAGAGAAATACATTTCAAAGGTAAACTACTTTGTCTAACGCTGTTTGCAGCATTCTTTCTCAGAAAATGGTACTATAACAATAGTGTCATTTCAGTGGGAATCTTGTACAAAAGTTGGATAAATCTAGTGTTTATTCTATTATAATTACTAGCACAGCTCCCAAGTTGTTTCAGAACATTAAGATTCTTCCCTCATGGAATTCCTTTAACAATTGCAAGCTATGAATGCTGATTTTTTTTTCATAACTAACAGTGCTTTCCTATGCAGAGTTATTCTAATCTGAGCCTACTGATTTCAGTGGGTTTAGACTGGCATAACTCTACATGGGATTGCTCTATACATAACTCTATTTGACCTGAACAGTTTTGACGTTATTAGATTTGAGGGTAGGAGTACACAAATAGGAGGATTTTAGAAAAATATTTTAGAAACCAGTCTAATTGGCATATGCTGATGCTTCTACTAACTGCAACATTAAGGCCTAGATTTGTCAATAATCAATTAACTTGGATTCTTTGAAAACAAACCTAAGCTAGGGGAGGACTTTTAAACAGAAGAAGTCCATTTAAAAAGAGTAATATATGTGCAAGATCACATCTTTTAGTACAAAATATCCTGGAATAACTAGCACTGCATTATTTCACTTTTTCAAATAATAATTACTAGTGGTATTAGCATACATTTAAAGAATGTGGGTAGTCCACCATGTCTCACTTAAAATGCACCTTCATGCATTTCCTAGAATTAGGTAAAACAAGAAAAGAAAGTGACTAGCAACATTTTCTGATGTAACATGCAAAATGTGACTTGCACATTGCATGCACGGTGAGATGACCAGTTTAGTTGATCACTTACAAATTAAATCATCATCAGGTGGGCAGGGAGTACAAACCATGTGCATGTATTTCCCCCTTGCTTTTATTTAACATAAAATGGGCTTTTGTTATGAGCGCCACAGATTATTCAAGGTAACGGCACCAGAATTCAAGGGGGGAGGAAGGGTCAGAAATTTGCTTCCCTCAGTTTATAAAACAAGCCAAAATTTGGGCCAGCTTAGAAAACCCTGCAGCAGTTCTCCACCACTACCAATTTCAACGTCCTTGGGGGAAGAGTGGGATAAAGATGTAGTGAATAAATAATAAAATGTCTTTTCTTTTTAATTAAAAAATTCCCTTCCAGCCACCAGTGTTTCCCCTTTCACCAAAACTAACCTTGCTGTTAGAGCAGTGGCTGGGAGAGCTGCCATCAGCGGTACGGGCCTCATCATTCCAGCCAGACTATTTGTTGCTGCTCAGTTTAGCTACACATATATCTTGGGAAGTTACTCTCCGGGTGTCTTTTCTCTGTCCTGCCCCCTTTCTGAACACAAATCTGTTCTGATTTTATGACACTTGCTTCTTTGCAAGCATAGAGTAAATACTCAGTAGCCATGGATGGCTGCTTGTGAAAGGGGTGGGGTGGGGGGTGGCTCGGGGCAACCAAGTAATTACTTGTTGTTTGTTCTCCAAGAGGCAAACATTTTTGTGCTTAAAAAATAATTGTCATAATCCAACTTAGCTATCAGTGATAATGTGTGGATGTGTGAAAAGTGTTTTGCATATGAGTTACAGAAACATACTTGCATTAAGCTGTAGCTAGTTGTTTTTATTGCCTCTGTCTGCCACAGTAATAATCTGTTTTAAACAACAGAGGTGACCAGATTTTCTTGATTTGTATAATTAATCAGTTCTTATTTCCCTATTATATCGAAGAATACTTTTTCTTAAGTGTAGCTGATTTTAATGGGCTTAAGAGTGCCTGTGTTGTGTTTTGACCTATGTCTGAATTGGTACTTGTCTCACAATAATTTCTTAAGTCTGTGACCATTTTAAGTAAGAAATATTTGGCAGTCTTGTATCACCAAGGTTAAAATATTGATTTTGCTTTATTGATTTAAAGTAGAGGGTCAAAGTTTCTTAGAGATTCTTAATACTAATAAATAAAATGCTGTCTTCAGCAGTTTTCCTCCCTAGAGGCAATATGCATCTCAGTGATTCACTAGTTCATAATGGATGAACAACGTATTATCCAATATCGTGTGCAACGTGTTTGGCTTTTAGAATTAAATTTCCTTATGTCTGTCATGGTTTTAAAAAAAGTTTTATCTCTTTGTTTGATATGAAATTGGGAAGATGACTAGATGATGTAATCCATAACATCTTTATAAATCTAATATTTCAGTGTTAATATTAAGAGGATTTTGTAATCAGATGTTACAAGACTACACATGTTGCTTGTACAGCAAAGTTAAAGGCTGAGGCAACATGTAAATATTTGTCTCAATGGGCATTATGCAGCATTCTGAGAAAACATCATAAAATGTTTTCACATTCTGTTCTTCCAGTTAACAACAGAACACTGTGGGGAAACCCGTAACTGTGATGGGCAAGAGAGAGGGAGCAGGGTGATGGCTCATACATTGTATGGACTCCGTGGAACTATCACTCACCTCTGTGTAACTCTAGGGATACAGACACATTGTATCTTCTCAGCAGCATAGAACCCTTTTTTCTAGTGTTTAGGGGTCACGCTTAGTTTTGTTTCCCTGTATTTACATATTTCACCTAACTTTTCCTTTCAGGAGGATACAAAACAGCTCACAACAACAACAAAAATACAATATAAATAAACCAACCAACCAAAAAAACAGCAGAAGCACAACTACAACCCATAGGCTAGAACACTTTTTGCTTGCACCAAAGGCCCCTGCCTCTGGCCATGCCCAAGCTTTATACACGCAACAGGAAGGGAAAGCAAATGCTTGTTACAGCTGGCAAAGATGTTTCTCTTAACCTTTCCTTTCTGCGCCTATTTTGTCCTGGATAGCCCACAGAGTCAGCCTTGATTAGTAATTCGATGGTAGACCTCCAAGGAAGACCAAGGTAGCTGTGCAGAGGGAGACAATGGCAAATCACCTCTGTTAATCTCTTGCTTTGAAAACTCCAGCAGGGGTTGCCATAAGTAATCTGTGACTTGATGGCACTTTATACACACAAATCATCTCCATGGTAATAGAGATGTTTTGTTGCTGCTCCACAGTTTTGGAAATTCATCTCCCTCTTTGTTTTGAATGAAGCCAGTATGAGGTAGCTTTTAATCTATAGCATTAGTATTTTAGTTAGAATTTTATTCTGATTATTGAAATCACCTACTTGTGTTTTCAAAAATAGTTCCCTCCCTGAGTCTTTGGATCAGGGCACACATAAAAGGAGTTAAGATTTCCGCCAAGCTGGCATTTCCTGGAACATTTAGATTGAATCAAGGGGTGCTTTGCTGCATGAGAAAGATATCTTCTGTTCCCTGAATGCCTTTTTTCCACCATGTGCCAGAGTATCACACACAGGAAAATGAAACTGAATGCAAATATATTTTTGCACTTGCTCTAGAGTTCGTACAGCCTCTTGCACAAGATGAAGCATAAGGGCTGCTGTGGAACTGATCTGGTAAAAGACTGTTAGAGTGCGCAACAAAGTGGCGAATTCGGTGTAGAGTGATGTATATAAAGGGGTGGGGGAAATCCTCATTTAACATATACAGTAGCAGACTCTGAACTGAGATTTTGGGTTCGTGGTGGATAACTCAGTAGAAATGTTGACTCAGTGTTTTGAATCCAGAGCTGCTCAAGCAGACTCCTAATGGACTTGACACAGGACTGCTTGAGCAAGACCTGGAGCAGCTCCGAGTGTTTTCCTCTCTGTAGTGGCCAGGACTTGGTTGCACAAGACCTTGAACAGGCAGAAATGCAAGTGGGGAGACTAAGTTTGACTTAGTGCAACAGGTTAGAACAGTCTTTTCCCTCCTTGCTTTTCCACTTGTTAGTGCAAATGGAAATTTTGCTGTGGATCCAACCCAGTGTATAGCAGCAGAGAAAAAAAAAGATTCTAGGCTAGAGACTAAAGGGGTTGAAAGTAAAGGTCAGTATCCTAATGCCCTTGAATATATGTTTTGACTGCATATATAATATTTAATATTGTTCTTTGCTGGTCTCAAAAAGCTAGAAAAGGTGAAGAAAGTACAATTGATATGGTCAAGGGACAGGCGTATTTTACCTATGAGGCAAGATTAAAGAATATGGAGTTTTTCAGTTGTTTTTTTTTTAATTTCTTAGATGAGAAGAACATGCCAGAGGTTTAGAGAGAGAGAGAGGGGGGATAGAAAAATTTCTCTTTCCATGATACTTGAGGGCAGGGCTTTTTTTCAGCTGGAACGCGGTGGAATGGAGTTCCAGAACCTCTTGAAAATGGTCACGTCGATGGCCCCACCCCCTGATCTCCCGGCAGAGGGGAGTTTGGATTGCCTTCCGCGCTGCTCCAGTGGCACGGAGGGCAATCTAAACTCCCCTCTGTCTGGAGATCAAGGGGCGGGGCCACCAGCCCCCTGATTTAAACTTTAAAAAACTCCCCCCTTGTTCCAGCTGACCCAAAGTGACGTCATTGTGTGGTCCTGGGAGCATGCACAGACTTTGCGCACGTGCATGTGGTTCCAGGGGCACTACCTCCTGCCAAGAGTTGCCCCCTGTGCTGGCAACCCACTGAGTTCCACCACCTCTTTTCCCAGAAAAAAAGCCCTCCTTGAGGGCATCCTCAATGATTGCAATGAATGAGCAGTAATATTGATGAGCAGTAGATTGGAAATAAAACAAAGCTGTTCTTCACATGACAAATAATTATTTTAGGAAATTCACTGCCATATCTGTATGGCCCCTTCCAACTCTATGATTCTATGACATAGCGATGGCTTCAGGTGTAGATAGCCTTAAAAACAGACTAGACAGATTTATGGAGGAAAGTTCCATCAATGGAAAGTAGCCATATGGCTAAACAGAACCTCCATGTTTGGAAGCAGTGTGCATCTGAATACCAGTAGTTGGAGGACAACAACTGGGGGAGGCTCTGGCCTCTGTGTTCTGCTTGTATACTGTCCATCTTATTGGCCACTGTAAAAAAATAAGGATCGTGGACTAGATGAAGCGCTGGTATCATCCAGCTGGGCTCTTTATTTGTCCGTATAACTCTTGTGCAAGCATGTTTGGAACTGTGCCAGCAGTTGTTTTTCTTGTGGTCGTGATTCTTTGCATCCAACCCAATGTTCGCTTCAAAGAAACAAGGCACTATAAGAAGTGTGAAGGTGTGACTAAATGGAGAAAGGGTTGGAATTGAAACAAGGGTGGAATAGCTGCAAAGCTATTTATTCTACATCTGTGCTCCGATTCCTTTGCGACTCTTCTCCTGTAGCATCATAGAAAATTGAACATGTTGCGCTGCTGTCTGTGAAAGCTGAGCAGGTGTCCAACGTAGGCAGGTGGATGCTTGAACTCTGCCGGCTCACAAGTTGACTCCAGTAAAGTTCTATTAACAGGTGGCTTACTGATTGGTGTGCCATGTGACATTTATCGAGGGAGCTGCTTGGATGGCAGGCTGCTTCATACAGAGGCAGAGGGTCTTTGCTTTTGATGAGGAAATTGCTGAAACTCATGTCTCATTAGTGTTTCCTAAGGTTCTTTGGAAGCAAACAACAGTTTAATTAAAGTCTGACGTAAACACATTTCTGCACACTTTCCCTGCAGCATTTTATCACATTAGAATTGATCAAAATAGTTGCCTTGGGCTGACTTGAACAGATATACATCTGGAGCACCATTTGTGCAAGCTGCCGTTGAGCAGGCTGCAGACGCTGTGCTTCACAGCAACTCTTTTTTACCTCTCTTTGTAGATACGGAATTACCTCGTTGGGAGATGAGTTGATCTAACATTTTTTTTTTTACAGTTTGCATACGTCTTTATACCTTTGATGTCTTTGTGCTTTAAAATTTATAACATGATGCAGTCCAGACATGCATATTCTTTACTTTTATAGTATTATGCAAGAATAGGACAGTGCTGTTAAGCTTTTAACCTAGCCATGCTGCTCTCAAAAAATGGTTTTCAGTTCCAGTATTGCTATAATACTTGGTTCTAATAGTTTAGTGTCAGCTGGGTATTTGGATACATATTCTTTAGAAGATGATCAAACATTTATTTTAAAAAGGAAATACAGTTAAGTCCCAGTCATAAACAGAGCCCAAGTTTACTTTATCTGTTCCCTATACAAATTTGTAACAAATTTATAATCCCAGAATCCTGTCTGCTACACACAATCTCATGACTTATTCTATTGAAATGCCATTTTATTTCTGAATAACATAAATAGGCTTGAATCCTGCTTAAAATTACTGCTGACAGAAAGATTTCTGTCCTTAGATTTCCTGCTGCAGACAGAAATGCCCCCTGTGCTATTCTCAGAGGAAAAGGGGCCTCCAGGAATAGCAGGGGGAAATTGCAGGTCTGCTGCAAGAGCGGAGTTGTTGGCCGTAGCTGTCACTCCAGTGTGAGATTCTGGGTGGCAGGACAAGGTCTTCAGTGTCGCACAGATGTACAACATCACTTCCTATGCAAAAACCAGAAATGATGTCATCTGTGCAGAGCGACAGTTTAAGATTTACCCAAAGTAATGACATCACTTTTGGTTTCACACCAGAAGTGAAACGTTGCAAGTTGGTGTGATGCTGCAGAAACCCCGCCCCGCCCCCCACATTACTTTCCCTTGCTGGCCTGTTGAATGGCAATGGGGAACAGGGGACCTAGGGCCAGGCAGGAGGGGGGAAATTGATGAAAATAACATACACAACCTTGCACCAGCAGAAGTTTTAGGTAAGATTCATACCGCAGACTCCATCATGGAAATGGATTTTCAGACAGAGCTGCACCTCTGGACTCCTGTGAAATGTACCCCACCTCCTACTCCCTGCAGTGCTATTTTCAGGAATTTTAATATGCTTAGTGCTCAAGATTTGGCACAATTCTTTTGCAATTGCTCATTATTTAATTAACAACACTGATTTTAACATTTGAAATATACTTTAGCTGTTTTAAAGTGTTAGAAAAAATAAAAAGGACACTGATAGTGAAATAGCATTGGTTTCTGCAGGAAATTAGCTAATGTGTTGATATATAAGAGAACACAGCGACCTTAATGTCACACCCAAGTTGTTAATAAAATCAGATAATATTTTATGGTTAGTGCTACACCCTAATGCATCTTACTGTGCCTAAACTCGTAGTCAAGGAGAGACTGCAAATATTCTCTCTGTTCTTTATACAAACAGTTTTTGTTTTGCCTCAGTTGTACACTGCCTCTATTATTCCACCAAGAACAGATCATAAGCACTCCACTGTGATGTCAGTGCATATTAGGGACACTAGAGAAACCATTTGAATAACTTCACAGCATGAAGAATGCAGAAAACTATAATGAGCGTTTCAGCTTCTCTATGCTTGTCGCTTGAAGTTCTGCATATGTTCCAGTAAAAGTGCATAATTTATTCTGTTCTATTGGATACTGTTTTATTCTTTCTTAAAATATATAGCTCCTGCAAATAGTGATGTGTGCTATGCTATACAAAGAAGGAAAAAAGTTTAGAGTAATAACTCCCATTGCCATTTCCTTTCATCTACAGCTTTCCTCATGTATAGTGGTTACAGTATTAGTTTGAATATGTAATTTTTGCAACTGGTGGTATTTGAAGGAATATCACTGGGTAACTATAGAATCCCTTCTTCCCCTCATATATTCATTTTGTGTTTGGGATACCTCCCAGGTAATGGGAGAGTGGGGTTACAAAGAAACTCTGATTATATTGCATTTCAAAAAGCATTGCTTCAAGAAGCTTTTTTTTTTTAATTAAAAAAAATCTTTTTTTCCTTAATGTGGTGCCAGTCCCTAAGTTAAATCTGTGTTATACTATATAGGCATGTAAAAACCACTATTTATAAAAGTAGCATTACCGCCATTCAGTTCTTTTGTTGAATATAATTTTACAAAAGATGTCTGCAATAATCTCTAACTTGCACATCTCCATCTCTGCTCGTAGAGGCACTCCCTGTAGGCTGGGATAGCTAAATGGAGCATCCGTATTCAGAGGGAGTATATCTTTGTGGACATCAACGGCTGAATGCTTTAGCCCTCATGCAGACTTATATGCAGTGGCCTTTGTCCACTTCTAGAAGTAGAATGCTACATTAGAGAGCTACTTTGAGAGCCACTTTGGTGTAATGGTTAAGAGAAGCAAGACTCTAATCTGGTGAACTGGATTTGATTCCTCCGCTTGAAGCCAGCTGGGTGACCTGAGGTCAATCACAGCTTTTAGGCGCTTTCTCAGCCCCACCCACCTCACAGAAGGATTGTCATGAGGATAATAATAACTTTGTAAACTGTTCTGAGTGTGGCATTAAGTTGTCCTGAAGGGCAGTATATAAATCAAATGTTGTTGTTATTGTTATGACTAGAGACTTGCCCAAGAGATCTAGCTGAATCATTGATCCATTATTTGGCCCCCATGTTTACTGCTGCAACACATTTGACAGAAAGCAAACTGAAGAGACCAAAAGATAGATGACTTCCCTGAGGCTGCAAGCTAAGTACAAGTCCGGGCTGAACCCCAAGCATCAAATCCTTCCTGTCAACTCCTTTTCAGTAAATTTACCCTAAAACATTCAAACCATTCCCAGATCTTCCAGATCAATGTGATTTGAATGAATTAATCCTTGAAACTTTCATTTCCCCACTTACCTGCCTAAAAGAAAAGTCTCCTTTTTTCGCATACCCGCTGAACAACTTCCCTGCATGGCTTTCCAATACTCTTTCCCTGTGCCTTCAGAATAAAGAGGAGGAACTGGATGCAGAGCCACATGACACAGCTTGCATCCAATCAGCAACCACCTAACACTGCAGTGATTGCTAGCATCACCTAACCTGCTGCAGCACACATGCTCACTCAGCACTCTTCCGTTGAGGATGGAAGGAACCAGGGCTTTTTTTCTGGGAAAAGAGGTGGTGGAACTCAGTGGGTTGCCCTTGGAGAAAATGGTCACATGGCTGGCGGCCCCACCCCCTGATCTCCAGACAGAGGGGTGTTTAGATTGCCCTCTAAACTCCCCTCTGTCTGAAGATCAGGGGGCGGGGCCACCAGCCATGTGACCATTTTCAAGAGGTTCCAGAACTCCGTTCCCCCGTGTTCCCCCTGAAAAAAGCCCTGGAAGGAACAAAGCCTCTTAAGCATTTGGGGGCAAAGAAAAGTACAGCACAAGTCAGCCTGCCTTGATTTGTTACTGTCTGTCTTTCATCCCCTCAAGATGGCAGTTTGATGTGCTTTGTGCCTTTGTTAAATGAGCCATGCCTGCTCTTCTGTAACTTGTTGGGTTTTTTTCTCCAGACAATATTGTAAGAATGTTTTTACAATGGGGGGGGGGAAGCTTATGCAATCAGGGAAGAGTTACAATTCTGAAAGCAAATATTTGTTCAATTTTGCTAAGTGGCTTTTTATAAAGGTTGTGCTTGAATGAAAAAGGTGATTTGGTCTAATAAACCAAAAGGTCATAATAAATAAAGAAGCTAGTGCAATTTGCAACTGCTCCAGAAGCAAGTTCAGTTGTTTGAATAAAGATTTCAGTGATATATTACAAGGAATTATGTTGTATCACATTTTGAAACTATTTTTCTTTCAAGTATTTCAGTGTAACATACATTATATTTGTGTCCATATGTATGATGTTTGAAATAATCCCGTTATACTCTTACAATAACCGTAAGAGGTAAGTTAGGCAGAGGATGACAAATTATCCAGGGATTGCCATAGAGAAGGGAATTGATCCTTAACAGCCAATACCAAACCGAGTATGGTTATTTCTACACAGATGATTTGCTCCACCCACACTCTCACATTGGAGCGCCCATACAACGTCTCCCTGCAATGGTTATCCTACTGTGCAAGCAGCCACTCTAACCACTAGCATTTTAAATTTACAATCATTCAGGAATCAGAGTGTACTTATTTCGCTTTGTCACTTGGCTTTTAAGAGTGTTTCTCAACCTTTTGGTACCTGGAGTACAGTGCCCCAACCCCGCTCCCAGAATAAAATAGGATACACATTTCTCTCTGTCGTCAAGAACATTCATGTTTTGTTTTAATCTGTTTCCTAAACTGTTATTTCAGTTCTTCCTCAATCCTCTTAACCAGTGTCATCCCGCCCACCACCATTACAGGTCTGTGAAATGGGTTTCTATATCAGATCAAGCCCAGAATAGTCTCATGGGCGACAGGCTGGAGTTGCTTGGAAGTGTTTTGAGGAACAATGATATCCTTGGCCCATTAATCTTACCTGCTAGTTTGCTTCTCCTTCTTTTGACAAGTTCATCAGAAATCAGAATTGTCTCTATCATCAGTTATGTCAAAAATATGGAAAGACTAGTGATTACTCTTCCTGTCCATGTAAAGGAAATGAACGTCCATTCTGGAAACAATTAGCTCTATCTTGTAATATAACATGGCTACTGATGGTGTGTAAGCAGTACTTTAGTACCATGATGCATAACAAAGCTATTATGTTGTATTGCCATTACAGATATGTCTTCTCCTACAATGAAGAAGCCTGAAAAGCCTTTGTTTAGCACTACATCTCCCCAGGATTCATCACCAAGATTGTCCACTTTCCAGCATCACCATCCAGGAATCCCCGGAGTTGCACACAGTGGTGAGGATGCATGAAAAATTAGCTAGTCTTTTCTCACAGCAATAGTGTGGGGGCATTAATTTAGACCATTGGTTTTGGATCCTACTTAAAATTTCTGTGGACAGAAGGATTACTATCAGTGGAATAGAAAAGAGTCCAGTAGCACCTGATGAAGAGAACTGTGATTGTCGAAAGCTTATGCTACAGTAAAGTTGGTTAGTCTTAAAGGTGCTACTGGACTCTTTTCTATTTTGCTACTACAGGCTAACACAGCTAACTCCTTTGTATCAGTGGAATGTGGTTTCCCTATCTCAACGCTCTTGCTGCAGCCCAGAATACCCCTAAAAATGCTGAGGGAGGAGTCAGAGGTCTATAGTGGGAGGGGAGATTAATGAAAATTGCCCCTCTTCTTTCTGACCATAGAAATTTTAAGTGGAATTAAGCTGCCAATTTATTGACAGTGCTAAATTTTAACATTTGGCAGAAAGGAGGAAAACATTTATGGCATGTGAACAAAGTGATAACTTCTGTCTCCTTTGGGTAGAATAAATCAACTTCTAATACTGTACACCATATAAATCGTAGAAGTTTATCTTCTTCTGTGTCTAATTTAGGGGTTTTTCACATGGTTTCTCCCCCCCCCATTAGTTCTGGTCCCATACTGCTTTAATTTATTCCCTGACTTCAACACACAAGTTTTTGCCTTTAGTTTTTGCTTTGGGTTTTTTTGTCCCCCTCCCCCATTTTTTTTTTCTGGTTCTTTTGAGACCACTTTTACCCCAATCTTTTCCTGGAAGCCGATTTTGAGTCAATTTTTTCCTTGTGCATAATCTTCCAATTGGTTTTTCATCCTGTCCATTTCCACCCACCTCCAACCCACCTTTTGATGATTGGATGTTTATCATCATCGAACTGCTCCTCCCTCCACCAACTTCCCCTAGTTTTATTTTCTCTTTTTAAATTGTCATTTCCATAGTATTATATCGATGTACCATTGTAGTAATACATGCAACAGATTCTTTGAATTCCCAACTTGCCTTTAAAAAAAAAAGTCTCTAACCTGTTCCATTGCAAAGATATGCCTTTTCCCTTACATCTCTGCAACAGAGTTATAACCTATAACGCTGCTTGTATTCTTATAACAGCAGCTTGTATTCTTATTACATTTTTAAAAAGTGTAAAAGTCCTGGGAGTCTGGGAGAGGGGGAGTATCCACTTCTGGTGCCATAAAAAGGTTTCGAAATCATATAGCCACTTCTGCTCCAGGCTCCATCCCAACTGAGATTGGCTTGCTCTGCTGGTGCTGGTCTCTCCTTCCGAGCTCTGGGTCAGTCTGGGCAGGGCTCTCTGGTTTGTACAACAGGTGGGTAGGTTGGGTATGGGAGGCGGACTTGCTCTCCTTTTAGGCTTTCTTATGCAAAGATTTCCCCATGTAAGCCATTTGAAGAAGGAAACGCTGATTCTCAAAAGCTTACTTTCTGAAATTCTTGTTGGTCTCTAAGATGCCACTGGACTAAAATCCTGATGTTCTGCTGCAGATCAGCACAGCTACCCACCTAACAATACTTTCCCGTGTGTTCATTTTCAGTCTTTTTTTTTAAAACCCTTATATCAATATAACGTTATAACCATGCACAAAAAAAGGGAGGGCGTTAGAACATCACCAGTGATGACACCAATGGTGATGACACCCTTAGTTGAAAATTGTGATTATTTAGGGCACATGCCGAAGAAATTAAACTAACTCCACAACTGTAAAAATGCAAAGGGAAGAACCATACCAAAGTATATTCCAGTGCTTGGGAATCAGTTGCTACAAAAATCTGGAATAAGTCCAGTGTTTGGGAAAACCCTTAGTCCCCTTGGACTACAAATCAAGAAATCTTAAAATGAATGCTCCTTAAAATGTTATCTGTTTTGCAGTACATTGTCTCTCAGGTACTGTGAACTCTGTATTGGCATGGACCAATAGTGAGGCACACGCATTATGTGGTATCCATAGATGTTCCCATGCAGGATGTGACAAAAATTCTGAGTCATAAAATGTATTGAATTGTCAGAGTAAACGATACAGTAAGGGAACTTTTAGAATATGAATTATTGAGGCTTCAAATATCGATAAGTTTCTTGAATTTATTCTTGTCTCTGTAAGTGTTCTTCCATTTGAGAACCATAGACTAGATTCCGTAAGTACAGTGTAGTAAATTAGGATGTTAATTGCTGCTTGAACTGGTTTATTTCAAAGTCTCTGTGTGGTTCTCATTTGATAATAAAAAAAATCTGTCTATGAAGATACCGAGTTTAGATTTTTCTTCATTAACTAGAACAGACTTCTTCAGTATTTTCTGTCACAAAGCAAAATTATTTAAACAACCTATCTTGTAGTCTTGTTTTTAATTTTTCCTTTCCCCTATGAAAAGGTGGAAAGTCATAGTGGCCATAATAGTTAGCTCCTTTGGCCCCATTGTATCCTGAACATCTGTAGTAGGAAAAGAATGAAGAACTATAGCAAAGAAATTGGGGCAATTAGCATAGCAAAAGGGAAAAAGAGTTTTGCATGTTTGTATATATTAAAGATAAGAGCAGAACAGTCATCCATATAATCCAAGGATGAAAATAGTGGCAAAGGTGTGTGGGTGGGGTGGGGTGAGGGTCCTGCCTCTGCCATGAAATTCTAGATAAACTTATGGAAGACTCACATGAGCTGTCTGTATGATGGGAATAATACTACTGCCCTTCGTTACAGATTTGTTCTAAGGATTACAACAAGATGATATATGTGAAATGCTTTAAAGCGCTTTATAAATGCAAAGTGGGAAGGACTGAAAACAACAGACAGGAAGGGCAAGGAGGAAATTAAGTTGGTGGAAACCCTTGCACACTGTTAGGAAGGTAGTGGGAAGAGGCAAGGAAAGATGGAATACTGGGAGACCGAAAGCTCCTTAGAGAGGGAATTCTGCAGTGTTGATATTCTGAGAGGCGTTAGTATCTTTAAGTATCTCTAAGAGAAATTATTTTCAGGTTTGGTTGTTCCTCTCCAACACCTCTATGAAGCGAAAAAGCGATTATTAAAATTCAAAAATTCTATTTCAGGATCTGAGCCTCAAACCCCCAAGTCAAGGGAGTGAGGGAAGAACCTTCATTTTTGTAAATGAGTTTTGTTTTCAGTCAAACTAACTAGCCACTTTGAATATTGGGAACAGGGATAAATCTTGGGCCACTGGGATGAGTCATGGAAGATTTCCTCACTGGAATAGAAAAAGTTGAAATGTTAGGTGGCAGTAATGATAACAGGTTCATCTTGCAGTGTCAGGGTCAGCTTTGTGTTTGGAGAATACTGCTTCAACCAAAACTGAAAATATTAGGCAAGGCGAAGAGCAACCAACGCCTTATTCCCCACTTTCAAAGCCCTCCAATGGCTATAATAGTGTCCTTTACTCTTCTCTACTTTTTAATCTCCAACAAGTTTTAAAAGTGTATGTGTCAGAGAGAAAGAAAAAGAAAAAATAATATCTTGCTGCATATATGCAGCTGTGTTGGATTTAACCTTTATTTTAAACTCATTTTGGGCTCCACAGGCTTTTAAACAGAGGAGATCCCAGTTATTCAGGGGATAAAAGTAGGGTTGCCAGGTCCCTCTACCGTCCTGCTGGGTGGGTAGAGTCCCTGGCACTTACCTTGTGCCAGGCAGGAGGCCCTTATTTGTACACACACCCCAGAGCTGATGGGGTGACATCACTTCCGAAAGTGACGTCACTGCACTGGCCACGCAAGCGCTCCCACACTCTGCATGGGGTCGATTCGGCTCGCTTGGGACCCAAATCAGCCCCAAACGAAGCACAAGAATGCTCCTGCAGATGGCACAATGATGTCACACGTGTTCTTGAGGTGCCTGCCGGTGGCGGACAAGCTCTGAGAGCTTGCCACCTTCCACCAATCACAGGGTGATCAGCGGATGAGGAGGCAAATTCCCTGGAATTTGCCAGCCATCGGAGGGCACTTGGGAACCCTAGATCAAACAAGGATGTGTTTTGGTCCCCTTGCTCTTCAATTTCTACTGAAATGACATAGTTCCAAGCTTGTCAGGCCCTGAGTTCTTTCCACCATATTTGGGGGAGGGGGTCAAAAAGTATTGATTCTCTTACATGCAGATGACTTGATGCTGATGTCCCTAACTTGTTTCAGTTTAAGGAGAATGCTGAACAAACTAGGTAAAGCCTTAAGTATCAACTTTGCCAGGACCAAAGTAATGGTCTTTGGGAGGAGACCTTGATGATTTAAATGGTCAATAGATGACAATCCCATTGAACAATGCAGAATCTTTAAGTATCTTGGAGTGACATTTAGTGAAACCCTCTCATAGAAAGCCCACCTGGCCATAACAAAAGCCTCAATTTTGAAAACCACTCAGGCCATATTTAAATTTTACACCTCAAAAGGAGGATTTTTAGTTGAGCTAGCCTTGAAACTGTTCCAGTGTAAGGCCATCCCACAGCTTCTATATGGTGCAGAGATCTGAGGTTGGAATGAACCTCTGACTTTGACCCTGGAACCAATTCAAAACCTCTTTTTAAAGAGGATTCTAGTTTCGTCTCACGGCATCCCAGCAGGATGAACTTGGGGTTGTGTTCTATCAGAGCCCGCTGGGTCTTGAGCTTATTCCATTCTGAAGAACCTCTCTGCTAGCCTGCTCTTAAGGCAAAGCAATACACTGCTGCATTCAGTCGCTGTTTGCTCTGCTAGCTTTAACAATATCCTCTGTTGTTATTCCCTGGTGGATTACTTACAGGGTGTCCCTTTGCCTGGTCTCAATATACGAGACTGGATCTTTAAGATGGGTGCTGCATTGGGCAGAAGTGCAACTCTCTCTTACAAAGTTTCTCCCTGGTTCATGTTTTTCCACAGGGACCATGGCAGAGCCTCTTATTTGACCAAAATCTGCTTTCTTAGTCTTAGAATGGCTTTTACTTCTCTGAGGTTTCAAACCATGCCCTCAGCAATTCTAAACAGTCGTTACACACACATACCAATGGATGCTGTTTTCTGTATTAGTGGAGTTTCGGTCCTCAAAGACCTTCTCCATTATATTTTGTTCTGCCCTTTGTATACAGAGCCCTGAAATAAATTCCTTAGCGAAATCTTTAAAAGCATTGATTCTTCCCTTGTGGTGGAAAAATCAACTTTCCTTCTTTCCAACCTGGATCTACACATCTCTTACAGAGCAGCACAGTTTGCCCTGGCAGCTAAGAAAATCAGGGCTTCAGCTGTGCATAAATGGTTGAGACGCCTTCACCTATGGTGCTCATGTGTTTTAATGTATTTTTATGTATTTTAACATCATTGTTTTATCATGTGGTTTTATGTTTTGCTTATTCATTTTATTTGCTTGGTTGTGATTACCGCATATAATAAATATTCTGAATACTGTTAAGAGTTGATAAATGCCACACAACGTTATAAATCTTATTACTTTCTTCTTTAGAAAGCACTGCTGTTCCCCCCTCACTTCCTACTTTTTGGTCTTTTTATTTTAATAAAACAAAAAAGTTGCCCCGTTTAAATAGAATGTGATTATTATGCACTGTGATAATATAATTTCCACACCTAGTGTAACAGCTTTGCAGAAACAGGACATTCTGTACATTCCTTTCATTACTAAAGACATTACAGTGTTTTCTGACATTACAATCCCTTCTTGGAGAAGTTTGTGGGAAAAAAGCACAATGCGAAGAAAAAATATGTATAGGATACTAGAGATATTGCCATTGGCTGAGATATTTTCCCAGGCCCTCAAGTTGAATGTTCATTAGCGTTTTTACAATGGACAGCTAATTATTCATGGTGTTATTGCTTAGTAATTATTCCCTACCCCTCTCAGACTGTTACCCAGGGCATAGCACAATGCGTTGTGCAATCATTTACTGACTCGTAGGACCCTGACTTTGTTCCCCCTCTTAAAAGACTGCTCGGGTTTTTAAACAATTTGCCAGCTTGTTTGCTTTGCCTGAATTGTATGTCAGACAATTACTAAAATATGTCTCCTTTGGGTGATGATTTCTGTATTTAAAGAAAAGTTTAAATCAAGTAATGGTATAAAACATGTAAATTGAATTGCATATTTATGTACTTAAAGAACAACAATGGTCTTTGGTGTGTTGGAATGAAAGTCTGGTGGTTAATGAAGTTGTGGATTATACCTGGGTGGAGGGCAGGGAAATATATTCTTTTCAAATTAATGGCTCATTTGTTTTTCTTGTATGTGAAGATTTTTGCTGTAATGAAAGACTGTGAATAACGTTCACTTTATCTTGTCTCCTCCAGTCATCTCAACTAGAACTCCACCTCCACCTTCACCATTGCCATTCCCACCACAAGCTATTCTCCCTCCTGCCCCATCTAGCTACTTCTCTCATCCAACAATCAGATATCCTCCTCACCTGAATCCTCAGGATACTCTGAAGAATTATTCTTATGACCCGTCCAGTCCACAAACCAGCCAGGTACTGTCATACTCCAAAAATCTGTGAGTAATCCTAGGAGAGATGTGTCTCATAAAAATGCCTAAAGCTGTTTGTTTCATCGAGGTCTTCTAATGTAAAAGATTCAGTATCTTTTTCAGTTAAATATGGGTGAATAAAACTGGGTTGTTCATGAGAACTCATATTCCAACTATTGTGGATTATAAAACGATCGTATTGGAATGACAAACAGATGAGAGCATGATCCTGTAGACGTTTTGTACAAACAGAGCCCTTCCAAAGGACACTGTGGTTGTGTGTCCAGAAAAATTCCTACTATATGAGCATGACCAGGATTTTCCCATTGTCATCTAGGGAATGACAGGTCTCTCTGTTGCTGATAATGGCAGCTGGTTGTACATGGTTATTTTTCATACTTCACATTTAAGTCACAGCCAGGGATGAAGCAAGAATTGTGCTAATGTTTGGACATAAAAGAACATGCAAACCTAGTAACAGAAAGGCTATTTAAATAAAATGCTCTCGAATTGCATATTTTGCATATATTTGGTAAATCTTTGCATAATGTTTAATGAGTGTTACAAAAATGGAAGACTTGTTCTTGGGTTTTATCAACAGCAGTTTTATATAGTTGTGTGGTAGTTCAAATGTGTTTCCAGAATGGTCACTAAGATGACTTTTAGCAGAGAAGTCATTTGTAAAGATTGGTGTGCAATTTTTTCATGTCTACATTTACCTGTCTCATAAGTGATCCAGCCAGACTATGAAATATTTGCAGCCTGTATCTAAGGTAATAATGCTTGAGATCTTTTCAGTGTTCCTCTTATGAGCCATAGTCCACAACTGTAGTATTTTAGGACAACTGTAAACAGATTATCACTCATAAAACAACTGAGACTAAAAGAAAAGCACATTGAATTATATCTAATTTCATTTTCCTTTATAGACCAGTCTTCATTCTGCTTTTATTACTTCAGTTTACATGCATCTTTTCATCTTGGCATTTCCCAAAAATTAAAACAATAAAATCAACCACACAGTTTTAGCAATAAAGCAATATCATTTCAATAGATAAAATGAAAATAGACACAGTAAAAAAAATGTCAGCAGTACAAAACCTTAACACTTCTTAAAGACTAAAAAGATTATTCTGTTCCTTTAAAATAGTATAAATCTGGTATGATTCCCTCAGGAAGGAGTTTCACAGAGCAGGAGCATTCAAGATCCTAGCAGATCTTGCAAACCCTGCTGGTAGGAACCCTAACTGAATCTCATCACCAGGTGTTAATTTTCAAAGATCCTAAATGCAGTTTTTTTCATTCTAAAGAGTAAAACTAACACCTTGAATTTGGACCAGAAAAAAAAGGGGAAGTCATTAGGACCTTGACAAAGATACAATGCAATATTAAACAGAATTATACATTTCTAAACCTTTGACCTCAATGGATTTAGACAGGCGAGATTCTACTTAGAATTGTCTTGTTAGTATCATACGCTTGCTGCATGTTGTCCCAGATAACAATGGATCTGTCACATTTTGGTCCGGTTTCCAAAGCATATACAGGGATTGTTGAACATGGAATCCCATATAGTAACACCAAGAATCTACCAGTGTGTGCAGTATTACTTATCCAAGATGGTTCATACTTGTTATACCAGCAGAAGCTGGTAAAAGTGGCTTTTGGCCTTGGCCACTTCCTGAGAATCCAGAGCTGAGCTGTGAACACTATCCAATAATCATACATCCACTCCTTTCTGGACTCCTGAACAGGTTTATTGTAGGGATTTTGTGCAGATCATGGGAATTAAAACAGCACACTGCAGCATAACTGCCTCCATGTTGAATGGGGATGTTCCAGCTACATTTTCTGGAATCTGATTTTGATATAGAAGCAGAACCTCATATTTACTGTTACGGTAGTAAATAGAGGTGGGCACGAACAGAAAAAAACCCGAACACGATGTTCGTTGTTTGTTGCCATCCACGAACAGGGAATCATGAACAACCACGAACATGACCATGTTCACGAACATGTTCGTGGTTGGCTGTTTGTGGGAGGGAGGGGGGATACTCGGAAGGGAAGCAAGTTCCCTGTGCTGTTTGCAAACGGCGTGGGGAACCTCCTTCCCTTCAAAGTCTCCCTCCATCCAGCTGGCTGGAGGTGGGGGGAGACTTGGAAGGGAAGAAAGTTCCCTGCGCTGTTTGCAAACATCATGGGGAACCTCCTTCCTTTCAAAGTCTCCCTCCTTCCAGCTGGCTGGGGGGACAGGGGAGACTTTGTCAGGAAACCCCTGACAAGCGGTTGAGTTGAGGGTGAAGTGCCTCTCTCCCTGCTGCTGTTCAGCAGCAGAGAGAAGGGCATTTCACCCTGGCAGGCTGCACTCAGCCGCTTGTCAGGGGTTTCCCTGACAGGCAGCTGAGTGGGGGATTTAAATGTCCCTCTTTCTGCACTGTGCAGCAGCAGGGAGAGGGAAATTTAAACCACGGCAGGCTGCACTTAGCCGCTTGTCAGGGAAACCCAAGTGGCCGAGTCGGGAGTGGGGGTGAAGTGCCCCTGGGCTTAGATTGGGGTTTCCAGGGCAACAGGAGTTCAGACAGAGTTCAGAAAGTCCGTGCCTACTGTTTCCAAGGGAATTGATTGAAAGGTGTCAGACTGTCAGGCTTGACGAACGGCTGATGAACACCACGAACGGAACGAACGGGGCCTCACAAACAGCTTGCTTGCAAACAGCTGATCGGGCTGTTCGTGGCTTTTTTTGTTCGTATTGCTGTTCGTGCCCACCTCTAGTAGTAAATACCATAGTAAATATGCTTCATGAAGTGTCAAAAACAAATTCCTTATTACTTAATTTGTAGAACACAGGAATGAATGAAAGGCATAACTATTTTGAACTGTTATAGAAGCTACTGTAATTGTTGGACTTTAAACATTTTAATCTGACTGTAAGCATATGCGCTGTTATGTTACAGACAGTGTGGCATAGGTTCTTATCATTAAATAAAAAGTCTAAATAATGTAGAATTTTTCCCTTAAAATATTAATCCTCATTAATGCTCAATATCAGATTTAGGCTACAGATTTCTGTCAGTGTCTGGATTTTTAAAAATCTCTATCTCATAAAGCATTTTTGCTGAGACTCAGATGGGAACAGGGCACGCTGGAGTTGATTTTAATTTGTGTAAAATTTCCATGAATAATAAAGTCCAATTAAGATATCCATTAGAAGTCCTTAATGCTAATTCAGTGTGGAAAATCTAAGGGTTTTATTGTTTTCTTTTTAGTTTTTTTTTTCAAACTGATGTCTCAATTAAGCATTATTGAGGGGAAAATATGCAAATTAAAATCAGGCCTTTAGTATTCTAATTTTTATAGTATTTAGGAATTTCTTATATTTCAATTTTGTAGGGAGTTTCTTAAACCTGTCCAATAATATTAGCAAACTTTGATCCAGATTTGTGTTCAAATTTTCAAGAAAAGTAGTAAGTTGATAATGAATTTTACCCTTTTTACTGTTCTGTCAACTACACTTTATCCTCTTTAATACTGGGAGCCATATATAATTAGCAAGATAACTCTTCAAGTACTGTTATGCCTTGAAAAGAAGAGTCTCCAATTAAAGGAATGATTTGCTAATACTTGTTTCAGAGATTAGCAGATTTGGATATCTGTGGCTCTTTTCAACAACAGCGCGCATCCTGCACGAATTTTAAAGTCCCAGTATTCCAGTCTAACAGCGAAAGAGAATGTCTATGCATTGCATTGATGAGTTTGAAGTTCATAAGATGGCAAAATATCCACTGTTGTTCATTGTATGGAATGAAGTTGCTCACCCTTGTGTTCCTGGAGTATTTTACTACGTGTTCATTTTTGTGAATGAATTCTTGCTCATTTGTTTTGTGGGACCCAAATTTCTTCTTTCAAGATAGTGTTCCCTCTGTAAGGTTATTGCATTTTCTGGGCAATCGAATCACAGTATTTCATGCTAGAAATATTCTTTTGTTCCCTTATATTGCCTTTCCGAGTGCTATGAGCAAGGGTCTTTGCCCTTTGGATGGTCCTTATGTGTCACTACGACTTGTGCATCATAAAACCCACTGTTTCAAGCAAATGCCAAGTTACGATTTTTAATTGTATTTTATTTATCCCCTACAGCTGATGTCTCATCTTCAGAGGAGAAAGTAGTGAAGAGCCTAGCTGTTCTTCTTAGCAATACCCCAGCCCATTTTGTTGAACCTTTTAGGGGTTTCCCCATTGTTATTATTTGGTAATTTCCTCTCTCCTATGCTAGAGCTCATCTGCTTTGGTTAAAAAAAAATTCCAAAAGCAATGCCGTTCAATATGCACTGTATCCCAGTACATGTCGGCAGGGATCACGGTCTAGAATTCAAGGGATAATTGTGTTCACTGACCTGTTGAATAAACCCGGAATGGTAGGAAATGAGACCTGTTTGCCTTGCTTTGCTTGTGTGAAACCAGTATGCCAAATTAATGGGCAGACATAGAGAAAATTTTATACTTGCTTATGCGAAATCTAGTGGAAAATGCATCCTGATCTTAAGCAGGTTTACTTGGAAGTAACCTTTGGGTTCAGCACTACTTACTCCCTTGTATATTAGGATTGCCATCTAACACTACAGTCATATACAGAGTTACTCCAGACAGAGTCCATATAAAGCAATGAGGTTAGATTGGAGTAACTCCATAGGATTACACTGCCAGTCTCTTTCTGAGTTATTCTAGTTGGCATCTGTTGATATAGTGGAACTGTTTGCCCATTTCTCTGAATTTTAATGATTGGAGGTGGTAAAATAACACTGATGTTTTACAGAAGCATATTGTTATTACAGAATACCTTGGAAATATGTTGGCATCAGAATGCAGACTCTGAGAACATAGTGACACTGGGATTTTATCTTGCAGGCTATAGAATGAAAGAATATTTTTTTTGTACCAGAAAGAATCAGGCAACCTCAGATAACATTTTAACAACAGTAGGGAATTGATTGATACAGTTGCATGGTTGAGCCAAAGCAGTTTTCTTTAAAACATGTATTTAAATAAATATGATTATCATAACATACAATGGCATTGTAGAAATTTCATGTTATGTTCAATTATGTTTTGCCACTTCGATGCATATTCATTGGTTTTGAAATATGCGATCATATTTGTTTTATTTTTCAGCAGTAGAAAGATCTGATACTCAGGCAGAATTTTACCTAATCTGAACTGTTCCTCCCCAGATTCTTTTAGCTTATTTAGATTAAGACAACCGGTTGAGGTGTTCTACATTCCCCATAGCAATTTTAAAACTAATTGCTTTACTACTGCACCGATTACAGTGAGTCAGTCACAGTATTCAGTGGAATATTTTAAGCAAAATTAGTTTAAAGATGTCAAGCTAGCAAGGATTTCCACAAGGGAAACAGTATGTGGTTTCTTCAATGTAGTGTTAAATGCACCTAATTACATGTGACTGAGCAGTCAGGAAGCCCTAAATAGTTTCAAGAATTGTAGAAAAAAATGAGACTGCATCAAATTAACATTAGGGAATAAAGAAACATTTTGCTTTAGGACAGGGCTTTTTTTTTTCGTCTGGAACATGGTGGAACGGAGTTCCAGCACCTCTTGAAAATGAGCGGCTGGAGCGGCGTGGAGGGCAATCTAAACTCCCCTCTGTCTGGAGATCATGGGGCGGGGGCCACCGGCCATGTGACCGTTTTCGCTGAGGGCAATTTAAACTTTAAAAAACTCCCCCCTTGTTCCAGCTGACCCAAAGTGACATGCTGGAAGTGACAGCACAGTATCACTGGTGACATTCAACCCCCCTCCCATTTTCTACAGAATTTTCCCCCTGCCGCCCACCTAGTTCCAAACCCAGTGTTCCATCCACTGTTTCTTGATAGTATCTTGTTACTGTTAGAAAATGGATTGTGTGCCTCCACATTTCATCAGAAAACAACCCTAGCTACCTAGGTGTGTCTTATCTTTCTGAACTTTGGGGCAACATTCTATAGTACTTACTGAGTGTGCTTGTTCTTACTATTTTTAGGATTTTGCTGTAGATTGTTTTATATTCTTGCATCTGTATGGATTGTACTCTAATGTGACAATCAGTGAGAAGCGAATAGCAAAAATTAATTAGATGCCATGTGAACATGAAACCTCCTCTTGAACCTCCAAGTTGAGCATTTTCATAGCAGAGGAACCTTACAGCAACAGATAATAATTTTAGCATAAATATGATTAGAGAGAAATGAGACTTTGAAGGCTATGGAAATGACTTTCCTTGAGATTTTCAACAAAAACATCTGTAAAATAAATAAGGAAAAGTCTGTATAAGGTAGGAGGTCTGGCATAAACAATTTGTGACATTCTAGCTATTTTTTCAATCCAAAACAACAAGCACATAGTAGTTTAACTTCCAATTAAATAATTCTAAAACATGAGATTTATCTTGCCTGCAAGAATTAAGAATTGGTGGTACTTTTCAGAAATTTTGTCGGAAATTTTTCCATTATTTAGATTTCAGATTTTAAAAAATGTGCCAGTAAACTTTAATATGTATTTGTGTTGAATACATGCTACTTTAAATATAAATTAGAATGCAAGGTAATCCTCATACATAATTATTTTTGTGTCAAGATCTGTGGTCCTCTTCTTTCTCATTTAATTTTTACACACACAATACATACCCAGCAGAAATCTCAGAGAGATAAGCACACTATAAATACAATATTTTGATTCACATTTCAGTGAGACAAGAGAATATAAATAATTGGATTAATCTCTAGGTCCAAATAATCCATATAAACCAAAATTAATTGTCCATCTGGTTCGCCATTTGCTTGCAGATATCAATATTTTTAGAGGTTTTCTTTTTAAATAAGCTGTTAGTTTGATCACATGAAACATATCATTTAATTTTTCTAACCATGCTTTTTTTACTCGAGAGGGAATTTTTCTCCAATCTCTGGCACTGACAAAACAAGCAGTTGTTACTGCATATATAACCAGTTCTTGAAGATGAGATAGAATCATACAACATAATTTAACAATTACAATCCACCCATTACCCTTATCATGGATCACAATCAGTTGTCATTTGCAGAAATAGCTACAACTTAGTAGCACAGATCTCAGGACCAGATGAAGTACAACATCTGCAGGCTTCTGCTTATTCGCTCTTGTGTTAAGGTCTAGTTCAAGTTACTACCTACTTTTATAGAACCATAGTGTGTGCATTATAGTATAAAACATACAAAAGCAAAACAATTCTTATGTCTTCAAATCTGATGTCACATTTTTAAGTTATATTGTATATACCTGATTTTAAGAGAGCATTTCCTATGATAGCAGAAATCAGATGTGATTTAAAATACTGCCTTTATAAGCATTTTTGGTAAACTTGAAAATAATAAGCCATAGTAGTGCAAAGTTCAAGCGAGTAACTGGCACTGAATTTCAGCACTTTGGTATCCCTACCACCCAAACCAAGTCCTAGGAGCAGTTAAAAGAGTTAAAAATATTCTGCAATGTGGTGTTGTATGCCAAATTTTTCGTAATCTTGTTTTCTTCTGCATCCAGTTGTCCTATGGGAGGATTAATAGTAATATAAGTTTTTCTTACAAAAGGTCTATTAATAACACAAGGTAACACTTGGAGCCAAGCTACAAGTGACGCCTGACACAGGTTGGACACTTGTCAGCTTCCCTCAAGTTTTGATGGGAAATGTAGGCATCCTGGTCTTGCAGCTGTAATGGAGAGCCAAGCTGTAAAACCAGGATGCCGACATTTCCCATCAAAACTTGAGGTACGCTGACAAGTGTCCAACCTGTGTAAGGCGTCAGTTGTAGCTTGGCTCTAAGTAATCAGCAGATGTTGGCTAGCCTCAGTTTGCTTATATCAATTTGTTGTGGTTTGTATTTTTAAAGAGCCCTTAAAAGTTCATTCAAGAAATAAAAACTAGTTTAAGCTGTTACATTGATCTCTGCTTGCAAAACACAGAGTTATGCATACTAGTAACACAAACTAGGTGAATGGATGTAAGCTAGTTTAATTCCACTGACATTGGTGCACTAAATTTAAGCTGTTCAGTTTTGTCAGGTGATGGTTCAAAATCTTAAGTGGGCATGGGCCTTTGCTGCTCTCAGACACTGGCAAAGAGTGGAATGAATAAAAGTTATTCACATATGGGCTAAGCATTTCAGCAGAGCAATTAATGTTTCACAACTAAGGAAACTTGATTTTTCTTGAATGAAAGCTCTTTGAACTAGTTAAAATGCTTTACTAGTTAGTTCTTGTGTTGTCAGTTCAGATGTTCCTAGACCTCCAAACCATTGGGAATGTGCCACAGGCTCATATGTTCCCTCTTTTTCCCATTTCCTCTCCTGCTTCACATTCCTCAACAAACAGTGTGTGTGTGGTGGTGAACGGGGGGAGGTTGATATAGCAGAAGTTCAGTTGCACTGAATTCATGCTCAGTAATCAGTTGACTTGAAAATATGCTCAGGAGTCAGTTGACCACCGAGAACAGTATGGAGTCCAAATTGAGGTCTGCAGTGGGTGGCAGGAATCTCCCGGCATTGCTGCCTCCACCTTCTGTAGGTGGCAGTGCCTTCTAAAAGCAGAAAAAGCAGTTAATGTCCAAGGCAAAGGTACTTTTCACACTAGGATTTAAAGCATGTCTGTACCTGTTCCGCATCCCATGTTTGCAGGGGTTTCATGCTTGCAAGCTAGTCATGGGATGCGGTACCGCTCTTTCCCCCCATTACCTCGATTTTTCTCCCTGCTGAAATATCGCAACGTTAATTTTTAATCAGCTGCCCAGTCGGGGCCAACCCGATTAATGCCAACGTGAACGTTTTGCAGTGCTTCCCCCCTTTCCTTTTTTTTGGCTGCTCTGCAGCCCTCGTGACAACCACCCACTCCCACCCCACTTTTCCCAGTGGTAAGGCAGGACTTCAATTTGCACGGCACTTTTAAAAAAAACTTCAAGCATATGTAGTAACGTTCCTGCGTTACTACATCTTCGGACAGACAAGCCTCCCCCTATGCCGCCCCTTCAACCACCCACTCCCACCCCACTCTTCCCGGGGTAAGGCAGGACTTGCCTCCCCAGGGGTAAGGCACGGTGTGGGGGAGCAGACTCATACCTACCCCTGGCTCAGCTTAGACATGCCGAGCCGGAGCTTGGCTGGGGCGCTGCTCTCGTGCTCCGCAGCCAGGGATCAGACAAGGCAGCTCTTGGGAGCACGAGCGCCGGCACCCCAGCCAAGTCCCGGCTCGGCACATCTCAGCTGAGCCAGGGGTGGGTATGAGTCTGCTGCACTCCACTCCAGGAAGAGTGAGGTGACGTGGGGTGGTTGAAGGGGCAGCACAAGGGGAGGATTGCCTGTCAGAAGATATAGTAACACAGGAACATTACTACATATGCTCAGAGTTAAAAAAAAAAGGTGCCATGCAAATTGAAGTCTTTCCTTACCCCTTTGGAAGAGTGGGGTGGGGGTGGGTGATTGAAGGGTGGGCATGGGGGGTCCTTGTTGGTCAGAAGATGCAGTTATTACACATGCTCAAAGTTTTAAAAAAAACGGTGACGTGCACTGCAGTGCCCCCAAAGCCCAAAACTGAACAGAGGCTTCTCGAGGCAGGTCTGAAAGGAATCACAAGAGGCCAAATCAAAACAACTGGGAAGTGTGAAAGGATCAGTGCCAAGCCGAAGCCACTGCAACTGCTCAAAAATGGCGCTTTAAACTGTGAGTGCAAAAAGGGCCAGCGTTTATCATTACAGTGCAACCCAGAATTATAAAACCTGCCAAACTGTGGATACAGTATTAAATTATACGTTGCCCAAAAAGAGAAAGTGAAAATGGGAGTCCAAGGGTGTGTAAAGGAAGTGTGGGTGCATGAGCCTTAGGCTGAGGCTGGCCATTCATTATGTATGAACCGAGTCTGTATCTTCTTAATCAAACTTAACCCTATCCCTGCTCGGTCATCTGGCATGAAACTTACATTGATACCCTACTAAAAGCACAGAGTATTAAAGAACAGCATAGTAAAGGGTAGAAGCACTGGCATGTTTTATTTTTAGATAATAGTTTTCAGACATATTAAGCAGTATCCTAGGTCAGCAATAATGTCAGATCTTCTGTGTTTGAAAACAGACTGAAACTAGTCTGTAGAGAAATATGTGACAAGAAAATGAACTAAATTTGCCTGTTATAAAAATGGATCATTGCTGCAATTTAGAGGGTTAATTTTCTTGGTTTGCCAAAAAAGAGCTGTAGTCCAATAAGCTGTTCAGTTTCTGTATAATCATTTGGGAACAGTAAAAGGTGATACATGGTTGCAGATAGCAGTGGCCTCCAGCTGTGTCCATTTAATTAATTTGAGTTTGTTTTTTGGCAACAGAATTGTTTAAGAAAGCTCATGGTATTGACACTTTTAACCCATGCATACCCTAGAAAATTCATTCTTTGTTTTCTTACAATGGACATGTATGGTGCCAAAGAAATCCTAGTATTCTGGGATACTTATAAAATGTTTGCCCCTCAGGGAGTAAGGCAGACTATAAATAAAGTAAATACATTAATTAAAAGTTAAGTGTGAATGCACAGAACAATTACCCAATCCTATAATTAGATAAAGACCTTTCTACCAGGTACCAAACTGTTTGCATAAGCCTAGGCACTACGAATGGTCAAAGAAATACATTTAAAAGTTTAGATTGCAGGTTTGCAGTTATGCCATGCACAAAAAGTACAAAAACAGCTGAAAATGTTTTCAAAGGTTTTACAGCAGCCATTTACACTGCTGAACATTTAAAACCGTGTCATGCTTGTTCAGTCCCCATACAAACATTGCATGTGTCTTTGTGGTTGTGTGGTGGTTGTGTAGGATTGCAGTACTAGATCAGTACTAGATCAGTACTGTATCAGTACTAGATCAGTACTGTATCAGTATTAGAAATATTGATAAGCAATAATGCAAAGAGCTTTATTTGAAATGATTGGGTATGCTATACCACTCTATGGTTTATATTTTGTTAGGCGTTAAGAATAAAATCCAGAAAACATATATGTAGTGAGATGGAATGCATTGCTTTTTGCTTGTATATATTCTGTAGGAAATATTTGCTAACAGCAGTGCTAGAGCTCAGCAGGGCATAATGCATGGCCACCCTCCAAAGCAGTCATTTTCTCCAGGGGAACTGATCGTTGTTGTCTGGAGATCCGTTGTAATTCTGGAAAATCTTTAGGCCCCACTTGGAGTTTACAAAAGCAGAGAAAATCCCATGTAAACTTACTAATAAAAATTAATATATCAATCAAGGTTCAAATATAAGATATTTAATTGTAATCCACAACAACTTAGGTCCACAGTGGAGCTTCTTAATATACAACAACAAACTTATAAAAACTCAGACCCACAGTTGGAGCAATAATTCGTACAAGTGCTACAATATTACAGACCTTAAAATACAAATATAAAGTGCGAGTGCTAAAGCGCCTACTAATTATATTACTGCACATCCCTTATAAAGTGCAAATACAAACTTAGCACAACACAATTACACAATATATAGATCATAAGCACTATGTATCCAAAAGGGGAAGAGTCCAGGAAATATTTACTCCAGCGGAGACCACTCTCAGAACATCAGTAAACAAAACCAATTGGCATCTTCAGTAACAGTATTACATGATAAAGAATGGAATTTGAAACGGGACCAAATATGATCTAGACAACCCATTAGAGGACAGATATCAACGTTTCTGGAACCTGTCACGGCTGCCTGGAGTGGTCTCTGCTGGAGTAAATATTTCCTGGACTCTTCCCCTTTTGGATACATAGTTTACATGGGATTTTCGCTGCTTTTGTAAGTTTCTTACCGCATTACTCTCTGTATTGTGATACTGTTCCCACTTGGAGTACGGCAACCCTAGTGGCCATTTTTAGGTCTGCAGAAGCAATCCTGAGAAAATTAAGGTGGGACTAGATGTTTCAAAACCCCTGAATTGCTGCTGCTCTCTCTTTGCTTTCTATGCCCTGTCCTGCCTGCTAAAATGCAATAAGTGATATTACACTGTGACATCACACCTCAGGGCATATTATTGGCTCTCCAAGAGTCTTATGTGTGGAGGTGTTATAAGAAAAAGGGACTGGTTAATTTTGTTTAAGTACTTCATTGTGTAGTGGAGCACTTAAATGGCGTACTTAACATACTTAAGTTTCTCTAGAATCCTTTCAGTGTCATTGTGCACACACAAATACATACTCAGGTCTAGAAAACATATTGCATTCTGTTAACAAAATCACAGACAGCATAATTAGGACATAAACATTAAATAGAATTTAATTGGAAAAGTGCTGTGGGTGATTTACAGAAACCTTTTGAATTACCTGTGGCTTCAGACTCTTACAACTTTAAAGATTAATGAAAAAATTTCCATTAGCACCCTGTAAATTTGACAAATCGCATGAATGGAAGAGAGAGAAAACATCTCTTTCTTATTCTCTTGGATAGTGATATCGCTTCGCGGCCTTTTGGCTTTGAGGCTAAACATTCTCTACTAATTTATTTGTCCCAGTTTTAACATGCTGTGATGCTAATATTTTATGTCCTTGAATAATTCATCACATGTTTGGGTTCTTTCTCCCAATAACAGTACAAAGATGGGGGGCTTCATACTTTAGTACTTCTCGGTATCTTATTTTATTTATTCAATTTATATTTATTTATTCAATTTATATACCGCCCATCCCAGGGGCTCTTACCATTACTGCTATTTCTGCAGACAGTGGGATGTGACTTTACTACCTAAGCTGCAAGTGGTTTTAATCTTTTAAAAAAACCGGATAAGCATTTAGTATATATATGGGGATGTCAGCTGTACAATTGATTTATATTTAAAAATTATATGTTACTTGAGTGGATAACAATTGAAATATGTGACAGTAGTATCCTGCTGAAGTAAAAAAGCCAATACTATTTCAAGGCTGTATCAATACACTCATAGTCAGTCATGAATGTATGTATGTATGTACATATTTGTGTATCCATACACATAGCTGCATAATACATATTTAGTCTACCCAATGTATGTAAAACAGATTAAATGCAACAAAACAGATTAACATGCAAAGGATTAAAGACCTGGTCCCCACAATCATTAATAATTCTTGACAACATCCCTACATTTATCTATTTATTTACTTTTTATTTATACCCTACCTTTCTCCCAAATGGGAACCCAAAGTGACTTACAGCATCCTCCTCTCCTCCATTTAATCCTCACAATAACTCTATGAAGTAGGAGTATGTGACTGGCCCAAAGTCACCCAGCAGGCTTCCATGGCAGAATGGGGATTCAAACCTGCTTCTCCCAGACCCTAGTCCAGCACTCTAACCATTGCACCACGCTGGCTCTTGCACTATTGTTGTCAACCAGCACTAATATAAGCTTACTTTTTCTTCATGAACACGAATACAGTTTTTTAAAAAAAATCATGACCCCTCTGAGCTACAGTATATAACTGGTAAAGGCCAATAAAATAATAGCATACACATACCTGCAAATTCCAAAAGGAATTCTACACTTGGATTTCCAACTGTAAGTGTGTAATTTTGGAAGCACATAATTTTGTGATGTGTATTTGTGTAATAAAAAGCTCTTTGTGTGGAAAGTTTAAATAGAAGGTGAGATCAGCAGCGGCTGAAGATATTGGATGTATTTAACCTAGACCATATGTTGCATAGTTATTTCTTCTGAGGGTGCTTCAGAAGTTTCAAACTTTCAGATGTGACTAGCAACCAGTCTGTTGCATCCAGAAGCAAGAAGATATCCCCATTTGTGCATGCCATTGCAATCATCTGTGCGCATGCATTTATTTATAAACTATTATAGTCTGTCAGAAATGTGTCTTAGTTTTCTCCATTGACTTCTCCCCCATCAGTAGGTTCTGTTGTTTGCTTCCCATGTCATGTCCATTCATGGCATTTGTTAGCTCTTGATCTTTGCCAGACTTTTTTTGCTCCCTGAATGGTTCCCAGCATGTCAGTGCAGCTGTCACTGAACAATTTAAATTTTTTGGCATTGTTTGTTAGTGTACTTTTAAAAGTAGGCAAATGTAAATCAGGTATAAAATTAACCATCCTATCCTTGCCATCCATCCTATCTGAGTTCCTATAGCAGGTACCTAATGCCTTTCAGTTATTATTTGAGTTGTTTAGAATATTTCTCTTACTGACTTAGAACAATCTCTAAAACATACAGCATGACATGATTTCAATCAAGATATATTTGTGGGGTCATTAAATTAACATCTGCAAACCTCCCGTTCACATCCACATTGCTAGAGGCATTCCGATGTATGCTTTGGATTCATTTCGAGGGATCCCTTTGGGTGTCTTATTGTCTTGTCCCCTTTAACCTATTGGAATGACCAAAACATAACCTATATAACAAACACCAATGGATATAATTTTGTTCTACAACAAGAAAGGCATGTTTAACATTTGTGAAAGTCATCTTCATAAAGGAAAAAATACCACAAACTACCCAAAAAACCCCCAGAAACCATATCTGTTTTGATGCTGTAGTGATGCTATAGTCTCCTATACAGGGTGATATTTGGATATCAAAGCAGCACACTGCAGAAGCAAGGTTCTGGAATACCCCAGAATAGTGAGCACTCTTCTTAAGCACTATGTGTGTATTTCACAAGGCATTCTTCTGGTTTTGTTTTGTAGCCTAACAGCAGTGGTCAAGTAGTAGGGAAAATGCCTGGCCATTTTACTCCAGTTTTGGCACCCTCTCCCCATCACAGTACGGTGCGGCCTGTGACCCTGACCATGACAGACACTAAACCCATCATTACATCCACTGAAGGTGAGGCATCTTCACCTACAGCAACCAGTAAGTATTTCTATAGGAAAACAAAAAATGTCCATCAAAAGATCAAAATCATTTCCAATTAAGGCCAAATCAGGGTGCCTTTTCCTGCTATTTGACCAGGCAGATGATCATAGTTGATAATAGAAAACAAACCTAGCATCAATATGGTTGAAAAACACTTTTACTCTAAAATTACTATTTAAAAATGTGTTAATATGACTTGACATTTGTGAAATGGCAGCCAAAATCTCCAAAAAGAGAAGCAAATTAGTTTGAATGGCAACTTCACAGTGAGAAAAAAGCTTGATTCTTCATTTAAGGTGGACGTTATAAATGACATTGGGAAGCCAGACAGGAAGCTTATAAAATTGCCTACACCTAGTTTCCAAAAGAAAGAGAGAAATAAGAGATGCAGTTGATTTCACCTCAGTACACTTTTGTGTAGAAATCATGTTCAAAACATATTGAATTAGAGCTATGATCCTCGTTTAAATAATATTTTTATTCAGTAGTGTTGGTACTGGAAAAAAATGTTAAAACTCCTGAATCATTTATACTTAATTATTTAGTATATCCAGTACCGTGTTATGTATCCTATAGCCTTCAATGGAATTGCACCTATAAAAACATTGGTGTATCAGTTTTGCTAGAGCCACTGCCATAAGTTACAGTAGCCCCATAAATGCAGCCTAGTAGCATTTCAGCATGGTGCAAGGTCCATGCAATAGAGTGGCTCATCACAGAAGTTAGTGTTGTTGCATTGAGTATTCCCAGCACCTGTGGCCACCAAGAATGTGCAGTACTAGCATGAAAAACACAAGCACGTGTGCAGCACACCATTGACTGACATTATGGCTGTACGTTACATAGTCCTCACCACCTGGAAGTGGCTGTCCTGGCAGCTTCCACATGAGATAAGATTACAACTATAGCTAATCAAAATCTACTGCAGCATACAAACACAGAGATCCAAAGATTCTGGTTTTAAATTGTTTTAATGGTTTTTAAGACGATACTTTACTTTGTATGTTTTAAATATGACAGCTGCCTTGGTAACCCTGTGAAGGCAGAAAGGTGGGATAAAAATGTTGTAAATAAATAAATATGTACAGATCTTACTAATTTTCTTAGTGTATCTCTGAACACATTATGAATATGTGGTTCCCGAGTATTGGAGTTTCTGAGTATTAGAGTTAAAATTAACAATTCTTCTTAAGGTTAATATTCCAAAATATCTGTTAAATAGATCTGGAATGCTTCTCCCCCTTTTGGTCAAATGAAATAAAGGTTATAGTGAGAAAGGAGAGTGTATCTTAATTATCATAATTATCTACTAGTTTATCAATAGCGTTTAAAAAACGTGAGAGCTATGGTCAGAATTCTCCTCTGGTTTTCCATATCTGATTTGAACCTGTTTTTTAAAAAACAATTTCTAAACTCGATCATTTGCAATGAATTGATATGCTTTTAACCAGGATAAAATAAAACAATAGTTCACTTCCTTTTAAAAACCTCTTACTCTGGTTTTTAATGGTGTAATGGAGAAACTTCACACACGCATCTGGATTTCAGCTGGTCAGTAGTGCTGTTTCAGTAAGATGCTTTCAGATTTTTACTTCTAATAAATTAATACTTGCAGAAGGATCAGTGTTACCTAAAATATCAGCTGGTGACATTAGAAATATACTTAATACTGTTAACTGTTTCTAGCATATGCTGCCAGTTAGTATATGCTAAGGCTAAGCATACATATTCCTGTATCCATTGATGCATAATTTTACATAAAACATACACATTTCATGGTATATATAAGGAAGAAGGAACTAGATTAAGAAACTGTTTATGTAATAACTGTTAAGCAAAACAGCTTTAAATGAATCCATTATATTTTGTGTGCTTATCCATTCTTTCAGGGCTTGTCTGTGGCAGTCAAAATGGTATTGCTATGAAATTGATTTGTGTAATGTGGATATCTGCAAGCTAGGAAATAGAGTAGGCCCACCTACCTAATTTTACACAGACTACCATGAATGATCAGAAGTTAATGAGTTTCAGTCACAGTGACCTATTCTCAATTTGAAAGGTAACCTACAGGGGAAAGGTTGTGTATCCCATTAACCACACGCATGGTTCTACGGGGGGGGGGGGGGGAGAACCTTTAGGCGCTTTTACCTTAGATACCTAGATCAGGCAGTGTATCTGCTCTAGCATTTTGGGATGTACAAAATAAAATTTTAAAATTATGCATTTCTTTTATTGATAAAAAGAACATAACTCTTTCCACAAAAAACTATTACACCTCATATCAAAAGTTTAGATCCATTTCTTATGTGAAAAGTTATGCTCTGAATCTGAGTTATACTCTGAAATAACGGATGTTGGAATAATGAATAATACCACAAAATCTTAGAGGTAAATTCGTGTGATTTAGTTCACTGAGCTATAGGAGAGCTTAGAGTGGTTAGGTTGTACTTTAGCCAAACTGGTAAAAAGCTGGTATCAGGCAGAGAATTTGATAGCCCAACTGTGAAATCTTAAGAACCCTGACATTAAACCCTAAAGCATAGACCTTAGGAGGATTCTGAGTAAACCTGTTTAGAATTGCTCTCTAGCCCCATGCTCATGCAGATTCCATTGAAGTCAATAGGCTTGGCCAAATCCATTGAAGTCAGTATCTATGGCCAAATTCATGTTTCTGATTATTTTGTTATCTAAATTGTAGACATAATTTATGTATTGCAGATCATAACTCTGGATCTCTCATGTTTGAACTATACAAGGTAGAAGTTAAGATAGGTGTCTATATCAATCTGTTTTGTTCTTCCTTAATCAGCCTACACAGCCTCAGGCACATCACAAGCCAATCGATATGTGGGACTAAGTCCACGAGACTCTTCCTTCCTACACCAGCAACAGGTGGGCAAGTTTCACATAGGTGTTAACAATAAAAAACAAATATTTGCAATAACGTCCTCATAAGTGTGGCCATTGACATCTTAGAGTAGAGCAGGACACCAGAGGCTTCTATATTCTTGTATGAAATGTATATATACATCCAGTATCAATAGTTAACATGTTTCTTAGAGTTGGGCCATATTAAGGACTTTCCCAAGTGAATCCTTCATTTATGTTATTTTTTAAAAACCTGGAAAAAAGTGGAATTTATAACTGGATATGAATACCTTTATAAAGAATACTTCGGATGTCTAACTATAAAGCTTTGATTCTCAAGCTATTTACTAGTCTGATTATATTTAAGCGCATACTGTTTTTAAATTTGTTCCATTCCAAAAGAATTATACAATCAGATCATCATTGTCCCTATATTAATTGTTAAAAGTACTTTGTTGGTTCCCTGTGATGCAAACACATTTTTTTCTAGTTACTGACATCATTTGTGTTTCAACTTGCTTTTTAGATTTCACATCTCATTAATGCTGTAAATTTTATTCCAATTAATTGTTTATCCAAACTGCAAAAACATACTGCTGAAATTAATTGTGGTGAATAATCAAATTGGCCACAGTCAATAGCAGGGAGCTGCAGAAACCCAGTGTTAATTGTTTCATCTTAAAATAAAACTAAATTTTGGTAGTGCAGAATTAAATTATTTTACATCAGTGTGAGATTTTTGCAACTTACGATACTGTAGTCTGTTGGACTGATGCTCACATGAATGTTTGGTGCCGATGTTTGTTCTCTGTGTGTGTTGTGATATTGCCAGACTACTGTGTTACATCTGGAAACTTCCCCCATGCCTATCCATTCCAAGGCGTAAATGGCAGCATGACTGTATCTCATGCAGAGTTCAGAGAAAGCTGTAAAGATGTTAGTTTATTCAAAGTAATCGATATATTACAAGGGTCCCCCCCCAACCAGTGAGACCTTGCTGAAAACATCTGAAAAAACCAAATAATGATAAATATATTTAAATTGATAAGTATTAGGGGTGAATGTTTTGAAATAATGCTTATTGGCAGGCAAGAATTATATTCTAAATACATTAAAAAATTTACAATTCTATTTTGTTTCTTGGTTTTGGTTTTTAAAAGCTTTAGCTACATTGACTACAGTATTGGGTTCTGGGATCAAATCCCCTCTTTTGCCAGGAAATCCATATGGTAATCTTGGACTAGTGACTTTCTCTTAGCTTAACCTACCTCACAGCGTGATTGTGAAGATAAAATAGAAAAAACTATTCAGTCAGACAGTATTGGACATCCAATAAACAATGCATTAGGAATATAGAAATAGAAAATAAGACATACCCTAATGCAGAAAGTGAATTACAAAGGTAAAAGACGATGCAGAAAAAGCAATGTGGTACATGTATTAAACATTGCAAATAAGAGAGAGATGTAGTGCTTAGAGTGTCCGACTAGGATCTGGGAGGCATATCTTCAAATTTCCACTCTGCCATGGAAGCTTGCTGGATGACCTTGGGACAGTCATATCCTTTCAGTCTAACGTACCTCACAGGGTTGTTGTGAAGATAAAAGAGGAGAAAGATGTGAGTCACTTTGGTTCCCCATTGGGGAGAGAGGCAGAATATAAATAAAGTCTGTCAGTAAATAAACAAACTACAATGTCATTCCCTTATCTTGTGACTGTAGAGTACTATCCAAGGTTTTTAAAAAGAATATAAAAGAATATAAAATTCTCCTAGCTGTGAGATTCACTCTGTTAAGAAAACGTAAAACCATTTCATATTCCTTAATCCTGAAAAGTAATCTTAATAATGTGATTGGCTAGGCTTGTCGTGTAGTCCTAAAATGTTACAGCAGCAATGCTTGCTTCCTATTATCTTTGTTCCTGTGACAGCTTCTCAAAATGCAGTAACCAGTTCTATAAATAACTAAATATTTTACTATCTGGTTCATGGGGAAAATGGTTATGTAGTTTGAAGAGAGGTGGCAGAGCTGAGGAATTTGATAAACAGAAGGGATGAAGGTTTAATAAATTTTTGTTCTGATATCCTTCAATGTTTTATCAACTTGTTAAGGGTTGAAAAGTGTATTCTTAATTAATCATTTAAGACAGTTTAACCTTGCAGCTACTCTTTCACTTAGTGGAGGAGTAAGCACATGCTGCCTTTTACTGCATACCTAAATTAACTTGAGATGTGAACATTCCATGAGGAAAAGCATACACCAAAGGTCAGATTTACGAACAGTTATTTCAGTGTGCCTAGTGTGGCATAACTGCATGGGATTACCTTCCCTTGTGGAAGGTAAAGATTTGCACAGACTATGTGTTTATGCATGAACCACTCATAAATTATTGGGGGGGGGGGGCAACCTACTCAAACACACAATCAGATTGTACCAGTGAAATGGGCCAGTATGTGAATAATAGAGGAATATTTTCCTATTAAGATAGCAGTACTTTCCAACTGTGAAAATATTTTATAACCTCATATTTTCCTATTCCATAATTAATTGTTTATTTGTATAATCCTTTATGTTCTTGGTACAAGAGCTGGTAATGGCCATTAACTTTATGGCATCTAAAAGGGGATAGGAAAATTCATGGTAGATATCTCTCAGTGATTGTTAACCGTGATAGCCAAATGGAAGGTCCATATTCAGATGCAATAAATTTGCTAAGACCAACAACAGAGAATAGCCACCAGTATTTCAGGGCATCTGATTGACCATTGACTTGATGCAAGCAAGCAGTTCTTAAGTTCTTCGTCATGATAAGTCTCTGAAGTCCTGCATAAAGACTCAGCAGCATTAACCAAGGCGTTGGTGCCCAATTGCTTGGTTTTGGCCTCTCTGCCAAGGGGAGGAGCAAGTTCAGTCATTTCATTATTACCACAGTAGCAATAGCTTCAGTTTTCACAGTTTACTCTGTAATTTTGCTGTGAAAAATTATATAATAATAAGCTTGGGAAGCATGTGACAAATAACAATATGTGTCTTGCGAGGCTCAGTGAAATAGTATTGAACATACAGAATTTTCAAGGTCTTCTTTGATAACACCGATTGGTCTAACTCTAAAAACGCCTCAGAAATGACAGTACTGAACAATTTTATTGTCTTGAAAAAAAAAGCACACATGCTGAAATTGTCTAAATTACTTGGCTAGAGTAAAGGTTATGCTTTTGTAAGGCAGAAATAAGATTGATTTATTATGTCCTTTCATTACTTTACAACAATTTAAAAGAGACCACTCTTCTGGTGGCAGGCCCTAAATGCATTTGGTTTAAAGTAGGCCATGATGAATGAAAAGGAAAATCAAGGGGTACATGAAATAAAGGCAATCAATCATTTTATATTAGCTGAGAGAAATTCTAAATTAGAAAGCCAATGGTTTTAGTTCCAGAGAGGTGTTTTAAACATTCTCCATTCCTTTTAATATACTTTGACCCCCTTAGGAATAAATATTGTCACAGGTACATTCTCTGCTTCACTGGATGGGGCTCTGTAGAGATTTATTCTCTTAGGTTATGAGAAGTATTGACATTTATTCCTGAGTGCTTTTTTTAAATAGAAAACTATATCCTATATAAATTGCAGTAATGACCATAAATTTATAGTGCTTATATAGTTGGTGATTCTCCTTATAAATTGTTTCTTCACAAAATAACTGTTCAGTAGAATTTCCAGTGAAACAATTTTTTACACAAAATTGTTGGAATGTTTACATTTATGGAAACATTATAAATATAGCTTTGAAACATCACATGCACACAGAACCAATGAGTGTAATAGATTTTAATTTACTGAGCTGAATATAATGAAAAGCCTGTTATAAAAAAATAACTTAATATGGGTATGATATTTACACAGTCAAGATTATTATTAGGAATCATAAATCTAAGCATTCCCTTTTGTATGTGGGACACAGGTAATTGGTGATTCCTAACTACCATGAATTGTTGAATATTTCTATACTGAAACAACAGTAAAATAATAAACCTTTAATGTGATGTTTTTAAACAGCCACTTCTACAAACAGGTCTATGTCAGAATGGTGCTGCTTAAAGATCCCAATGTTAGCTGTTAAAATTTATCCCTAGATGCTGAATTATGCTTAGGTTATATAAATGATAATCTTGAGACATTAATTGCAGATAGGAGTTCATCCTGTTGGTAACTCTGATTCTTTGGGGTTTATTGTTTCCTCTGTGGTAAAATATTATATTAGTATTAATATTTTGTTCTTAAGTTTGCTTCCAGAATTAAATGTGATTAATGAGGGACTAATGCACCACATGCCACAAGAGTTTCAATAGAAACTCTAAAAAGATTAGCACTGAGAAGATTGATAATAGTGTCTGTCTTTACACATACAGTCCAATGCAAAGGGGGAAATATTGGGTATGTTTGGGGCTACATTCTCAAAATGTGCAGGGAAGTGGCTGAGCTCAATAAGTTGTTATGGCACATTATGGATATTGAGAATATACTCTGCCCTGACATGGAATCCTCTGCGGTACCCCACAGGAGAGACCATTGTGCAGATAATTCTTCAGGCAGGAGTAAAACTTCTGAACTAGGAAAGTCATTTCTTGTATTTAAAGAGGTACTTTTCTAACTTTACTCCTATATTCAAGTTCAACACATGCAGTTAGCTCAGCTGTTGCAAAGAGGTTTTTAAATCATAATTGATTGACATGAACAAAACTAGGTTCGTGTTGTATTCTGATTTTTTTCTCTATTTTATTAATATAGTCTGGAAAATTAAATTTTAATTAATCTTTAAAACATTTTGTAATTAATCATCTTTCAACTGAAACAAAATGTATACTTTTTAACCTTGATGTTGCTATCTCGAACCTTTTTTAGAACTGTTTAATTTCCTAATTGCAGTTAATTAGGAAAATGCAAAAATGCAAGACAAAGTTATTGTCTTGAAAATGTTAGACTCTTCCATGTGCTGCTCTTGATCCAGAAGTTAAAACCATTGGCATATTTTAAAGACCCGAATGTTAAATAATTTAGCAGTATGTTTTTACTAGCACATGCTAGGCTTTGAAGGTATGACTGTAGCTAGCATTAATTTTTGACAGAGCCATCCCAGTTACTCAGCACAACAATATGAAATCTATTTTAAAACCTAGGAAACTACAACATGCATTCTTATTTACATTTTAATTCTTACACCCAATATTGTAATTTTATATCAGGGAGTTGTACTTCTGAATGCATCTTTCATTTTTTGAGTGAACTGAACACAGAAGTTTTCTTCATGTGTTATAATTGTATCAGATCTATATTAAATGGAATTTTGTCACTTTAATCAAAATGTATGGTTTTAAAATTGTCAGGGTAGATGAACACTTTCGTGTTAGGCAAAAACTGAAGGAGCACTGCAAGTACGCTCTCAAACAGAACTTAATAGATTCAGGAAACAGGTTATCAACACTTAGGGTGTGCATATTGTGTCTGTTATCATAACTGACAGTTTGACGTAAAACGTAGTCACATGACTGTCAGAGAGGTATGTACATGGATAAGAGGTCACCTTTCACATACTCTTATTGGAAAGGAAACACATTTGAAGGAAGTTTTAGTCAAAACAATGACTATATGCAAATGTTTATAAGTTTTCCTTAGTCAAAAAAGTGGAGCAAGATCTACTGTTATTTGTAGCATTTCTATATGCATATTTGCTTAATCTGTTCAGTTTGGGAGAATAGTATCAGATAATGCACTTTTTTTAAAAAAAAAAGTTATCCATCAGGTTCTAAGTTAAGTGAAAATTGTAAAGGTTTTGAGTCCAAATGTATAAGGCCCAGGTATAAACATTGACAACCATGACTTGTCATTCCATGAACAAGATCAGTTACATGAGTGAAATTTTTTAGAAGCATACTTCAGATGCAGTATCAAACCATCCTTTGGCGCAACTTGATCGAGAGTAATTGTTTACAGCTGCACTGTTCCGAAATCCAAAAACAAACCACAATCCCAACAGTGTGCAAGCTCCGAGTTCTCCAGAACTCTTCAGCCTGGAGAATCCTGACTCATGTGCTTCTTTCTCTTCTCCTTCCCCTACTCTGTAGTTGAACAGTTAAAAGGCTTGCATATTCGTGCCCAAGCCATAACTATGGTTTGCTGCCTTCTCATAAATCAGGATCCAAAAATCTGCTTTAATAGAGAACAACAGTATATTGTTTCCCTCAAAAGGGTGAACACTAAATCCACAAGTACATTCAAGGACTGGCAAACCATGGCATGGTTAATGCCATCCTCAGGGGCTTTATCCTCTGTTTGGTGTAATGGTTAAAGACTCTAATCTGGAGAACTGGGTTTGATTCCCACTCCGCTGCTTGAAGTCACCTGGGTTATTCACAGCTCTTCTAGAGCTCTCTCAGCCCCACCCACCTAACAACATACTTCGTAAACCACTCTGAAGGGGTGTTAAGTTGTCTTGAAGGGTGTTATTGTTATTAAAAGTAAATGAGGATGGGGAGATACAATGAAGGGTTAGAAAAAGAGTGATTAAGATTCATCATGGATCCAGACAAAAGTAAAAGCTCCCCCCACCCCCACATCATAACAAGAACGTCTTTTTTTGCTTTCCCTGTGATGACTTTGGATAAAGTCTTCAATCTCACAAGTAGTCAGCACCAGTGAAATTGTAAATACACATTTAGGGACTGAATGCAGATTACTCAGAGGACTGGGGGATAAGAGTTTATACATAGGATGCAAACTAATTTTTATTTTAGATTACAAACCAAGTTCCGTTTGGGAAGGAGTAATATAAACAGGGCTTTTTTTCAGCAGGAACGCGGTGGAACGGAGTTCTGGAACCTCTTGAAAATGGTCACATGGCTGGTGGCCCCGCCCCCTGATCTCCAAACAGAGGGGAGTTTAGACATCAATCTAAATTCTCCTCTGTCTAGAGATCAGGGGGCAGGGCCACCAGCCATGTGACCATTTTCTCTGAGGGCAACCCACTGAGTTCCACCACCTTTTTTCCCAGAAAAAAAGCCCTGAATATAAATATAAACTTCATTACATTTTTCTGTCTGAGAAAGTGTTTGTTTGGTAATGGTAGGAAGAGTTGGAATTAAAAACATATGATCACCTGTCAATAGTTAGTATGAGACATTTTATACAGCCACAAGAAAATTATGAAATCTCCACAGTTTAGCTCTAGGAACACCATGCTGTAGTCCAATCTGTATTTTTGACGCACATGACAAGCTAAGGCCAGGATATTGTCAAAGAATGAGAGCTGTACCTTGCAGCACCTCTCTAAAAAATCCAGATTTATTTACGAATATTCTGAATACTTAAGACTCAGAGGAAGGGAGGGAAAATGAAAACTTAGAAGCTGATGGTAGGAAAGCTGCTTCAGTAAGAAAGGTGAGGGGCCCTTTCTAAAATCAGGCTGTGTATTGCTCCTGTCAGTCACTTTTGCCCAGGGTGTATGTTAGAAGAAATAAATCTACAAGGTGCTCCAGTGCTAGATATGGTGTTGCTTTAATCACGTTTTGGTTTCTTTATGTTTTCTAGCTTCAGTGTATTTTAAAAGATTTACTCTAACAGCAAAGCCGTTATTTTGTGAGTTGTATTTGATAGTCTTTTGAGAGCTGGTTCCAACATAACATTTGCTTCCAGGAAGACAATTTTGAAATACATCAAAATATTACATGAGGATGCAATAACTCATGAGGATTTTCCTTAAGACGTTTGCAAACCAAACAGTAGTTTTCTGCCATTTCCTGCTCAGAATCCCCCCCCCCTGAATGTTCAAGTCCACATGGATTTTGAGTGTCATCCTATTTTCCCATCAGACTCAAGTAGGATTCTCATTGAGTATACTTGAGTAGACCTGCTTTAAATTGCTTTCTAAATTCCAGCATATGTTCTGTGTGTACTTTCCCACAGGAATAATTTCAAAGGCATTCTTGTGGAGGAAAAGATTAAATCGGATTCTTTGACTTGTTAATACGGGATATGCTTAATTCAGGAAAAATATTTTATCATTCTTACTATCTAAGAAAACTAAAAAAGAGGGTGGGGTTATGATATTGATGATAGTTTTATATACTGTTTTGGGGTGTTGAAAGCATTTCATATAATCTGTCTTGGTAATAGCCCTATATATGTAGCCCAGTATTATTACCTACAGAAAGATTTGCCTAATATCACTCAGAAGGTTTGTGGCCAAAGTGACATGGGGACTTCCTTACTCACATACTTTACTACTATGCTACAATGAGTCTCTGAAGTACAGAGGTTCTATATTAGAAGGGAGAAAAGCAAACAGATAAGTTCATCTAGAAAACAAAACTATGTTTTGGAAGATTAGATTCAGTTCCTGGAACTATTGGCTGGGATCCAAAGAGTGATATGCACAATTCTGTACATGCATCAGACCTCCCTTTTCCCTGCAGCTCCTCTTACTGACTGCAAAGCACCTCCTACAGGTCAGTGCATTTTCCAGAGCATAATGTGAGGGGGTTCGGCTATAAGAAAACCTCTACAATGCTTTCTTCTGAGGATGCTCAGAAGCACCTTCTGCTCATGCACATGGCTTTAGGATCCTCACCACTATTTTTGCATGTCGTTAATAGCAACAAAAATATGAATGATTTTATTAACTTCAAAACAGTGAGTCAGTTTCACAAATCTATACTCATTTACAACCATATCTGCATTGAATCATATATAATTTACAATATACACTGATCCAAAAGGAGGGTGCCCTGGTTTATCATTTCCAGCAATAGGGATGATATGTGCATTTCTCAGTTTGGGATCAGAAGATGATATGTTCTGATTCAAGCAGGTAGCTGGTATTGTCAACTGTCTGGTTTGGATAGGAGTCTAAGTTGCAGTTCTTTCTTTCCTTTCCCCATCTGGGAAAGGAAAATAGACCTCTAAAACGATGATAGTTGATGGCATCAACTGTCTGTTAAGTGACAAGATGTTTGTAGATACGCATACAATGACCCATAGACAGCCCACTGTTGTAATACATTACAGATTAGGCCATCTATATTTGGTATTTTTGCATAATTTTAAAATTCTTGAATTAGACTGCATCATTATTGAACTTTGTACAAATACACATTACAAAACGGTTGTGTATAATAAACAAGATATTTCATGTACTGCATATTATTTATAAGCATTGCGGTTTTTTTCAAATTACCCAACACATTCAGATCTAAGTACAAATTATTTGCCAGATTTTTAAAAAAAATTAAGTCATTCTTAAATTATTCAGTAAAGCCTTTCTTCTGACACCGTATTCCCAATTGACCCATTTAACATTTTGGTTGAAAGTTTTCATTTCAGTTTAGAACCCAAACTATGGTATTAGAGCTGTTTATCCCTTTTTCTTTTCTATCTGCTATACTCCAATCTCTATGTGAAGTGGTCTTCAAAGGCAGAGAGCATCAGTCTATCTGTGGTTTGTCAGGCTCAGACATGAAGCCATGGTTTCTGCTTCTGGTTTGTAAGCCAATCTCTGACTGTGGTTTCACTCATCAGATAAAACCATGGTTTGATGCAATAGAACTGAGTCTAAGGGTAAGATCTAAATCCTTATAAAGTCATTTTGTAATGAAAATGGCAAAAAAATTCTTGTTACTACATAGATGTAGGCATTTAGTAAAACATATGCTGACCAGGTTTAAGGCACAATACCAGGTTTAAGGCACAATAAAGATTGCCAACCACCCTGAAGGAAAATGTTCTGTCCTTTTAGATACTGACGTAATGTGTGGAAATGGACACCTGAAGCTTTTCATGGCATAAAATAACATCACCTGGTAAACAACTTTCAGTTTAAGTTAAAGGGGAAAGGACATTTTTTCTAAAGGTAGTTGACATTCCTAGGCACAATCCAAAAAGAGGCATTGATGTGTTTTTGTTTGTTTGTTTCAGTATGCTCACAACTCCCCTACACTGTTCTTTAAATTACCCAAAGGATAGGATCACAAGAGTTTTTGAAATGGGAATTTGGAAAGTACTTAATATGCACCAACTGTATTTATTTTGGATCAAAGCTGTATTTTACTATTTTCACACTAAAAATAAAGCCTGTCAAGGTTTTATGATACATGTCCATCCTGCTCCGCACTACAGTATTTTGGGAACTGTTTGGAGGAATGTTCCTTTTCTGGTTAATTTCATATTCCTGATTGTTTTTAAAAGGTCTCACTGAGTTTTTCAGATAACAAATAAGGGGAAAAGTCATGGCAGGTCCATATTTCGATTTCTGAAGTCTCAACAGCAGGAAGCTGAAGAGTGTAGCAGTCAAACAGGGTCAAGCCAGGGATATTGTCTTGTCCTAGGCATATGTGTTTTTCAGGAAAGGACTGTAATAAATTGAGCTGCTGTGAATGTCATTTCTTTTGCTGTGATGTGTATCTTTCAGAGGCCCTTAAAGTTTTTCTTAGAGAAAAAGAAACAACATTTATCATTACCTTTTAATATTCAGAGTGCCATTTCATACATGATGTTTGCCAAAGTGTAACGTAGGTGTGCAGAGAAATCACATTTTTCTGTGTGTTCTTTCCAAGGCTTAGATGAGGTTTATTTTCTCAAACATGAAAATAATCAGTCTATCTTTTCAGGAAATCTGCTTGAACTGTAGGGCAGCTGCTAGACAGACAGATGTATAGGGTTTCAGGAATAATTTGTGAAGAGTAGAACTGATGATTTGGTGATCTGGGAAGAATTTGTTTCAGTTTACATTTAATGCATTCCTCACTGTATTTAAAGTCTTTTAAATGCTATTATTTTGAGTATAGATCAAGATGAGATTATTTTACCACTGCATGTTCAGTGATGCCATATTCAGTAACACTAAATTAATAAACCTCTGTTACAAATGACTCCACCTTCCTAGAACAATAAGATAAGGTCATTGTGTAATTCCAGATCTTCTTTCCTATAAATTGCATGTCTTCTGTGTATCACCAAATGCATGCTTTCCAGATATTGTTTTTTTTAATCCTTATTAAGTACATTGAATAATTTTGAAGTGGTTTTTTTACTTTCTTTCTTTTTAAAAAAATCACTATTGAACATTAACATTTGCTTTTTTTTCAGCTCAGTTTGTAATCTAATTAATGGCTAATAATTAAGTGCTGAATAAAAGTTACTTTGTTATGCTTTATTAATAGAGAAGCACATCCAATTAGCATTTTATTAATGTGATAAAAAGTAGGGATCTCATTTTGCACTATAAGGTTTAGATTTTGTTTTTAGTTTTTTCCCTATTTTTATACTACTACTACTTGGGGATGTAAGGTTTGTGCCATGTAAAGTGCTAGTTTGCATGCATTCATTTAAATACTAAAAACTGTAGTACTGCTCGATCCATATCTGACTGCTAGGTTTCAATTGACAGCTGAGGATTTGTGACTGGACCATGAATCAAAACGGCAGGCATTTATACCCCAGTGCCAATGAGGATACATTGGGAATTACTTGGCAAAGGTAAAATTTTAATTATTTCCAACCCTAAACTATCTTGGGCTCTTCATTATCTGTTTTACCTGGCATTCAGGAAAATGTTTGTCAAAATCTGACACAAAATATCTTCTAACATCTTCTGAATTACATTTTATAAATTATCTGAAATGCAAATTGAACTATATAAGATACTGAAGTTAAGTTTTTAAAATACCAAATAATTTGCTGTCAAATACAAAGGTGGTAGAATTTTCAAGTGAAACAAAGTGCTGAAAAGGTGCAGCTGGATATTTTAAAGTTTGTGGGTTTATATTAAGGAGACAAGATGATTTTTAAAAAATAAATAGGTGACAAGTACAAGAAGCTTCTCATTTGCTGCTTTGAGAATGAACCTTGAAGGGGGTGGTGTTATATGAATGCTAATCAGAGAAACAATTAGAGAAATCCAGGGGGGAGAGTTGGTATTTAGAGCGCTAATGCATTCACCAAGGTAAGCTAGAAACCACATGCCTTGTAAACTAAAATGCAAGTAACTAAAACTTCCTGTCAAACTGTTTTCTTTGCAGGTAAGAGGAAACTACAGATGTATACACTGTATAATTTGCTACTATGGTAATTGAAAGATATAGCTAAATAGTTAAAAAGAGCAGTAGGAAAAATAAATGTCTACCCTTTGCTTGCAGTTTTTTGCTCTGACCTTGCAGTTGAAGAGGGCTCTTATAAAGTAATATTTTCTTTGTTTCCAACCTTTTCTCATAAGGCATATAGACAGCTCTTGAATCAACGTATATATCTGTAGCCCTGAATGTACATTCTTGTAAGGGTCCCATTGACATCAGTGTAACTGACTTGCTAGTAAATTTGGTTAAGATTAGACTATGATTATGGCATGGTTTGTTACTACATGACTGAACCTCGAAGGCATTCAGAAGTGAGAAAACCTTCCTCCCTCCTTTCCTTGCACACTGCAACATCATTACTTGATTGTGTTTTTACAACGAACCATTTTGCCATTATATCCAAACCAGCAAACCACTGTTCATGCTTTTTGTGCAAACTAAGGGCCAAATTAGACATTATAGCATCCATGGGTCCAATCTGTGGATGCCATCATTACTTTGGATACAAATTCAGCCATTTTCAAATGTTGTGGCAGGGCCAGTCTAACTTGTTTTCACCCTGCATGCACTTTTAAATGGTGAAACAATCTGTTTGACACTTGTAAAGGTGTGGGGGCGGACAAGATGCCCCGGTCCTGGCACGCTGGGAGGGGGGCTCATGTCATTTTTAAGTAGCTGAATTTATCTCTAAGATGGCATCAGCATCCACAGGTCAGACTCATGGGCACCTTAATGTCTAGTTTGGCCCTATGATTCTCAATAGAATATTGGTTTGCAGAGAAAGCTCAAACTGTAGTGGAAGCAGGGCTTTTTTTCAGCTGGAACACGGTGGAACGGAGTTCCGGCACCTCTTGAAAATGGTCACATGGCTGGTGGCCCCGCCCCCTGATCTCCAGACAGAGAGGAGTTTAGATTTCCCTCCGTGCTGCAGCGCAGAGGGCAATCTAAACTCCCCTCTGTCTGGAGATCAGGGGGCGGGGCCACCAGCCATGTGACCATTTTCTCCAAGGGCAACTCACTGAGTTCCACCACCTCTTTTCCCAGAAAAAAAGCCCTGAGTGGAAGTAACCAATTATGTGAATGTGCCTGGAACTTCTTCAAGGCTTGTTCACATAGTGGCAACAGTTAAGGTCTCTGAACCATTTCAGAAGTAACATAGTCTTTTTCTTACACAGCTGTGTATGTATGTGAACTTTAAAATGTTGAGTTGGTTCCAGGGAACTGTGAATTGAAGAGAGTTTACCAAACTATTTTCTTGCCCTACCCTCTATAGAGTCCTGTATTATCTGAAAAGCTAGCCAAGAGGTGAATACAGTGAGGGCTGGTGCAAGAAGAAGGAGTGGCAGAGATTGCCCCCCTCCCACTCTTGTGCAAGCTTTTGCTCTGTTCACAGAAGAGCATCCCTAAGAGAGGAATGAGTGGTTTCTCTTTGAGTTGCAGCCTCTCCTTCCCATACCAATTCTATTCTGTTCCCAAGGAAAAGGGATAACGGAGATTGCAGGGAACTGCAGGAGGAGAAAGAGGAAGAAATCTGGTCTGTGAACTCATAGCTTAAGCTCATAGTCATAGCTTAAATCTAATCAATTAACAATAACTTGAAACTGCATGAAATATATCAGAACAACACTATTTATTTTTCTATTATTTGCTGCTAGTAGATATTGGAAGTAATATACAGAACTTACAAAACAAAAGCGTGATGAGTAAAATTAAGGAAAATAATTAAACCTTTGAAGTCAAGTATTGTTGAATGATGGTATAAGCCTCAAACACTGAATCGTGCTTGGTGGCCAGTAATTAAAACTAATAAATTCAGGTATGTTTGTGATGATTAACATGCTATTCTACATTTTTTTCTAGTACTGAATTTTTAAAAAATGATGCTGTAGCCTGCTGAGCCTGCTTGTGGGGAGGGTGGAATATAAATACAATAAAATAAATAAAAATAAATAAATAGCCTATTGATAACTGAATGCGGTGCTTTCCATGGTCATAGATGCAGAGGAGTTAGCCATGTTAGTCTGTGGTAGCAAAATCAAAAAGAGTCCAGTAGCACCTTTAAGACTAACCAATTTTATTGTAGCATAAGCTTTCGAGAATCAAGTTCTCTTCGTCAGATGCCTGATACAGAGACTGGTCAAGTATTTGACCAGTCTCTGTATCAGGCATCTGACGAAGAGAACTTGATTCTCGAAAGCTTATGCTACAATAAAATTGGTTAGTCTTAAAGGTGCTACTGGACTCTTTTTGATTTTGATAACTGAAGAGTCTCATTTAAAACTTGCACAAAAACAAGAGGATCCATATGGGAAGAAACATGGAGAAAGTTTATTATGGAAATTCACATTACGTGTTTGAAAGCTTTGCTTTTTGTCAGGGTTATTTCTACACTGCAGACACAAGACAATATTTTTTAATGCGTTATACCATTATCAGACAGAAAAGATCAAAAGGTTCAAAATAAAACTAGGGTTATTTTAGAGTATCTTTGAATTTTGTATAGTATGTACACAGTAATACTGAGAAACCATTTATTTTCTGGAGCTTTTATTTTGCGTATGAGCTTATTTCATAACTGGCACTGTACATGTCATCATTCCCAATAAAACATATTTTACTATAAAGGGATATTTGCATATTACATGTTTCAGTTCCTTAAATATCTCCTAGGTTATATGTTCCTAAAACTGAACCATGTGTTATATTTCACATATCCCCTCCCCCCATAATTTTTAAAAGGAACGCAGGTGTGGAATGTTACATATTTGAGTGGGGAGAGGGAGAGGAGAAGGAAGCTGCTTAACCCTTTCCCTGCTAGCCTCTTTTTTTTTGCTCATAGATCTCCACCATCCACAAAAATTTCTCTCTACCTGTGGGAAACAATTTGGACAAGTGCACAATTTTTTCCCTGAGTAGGAAGAAAGCAGCCGAGAAAGATTATTTTGATCAGATCAATAGCCAGTAGGAAGATCACCTTTCTTCCTATATTTCTTCCACTCTTAACTGTAGCCTTCCACAGCTGATATTTGTTATCAAAAAATACTGGGTGAAGGTTACATATGACTGTGTAGATCATGTAGTTTGTTCCTACATGGATATGTTTCTACATGAAAGGAAACTGTCATAGTTTTCTACAGCAAATGTAACATTTGTGATTAAAATATTTTAAAACTTATTGGGCTAGCCCAATTTCATTGTATTTTGGAAGCTAAGTGGGATTGGAGACCACCATGGAAGGTGTTGGATAGGAGACCATCAGGGAAGTTCAGGGTTGCAGAGGCAGGTAATGGCAAACCACCTCTGTTAGTCTGTTTCCTTGAAAACCCTATGGGATCACCGTAAATTGGCTGTAACTTAGTGGCGCTTTACACACACAGCCTAGACAGAGTTTTTCTTGTCCTTTGGTGACAGTTATGATAATTAAAGAGCCCTGTGCCTGAAATCTGTATTATTCATTCCTGTGATAGCCCATATCTAAAAAAACACCTCCCTTTGGCACTTCTCTGCCACCTCTACAAAGAGCCAAGCTACAAGAGACGCCTTACACAGGTTGGACACTTGTCAGCTTCCCTCAAGTTTTGATGGGAAATGTAGGCGTCCTGGTTTTACAGTAAAATGAGTATGTTTAGGATCAGAATCTCTAAGAGGAATTGAACCTTTTGCTCTAAAGTCGCTAAGGAGAGCATAGTCCATTTATCAAGGCATGGTATAATTCTTCTTAGCCTAAATTGAAACACATGAGGACACTGCAAGATAATATGTACAAAAGAGTCAACTGGCTGGAGGGGACGGGCATAATCAATATGAAAAGGGGATCTTTAACAGGCCACTCAACAATACCATTGAAAAGGGTCAGTTGAATCATGAATATATAAAAGTTCCATATAACTTTGGGCTAACCAAGGAGTCTAAATAAGAAGGGGGTTAGGAGACCCAAGACAAGTGGGAAGCATGTCTTCTGAGCATCAAAATGGGCATAATTCTTGTCTAAATCAGTTTGGCCACATGTTTTTTGCATTCATTTACAGAGGAAGAAGAAAGATCCTCCACCTTAAGATTTATAAGAGATAGCTTCTGTTCAAAAGGCTGAAGCCAGGGAGCCTTATAAGAGTGCTTAAGGGTTAGGCTTATCAGGCTACTCTCAGAGGCCTCAAAAATTGATGAAACTAAAACTTAAAGTCTCATACCCAGGCACAGGCTTCTATAGACATACAACCAAAAACAACCTGTCAGAAACCGCAAACAAACACTCAGTGAATAAATATCAGTATCAGTGAATAAATATCAAAACATGATGAAATGCACCTAGGAAACCCTCCAATTGCCCGAAGAAATGAGGACTGTACTCTTTTTATAGAATCATCTACAACAGAGATCCATATAAGGACACCATACAAAAGTTGTGAGATCACCTCTGAGTTATAACAGCAACTGGAATATAATGTGCCCCATTAGAAAAAAACAACGCAAAATCGCCTTCATAGTAGCCAAAGATTTCTGAATGATCAATTGTTTATGACATATCCAGGACAAGATAGACTGAAATAAGACACCCAAATACCTAAAAGAAGAAACCTGTGAGATCTCCTGCCCATTAACTATCCATGTATCTCTTTTAATCAAAAAAAGGAGAAAAGTTAATAATTTTAGTTTTAGTAAAATTAATAGATAATTCATCATGCAGACAATAAAAATGAAAGTTTTTCAAAGCCTGAAGCAGACTGATTCAGGTATGCAAAAGTTCTTACTCATCTGCATAAAGTAAAAGAGGGACTGGAATGTCCAGTAATTTAGGCAGGTACAGAGAAGATTCAGTGAAAAAAACCCGGCAAATCAGACGGATACAAACTAAATAAAGATGGTGCTAGAAGGCACCCAGACAGACCCCTCAGACGATGCCTAATGCACTATGAGGTTTTGCTGGCTTAGAGGTGGAATGAAGCTAGGAGTCGTTTACTTGAGTATCCGGCACAAAGGTCACCACAACTGGACATAAACATTAATTTATCAAATGTAGTCTTGTTAGTTCCTGAATTTTGGTTACCATTGTTTGATGCCATGGCACCATACCAATGAGTTCTTTAGGAATTTATTCAGATCTAAGACTTCCCTCTTCAGTATCCTACTTTGAATATTTGTTGTTCAGTTCACTGTATTTTTCTAGGACTGATTAACCCTTACTCTTTGTAAACTGCCACTGAATATCATAAAATGTTTAGATAACTTTATAATGTATCCTAATACACCCAAATTTTGGCTTTAATTATTTTTCTTAATGTAGGCTCCTCCTAATGTAATGGCAAATGATGTCTGAATACAATTGGAGGAGTATTTTGCTTTATTTTTTCATGCTTTCCTACATGAACTGTGAGGAAGTGTCAGTAAATTTCAGACACCAAAGATAAGTTCTTATGTGAATGTGATCCATCTGACATATAACCATGACGAGTTTTAAGAATATTTGCAGCCTACTTGTCTCTCTCCTTAAAGCAAAAACAAATAGTTCACACACTGGGTATGTGTGTCTGTTCACCACATAATCTGTCCAAATTATCAGTTTGTCTGATCTGAATCAATGGAAGTGTTTGGAGGAGACCCTGCTATATTTTATTCACTCTCACTTGAGCTGATAATTAAAATGGATGTCTCTGACAAGGCTTTTCCTTTTAGTGCTCTTATGCTTGGAGCTTCATGTTTCCCAACCGCACCTCAGTGGCATAGCGTGGGGGGGCCCAGAGGGGTGGTTTCCCCTGGCACAAACTTCTTAGGGGCACAGAATTTCTCCAACCCCACATCTACCCTCTCTGGGGCAGCTGAGGTGAGTTGCTGATATCTATCAGGGAGACCCATTCCTCACAACGATCCATCCTCCCCTCCCCAAGCAGCCACTCATGCTGGAGCTCCACTCCTCAATGCCAAACAGCCACACGCCCACTGTCCTACTCGTTGCAGCCTCCTCACTGGACACCGCATGGGGCTGCTCGCTCCCATTGGCTGGAGGGCCAGCTGGGCCAGAAGCATCCTGGGAGATGTTGTCCCACGGGCACCATGATTGAGGGCGCTCAGGAGCAGCAACGGATGCCCAGTGTGGGAGCCAGTGGATGCCTCACTGCAGGGGAAGGAACCAAGAGGGCTGAGGGGAAGCTTTGCAGCTCTTGACCCAGCAGAAGCTCCATGGCTGAACTGGGGCACCCATTGCACCTGCCCCAAGCTGAAACCATGTGCGGCCATCCTCGTGCATGTGTGTGTGTGTGTGGGGGGGCGGAATGATCATTTACCGGACCCTTCAGGGAGGGATGGGTAGGGGGGTGAAAAATATGCATGAAAAGTAGGGTTGCCAGCTCCGGGTTGGGAAATTCTTGGAAATTTGAGGGAGGACGCCTGGAGAAGGCAGGCTTTGGGAAAGAAAGGACTTCAGACTGATATGATTCCATAGAGTCCTCCCTCCAAAGTGGCCATTTTCTCCAGGGGAACAGATCTCTATGGCCTGGATATCAGTTGTAATTCCGGGAGATATCCAGCCACCATCTGGAGACTGGCAACCAAGGACAGGGGGAAGGATAGGCCAGCTGGCGATCCTGGTTCCAGGCGACCAAAGTGACTCAAGGAGTGCTAACAGTCCATGGATTAGGGGGCGCAATACTTGCCTTGCCCCAGCACTGCCATTGCCACACTTGGCTATTTTATTGAAATTGTGTGATATTTTCTGCTTTGTATAGATAGCTTATTTACTAAAATATTTTTATTTGTGTTTCTGTGCTAGATATTAAAAGTAGTGTACAAAAATAATGAGAATAACAAAAGCGGATAAATATAAACTCTAAACATAGGCAAAACTATATAGGAAAACCAACAGCAGATCAAGAGAAGGCCAATATTATTCAGGGAAGAAGTCAGAATAAAATAATAGTTTTAGTTTGATACCTGATACACATTACTGTTGATGTCAGATGAACCTCTCAAAAGAGGTCATTCCAGAAATAAGGTGCAGCAGCTGCCTACAGAACCACTTCCTGTTACCACCTAGAGTTAGGACAACGGAGCATGCTCATGGAAGCAATTTTCATAGACGTTTCTTTCCTCCAGCATCTTTCTGGATCACTTCCTTCCATAACATTGAAGTTCCAGGAGCCCCCCAGAACAAGATTCTATGAGACATGGGGGGTACAACAAAAAGAGGAACATAGCAGGAATTCCTCCCCCCCTTTATGCTGATGAAGTGCACCTCAGTTACATATACAAAAACAGAAAGGGGGGGGATCCTGTTGAAGCCTTCTTATTGCAGTGTGCACCCTAAAAATATTTGGGTTTCCTGCTTCAGGTTTACCCAACGCAGGAAATAATAATATAATAATAATAACATTCAATGTATATACTGCCCTTCAGGACAACTTAACATCCACTCAGGGTGGTTTCAAAGTATGTTGTTATTATCCCCACAGCAATCACCCTGTAAAGTGGATGGGGCTGAGAGCACTCTGGACAGCTGTGACCGACCCAAGGTCACCCAGCTGGCTGCAAGCAGAGGAGTGAGGAATCAAACCTGGTTCTCCAGATTATAGTCCTGTCGCTCTTAACCACTACACCAAACTGGCTCTCACAAATTAGGAATAACCTGAATCCAATTAGGAATAACCCAAACCCAATTAGGAATAACACACAATTAGGAATAACCCAAATTCTGAAGTGGCCAGCTGCTTTGGGATTGGGGTGTTTGAATTGCTTCAGTATGCTCTGTAAAGATTTGGATCACACCGAAGCTCAAAGCAACACCCCACTGTTGCTTTCAAACACCCCACTGCTTATTTCACCTGATGGGAAGGGGAGGAGGCTCCCCCTTGCATCGGGTGAAGCAAGCGGCGTGGTGTTTGAAAGCACCCCTTTTCATGCTGCTTGCAAGCCACTTGCAAGTGGCACGAAAAGGATGGCTTTGAGTTTCAAATGCCGCACCGCTTGCTTCGCCTGATGGGAGGGGGAGGAGGCTCCCCCTCACATCGGGTGAAGCAAGCAGTGCGGCGTTTGAAACTCAAAGCCATCCTTTTCGTGACACTTGCAAGCGGCACAAAAAGGACGGTTTTCAGACTTCCCGCCTTCCTGCTTTTTTTCCCCCATGGGAGAAGGAGGACGGAGCCCATCAGGGGGAAAAAAGCGGCAGGGCGGGAAGTTTGAAAGCAAGCAGCACTTTTCTAGCTGTTTGCAATGCAAACAAGCTAGAAAAGTGTCGCGGGCCCAGCTGCTGCCACATTGCCTGAAGCTTCCCGAAGAGGTGCAAAAGTTGGAAACAAAAAGGGTACCCCTCAAATTGTGGCATCATGCAAGCCAGATTCATAGAGTTGGATCAGTGATCCACTAACACAAAGATTTCCCCACTTTCCTCTTCCCCTATCAGCCATTTCTGAGCCTAGGAAATTTGATTCCCAGGGTCACAAAGCCTGCATGGAATAATAGCATGGAGGTCAATAGGCTGCCGTGAAGGGAGAAAAGAGGACAGAACTGTTCCCTTCTATGTGTTATGGTTACTGAAGAGGCAGCTCTGCTGACAGAAGAGGCAGGAAGGGCCACTCTCTTCCCCCTCCTCACTGGAACTCTCCAAATCACATGACTATTACGCCACATAGGTCCATCGACTTCAAGAATCAATTTTCCAAGGGTTGGAAATGACTTCTGGGGAGAGGGGAAGTGAGGGTGAGCCTCAGCCTTCGGTCTTCTGCTGATAAACCCATCAAGAAAAGGAACGGGAAATGTTCTCATTTCAGAAAAACTGTAGTCATTCCTATATTACTAATTTCAGTTAGCCTGACCCACTGACAAGCCAAACTTCTGGCAGAAAGAATGTAAAACCAATCTGGAGTTTAAAATCCAGTAGCGCATCCAAAAGAGTGCCTGGTTCAAATAATCTGTCCGTAGGAGAAATAAAGCACTTTACACAAGAAACTTGCAAAGTGGAAGTTGGTTCCATTTTACCTCCAGGAAAGGGGCTTTTTTTCCGTTAGAATAAAAAGCAGTTACTATGCTGCTTCTGCAAAATCAGAGGTAGGCCTAAGTGTTTTAAAAGGTTTTTTTTTAGTGTATTTTAAGTGTATATTTAGTGTATATTAACATTTAGTTAAATGTATACTAAAAGTAACAGTGTTCAGACAATCATTGATAAGTCTCGTAAGTTATATTTTAAAAAGCAAACCCTTCGAATGCTGTTTTAAAGGGTTAGCTGGTAATTTAATGTTACTTTTTGCTGTGCCTAGTCACTAGACTAGTATTTCCTGCTTTCACTTTGTTATCTTGATGCAGAACTACAGTACAACAGCTGGTTTGTTCTTAGAGCTCCTGAGGAGAGCCTTTTTCTCAGAGTGCTGAATTTCCTCTTCAGCTTTAGCTGTAGGGGTGTTCAAAATGTTCAACTTTTAAAAACAGCATTCTTTGCTCCCAGCCCCTCTAAAGGGCTGCGATGATAATGCTGATAAACAATGAAATGGAATAAGCTTTGGTTAGGTTTGTGGGGAGGGTGAGCTGGGAATTAGTGGGTTTGGGGGGGTTAGTCAAACCAACTTTTTACATTACAGATTTCAACAAACATGCAGACTTGTGAAAAACCAAATCAATATCGAGTAATTCCACAGCTGGATTTTTTTTTAAAAAAAAAGTTTTGCACTTCAGTTAATAAATACTGCAGTTAGCCAGAGGGTTGTTTTCTGCTTTATATATTTTCTTGAAATCATAAAAGTACAAACTCAGCTTTTCCAGTGAGAACAATGAAATGAAAACATCACTGATAAAATCATTTACGGTAGGAGAAACTGAAGGATTTCTGGCTTTATCAGTTTTTCACTATCTGTGTTATAGTTTCACCCAACTCTCTGATAAAGAAAGATGTGTGGAGCATTATGTTTCCTTTCCATCTAAGCAAACATCTTCTGAACACTTCCTAAGAAATTAATTGTATTCCAGCCAGACTTGCATGCTGCCATCCCACAGGAAATGGGTCAGCAATCCATTAAGATGCCATTAGATAATCTAATTTGGAACTTAATCTCTAAATTAACCATGCTCCATACTTGAAGCATACTTGAGAGAGAGGGGGGGAAAGTTTGTTTGAATCGATAGGGGAGCCGAAGCGTGAAGAAGGCTGTTTGTTTTTTCTGTAGCTGTGGTCACGTCTCAAGCCGTCTGGTAACCAGGAGAAACCAGACATGATGTAATTCCAGATTGAACTTGAACTTCAGGGACTTAGAATGGGGGAACAATGGACCGTAGGAATCAATAATGTCCATTTTCCACATGATTATGTTTGGAGCTTTAAGTTAACCTTTATGGAAGAAGAAGCAAAAACTGCAATGTGACCAAAATGAGGCGATCCGCCTAGAGTGTTACATGAAAAAACAAGTTTGCTGCTATATTTTCAGCATTGCACTGCAGATTCCAGCAGGATTAGAAAAGTTCCCGCTCTGCAGCAAACCAGTTGCCTGCTCTGAGCACTCTTTGTTCACTTAGGTAGGATAGACTTAATCTTACGTTTCCTGTCAGATGATTTTGGCAATGCTCTTAAGGAAGGAGGAGCTTGTTTACAAAAAAAAAAAAAATTCACAATTGCCCTGTTAACCCTTATGTTTCTCTAGTGTGTCATATAATTGTATTTTATATTGTATCTTTTCCATTCGTTTCTGTTACCTTGAAACTGTGTTCAATGAACGTTGACCGTAGTATTGAAAAAATGAACAAAAATACAATGTGAATTATATTTGCATAGGCACTTCAAAATCAACTGCTGTACAAAACAGAAAATGAAAATAGATAATATTACTGTGATTTAATTGCTTTTAAAGAAACTGTTCACTTTGAAAAACGGTAAGGGAAAAGATGTTAGAGAAGTAAACATTTAGACTCTAGGTGCTGAGATGCCTTTGGTTAACGTCTTAGGTGTTGGATTTCAGAACTATATGTGCATATAGTTTCTTTGGGTTTTCATGTTGACAGAAATGAACCATTTAAATCATACATTATTTTTGCCTCACTTCTGAAACTACAAAATAACCTTTCTTCTGTGTTTTGTTGTTTTAGTCAGACACTTTAAATAAATTTGTGTAGGGCCCAAATCAGCATGCTCTAGGAACAGCAATTATGCTAACTTATGATGTGTAAAAAATGTGGTATTGTCCACTAAAGGAAAGTGCTTGGGGAGGGACATTGGATGAGTCTTGGCAGTCCAGAGAGATGCAATAAGTCTGACTTGGCCCGTATGATTCAGATCAAGATATGGTATTGATATGGTATTGAGGATTTCAGGTTTTTACTTTGATTATTATCAGAACCTTATATATTCAGCAAAGTCTCCAACATTGAACAAATATGATAATGACCAAAGTTTGAAGGCTGAATTCTATATTATGCTGCATCCCTGGCAGTCAGGTAATGCTAACAAAGATAAATTGGTTTTCAATTGGAAAGCTTATGAAAATATGTCTGCTATTAGCAGCCACTAGGAAGCCCTGAGTGCATAAGTGGACTCAGGATTCCAATGCATATCATTGTTTAAGTGAGCCATGATCCAGTATCTTCATATATTCATGATTTTTTCTGAGAATTAGATACTCAGCTTTTTGCAGATACTAGACTGCCATCAAAACTAACATCCCCATGTCTCATTTGTCCAATTCTTATTATAATGTGTGGATTTGCTTTATGATCACAGTTACTCTAGATCTTTCCCTCTCCCTTTGCCTACAGCTTGCTTGCTGAGACATGAGTGTGTGCACTCAGTGTCCTGTATAAGTCTCCTATCCCATAGGTAATACAGAATGTGTATTTTAAGTCGTGCAAGCCCAGTGAGGATACCAATCACTACCTTTATGTGGGATTTCAAAATCTCATTTTCTTATTATTCTCTGGTCAGTTTTGGATCAAATGCTCATTCTGCCCCCACCCTCAGCCCTACAGGTGATTCATAGGGCCAAGCTACAAGTGATGAATGAGACATGCCTGGCAAGTGAACAGACTCACATGTATTCCTCCCTGTTCACTGGCCATTCACTTGCTCTCCACTTGATCAAATGGAGCACAAGTGAATGGCAAGTGAACAGGGAGGAATGCACGTGAGTCTGTTCACTTGCCAGGCAAGTGTCATTCGTCACTTGTAGCTTGGCCCACACATTAATTTACAATAGGGAGCTTTCCAATTGGGTTGTGCTGCACTTAACATGAGTTAAATTTTCTGGGTTGGATCTTACAATAGTTCAAAGGGAAACAGCTCTCAAAGTTAGAGCTTTTCCTGCTTTTTCCTTCCCCCAGCAGTCCTCTACATATTCTGAAAATCTTCTGGTGAGTGTTGGGAAACTCCATAAGGGGGTATGCAATCAGGAGGAGGAATTGAGTAACATTGCCTCCGCCTTTTTCTTGCATGGATTGACAGTCTTATTCTGTCACACTTCTTCCACCAGGAGAAAGAGGTGTGTGTATCTATTTCCCAGTTTCATTGCAGACCTTTTTGTTATAGTAAATTTAGTATGCATGTGGATGCTTGGAAAAGAGAAAGTGGGCAAATCCCACCTGTATGAGCTCTTACGGTTTATGCTGCTTTAGAATCCACCCCAGGGAGGGGTGTATGGGAATATCAAGTGGTTGTCCCCATTTTGAAATGGCTCGAGCAAAGGATTTTCTTGCAGTATACATAGTACATTTACATCCTGCTGGCCATAAAAATTTGGCTATGTAGTACTTGAAAGGATTTTTTGCATTTAGGAAATGCAACTTCTCTATTTTTATGCTATTTTTATGTAAATTCTGATTTCAGTATTCAATTCAATTTTACTTTTTAATTACCTTTTTGTCTTGGGTTTTCCCTCTTTGCCTATCCATGTCTGTTCTAGCTGGCATTACAGAAATTGCACACAAATAATGCTGGGATTCTTTTTACCAGAGAGGGCATTTTAGCTGCCTACAAAGAAACAACCTGAACAGGTTTTATAGGTGTATTGTCGAAGGCTTTCATGGCCGGAGAACGATGGTTGTTGTGGGTTTTCCAGGCTGTATTGCCGTGGTCTTGGCATTGTAGTTCCTGACGTTTCGCCAGCAGCTGTGGCTGGCATCTTCAGAGGTGTAGCACCAAAAGACAGAGATCTCTCAGTGTCACACTGTGACACTGAGAGATCTCTGTCTTTTGGTGCTACACCTCTGAAGATGCCAGCCACAGCTGCTGGCGAAACGTCAGGAACTACAATGCCAAGACCACGGCAATACAGCCCGGAAAACCCAGGTTTTATAGGGTTTGAAAGTCAGAGAGACAGCATGCACAACAGGAGTATAGGAAAATTACTGTGTGTGCCTGACTACAACAGGTCATCGGTGGCAGCTAGTATGTCGAGGCAATAACATTTATTTATTTGTTAAAACATTTGTATCCTGCACTCTCAGCTACACTGACTCCTGAGGCTTCCTGTAGTCACTTGAAAACAACTGAACAACAAAAACACTCAACAGATCTTTAAATTATTAAAAAGACTAGCAGCATTTAGTTAATTTTTAAAATATTAAAATTCTAATATTAAATTCTAAAAACAGTAAAAAAACAATAAAAGACTGAAAGCAGATTCATTAGTCAAAGATCTGGGTGAAAAGGGGAACATGAAAAACATAAGAGATGTGGCACCAGAATGAGAGCTGCAGGAAGGAGCTCCACAATCAATTGATCCCAACACTCAGGGCCAAACTACAAGTGATGCCTGACACAGGTTGGACACTTGTCAGCTTCCCTCAAGTTTTGATGGGAAATGTAGGCAGCTTGGTAGAATGTTGGACAAGTGACAGTGGAAAAGTCCATTGGACAGCAGTCGGAGAGCCAAGCTGCAAGACCAGGATGCCTACATTTCCCATCAAAACTTGAGGGAAGCTGACAAGTGTCCAACCTGTGTCAGGCGTCACTTGTAGCTTGGCCCTCTGTCTCCTTATTTAGAAAGCGAGGGGAAACTCAAGTAAGGGTTTCCAAAGATGGGCTAAAGGAATTGGTAAGCTCATGGGAGTATAAGTGGTCCTTTAAATTCTGTAGATCTGGGCTGTTTAGGTCTTTAAAGGTAATAGTTGCTTCCAGAAATGAATTGGCAGCCAGTGTAGTTCTTTTAATACAGATGAGATCTGTTCCATATTGTTGTGCTAGTCAACAATCTCTTAAGCCATCTCCACCAAATTTGCAGGGAACCTACTCCTGGCCACTAAATTTCAGGAGGATTGGATGTAGGGTCCAATTCTGTGGGCTCCTAAACAAGCTGTCCTCGCCGCTATGCATTGATTCCTATGGAGGAAACCTTGCCAAGCTTTTTAAACTCTGTGATTCTCTGGTTCGACATAATATCCTTTCAAGTGTATTGTTGTCAAACTAGAGAATAACAATGTCGAATTTCATAGAGAATCCCTTTACTGAAGCAAGGGGGGGCTGAGGCTTGCTGAGCTGCAAAGGCAGCCTGCAGCAGTAGCTTTAAGAGGCTTTTTTGGAGCGCGGGTTAGGGAGATAGGCAAAATGGAATGGGGATCACTCTGCCTGCTGCCTCCTCTCCCACCCCGCCAGCCTCACTCCTTTCTCCTGCAGTGGCACAAAGCTTGGCTCCATTCGTTTCTCTGCCCTCTCGCTGCCGCTACCCTTTTGCCACTGCTGCTGCTCTGCCTCTGCTGCAGCTGCCTGTGGCAGCTGCCTACAGTCAGATAATCCAGCCAGTGAGTCCAGGTGCCTGGATCTGATCCAAGGTTCACCCTGGGGAACCAGCAGATTTTCTGGAGGTACAGCATGAACAACCTCTGCACCTTCACAGTTCAGTTCTCTGTCTTTTCACGCAAGCGCATTGAGTGAGTGAGTGAGTGAGTGAGTGAGTGAGTGAGTGAGTGAGTGAGTGAGTGAGTGAGTGAGTGAAGACACAGGTTTCCAGTGAGGCATTATGTGCAAGATGTGTTCATATTTCTTGATTGATGTCTTGTATGAAGCAGTATGCTTACTTTCTCTTTTCATTGTGTTCTTATCCATTGTCCTCAAAAGTGTCATTGGAAAAAATAATTTCTTGTTTGTGAGAAAGGACTCCAAACACTGTACCATTATGTTTAGCATTGGTATTCATTTCTTTAGCACTGTTCAGTGCACACATTTACAGTTCTCATTTGTCAGAAATTCTGATTTAAGTCTTGAAAATACTGCTCAAAAATATGTGTCTGAGTCTACCGTCACTGAGGACTACTTTGATACTCTCTTTCTGGGGCAATATTTTGGATAGATTACACAGATTTTGCTTTCTCTTCCAAAATTCTTTTGAGTTATGTTCTCCCAAACGATTGTAGTATTACAATTGTCTCAGGATACCTACCAATCCCTCCCCTAACCTCCTCATTGCAAGCAATGCATACCCTACCTCCCATGTTGTAGACTTGCTTGCTATCATTATGTTACAATGATCATCATATCAATTGGATCTTATGGGCCTGTTCTACTAATGGCAACACCTCCCGCCAGAGCAAAAGGCTCCCCCTTACTGTGGACGAAAGCACCACACACACACCCCTAAATGCCCATCCGTATCATCCAGCAGGAGCATGGAGGTTCAGAATGTGATGATGAAATTCTACATGGGGTGAACTATGATGGAATGAATATTATTCACCACAGAGAAGCTGCTTTCAGTGGCATCTCCATGGTACTTTTAATATGCACAAGACTATAGATTACTGTAGCAAAATCTTTGGTATCATCAAAACTATTCACCAAATGCTTGTTACCTCTTGAAGAATTTTGAGTCTACCCAAGTCACATTGGTCTTTTAAGATGTCATAGGACTGGATTAACCAAAAACAATAATTTACTTATTAGTCATGTAGCAGTTACTAATTCTGTCATATTTTGAAAGACCTGTCTTTAAAAACCATACCCCCCCCCAAGTATCTCCAAAAGTACAAATCTGATATTAGCAGAAAAGGCCTGCTTGTGAAACTCCCACCTTAGCCAACATGCTGCTAGTCAGAAGCTTGTAAAACTGTTGTGGGATCTGCATAATATTTACCCTTCCCTGAGGATTTATTGTCTTGACAAACACATTGTGTGGTGCATTTTTAACATGGCCATAATTTGAGATGGGAGGTCAAGAGCTCATATAAATGTCTAAATAATTTTAGTCATACTGTACTACAGGAACAGTTCTATTAGCTAGCCACTTAGTATGATTTATTTTCATGCAGCATTTCCCACCTACACTCTGTTTCTTCAGTATGAAGAAATATGAAATTCTTACAAACACATACTTTGTTCTTTATCCAATGTATGTGTTTGTCTGATTGAGACATTGGAAAGCTCTTGCCCTTTGGAAAGTAAAATCTCAGATGAGTTTACCACTTGAAACGACCAACTGTCCTTTCATAGTTCTGTCTAGACTTGGACTTCCAACAGAGAGGCAAATCATAAATGGCGTATCTACTTGTTTTGGTTATCTAGTCTCCTATACTATAACAATTAACCATATTCTGAGACTACTCTGGTGGAGATGTGGATCTGCTTAATCCTGGGTATTGTTTCAGTTGTTTCATTACATATTTGTTCTATCTGTGAAATGAGAAGTGCTGTTCAAAAAATTATTGTTAAGTTGTGGGTTTGGATGGGTTTCAGATGTTCACTCTTGTTTAGGTTTTTGCTGTTGCTACATTTTACATTTTATTCTGTTCTTTCTTTTCTTTTTCTCTTCAACAGTCCTGGTACCTGGGCTAGCTTGGTCCCTTTTCAAGTATCAAACAGGACACCAATCCTGTCTACAAATGTCCAAAATTATGGTTTGAACTTAATTGGAGAGCCTTTCCTTCAAGCAGAAACAAGCAACTGAGGGAGATTGAAACTGAGCAAAATACTATAAAAGAAAGGAAGACTGGACAAAACAATATATGAACCTGAAGAAAGAAGAAACATAGACCAGCAATTGCAGCACTTACAATCACTAATTCCCTTAAGATTGAAACTGTAATGGCATAAAAAAGGGTCGACGATATTTCACTGATGAGTAGAAAGATGTTCCTCCTACGTAGCCTTTGTTCTATGAAGTCCACTGGGAAATAGATGTTCTGTCTCTGACAATATATTTTAACTGACTTTCTAGATGCCTTAATATTTGCATGATAAGCTAGTTTATTGGTTTAGTATACTTGTTGTTTACGCATGGGATCACTATTCCTAGTTAGCTCTCAAAACAAAGGCTAGGAGGCAGCAGCAGAGCTGCAGGAGAATATGGGCTGTGAGCCAACTTTTCTCAGCAGTCTGATTTCTAATTTTTTTTTTCAAGGAAAAAAAGTAGCCTTTAGTTATCAATCCAAATTTATTTAACTTTGGCCCTTAACCCAGCCTTTCCTAGTGTGTTACCCAGTTTAAAATGTTCAGTACATCATTTAAATAAACAGGCATTTTATAGAATTAATACCTCACTTGAGGTTTTTTAAAAAAGTGTTATCTTCTCATATGACAGTAAAAACAAAAAGAGAAATACACTAAAAAAAATTCCCCACTAAGGAAAACACTTAGAGGCAAGTGCAATTTAAAAATTATATCTAAGGGGATCATTGTTATAAGTCCTTCAGCCCTTGGACTCTAAATTGAGGGGATTAAAAAAAAAAAGAATTTCAAACATATTGGAGCAAATTTATTTTCCTCTCAGTTTTGAAGGGAGGGCATTAAAAGGCATTAATTAAATCAAGACAAATCATGTACTTGAGAAGAAGAAATGATTGAAACAGAGCACTTACGTTGATTTAGCTTCTGACTCCTTTGAGGTATTTTATTTATTTAAAGTTACTGGTTGGATCAAGAACCCACAGAGGATATGGAAGGTTCTATAAAACCTACATCACAGAGACAGAGAGAGGTAAATCCATGTCACAAGGGCAAAGCTTATGGTTTTTGGGGGGGGGGAAGGGGTAAAATATATTTTTTAAAAATGCACTCTTTCAATAAAGCCTAATGACAGGGTGCTGAAAACTTGCATGGTGCTCTCAGAAATTAGCCTTGTTTGACAGATTTCGCATATCGACAGTAATGTGCATGGGCGGATACATTTTGCCTCTACGTCTCTATAAAAAAATTAATTAAAACTACTCTATCCAGTAATCCTAATTTGCACGAAGTTATAATGTCCACATAACGTGCCTTGCCTTGAAATCTAAAAAGTGACATCACTACACTTGTTTTGCTGCATTTATTATCATTTTAAATCTTTACCATTTTTATGACAAAATATTTTGTACTCCAGATGGGAAAACAAAAAAAAAATGTGACATCATGGATTTTTTAAGCAGTTATAACTTTATCTCACATTTATAATGCATATCATGGCTGTGTATAGTTGCCGCTTAAAAATTGTAATCGACCAGCAATATTTTCAGTATTTTGGTGTTTTTTCTATTAATCTTTCATGTTTTTCATCTTCCAATTAATATTGGGGGGAGGGGATTCAAATTTATACGAATTATGCAATACCAAGTTTTGCCTATGTAGGTAGTGCTTTTAGCTGCATTGGTTATTATAGGTAAGTACACAGATTTAAAAAAGACAAAAGATTAATGTATGCTTTTTTCGTTTGTTTGTTTGTTTGTTTTAATTGACCAAAGTGGGTACTGCTATTTTTGCAGTGTGATGAGGTCCTTTTGTGTACTGAGAGATGGACAGGGGATTTTTTTTTATACATACATATATCTATATATTCTGGGGTGGGTGGGGAGGATTTTTAACACTTGACAGTGTAGCTGTGAAGCAGGCATCCTTGCCCGGGTGAGGGCTGCAAAGCGACTCTTCTGCCTGCTGTGATAAAAATCTCAACAAGGTGTCTTTTTAACTTTCCACCTGGGGTGCAAGCTGAACTCATTTCTGGTTTTTTTAAAAAGTGGTAAATAAATACTAATACTATTAAAAATAATGAATTTGTTGGAGGCAGACTTGACTTGAGGAAATCTATGCCCTCTTTTTTCAATGTTGGGGTGTCAAGGCCCACAGAGAGCAACAGCCTTTGAAAATATTGCAAAGATGTATCATTTTAAGCCATAAGTATAAAATCGTATCTTGAGGCGAGAGAATCACTATACATGCCAGTAAAACATTTGCCCTCTCGAGTCAGTTTTTCATGCTATGTTTTGTATTGAAGCACAAATACCCAAACACAAAAGGCACATGAACTGAGAGTCATTTCTGAATGGCTTGGGGATGCGTGTGTATTCATACATAATTACCTTTTACCAATTACATACGGAAACTGTTCACATGGAAAGCAGCCGGCTCTGCCTGTTTAAAGCCCTAAAGGACTATCTCCCGCAACTGTCTTTATAGAGAAGAATTCCAATGAAAAACTGAAGTCCTGGTTTACCCCTTTGCTTTCCCCTGTTGTCTCAGAAAGGAGACTGCACCAGTGGGTTAAACTTGCCAGAGGGAAGAGCCGTGTTACTGAAAATGGTTGTGTTAACTACCCATTTTTCCTACTCTCCCAGTGTGCAAGAAAATACTCAACCAGCAAGTTGACCACATTCTCCTTTCCCCAAGGAGCTGCTTCTATATGAGTATATTACACTGGAAGTTTCCCTTTCACAGGATAGCGGGAACAATGATGGGTGACCTCGCAGGTCAGTCCATTCTAACTTTCTCTGCCTGTAACTACAGTTATGTCAGGGAGTTCTTTGGGGTTCTAAAAAGGCTTTTTCCTCGTGTGAATTACAGAGGAGTAGCCTTGTTGGTCTTTTGTAGCAAAATAAAATGAAAGTCCAGTGGTACCGTCTTAAAGACTAACAGTGTTATTTTAAGAAGAGCTTTCATGGGTCAGAGCAAGTGAGCTCTGACTCATAAGGTTCATATTGAAATAAATGCTGTTAGTCTTTAAGGAACCGCTGCACTTCTGTTTCATTTTCTCATGCGAACAGTCTTAACCTCCAGCCTTAGCAGCAAGTTCTATGAAGTGATAAGAAAGAAGTGGGCCTGTATACTAATGCCTGTATAGGCTGATGATTTACACAGTTTCCTCTGCACACTTGACATGGTATGCATGTATTTTGTGCTTGGGTGTTGGTGTCTAAACACAACGTAATGAGAGAAACTGCTTCAGCAGAGGGACCTGGCTAGGAATTTAAGCACTATGATCAAGTGGACAAGTAATGCAAAAACCAATGCAAAAACCAGTCCCTAATCTGTATTTTCTCTTAGTGCACGATGTTGCTTGCAGGCCAGATAAATAATTTCCTCCCAATCTATAAAAGAATTAGATGCAACGCTGCAGTTCTTCATTATGGTAGAATTAGCTGATAGGATGTAAATGCTGAAGTTAATATTAATTGCTATTTGGCTAATAGATGTTGCACAGTGATATGCAAAAAGGCTGTAGACTATGGGTAAAACTTTTCCCTTTAGATATCTCCTTCTTGAGATAATGGTTTGGGAAAACAGTATCTTGGAAATTAGAAAGCCTTCGTTTATGACTGTAACTTAGAGACAGCCCCATGAGGCACACACACAAGAGATTGTTGTTCATGTATCACAGTTTCTCACTTTTTTTTCTTTACAGCAGCCCGCTTTTTCTGTGCAAGAAACCACTTTTGAAAGTGGCAAGATTTTAAAAGGAATTCATTTGTCTGTGCACATAAATGCTATTAAAAAATAAAGATGCCCTATAAGTCCTACTTCACATGTAGAGTGCACCATGTGGCTTTTTGGACACTCGGCTACATCTCTTAAGAATTTGGTCTTAAATCCCTGCTCATAGCAAGTCTTTGAACCTTCTGAAATGAGAATGGGCACAACAGCCATTAGAAGATGGTCTTTCTCTGGAGCTCCCACTGCCCTAAGTCCCAGTTTGGGGACTTTTGATTTTGAGGCACCAGTTTTCAAAAAGACTCACATTGGCCCCCCCAAATTTTTAATAAATAAATAGTAGTAGAAGAAGTATAAAGTTTTTAATTGTAAGGTTTGTCTTCAGCTAAATCAAGACTAAAACCAACTGTATGTTGGCTCTTTTTTCTGAGCCCTGTTGTAAGTGAATTAATTCACTAAATATACAGCTGTTGGGAATAACTGAAATGAAAGAGCAGACGTCACCGAGTATATGTTAGGTTGTGACCCAGCGAAATAGATCACGTCTTTTTCTCATGGCTCATTGCGTAACAATGAGCAGGTATGGATCGTATGGTTAACGTTTGCCAGAAAACACTGGTTCTTGAGGTACTGAATAGGACACTTCTTATACTTGGAATAGCACAGCAGTATGAAACAAACATAAATTCAGGCTTTAAAGTGCAATAGTTTAAATGAAATGAAAACCCCATACAGAAGACAGTTGAAGTCATCCATATAATACCTATAATATGAATGGATTAGGCTTTTAAGAAAATAGGGTACATGTTCTTATTTACAAAAGGCTATCTTGCTCTGTGAAAACTGTTTATATCATTGAATTGTTCAATGATCCGGGCCATTATCCTGATAACACTTACATGCAGTAGTTCCTTTCAGGAGGGCTACAGACAAGGGAAGTGATTTCAGGATAACGACCTCTGTGGGCCTTTCCCCCCCCCCGCCTTCCTCTTTTAACATAAATGCCCATCAATCCACATCTTCCGTTCTTAACTTTTTCTTAAAGCTGAGAATTCAATCATTTTAACAAAATGCGGTCAACTCATATCTAGTCTGAGCCTCCTCCTTCAGCAGGAAGTGTATTCTGACTAAATCGAGCCACCCCGTTCTACGTGCACTGTTCTGCCTTTATTCAGTTGCTTTGCAGCCCTGGGCCTCTTGGCAGTGCCACTGAAGTGTGGTTTCCCCTAGACTGACATGAACGTTTGAGGCTTGACTAAGGAAAAAAAGGCAGTGAAGGAGACTGTACATAAAGACATGGCAAGATATTAAATATAGCAATATAGTTGTGCGTTCAGGTGGGCAGCTCCATTTAAAATATGTGAATGAACCTGTGAAGCTGCAAACAGAGAAGAGAGGAGGATCTTCTTCATGAACCCGCCTATCTTGTAGACAGTAATTTGTACACTGTATAGTTTTGTTAAGATTTTTTTTTAAAGCACCCTCGTTTGTAAAGCTAATTTTTAGCAATTATAATGGGAAATGTGTGTCATTTCCACTTTTAAAGTAAACAAGAATATTCCTTGTTTGGGAACTGGACTTGGGTTAAAACTCTCCAGTTTCTTAATTTATGTATTAAAACAAAAAAAAAATCTGTCCATGTTAGGAGATATTTCACTATGCTTGAAAAGCATAGGTTACTAATCCTTTTAAAAGAAATTGTAAATGGAGAAAAGTTATATTTTATGAAGGTTATTTTGTTGTATTTAGTATTGGAAAAGTTGGGTTTTGGAGCATTTCAGAATGTTGGAAGCACCACTGTCTTTTTTTATTAGTATATATGGCCTTTAGCAAAAGTTTTGTGATTGTTACATGATGGTATTTAAGAGTAGGTTCACAGAGTATCCAGGACAGACAGAGAAATTGAAAGCAGTCCTTAACATCTCACATAGCTGTGTCCTCAGGGAGCAGAAGTTTGGATTTGCAACTGGGAGCTTCGTAAGGACTTTATCGAATGAGATTGCACAGGGACTCACTGAGCTTTCGCGGCAGGGTGTGTCCTGTACCTAAAAACTCTAAATTTTGTATGCTATGTGAGATTGTGAAGGCTGCAGAGAGTTATCCCATAATCAATGTACATTATTCACTTTTAAAGAAATGACTACAACATTGCTGGCAGTAATGCATTAAGCATGACATTGAATATAGTTTACATGTTCCTGTCAAGGTCTTTTGTTATAACATTTACCAGCTGCATGCTTCCTAGGCTCTTATTTTCTATTGGGTTTCTGTAGAAAATGTTAAAAATAAGTAAAATGCAGGCTAATCACATTGAACAGTAAAAGCTCAAAATTGAATGTC